>NC_072827.1:2847500-3552500 GCF_027744805.1 Dunckerocampus dactyliophorus
CTTCCCGTGCGAGCTCCCCGCACCATTGAAAGCAGGGGGGAACTACCGCTGTTGCTACGAAGCCGAATATCCAACTGCCAACGTGAAATGAACAGAGAAAACATGAAACTAACTTCACCAATGTGCAGAGCGAACCCTTTTGTCACCCATATTGTGCGTTAAAGAGTGAGGGGAGAGAGACAGAAAAACAAACACCCATGCACATGTCAATTTATTGAGGCGAGGAAAATGACCGACATTCTTAATTAATTCATTTTTTATTTTTTTTTAATCGATTTGTCGTGACAGGCATATGCATGTATGTCGACTCCAACTTAAGCGGGCTCTTTTTAGTACCGTATTTTCACGACCATAAAGCGCACCGTATTAAAAGGCGCAGTCTCAGCTACAGGTGCTATTTTTGTATTTAACACATACAAAAGGCGCACCGTACTATTGGGCGCAGGTATGCATGGTAACACATACCGACTTAACAAGCCCACTTGAAATCAGGATGGTCATCACTCAACACAACATTCTCAGGCATGGTGCACAACTAAAAACATCACACAGCAACGCAAACACAGACAAGACATTACCTCTATTTTTGCAGAACAATAACTAACAACTATGTAGCTCAAACATGTAACTTTAAGAGCATTTGCACCAAA
Organism: Dunckerocampus dactyliophorus; assembly: GCF_027744805.1. Lineage (NCBI taxonomy): Eukaryota > Metazoa > Chordata > Actinopteri > Syngnathiformes > Syngnathidae > Dunckerocampus > Dunckerocampus dactyliophorus. Next base: position 2,848,151 of record NC_072827.1, read on the forward strand.
ACACTACCGCAAAGCACGCCGGGGAACGACGCGACAATACGCTAGCATGCTTGCTATTGTATGTTTTTAAAAAGCCAGCGAGAGCAAAACTGAGTTGGGTTGTACTTTATTCAAGTATTTAACAATGTACTCACGTTATTTTTGATAAATCCTAATCCACAAATCCATCAAAGTCCTCATCTTTTATATCCCAAATGAAGAGCAGGGAAAGTTCTCCATCAAACACGCCAGGTTCCCTGTCGTCGTTGTCAGTCAGTCTCGTTGCCGTGCGGCGCCTCAGAAATGATGCTGGCTTTTGTGAAAGCTCGAACAGTGCATCAGACACGTTAGCCCAAGCATCCACAATCCATTAGTGAAGCTGTGTTCGCTAGATGTCATCCATCGCTCCCACGCTGATCGCAATGTAACTTTAAACGCCGTGTTTACATCCATTCACAAATTGTGGAGAAACTAGCACAGCGCTGCATTCCAGTGTTCGCTAGCTGTCATCTATTGCTCCCAAGGCGCTCGCAACGTAACTTTAAACGCCCTACTTACACCGATGTCCGGCGGTTGGAGTTCCCTCGTCAAGCCTCCCGGAATGATGTTAAGCTCCAGGTTCATTTGTGGTGACGCGCGTGAGAAAAACATCCGGTTTCTTTCCGTACACGTCACTCAGCCATTTTCTCCTTCCAGCCACTTTGGTCCGGCTGGAAACTTTTCTTTAGGCAGCGTCAGCGTCTACCACAGGTAGCAGTTTCTGTCCATTACCATGGCAACCAAGCACAACAGTAAAAGCCGACTTCTCGTGTCCCGTTGTGTGTATCGCGACCGTGCTGGTCTTCTCTACAGTGTGGTTCACCAGGATGTGGAAAGTGAGCAGCACATCGTCCATGTTTGTGATGTAGTTGGAGGGATAGATGGCGCCATTTCATAATAAAAATATACTTACATAACTACTGGGGCCTTTACCATCCTCAGTAACATCCACCTTTCCTTTCCTCTGTACAAGCAGCGTGTCGGCAGGCTCCCAGTCAGTCGAGCGGAGCGCTCATAAAGGTCACGCAGCAACACTTACAGATTTTGGAACTCGGTACACACATACGGCGCTCCGCATTATAAGGCACCCTGCCCATTTTGGACAAAATTTAAGACTTTTAAGTGCGCCTTGTGGTCGTGAAAATACGGTAATAAGAAAAACACTTGAGTTGGTCCATAAAATGGTTTGTGGACATAAGCGGGGACGACTTAAGCGGACTTTGTATTAATAATTACCAGATTTGTCAGTGGTCTCCAGTGGGTCCTGGCGGTCCACTTGGTCATCGCCTGCCACGAGGAGTCTGGGCTCGCCGTCTTCCTTCCTCTTCCTGCGATCGTCCATCTGCCCCTTCTTCTCCCAGCTCGGCCGCAAGCTCTCCTCGGCCCTCTCCCGCCGCTCGTCCCGAGGCTTCATTGCCGGCTCCTGTCCTTCCATCTCATCACTGTCCAGGCTGAAGCCGTGACTCTGGCTGGGCTTGGGTGCGACTGGGAGTGGATGGACAAGGTTTCACATTATTTGGGACATACTTGAGACACAAAAGACAAATAACAACTTCAGCCGAGTGGAAAAGCATTTGAAAAAAGTGAGCGGCAATAAACGGTGGTGCTATGGTTAGACCGTTCTGAATAATAAAAACTTAAATTTTGCTGGTAAACACTGAACTCACTCGAGAACTAGTTTCAGCACACGCAGCTAGTGAATACACTCTGCACACTGTTAGGATGCAGTGTGTACTTGTCTCATGCACCGCGGATGAATACCGTGTGTCCGAGCTCCACGCAGTTCCTTGTTAAAGAAATGTATGCACTTCATGATGTCTCCCAAGCGTGAGAAATTCTGGGAGAAACGTGCAGAGGAAAAGAATAGCCAACACAATGGAAGCGAAAATGAACATCGCAGCTCTTAGAGAGGAGAAACACCCACCAATATCGGCAGCACTTTTGGTATTAAACGTTTGATTACCACAACCAGCATTACGGAACATTGTATCATTCTGCATGCTGAAGTATCTGCTCCTATAAAAGTGACAGTGATAAATAAGCAGTGCAGTGATCTCCTTATTGTTTTGTTCTTCCACCTCTTCTGTTTCCTCCTCCCAACAAGCCAGAGCAAAGGCAAATTATTACAGTTTCATGAATACAGTCAAACATGTCTTAGCAGCCACCTTTATAGAATGGCCACTTGCCTATAGCAGCCACTGAAAAATCCCCCACAGCAAATTTACATGTTATAGACCCTGTGTATAGCAGTCACCTGTTTAATGCAGCCAGCGGCCACCCATTTTGTCTCCCTTGGTCAATATCTGACCGCATATAGCGGCCAAATTTCCGACTCAAATAGAAGCTTCATGCACGAAAAAGTTTAGTTTTTCAATCAATGAAGCCGTCGTGTGTAGACTTTAATTACTGAGTCCTAGCTCAGTCACAATCATTCACAAGATCCACACAAACTGTCAGTTGTTCCACATAAAAAAGCCATTTTTCTTTTGAGCTTGCTATTTCCTGGTCAAACATGTAACTTTAAGAGCATTTGCACCAAAACATTACCGCAAAGTAGGCTGGGAACAGGACGTGCTCCCAGCGACGCTACAATAAATAAAAACATACGCTAGCATGCATGCGGCAGCGGGAGCAAAACTGAGTTGGGTTGTACTTAATTCAATTATTTTAGAATGTACTCACGTTATTTTTCATCAATCCTCATCCACAAATCCATCAAAGTCCTCATCTTCTGTATTCGACACAAAAAAGCCGTCTTCTTTTCCGTTTGCTACTAGTCTGTTAACTTGTCAGTGTTATTCAGCTCCGAAGCAAAGAAGGAAACTTCTCCTGTTGCTTCTGCCAACTTTATTTATTGAACGCGGCCACCAGACAGCAGCTCAGAACACACACACATCTCTCAGCATCGTCTCTCCTTCCTGCTTGCCCACAAGGCAAAGGTTAAACAAGCCCCACTACATAGCTGTCCAGCCAATGCCTGTAAGAAATGACACCGTTTATTTCCTGGTGTGCACTGGTCAATACTGTAATGCCGCTTGTTGTGGGGAAGGAGAGACTCACGTCGCCGATGCACTTTAATGGCTTTATTAACAGCGGAGAACACTGCAGGACTTTACATCCACGCCAACATAAACACACTTCCCAACTTTCTCCAAACTCACAGCTAGCACTGAGCCTAGCTCTCCTGCTCGGGACGCCCACCGTCACTTCCCCTCACTTCCTGATGAACTAAAGCTGTAATGACACTCTGCCGTATAAAAAGTAAAATATTAAAAACAAGCGTAAGACATTACTAGCACAGCTTTGTTCTGTGGGTGGTGGATATATTCTATCAGTTATTATTAAGCCTCTAGCTTCCTTTTAGTAAGTAAAAACCTTGGCTATGATTGCACTACATTGTCATGTAGACCTACAAAGTACACTTGGAAGAACAAGAGGTGAATAAATGTATTGCAACTGATGTGAAACTGATGAGGGGTAGGATTAAATAAGCTCTGTTTCTTCCTACTCCTTTTAGGACATGCAAAATTGTGAATTGTACTATGTGATGTGCTACTGTTTGACTCATGCATGTTCAGGATTAAAACCATGAACCATGATAATAACAAGCCTAGTAGTGCTGTACAACTTTTATCCGCAGTCCGTAATGCCCTCTACTGGTCAACATTATTATTCCCCCCCCCCCTTTTTTTTCCTCTACTGGTCAACATTCAAACTGGACGCCAACCTGTCTATAGAGGCCACCTGTCTATAGCGGCCACTTTTGCAGACTCCCTCTAGTGGCCGCTATAGACAAGTTTGACTGTACTTGTGTTTAATAGTTTTATGATTCATGTGTAACTTAGGACTTAATTTAGGTCTAAGATGTGACTTACATGACAGTGTAGGAAGGTAACGCGTACGTAACCCAAGGACCACCTGTCTCGTGTGGCACATACCTTCTGTCTGCTTGGTCTTTTCCGTCCTTTCGGGCTCCTTCCGTGACGGAGACTCTCTGATTGGCTTGGAGGTCTTCTCAATCTTTCCAACGAGCTTAAAAGTGACAAATAAAAACAGGTAGACAACAGAAATTCACGTGGTGTGAGTTTTATCGGACTTTGTGTTCTCTTGGGCGAACTGGAAACTCGCAGTCAACTTCCTTGTTGTTTTTTGAAAGAGCCTATAATTTTCCATGCAGTTTCCATCATTTCTCTCCTACATAGATTAGTAGAACACGACCTTTCTTAGGTGCCCCTCATCATTTACGCAACGACAGTTGGGTAAAAAAGTGTTTGGCCCCTTCCTGATGTCTTATTTGCATGTTTGTCACAATTAAATGTTTCAGCTCATCAAAGAAATTTAAATATTAGTCAATGACAACACAACTGAACACAAAATGCTGTTTTTAAATTAAACTAAATCCAAAGCTACATGGCCCTGTGTGAAAAAGTGATTGCCCCCTAAACCTAATAAGTGGTTGGGCCCCCCTTAGCAGCAACAACTGCAATCAAGCGTTTGTGATAACTTGCAATGAGTCTCTTACAGCGCTGTGGAGGAATTTTGCAGAATTGTTGTCATTCAGCCACATTGGAGGCTTTTCCTTTTTAAGGTCATGCCACAGCATCTCAATAGGATTCAGGTCAGGACTTGGACTAGGCCACTCCAAAGTCTTCAGCCATTCAGAGGTGGACTTGCTGGTGTGTTTTGGATCATTGTCCTGCTGCAGAACCCAAGTTGCTTTCAGCTTGAGGTCACCGACAGATGGCCGGACATTCTCCTTCAGCAGAATTTCATGGTTCAATTTATCACAGCACATCTTTCAGGTGCTGAAGCAGCAAAACAGCCCCAGACCATCATACTACCACCACCATATTTTACTTTTGCTATGTATTTTCCTAAAGGTGTTGGGGATCATCAAGATGTTTTCTGGTAAAATTGAGACAAGCCTTAATGTTATTTTTGTTCAGCAGTGGTTTTGGTCTTGGAACTCTGCCATGCAGGCCGTTTGTGCCCAGTGTCTTTCTTATGGTGGAGTCATGAACACTGACCTTAACTGAGGCAAGTGAGGGCTGCAGTTCTTTGGATGTTGCTGTGGGGTCTTTTGTGATGTCTTGGATGAGTCGTCGCTGCACTCTAGGGGGAAGTTTGGTTGGCCGGCCACTCTTGGGAAGGTTCACCACTGTTCCATGTTTTTGCCATTTGTGGATAATGGTTCTCACTGTGGTTTCGCTGGAGTCCCAAAGCTTTAGAAATGGCTTTGTAACCTTTTCCACACTGATAGATGTCAGTTAATTCCTTTCTGGGGGAGGCAATCACTTTTCAAACAGGGCAATGAAGGTTTGGAGTCTTTTCTCCTTTAATAATTAAAAGTTTAATTTAAAAACTGCATTTTGTGTTCAGTTGTGTTGTCACTGACTAATATTTACATTTGTTTGATGATCTGAAATGTTGAAGTGTGACAAACATGCAAAAAAAGATCTCAGAAAGGGGGCCAACACTTTTTCACACCACTGTATATGTCCCTCGCATTAGGCTGAAGACCCAGTAAATTTGCTCTTCATGCAAATGATGTCCAAAACTGAGCATCTTACCTTGGCGGGCTTGTTGCTGCTCCGGTCTGAGGTGGGCATATGCGCTGGCGGCCTGCGGGGGGCTCTGTCCTTTGCTTCGCAGTTCAACAAGAAGGTCTCAAACAGGTTAGTGGAGCCTTTGGTGTCTTTCTGCCCCGACGTGTCGTCTTTGGCGGCCTCTTCCTCTTTGACCTTGACCGCCGGGGCACTGGAGGACGACGTGGAGGCGGACGAGGGGGTTTTGGTCGGTGCCGATGTGCCCTCCTGACTTTGGGTCTTGGCCTTCTTGTGCAGGCCGGAGCTGTCACTGGAGTCGGATGAGTGCCGCCCCGCCTCCTCCCTGCCTTTCGATGTGAGGCTCTTCAGTTTGTGGAGGCTGCTTTCCTTGAGCAAGACGTCGGTCTTCTTGCTCTTCCTGTCCTGGATGAGATCCTTGATGCCCTGCAGCTTGACGTCCAACTTGCCCTTCTTGTGTTTGGATTTGTCGTCTCCGCGGACCTTCTCGGGGGATTTTGTCACAGTCTCGGCCTGCGTATCTTCCTCCTGTTGGGAGTCTGAGAGGCCCTCACTTAGGTCATCCTCGTGGGGGGCGGCAGGGGCCTCATCTTCAGAAGACTCAATCTTTAGTTCTTTCTTCACTTTCTTCTTCTTCCCCTCCTCCCCCCTGTCTTTCTTGTGCTTCCCTCCATCTTTGCTTTTGTCTTTCTTGGATTTCTTAGGTGGAGCCAGCTCATCGTCCTCATCATCCGAGTCAATCAGGCGTTTTTTTTGCTCCGTCGGTTTCTCCTTCGGCAGGGCAGGGGACGGCAGCATCGCCTCCTCGTCGTCGGTCTCCGGCGCCGGCACCGGCTTGAACTCATCCCTCCACTTGTCTTTCTTCTTCTTCTTTTTCTTCTCCTTCCGAGGCTGCAGCTCCTCCTCCTCCTCCTCCTCCTCTTCCCGCACCTTCTTTTTCTTCTTTTTGACGGGCGCCTCGGTCGGCCGATCTTTGTCGCTGTCACTCTCTGAGTCGGCGTCAAACAGGTCGCTCTTTGCAGGCAGCGGTTTCTGCTACAAAGAGAAGCGAGGTGGCACATTCTGAAAACTCTCTACACTGGTTGCGCCTCACCGGAAAAAAATAAGCCTACATTTGATTCAATATTTTCAGGAAAACAATACAACTTTAACCCCTTTGTAAAGTTACACTTTTTAACCCTTAAGCCACAAAATGGTCTCTCTGGTGAAAGTGTAATAAAAATGTGATGCAGTGATCCCTCGCCACTTGGCGCTTCACGTTTTGCGTGTTTTTCCAAAATATTCATAAAAAAAAAAAGGAAAAAATACAGCCATATTGGCAGCCATATTGCGGAAAAAGGCGTTGTTTCATGTTGGTGCGTGAGCCAAACAAAGACATGAGTTGACTCAAAGGCTTTGTACATGCCTGTACTGTACTGTACTGTACTATACTGTACTGTCCTGTACATGCCACGGGCACTCAGACAAAGCGCGTGATTGGTTTCCGGCGTGCCATCCACCAATGAGAGCATGAGTGGATTTATCCCGTGAGCTGATTGGCTGCGCGTCATCGCAGCGTCAACTAGCATCTTCCCTTGTTGTGTCTCGCCAGTCTCATCCACGCTGTTGACTGTCTAGCATACTGTATCTTGGTGTTGTGTTCGCGATAACATTTTTTGGATTAGTTAAGCCCTTACATTGCCGCCTAAGCGCTGTGTCCCTGCAAAAGCTTCCTCCGGGGAGCCCAAGAGGAAGAAGAAGATGATGACCATCAGGGAAAGAGGAAGCAAACATCCGCAAAACCGCTTCAATAACCTTCAATACGGAAGCGAAACGTGTGGTAAGTCTGCGTAATAAGAGAATCGTGAAAATGGAAGCTGCATTGGCATTGTGGATTGCTGATTGCAGGAAAAAGACAGTGAGTTTGGACACAAATATGGTCAGGCAAATCCTACTTTGCGTTTTTTCATCTTTCGCGGGAGGTTCTGGTCCCCTTTGACCGCAAAAAAACGAGGGATTACTGTATATGACTATTTCTCAAAGATAGGGTTGTCATAACATAAAACAGTTTTTCTTTGTATTTTCAAGGTAGAGGCTTAGATTTATTATTAGGTATTCACGTACAGCGTTCCCTCATTCCATCGAGGCTCACCTTTCGCGGACTCGCCAATTTTTTGTGCTTTTTATTTATAGAGCCTGGCTCTTTAAGAAGAATTCCATGTGGGAAGCTGAGTGTTGTAGTGTCTCTCTCTCTTCCCTCTCTTCTGTCTGCACCGCCCATTGTCTTCATCCTGATTGGCTGTAGAACAGGGGTGTCCAAAGTGTGGCCCGCGGCTGTTTTCTTATTGGCCCGCGGCACATTGTAAAACTATAATTTAACAAGAAAACTAAAAAAACAGCACAAATTACAAATTCAGCTGTACTTTTACAAGAATGAACTGAAAATATTAACAGAAAAAGTTGTAATCTAACAAAAAAAGATAATCATTTTATGACAATAACGTAATATTAGGAGGAAAAGTAATTTTACTATCATAAAATTGAAATATGCAAAACAAACAAAATGAGTAAAGTTGTCATTTAAAAAAAAAAATCATAATTATGACAAGAAAGTTGAAATGGCAGAAATGGTAAATCAGCTGTAAATTTAAGAGAATAAAGTAAAAATATTAAGTAAAAAATGTGGCAATTTTATGATTCTACAATTATGAGGAAAAAATGTCATTTTAGTCGCACAGAGTTGAAATATTAAGACAAAATGCAGTTTTTTGGTATAAAACAAAACAAACAAAATAAAGATGTCATGTTTGGAAAATTAGGTTGGGGAAAAGTTAGAATATCATGGGAAGAAAGTCATAATATTATGAGAAGAAAATGTACAATATGTATAATAATACATTTTTTCACTTGCTTTACGAACGGTGTAGTAACGGTGTGACATTATTGATGCTTTGTGTGTGGGGGAGTGGTGGTTAGGAGCCTGTGTGTATTGTACATTTTATGTTCTATGTTGGACCCCCTTGAAAACAAGAGGATTCGTCTCAAGGGGCTATCCATCAATAAATCAGTTTCCAATCTTTACAAAATATCAAAACGGCCCTTGCATGCTTTCATCTTTTAGTTTTTGGCCGTCACTGGAAAAGGTTTGGACACCCCCGCTGTAGAACATTGTCAATAAATCTGCTTTGTGCCGTTTCCCGTCATTGCTAGCAAACAAGCTAACCATGTGAGCTGCTTGCTAACCGCCAATAAAAAAATAGAAGGAGGAGCTAACCGGCTGTAGGGCGCCTTTGCGGAATAAATTAATCTCCGATTCGAGGAGGACGAGGAAAATACGATGACAGAAGCAAAATGTTTAAACAAGGATAAAATAACGCTACAGCGAAACGGTGCCAGGACAAAGAGGCACGATCAGAGGAGTGAAATGCACGTGAGTCACTTGATAATTTCTTGGGTCCATCCTAGTAGGTTGATCATTCAAATTCAAACGAAATTTGAACACTGAGTGTTTCAACTAGAGAGAAATGTGACAAAATGTTAATGCTTGTCTGACAAAAGTGTATAAAGTGTATTGTGAGGGGTTTTACAGCATTAACACATATATAATAACTAAACAAATAAAATTGGCTACTTTGCAGATTTCACTTATTCCGGGCTATTTTGGGAACCTATCCCCAGCGATAAATGATGGAACACTGCACGTCGGTTTTAAGGTCATGTGTTCATTACAGTCACTGTCATTCTGTTCACCATTATGGTTAATATTTTCATTACCACAAATAAGTATGACTGTTTCAATACAGCATTATCACTGTGGCTGTTGATATTATTTTGTCATCTCCATTATGGTCTTTTTGGACTGTCATTAGACATTTGCTGATGTTGTCCTGTTTGTTTCTGTTTTGTTATTGTCGTTGCAATTGTTGTCATTGATGCTGTTCTTGTTTTTCTCTGTATTGTCCGCCTCTTTATACCCGCACTCCCGCTTCAGTTTTCTTTTCTCTTCTTTTCTAACCCCTCCTGCTCCTGTTATTTGCATAACAATAAACACCAAATAAAATCTATATAACAGGGGAAGAGTATCTTACACTTTTCCCTGGCAGAGCAAATCTGTTTCGCATGTAAGGGCATTTGGGTAAACAATATTATCTGCCCCGATGGCTGGACAGGACAATGGGTCAGTTCGTTTTTGGGTTATTCCTACAATTCGATGCCATTCCTTTAAAAAAAAAACAACAACAACAACAACCACCACATTTGCTGGGCTCAGAATATTGAATTATAATCATTTCCAATCACTTGCAACATCGTCCAAATGTCCACCCTGTTACAGGACATTTTCATCTTTATTGCTAAGGGTTCTAAACGCATAGTCAAAATATTTATTTTTATTTTAAGACCTAAAATGTCTCTTATTTGATCAGTAAAATGTATATTTTTAAAATATCTATAAATACCTATTATCTTGGAAAAAACATGTTTCATTTTAAGGTCAAATGTAGATTCAACACATTTCATTTGCGATATAAATAAAGTTTAACGGGCATGTGACCTGTTTTAAATTGATTTCAGTTTTTCCATTTCATTCACCATGTTGATGGCCACAAAGACAATCCAAATGCTATTACATTTTATTTAGTGAAAGTTAAAAAAGCAAGGGTAACAGGGTGGACACAGCAGTAACAGGGTGGACATATTACTTTGTGTAACCATATATTTCATTCAAAAAACAAACAAACAAAAAAAACCCTAACAACAAAACAAATTCATCTGATTTTTCTACAAAAATAATTCATAGGCAACAAAGTACAGAGGGAGTTTCTAGTGTTATATTTGGACAGTGAATCCATTTGTTTTTCTATGAACTTCCACACCATTGCCTTGCATTGCCCGGTTGTGGTATTCTCATGAAGCACAACCTGCTCTAGATGTGAAATTTCGAGTCTGATAACTTGGTGGATTTTCATTGTTCCTTTAACCGGCACAAGTGGGCGCAGGTTTCTCATTTCTTGGACTTTCCTCACAAAAAAAAAGAAAAAAACGTTCTGCAGTAGTCCCGATGTTTTTCAGCAGACAGTGTTTTACCCCCAACAGCATCTGGAGCCCATTGCCACGACTGGCCTCAAAGAAGCTCCAGCCGGGACAAGCTGATTCTATACTACTTTGCTGGGCCATCATTGCCGAATACATGGAGATGGTTGATTACTGGGTATTTCTCACGATATTCAACACAGGGTCCAGGTGGCCCCAGGTACGCCGCCTTGAGGGTGAGATGGAGCAGAAAATCACTGGTGACTGTTTAGCTGCAACGAGCAGCACTCCGCTATGCAAGATTGCTTGTACTGAATTTCTGGAGAATATCTTCTCCTGTACGCAGTCTCTGTCTTTCCAATGATTGAGGACCTTTGGCCAGACTCATCCCCGTCCGTCATTTTGCCACATTCTTCAAGATGCGTTGTGGTAGCCATGCAGAGCGTTTTCATTTTGGATCCAGGCTCTTGCGCTTTCCCTCTGCTTCCTTTTCTTTTCTCGCCATTTCTCTCTCAGTGCACTTTTCTCTCCTTCACTCAGGTCTGACACTTTTTTTCTTCTTTCCTCTCTGTCCCTTCTCCACCTGTCTCTCTCTTTACTCAGGTATATTGCTCGTAGTTCAGGGTCTGCATTGCGCCGTGCCCTGCAGATCCGCTGTCTTTCTGCTGCAGATAGCGGTTCCTTTCCCTGACAAATAATACATGCATGTTGTTTTCATCAGTAGGAATTATAGGAACCTAAAGTATTTTAAAAATGTACAGAAAAAAAAGCTAATACAATGCTGGAAATAGTTTATGAAGTCCACCCTGTTATTATGAGCCCACCCTGTTACTGTGCAAGATGCTAACGGGGGGAACCTTTTAGGCTAAAGTTTGCCATGACCCCAGAGCAGGGGTGGGCAAACTTTTTGACTTGCGGGCCACATCGGGTTAAAAAATTTGGTGAAGGGGCCATCTATATAGTGTCTTCCAAATGATTATGCAAATGATTTTGCTAAATAGTCCATATAAATTACATTCATCATCATTTTCAAGTCATCAACCTTTAGGGTACAGTTTGGATGTTATTGAACAAACCTCCCAATGATAAGAGTATTTTTTTCAAAAATAAAATCCTAAAATGCAGTGTTCCACATTATTATGCACAACAGAGCTTCAAAGCATTTTGCTGGTTGTTCAGAACCGAAAATGGTCATTTGTTGAATCTGCAAGCGTAAGGAGGTCATATTTACTCAAAGCAAAAGCTATTTCAATCACTAACATTTGAACAGTTAAGTTACACGTCAACATAAGAGCCCTTCGTTGATATAACCTTCACAATTCTTACATTGAACTTGGGAGTTTTGGGAGCGCTTCTGCTTGAATTTCTTTGCAAGATGTCAGATTGGACTCCCACAGCTGCTGTTTTCTTGTGACCTGCCTCCCACCCTCATAGCTTTTTTGCTTGACAATGCTACATAGGTTCTCAATTGGGTTGAGGTCAAGGGGGCCAAACCATGAAGTTTCTCTCCCTTTATGCCCATAACAGCCAATGACAGAGAGATGGGTATTCTTTGCATCATGAGATGGTGCATTGTCATGCATGAAGGTCATTTTGGTTCTTCATATTGTACCATGAAGAAAGTGGTCAGTCAGAAACTCTACATACTTTGCTGAGGTCATTTTCACACCTTCAATGACCAAAAAGGGCCAACCAGCTTTCCCCCAATGATTCCGATCCAAAACATGACTCAGCCACCTCCTTGCTGACATCACAGCCTTGTTGAGATATGCTGGCTATACTCTACTTCATCCATCCGGACCACCCAAGGTTGCACGGCCCTCATCAGTAAACAGGATTGTTTGAAAATACATCTTCATGTACAGTATCTGTTGGCCCACTGCAACCATTTCTGCTTGTGAGTATTGGTTCGGGGTGGCCAAATAGTAGGTTTATGCAGAACTGCAAGCCTCTGGGAGGGTCCTACACCTTGAGGTTCATGGGACTTCAGAGGCATCAGCAGCTTAAAACACCTGTTTGCTGCTTTGTTTTTAGCAGGTGCTCTCCTGATTCAATACATTTGTCTGGCAGAAATCTTTCTCATGCCTTTATCAGCACAATCCTGGCTATCAGTCACAAATTTCTTCACCATACAAACGTTTTTGTGAATTATTGAATGTTTTCATGCCTTGTCCAAGGCATTGCAATCGTTGACGCGTCAGCAGAGAGATCCTTTTTATTTCCCATATTGCTTGAAATCTGTGGCATGCTTCATAATGTGGAACATCATTTCTAACGTACCGTATTTTCACGACCATAAGGCGCACTTAAAAGTCCAAAATGCGCACCTTATGTGTGTACAGAGTTCCAAAATCTGTAAGTGTTGCTGTGTGACTTTTATGAGCGCTCTGCTCGACTGACTGGGAGCGTCTCCTGCCGACACGCTGCTTATATAGAGGAAAGGTGGACGTGACTGAGGACGCTAAGAGTACGCCCCAGTAGATATATAGGTATATTTTATGAAACGGCGCCATCTATCCATCCGGGCAAGGACTACCGTGGCGCAGCAACATCCAGCGGATTACAAGGAAAGCTGGCCATCTTCTGCTCCTACTGCAGTAAAAACATTGCAGACAAACACCCCCAGCCCAACTACATCACCAACATGGACGACGTGCCGCTGACTTTCCACATCCTGGTGAACCACACTGTAGAGAAGGGGACCAGCATGGTAGATACACACAACGGGGCACGAGAAGTCGGCTTTTACTGTTGTGCTTGGTTGCCATGGTAATGGACAGAAACTGGCACCTGTGGTGATTTTTAAGAGGAAGATGCTGCCTAAAGAAAAGTTTCCAGCCGGACCAATGAAAGGGGCTGGAAGGACGAGGAGAAAATGCTGAGTGGCTGCGTGACGTGTACGGAAAGAGACCGGATGTTGTTTTTCCACACGCGTCACCACAGCCGCTGTGAAAAACCAAATGCAGCAAATGAACTTGGAGCTTAACATCATTCTGGGAGGCTTGACGAATGAACTCCAAACGCTGGACATCGGTGTAAACACGGCGTTTAAAGTGAAGTTGCGAGTGGTGTTGGAGCGATGGATGACAGCTAGCGAACACAGCTTCACTAATGGATTGTGGGTGCTTGGGCTAACGTGTCGATGTACTGTTGTTGGACATGGTATGTTTTAACGTGCATACCTGCGCCCAATAATACAGTGCGCCTTGTGTATGTGTTAAATACAGAAATAGCACCTGTAACTGAGACTGCGCCTTTTAATACGGTGCGTTTTTGATTGATCCAGTATCAGTAATCCAAAGAGCCCCAAGATACAAAGCCATACATGAATTTCATTGAAAAACAAAAAAAATACTTATGTTAATGACATTAAAATCCTATTTGCACAATGATTTGGAACAGTGTATATAGGTGGCATCAAGCAGAACGACATACTTGCTCACGGTGCAACAAAACTACAACACAACGCATCCACAACATGTTCAACGCATCACATAAATCAACAACGAGGCGGTAAACATAGCATGTAACTTAAAACGGTTATTTCCAAATGCCCGCAAGGCATGCTGGGTAGTCCAGCTGAACAATAAAACACTGGATATCAAGAGTATGTCAACTCCTCCTTGTTTACTTCTATGACGACCTAATAAACATATTTTGCAATCAAGCAAAAATGCAACAAACACAGCAAACTGTTGGGAGAAAGAGGACCACAAGCTACCCAGCATGCCTTGTGGCGGGGATGTACAGTATATGAGTGTTTTTTTGGCATGGGTATTGTGCATAGATATTTATTTGTATGCCTACATGGTGCAGTAGGTAGTTTACTTTGCGCGTCATGTGTGTTGACGTGTTGTTTGGACAGCTTTTTTTGTACAAGCTACAGATTGCATCTGACTATTTGGGCGACAGTAGCACTGCAAGTCATGTTGCCGGCTACCCTTGTTTTCCTGCCGCTGCACCAGAGGAAGGTTTATTTATTAAAAATGCACAAAAAATGGTCACATTTAACAATAAAATAGCCTAACAAGAGTTGTGCGTTACCACATGAGAGCCATTCTCAACAGTTGAAAAGCGCAGTGTGAAGTGTGATACTCTTGCCTCTTGTCAATTGCCCTCCAAAAACACTTAGTTACTTCCTAAAAGTCATGTGACGTGTGCAGGGGGTGTCCAAACTATATTGACTTTATTCCCTTTTAAATTATTCCCCAACCTGATTTCCCCAAAATCACAACTTTATCTTGTGTTGCTTGTTCCTCATATTACGACTTCAAAAAGGAAAATTTGTTCTTTAACATTTCAACGCTATGCTACTAAAATACGAGTTTATTCTGGTAAAACTGTGACTTTTTTTCCTCAATAGAATACAACTTTTTTCGCTTAATATTTGGATTTTATTCTTGGAAAATTATAGCCGTTTTCCCATTTCGGTTGTTCTAACTTTTCCCCAACCAAATTTTCCAAAAAATTTCAACTGTAAATTTTGCTGGTATCTCTGAATATTACGTAATTTAAAAAAAACATTGGGCCTCATTCACGAAAATCTTCTTAAAAGTCTTCTTAAGAAGTGTACTTAAGAAGGCGCGGGTTGGAAACTGCGCCGCATTCACGACACGTTCTTAAGTAGGGATAATCGTTCGCACCGGTGTTCTTAGGTTGATGAATGCCAACTGCGATGCCCGTGCATGTGAGCCCTAATTTGCATAGGTCACCGCCTATTATTTCCCATACAAGGTAAAAAATGTGCCGTGCGCAACGGGCAGCTGGAGGCGGAGATGGCAACGCGCAAGGGCAAGACTGAGGAGCAGCTGGACAACAAACGAAAGAAAAACTTCAATTGTACTGAAATAGAGGTGCTTTTACAAGGAGTGACCGAACACAAGACCACCTTATTTTCACGTGTATCCACCGGTCATCAGGCCATCCAAAAAGAGTCGGCATGGAGCACCATTGCAGGAAACATAAATGCCGTTTCCATGGAGAAACGCACCACCGCAGAGGTTAAAAAGAAGTGTTTTGACTTAAAATAGACAAAAAAAAAAGATTGGACTGCACCGGAGGGATCTGGAGGAAACGGGAGGTGGGCCATCAATCAGAAACCAAACCATTTCAGAAACTCTAGAACATACTTACACAATCATGATGGAAAAATAAAGTCAAAATACATAGTTTGTGTGTGACTATTTATTTTTTCTGTGGTTACATTTGATTAGACGCTGCCTAATTAATACAGCAGCCCCGTGCTCTGGCTCAAGACGTGGCTGGGGGCGCATGTCGTTATCTGGGGGTGCTACGTGCGCAATAGACACACCACGTTTCATTGCGATGTTATTCTGATGATCCTGCACACCTGCAAGAACAGAGAGGGAAGCCTGAAGCGGGACATCAAATATTGGTGGCTTTCAGCAAATAAATCTAATGGTCCCTTTACATTCTCTCTCTGCGCAGCGCACGTCCAGCCAGCTACTTTTTTTTTTGATGAATTGGGATTTGAAAATATATATTTATCGATGGAGTATATTTTAGTTGTTTTGATGATAAATAATTGTTGGGATATTTTATTTGCACTACATTTTTGGGATCAGGTTGCAAAATCCATCATGAGGGCGATTGCGCATTGAAAGTGCAAGCTTTGCTTGTGCGTAAGAGTCCTCCTGAGTGTTCGTAGAATTTGTTCTTAGATCTAAGAACACGTTTCATGAATGCCAAAAATCTTCGTAAGAAGGCTTTAAGAACACATTTGTGCGTAAGAACGTTTCGTGAATGAGGCCCATTGTCTTTCTTTCTTTAATATTTCAATAATTGGAGACTCTAAATTGTCCATAGGTATGAATGTGAGTGTGAATGGTTGTTTGTCTATATGTGCCCTGCCATTGGCTGGTCACCAGTCCAGGGTGTATCCCGCCTGTCACCCGAAGTAAGCTGGGATAGGTTCCAGCATGCCCCCGCGACTCTAAAGAGGAGAAGTGGTATAGAAAATGGATGGATAGATTTCAACTTTATGCTACTTTATTTTTTGCTGGTTTTTTTGTTTTGTTTTAGTGTAAAAAAAAAAAAAAAATCTATTTTTAGAATGTGCCACGGGCAAAAAAAAAAAAAAGCTGTGGGCTGCAGATGGCCCCCGGGCCACACTTTGGACACCTCTGGAATACAGGAAGGAATGGCCATTGGGTGTTTTTAAAAAGATCTTATTGATGATCTTATTGACGGTCAATGCAGGGATAGTTTTAAAGCACTTATAACCTTTATTTTATTTTTTTTTAAATACATTTGTTTAGACAGTTGACATACAGTGGGTTGCAAAGTATTCATACCCAGGAGCAACACTCAATTTCTCAGCACAGAACAAAGGAAAAGTGTGTTTCTCCTGTTTGCATGAAAGGAAATAGCACAAACATGACAATGTATCACTGTTTTTGTTATAAGCACTTTACTATAGATAAATTGCATAAGTCTGTATTTCATTGTCGCAAAAGTATTCATACCTAGTCATCAAGTCATAGTCAGTACTTGGTTGCAGCTCCTTCGGCAGCAATAACAGCTTCCAATCGCTTTGGATAGCCAGCAATGAGTTTTGTGCAACGTCGTTTGGACAGTTTCGCCCACTCCTCTTTGGAAGACCGCTCCAGCTGAGTCAGGTTCCTTCGTGATCTTTGGTGGACTGCAATCTTCAGATCCCGCCACAGGTTTTCTATTGGGATGAGATCCGGGCTCTGACTTGGCCAATCTAGAAGCTTCACTTTCTTCTTCCTGAGCCATTCTTGTGTCAATTGAGCTGGATGTTTTGGATCATTAAACTGCTGAAAGATAAACCTCCTCTCGACGTTCAGGCTTTTTGCAGACTTGTTCAGGCCAAAAAGGTCAATTTTTGTTTCACCTGACCAGATCACTCTTTCCCACATCGCTGAAGTGTCTTTCAGATGTGTAGTAGAATAGGCAAACGAGCCTTGAGATGTTGTTTCTTCAGGTATCTTCTTTGCAACACGCCCATAGAGAGCTTCCTTGTGTAAAGTGCGGGATATAGTGTACATTCTCACGTGTACATTAGTCCCAGCAACCTGGAGAGACTGCTTCATGTCTTCAAGAGTTACGGAGGGGTTTGCTCTTCAGTTTCCTCTTGCCTTTTGCCGTGATCTTGGAGGGATGCCCTGTTCTTCAGAGGTTCACAGTGGTACCATGGCACTTCCACTTCTGGACTAGGGATGCAACAGTACTTTTTGGCACATTGAGTGAACCTGTAAAGGCTGCATAGCTTTGTCCCTCTCTATGCTTCTCTAGAAGTTTCTTTCTGAGGTCGTCTGACAGCTCCTTCAATTTGATGTCTCTTGTCTGCTGACAAGCATGAGAAGATGGTGGACAGGTGACTACTTGGCACAATTTATAGGGAGTAATGAAGCCTATAAGAGGTCACAGGTGTGTAATTGCAGGCTTGTGACACTGTGATGCAATAGTTTTTGGTGTGCAATCATTTGACTAAAAATCACAACTTCGGTGCAATGGTATGAATACTTTTGCAACAATAAAATACAAACTTATGCAATCTATCTACAGTGTAGTAAAGAGTGCTTATAACAAAAACAGTGATACATTGTCATGTTTGTGCTATTTCCTTTCATGCAAACAGGAGAAACGCACTTTTCCTTTGTTCTGTGCTGAGAAATTGAGCGTTGCTCATGGGTATGAATACTTTTGCAACCCACTGTACAGTATAACATTACATAATAATAATAAAAAGTTGTAGAATTTTTATGTCTTATATACCTGTATGTAAGTGTAGTTGGGCAAACATGAGTGGGGACACGTCTGGTTGGCCTTTTCAAATGAATTCATCTTTTTTCCCCACATTGTTACGCTATATGGTAGATGTGGGCTTACTAATTAAAATGTGATTTTTCACATTTCAATTGGGATGGATTTTTTTTTTTTTTTTTTAACATAATATACCATGAAATGTCACTCGGACTCAAATGGCACCAAATTGCAGGAATTACCCTTTTAGTACAGTCAGGGAACAAAATAAAAAGGCTTTTGTGTTAAAAGCGTTCATGATTTTTGTTTTTGTTAAAACGAGACTACATGCTGCTGGCAGGTAATTCTCCAATAAATACAATTTTCAAATAATAAATCAAAATAGCTAGATCTAATTGAATTTTAGGCACACTCCCGGGGGCTTGTGGAGGTGCATCGCAGGACCCATTGCCCATCGGAGGACCCATTGCTCATCGAGAACAGCGAGTACAGTCGTCCTCGTGTATCGCAAATGGAATATGTAAATGGAATATTTTCGTAGTTAGAGCATAGAAAACCTGTTGACCTTCAAAATGTTTTAATTATTACAGCCCTGTGCACATGAAATAACACCCCTATAGTCACCTTTTACACTTGTATTACCCAATATAGTAGACATAATAAGAGACAATAAGCCATCTAAGACATAAATAAGATGAGACTGACTCATGTTAGCATACACAGCGTACTTCCTGGTGCTATTGTCTCATGAATGTGATGTTATTGACACCTGGAGACCAGTGCAGAAAGCTACTCTACCGCCACTGTGTGTAAATATGCTTTTTGGTGTTTTTTACTAAAAATAGACCTTATTCAACCACGAAACAGCGCTAATTTGTTAATTCATTAATTTAAAAAAACAAAAAAAAGAGTGAGGATGCAATGTAGCGAGGGATGACTGGACATGCTTTCATGTCAGTCTCCAAAAGTGTCCAATAAGACCAAAAATAGCAATAGATTTGTCATTTGTCGCTTTTTTTTGCAAAAGCGAATATGAGTGGGGATGGCGGGGGTCTGAATACAGCCACAAAGGTGTTTTGCTCCCAATTAACTGTACATTTTTTTAAATCTATTTGTGATGAATGTCATTGGCCAGTGTCGCCGTTTGACAATTCCAAATTGGTAATTATTAAAAAAATATTGAGTGCCTATTTTTTGGGGGGCAGTGGGGGCGCCTTTACACAGTGTTCCCTTGCTGTTTTGCGGATTTTTTTGTCAAATTTTAGTGTTTTTTTTTGGTTTTGTTTTTAAACAGTGTATGAATGCTGTTACAGGCCGAGCCTGGCCCTTTAAGAGGAACTGCAATGAGTGATGTAGTTCTGTGCTTTAGCACAAGGCGGCAGTGTCTCTCTCTGTTCTCTCTCTTCTGTCCGCACCGCCCATTTTCTTCTGCGTCCTGATTGGCTGTAGGCGAGGGGTGAGCAACTCGCGGCTCCGGAGCAGCACGAGACTCTTCAGCTTCCTTGTTTCGGCTCCCTTCGCCAAGCGCGGTGAAAACCAATATAGGGGAAATGTGCATTTTCGGAATGAATGTGCAATATCCGACTCACCGCCAGTCTGTCAAAGCATCTAGACTGCGTTCTGAGTTGATCTGAGTTTGAAGCAAGTTACTGCACAGTAGTAACATAGTAATATGTTTGATAACGAGAAGCACGCTGTAGCTAGGTGCTCGGAGCCCGTGATGCACTAATCGCTGAGGTGGTGACTCCAGGACAGGCAGATAGTGTACCACGGGAGCTAACTGTACACTCACCGCTCAGAACAATATGTATTTTCACTTTCACGTCTCCAAATACCAGAAAAATCTCCCGACGACGTGAGGAAAAGTCTTTACATTTGTCGCTAGTCGCTTTTGAAAAAATAAGTCACCAAGAGGGTTTAGATGGGCCACAGATTTAGAGAGAAAATCGCCAAGTTGGCAACACATGAGATTGGAAGCCATTCACAGATGGAGAATACATGAAAGAATCGTTCATTAAACTAGAGCATCTATTCTCCAAATTAAAAAATAAACAGGAAATTCAGAAAATGACAGAATGCCTCTCTTTGCAAAAAGACTCAAGGACAGGACCAATAGAATGGTCAATGGTGACAATTTATCGCAGGCATAAACAGTATTCAGCAAAAAATACCGATGTGCAAATATGGCCACTTTGATGGGCGTTTTTTTTTCTTTTAACCTTAAAAGTTGGCTACATTTTGTTTTAATTTTACACAAATATAGGAACCAAATCAGTAAGACTTACAGTCCAGAGTCAAGTGTTTAAATGATTTCAGAATAGGCCTAAACATGTAGGTTGAATTTTGTGGTTATAAATAGGTAACATTTGAAAAAGATTACAATTTTTACACGTTCATAAGCAGTGTAATGTTTTTCGCCTCCTGACTTGTTTTTTTTTTTTTTTTAACTGGAAGAAGAGGCAAAATGGCTCTTTTGATGGTAAAGGTTGCTGACCCCTGCTGTAGACCATTGTCAATAAATCTCCTTCGTGCCGTCTCTTGTTGTGGCTAGAAAACTAGCTAACCGTGTGAGCCGCTTGCTCACCGCCAATACTGTAAACCAGGGGTGTCCAAACTTTTTCCAGCGAGGGTAAAGAAAGAAAAGAAAAAAACTGCATCTTTGTGATATGGGTGAAAAAGTGGATTATTAGTATCAACTTCACTTTTTGCTCTTTTTGTTCCCCATTTCTAAAAATTTTCCAAATATTTCCACTTTCTTCTCAAATAAACTTTGTACTTTTTTTTCTCCTCGTAATATGACTTTATTCCCGTAACATTGTTATTTTTCCCCAACCTAATTTTCCAAAAATTACAACTTTATTTTGTTTTGATTATCATAATATGACGACTTTCAAAAAATAACATATTTTTCTTTAATATTTAAACTCTATGCTACTAGAACAACATTATTTTTCCTCACAATATTACGAGTTTATTCTCATGAACCTGAGACTTTTTTTTCTTGTTAGAATGTGAATTTTTTTCTCTGAATATTTTGACTTTATTCTGATAAAATGACAGCTGATTCTTCTATTTCTCCTGGTTTTTTTTTTCTTCTTACTTTTCCAACTATTTAATCTTGATTCTTTTTTTCTTTTCGGAATTCTGACTTTTATTCCCATAATATGTTGACTTTATTCTCGTAATATAACTTTTTTCCGCTACCTAATTTCCCTTTAACTTTATTTGCTGTTTATCATAATACTATGACTTTAAAAAGAAAAGAAGTATTTTTCCTTGAATACAGTATTTCAATTTTATGCTACAAAAAAAAGTTGTTTTTTCCTGTTGTTTTTTTTGTTTTCTTTTTAAATTATATTTTTAGAACATGCTGAGGGCCAATTAAAGGGCCAAGGGCCGAAAATGGCCCCCAGGCCGCACTTTGGACACCCCTGTTGTAAACTATGGAAAGACAGAAGGAGCTAACCGCATGCGACTCTGAACGCTGTATGGTTGCAAGTTTTCTCCCTGACAAAACCCACAATGTCCACCAAACGTTCTGCGCCACCACGGAATACCATAAACGAATTTTCGGTTCATGGAGGACGAGGAGTAAAATACGACGACAGGAGCAATACGTTTTAACAAGGATACAACAACGCTACAGCCGAACATCGGCAGGACGGAAAGGTACGGTCAGAGGAGTGAAACACGCGTGAGTCACTGAATTTCTGTCCAACCTTGATTGATCAGTAACTTTCTAATGGAATTTGAACTTTGAGAGTGTTTAAAGCAAGAGAGAAACGTGAGAAAATGTTAACGCCTGTTTGAGAAAAGTGTTTAAAATAGGGGTGGTCCGATCGTCAAAAAGCATGGTATCGGCATATGCCAATACTTGCTTTTAAGACTCCACCCCCATTGCAGCATCCAGCCTATAGCGACCGTCTCGCGCCCAAAAGTTTCCAGCCCGACGAGAAAATGGCTGAGTGGGTGTACGGAAAGAGACCGGATGTTTTTCCCCCAAGCGTCACCGTCCCTGTGTATCTGACTCCATGCGCGCCCATCTCACAGCCGCTGTGAAAAACCAATTGCAACAAATGAATTTGAAGCTTGCCATCATTCCGGGAAGCTTGACGAAGGAACTCCAACCGCTGGACATCGATGTAAACACGGTGTTTAAAGTGAAGTTGCTAGCGGCGTGGGAGCGATGGATGACAGCTAGAGAACACAGTTTCACTTAGACTGGGAGGCAGCGTTGTGTGAGTTACGCCACAATTTGTGAATGGTTTGTGGATGCTTGGGCTAACGTGTCTGATGTACTGCTGTTCGAGCTTTCGCAAAAGCCAGCATCATTTCTAAGGCGCCGCACGGCAACGAGACTGACTCTGACAATGACTAGAGGGAACCTGGCGTGTTTGATGGAGAACTTGCCCTACTGTTCATTTGAGATACAGAAGATGAGGACTTTGATGGATTTGTGGATGAGGATTGATAAAAAAATAACGTGAGTACATTGTTAAATGCTTCAATAAAGTACAACCCAACTCAGTTTTGCTCCCGCATGCATGCTAGCGTATTGGGAGCACTTCCTGTTCCCCAGCGTGCTTTGCGGTAGTGTTTTGGTGCAAATGCTCTTAAAGTTACATGTTTGAGCTACATAGTTGTTAGTTATTGTTCTGCAAAAATAGCGGTAGGGTCTTGTCTGTTTTTGCATTGCTGTGTGATGTTTTTAGTTGTGCATCATGCCTGAGAATGTTGTGTTGAGTGATGACCATCCTGATTTCAAGTGGGTTTGATAAACTGAATGAGAGTTCTGCTCTTAATCTGTCCAAAGAAATAAAGCGCTGTTGCTTCCTCACTGACTTCTGAGCGACACGGTATGTCTTAGCATGCATACCTGCGCCCAATAATACGGTGTGCCTTGTGTATGTGTTAAATACAGAAATAGCACCTGTAACTGAGACTGCGCCTTTTAATACTGTGCGCTTTATGGTCATGAAAATACGGTAAGTTTTGCACCGTGCAAAAACACATGCCACAAAAAAATTTCTCGCCGGAGTGGCACGTTAAGGAGCTTTAGCTTGGTGCGACATTTGGGGAGAGAGGGCCGGGACTAGCCAGGGTGTGGTGAGTTTGAGGCTCACGATGTGATCATCGATTGGGCGGCGGCTAATGTAGCCAAAACAAGGGACACCGTGTGTGCGTGCCAGTCGGAGGTCTACGGTGGACAGCCCGAAAAGTAGTTGGAGTCGTCGGACTGGGTGGCCGGCCGTCAGCGGTGGTGGAGGAAACCGGGTTTGCCGACTACCCGGGGGTCCTGCTGGAGCGCCATCAAGCTACGTGCTCTTGCATCCAAAGTCTCCTTAAAGAAGGCGTCTAATCCTCTAAGTTTCACCAGTGATTTTGGAAAAGTCAGTCAAACATGTTTTTGTCTAAAATGAAGGTGATTTTATGGTTCCCCTTTCATATCATATAGCCCAGGGGTCACCGACGGGCCGCCCCACGATCACTTGAGGCACCTGCAAGCCTGCGTTTCATTCGGACCCCTATGTGAAACTTCAACACATATCGGTAGTGTTTTAAATCATTCAAATACGGCAAGGTACTGTAAGTATTACATGTTATCATGAATGTACCTGCTAATGCATGATCACAGCGTGGATATAGAACCATAAAATGTTGTTAGTTTGTTTTTTTTGGGTTTTTTTTTCCACTGATGATGCGTCCCAGTGCATCCAGGACATGTTTCTTTCAAGTTACAAGTCTGGCTAAGCCAGTGACTCCTAGGAAGAGACTAGGTGGCAACCAAGGATAGTTTGGTCGACTACTGGAGAGACAGTTGGCAGCTCGGAAAGACGGCACCCGGGACAGTATGGGTTAGCACCCCAGCCTGTATCTTTCGTGAGAAGGAACCCCGACAAGCTACGGAAAGCCCTAAAGAGAAATACCCCCAGGAGATCCCGAGAGGGGGGGAGGATGAGATCTCCAATCGGACAGACCAAAGGTTAATGACCCCTGCAAACGAACCGACTACGAGAATGACATGTATCTGGGGCAAGCTATGCAAAAACATCCGCGGCCTAAAAATCCATCAGGCCAGAATGAAATGTTTGGAGCGGGAGAGCGAGGTACAACGCACAGGTCCCGGACCTGGTGAGACGCAGGAGGAGCCCGGACAGGAGGCAACCCACAGATCCCAGTCCCTCCACGTACCAGAGTCCCCCAACCCCAGCAGAGTAGTTCCACAGCAGCGGATTAAATGGCCCCAGGCAAGCAGAAGGAGCGAGTGGCTGCAGTTTGATGAGGACGTGTCCAACATCATTCGAGCCACAGCCAAAGGAGACGTTGACAGCAGGCTCCAAGCGATGACCACCATCATCGTCAGCTATGGCGCAGAAAGGTTTGGTTGGACTGAGAAGGGCAACACCAAGACCACCCCATACACCATGAACCGCAGGACCACTAAGATACAGCAACTGCGCCAGGAACTTCGGACCCTCAAGAAACGGTTCAAGAGAGCTACTGAGGAGGAGAAGCAACCATTGGCAGAACTGCATAACATCCTGCGGAAGAAGCTGAAAATCCTCCGCAGAGCAGAGTGGCACAGGAGGCGGGGAAGGGAGAGAGCTAGGAAGCGAGCGGCCTTCATTGCCAATCCCTTCCGTTTTGCGAAACGGCTACTTGGGGATAAGCGCAGTGGCCGGCTGGAGTGCTCAAGAGAAGAAGTGAACCACTTCCTCCAGGACACCTTGAGTGACCCACTGAGGGAACAAGATCTAGGACCCAACATAGCTCTCACCTGCCCTGCCCCACCGACAGCAGAGTTCAAGTTGACGGAGCCTAGCTTGAAGGAGGTTGTCAAGGCAGCCCGCTCAGCATCTTCCCCAGGCCCCAGCGGCGTACCCTACCTTGTCTACAAGCGCTGCCCAGTGCTTCTCCAGCACCTGTGGAAAACCCTGAAGGTGATCTGGCGAAGGGGGAGAGTGGCCGACCAGTGGAGGTGTGCAGAAGGAGTTTGGATTCCCAAGGAGAAGGACTCGAAAAACATCAACCAGTTTCGGACAATCTCACTACTAAGTGTGGAAGGGAAGGTGTTTTTCAGCATTGTCTCAAAAAGACTGACCGAGTTCCTCCTCAAGAACAACTACATCGACACTTCGGTGCAGAAGGGGGGGATTCCTGGAGCCCCTGGCTGCCTAGAGCACACCGGAGTAGTGACACAGCTCATCAAGGCCCGCGAGAACAGAGGTGACCTTACTGTGTTGTGGTTGGACCTGACAAACGCCTACGGGTCCATCCCACACAAACTAGTGGAGCTCCCTGAACCATTTTGTATTCACTATGTCACTATGCATTCTTTACTTGTGTATCTTGCTTGCTGCTGTAACAGGTGAATTTCCCTGCTGTGGGATTAATAAAGTACTACTACTACTACTACTACTACTACTACTACTACTTTCCCCACACCTCCACCATGTTCCCAGCAAGATCAAGCTCCTGATTTTGGATTATTACTCCAACTTCAGGCTCAGGTTCACTTCTGGGTCAGTAACATCATACTGGCATCACCTTGGGAAAGGAATAATTACCGGTTGTACCATCTCTGTTACCCCTTTCGCATTGGCGATGAACATGGTGGTTAAGGCTGCGGAGGTGGAATGCAGAGGGCCCCTATCTAGATCAGGCATTCGCAATCCCCCTATAAGAGCCTACATGGATGACCTTACCATCACAACAACATCGGTCCCAGGGAGTAGGTGGATCTTGCAAGGTCTGGAGAGACTCATCATATGGGCTAGGATGAGCTTCAAGCCCTCCAAGTCAAGGTCCATGGTACTGAAAAGGGGGAAGGTGATGGACAAGGTTTTCTATCTCTGGATCTGCAATCCCATCCATCACAGAGCAACCAGTCAGGAGCTTAGGGAAGTTCTTTGACTCGAGCCTGAAAGACTCTGCTGCCATCCAGGAGGCTGGCGAACAACTAGGGGCGTGGCTCACTGAAGTGGACAAGTCCGGCCTGCCTGGTGGATTTAAAGCCTGGATCTACCAGCACTCCATTCTGCCCAGAGTCTTGTGGCCTCTTCTCGTCTACGCAGTCCCTGTCACAACTGTGGAATCCTTCGAAAGGAAGATCAGCGGCTTTCTTTGGAAGTGGCTGGGCTTTCCGCGTAGCCTCAACAGCGCTGCCCTGTACGGGACAAGTAACACCCTCCAGCTACCCTTCAGTGGGCTCATTGAAGAATTCAAGGTGGCACGTACAAGAGAAGCCCTCCAGTATAGGGATTCCAGGGACAGCAAGGTGTCATCAGCTGGGATCGAAGTGAGGACAGGAAGGAAGTGGAGGGCAGAGAAATCAGGCAAAAAGCGCTGGTAGGGGCCTTGGCAACAGGGAGAGCAGGCCTGGGCTACTTTCCAAAGACCCAAGTGAGCCAGGCTCGGGGAAAAGAAAGACACCATCTACTCCAGGAAGAGGTTCGAGCAGGCGTGGAGGAAGAGCGAGTGAGCAGGGTAGTGGGACTCCAGCAGCAAGGGGCCTGGACAAGATGGGAGAGCACGTTGCAGCGTAAAGTCACCTGGTCGAACATCATGCAGGCAGACTTCCACCGCATCCGGTTCCTTGTGCAGGCAGTCTATGACGCCCTCCTGACGCCAGCGAACCTCCATGTGAGGGGGAGGAACGACACACCGTCCTGCCCCCTTTGCTCCGGAAGAGGCTCCCTGGAACATCTACTCAGCAGCTGCCCAAAGTCCCTACCTGATGGTCGCTATCGCTGGCGCCATGACCAGGTTCTGAAAGCAGTTGCTGAAAGCATAGCCTCAGCCATCAGCACCAGCAAAAACCACCACGCTCCGATCAAGGCAGTCCCCTTCATCAAAGCTGGAGAGAGACCCCGGGCATGTCCACAGAGTACATCAGGACTCCTCCACTCAGCCACTGATTGGCACTTGCACGTTGACCTGGGAAAACAGCTGAGGTTCCCCCAGCACATCGCACCAACGTCTCTCCAGCCAGACATGATCATTACCTCGGAGGCTTCAAAACATCTGATCATGCTGGAACTGACAGTGCCCTGGGAAGAGCGTATTGAGGAAGCCAACGAAAGGAAACATGCCAAGTACCAGAAACTGGTGGAGGAGTGCAGGAAAAAGGGCTGGAGGACATTTTACAAGCCAACAGAAGTTGGCTGTAGAGGCTTTGCAGGACGTTCTCTCTGCAAAGTCCTAGGCCGTCTGGGTATAACAGGGGCGGCCATAAAGAGGGCCATCAAATCCGCAAGCGAAGCTGCAGAGAAAGCCACAAGGTGGCTGTGGCTCAGAAGGGCAGATCCGTGGGTTGCTACTGGGACGCAAGCCGAGGCATGATCAACCCTGGCTGGGTCACCAGGGGGAGGGTGTCTGATGTTGCGAGACCCGAAACACCCAATGAGCCCTGGATACATCACTGATGATGACGTCCCAGTGCATCCAGGAGATGTTTCTTTCAAGAGGGCTTCATAGTTGAAATAGGTACCTCCCATGACGTGCATTGTTAGCTGGCTCATACTAACTCGCTTTCTCTCGTTAGAACGCACAGAAAAGGGAAAGAAATATGTGTTCATGTTTCACATAAGGATTGTGGACGATGGGCAAACTTTAAAAGAAAAAAAAAGTGCACTTTTCCTTTAAAAGAGAATAAATTGAGTGTCCAGGTTGCAAGGGTGCTGTAACTTTCTTCACTATTAGAACTGTCAGCTTTGTATTTTATTTATGACTGGCAACATGGAGAGGAGCCAGTTGAGGTGGCTCAGGCATCTAGTCCGGATGCCTCCCGGACGCGAGAAGGCCCCGCGGCAGACCTAGGACACGCTGGAGGGATTATGTCTCACAGCTGGCCTAGGAACGCCTTGGTGTCCTCCTGGCGGAACTGGAAGAGGTGGCCGGGGACCAGGAAGTCTGGACTTCCCGACTGAGACTGCTGCCCCCGCGACCCGGACCCAGATAAGCGGAAGAAGATGGACGGACGGCTGGCAACATTTCAATTGTACACTACTTTATTTACCAAGCAGGTCGCCACTCAAACTGTGTCACCATCGTGGTCATTTATCATTACATAAAAGGCATTAAATCTCAATTGAACAGCTACAATAAAAAAACTACGAAGAGTTGAAGCAAACATTCTTTGACCCTTTGGTGAAGTCGGCTCGAAGTCGGCTGGCGAGCTAGGAGATCCCTGTGATAGTATCACCATCATCAGGCTGGACACACTGTGTGTTTATGTTCATTAAACCACCACACACAAATAGTGCTTTTAAGAGATGACATAATTAGTATAATGACAACAAGAGAGGAAAGTTGTTCAAGCAAAGTTGTTCAGTGACACCTGAAAAGGTTAGTAGGTACCCCATGAATGAGATATCTACTTCCCTGTGGGACAAAAACGAGCTAAGAACTAACCGCATTGCTTGTTTGTTTTAAAAACAAAATGTCACTGTGGTAAAAAGTCGCATTTGGAGTCCGAAGACAACAGGCTCCGCGAATAATTCTAGCTACCGGGCTGGCAAGCTGCCAACAGTGACAGCTAGACAAAGCCTGCAAACAAAGATGCAAAAAAAGTTGAACACCAACAAGTTAGAGGAGGGAGTGATCAAACACACTGGCATGGATTGGCGCAGCCTGCGTCAAGCTGTCAAACTGAAACCACTGAGATTTGACGGACTAGTGCTGCTTCTTGCGGCAATACGGGACCAAGCCCGTCCCTTGTCGGCTCTATATGGGCGTTGCTGTGAATTGTCATGTCGCACGCCCAACAGCAATCGTTTTTTTGTGATCAGCTTTGAAAGCCATTTATTGGCATGAGCAGGTTTTCTACGGAAATCAGTGGCGGTCGGTCGATCGATCGATCGATCAGAGCATCCTACATTTGAATGATCCCGTGAGAATCGGAATGTCAGTCCCGGGTCCCATCCATGGTCGAGATTCGATGCCCAACACTAGTGATGAATCATCCACAACCAAAAGAAACAGCAACATAAACTGTGGAGTTAGACTTACCACAACCTTCTTGGCCTCTGCTTCTTTCTTGACGTCAGCGGCGGCCTTCTTAAACGCTAACAAGACCTCACGGCAGTCCTCCAGGTGGGCCTCAGGCTCCCAGGTGTCGTCATCGGAGCAGTAATTTTTCCAGCGCACTCTGTAGAGCACCTCCCCCTAGGATATATTTTAGGCATTATTATTATATTATGAGCAACTCTCAATGATCATTTGCAACCTCTGACCTCTCTCGAATGCTGCAACTTCATCTCTTTTTATATGGCCTTAAACTACACTATTATTGTAATAACATGAAAACAATTGCCTAATTTACTGGTAATTAACTTTAATTTGGAGTTGGGAAGTGAAAAGCTGGCTGTTCAATCATACTACAAATATATTCGAAAAAACAAAGTGGTACAGCTCACGGCGAGGGAGCGGATGATGATGTGCATTGCAAGTGTTTTATTGTAATAAAAACAGTCATAGAATGCAGAAAAGGCTGTAAGTGAAAGGCAAAAACACCGCGATGGGTCCACAAAGCCTCCATCCTCAGCATCAGCAGGGGAGATGGTAGCGGGCATTATGGCGAAGTCAACATGCTGTCGATGCAAAGCGGAGTGCCACCACAATGGCACAAATGCCGACTAGAGATACTAAATGTCATGGTGGTAATGTGTTATATTTGAAAGCAGCGTCGTTGCAGGCCGGAGTGTGCAGTAGAAGCGTTGCCCGACCTGTTTGCTAAGTTAGCATTTAGCTAGCTAGCCTTACCTCTTCCACACGCATGTCAATGATCCTCTCCACTTCGTATACATCTTCCTCCTCGTCTTGCTCACTTTCCGTAGGCTCCATTTTCAGAATTTCACCCTCCATTGTCGCGTGGTGTGGTTTCAGTGGTGTCAGGACTGGCGGCCGTACTGAAGCAGCACGACGCGAAGGGGACGTGGCTGCGGAGACTGGCTACACTGATTAACAAGCTAAGCTAACTGGCTAGCACAGCTTGCTTCTGTGCTGCTCAGACCAGCACCGCCCACTGTGATGCCTCCAAGTGCAAGTCCGCATTTCCAGGACAGACCCCTTAATCAAACGGTTTAAACTAATTTAAGGCTTCCATTAACTTAAAAAAAGTTTGAATATATTTTCGACGTATGATAATTTAGATAAGTGTGTTGATTGTCATTTTCAGAATGATTGTCCACATTACCACATTTTCTCACACCCCCCAAAGGCAGCACAAACGTACGTGTATCAGAAATCTATGTGCAAACATTTCAAAATATAATTTTCAACATATTTTATTGTTTATTTATATATATTTTAAAGGCTTCAGCAAACTTACATAAAATAATCAAGATGTGGCTACCCACATACAGAAACGATCATCCACTTCAGTCGACAACAAACTAAGACCATCAACAGATTGACATTAAAATAAATCGTGTAAAAGAAAAAAAAATACACACCCAAATATAAAATATTACAATTGAAATATAAAAACGGGGTAGCACGTAATGTTAAACACCAAAAATGACCCTGAGATCAGCCAGGGAGAGTTTGGTGAAGGTGCTCCCGGTCCCCGACAGCACGTTTTGGGCCAGCTCCTTCTTCCTCACCTGTAGTGTGGAAATCTTCTCCTCCACCGTGCCCTCACACACAAACCTGAAAGCGTCCAAACACACGCGATTAGTGACAGCAACGCATTCGTGTGATTCTGAACGGTAAATGGTTTACACCAAAACAACAGCAGAAATGAACTTAAAACATGAAAACAAAAATCTATTTGACTTTCTGCGGTGGCGTGCTATTAAATAATGTGTTTATCACCTGTGGATGGTGACATCTTTGCGCTGTCCAACTCTGTAGATTCTGTCACAGGCTTGGTCCTCCAAGGCCGGGTTCCTGTCAAACAAAAAACATACCGATATCACATTATATGCCAATATCGGGACATCCCTACTTATAAATAAACGCTAGAAAAGCATGGTGGAGCCCGGCCACAATGTATGCCGCCGTACATCAGGAACTTCTCTTCCATTGTAATACCCATGTAGATGAAAGGGCAGTTGGGGAAGAGGTGTCCAAACGACTATGATATGAACGCATCCCATTGGGATATATTGGAGTTGTGGTGTTTATTTCAGTGTAACTTCAACACGGGAACTACATTTCATCATTATGCTTTTATCTTGAGTCTCACCAGTTGAGAGTTCCATGACCTCATTTGCCTTTCCGAGCTCTACTCACCAGTGCATGTCCATTAGGAAGAGGTGATTGCCGCCCACGAGGTTGAGACCCACGCCGCCGGCACAGAGGGACACCAGCATCACCTTCGACAGAGAGATGCATGGCTGTTCTTACACTGGCCTACATCGGAGACACAAAATGTGATCACCTGTGGCCCTCTGGGGTTGGTGTTGAATTCTTCCACCAGGTCCATGCGGCGTTTGGGGTTGACAGTCCCGTCGATGACGGCGTAGCGCAGACCCATCTGCCGCAGGTGGACGGCCACGATGTCAAGCATGCTGGTCCACTGGGACACGATCACGCTGTCGCACGAGAAAAAATAAGCCAACCGTTCATTTCTACAGCCCGGCTCTTCAAAGTTCCACCAGTAGTAGCTTTATTAGGGCTGGTGGTTTCTGGTCTACAGTAAATACTGAAGGAGTAATAACACAACAGTGCACATCATGTTTAATTTTCAGGTGGGTATGATGCCAGCAAAGAAGCCTTGCAGAAGCTAGAGACAGAAACAGGTTGATTAAAGAAGACCGTTGCCATTTATTGCTCAAGTACTTATCAGTAATACAGTGAAAATTACAGGAAATGTGAATATTTACTTTGCAGGTCGTTTCTGCTTATGCTGCTCCTGAAATTTTAAGTTACGGGCCACTGTGCTCCTATTAAACAAACAAGTTAGTGTGGAGCCCTGAGTGATCCCTCGTTTATCGGGGTTAATTGGTTCCAAACCCAATGGTGATAAGTGAATCTCCGCCAAGTACGATTCAATTAAATATTTTCTACTTGGAGCATGGAACACCTGTTTACAACCTTCTAAATACGTTTTTTAACATTATTAGAGCACTGTAGACATGAAATAACACCCCTACAGTCACCAATATATTTGTAGTACCCAATATGGTACTGTATATATAATCAGAGAAAACAAGCCATGAAATGCTTTCCGGTGCTAGTAGGGTAGTAAGAATGGGTGGCGGACAGGAACTGACGTCGGGAGTTGAGTTTTACCTATTTGTAGCCCGTGCTTATAATGCTTATTATGTTATTATTATTATTGTACCTGTTGTTCCAGCGATCAAGTCTGGTGCTTGTCTCACGGAACAATTACTGACACCTAGTGACCAATGTAGAATACTACATTTACAGTTTGAATGGTCTTAATTGTTTATATTTGTATTTGAGTTCATTTGGACACTGTTATGCTTGTAAAATACATAAATTTAGGCAAAAATATGTACAATTTGCTTGAATATGCATATTGCTTGACTCATAATGGGCTGTATTCAACCACAAAACAGCATGATTTATTAATTATGTTTGAAAAAACGTGAAAAAGTGAAACCGCGAAATCCAAACCACGATATGGCTCGAGACGACTCTATTGCACCTGACTGTGCAATGTACTGCACTCTCGAGTGCCCAAACAAAGCACCCTATGTGGCTCACTCTTTATTTTGCATTTTTTTAATGAGTGCAACTTCCAAATAACTCTCCATGCGGCCAAAAACAGTTGCAAGTGCCAGGAATTTGACGTAAAATTATAATCTCAATCAAATATTTTTGTTCATATTTTTGGGCGTCTGGAACAGATTGTAAAATTGCGACTTTTGTTCTTCATTCGTTTATGACTTTTTTCCTTAATATTTTGACTTTATTGCCATAAAATTACAGCTGTTTTTGTTTTCCATTTCAACAATAATGTATTTTTTCTTTATTTCAACAGTGTTACCAAAATGATATTTTTCCTCATTTTACAAGTTTATTCTCATAAAATTGCAACTTTTTTCTCATTAGAAATGGTTTTTTTTCCTCTTAATATTTTGACTTTACTCTGGTCACATTTCTGCTGTGGATTTTTTCTGTATAATTTTCCAAATATTTCAACTTTATTCCCATGTTATAAATTTCCCCCCAACCTAAGTTTCCAAAAATTACAACTTTAGTCATTGTTTTTGGCTTTAAAAAATAATAAAATCTAACCTTTTTCTTTAATATTCCAACTTCATGCTACTAAAATTACATTTTTCCTCATACTATGACTTTTGGCTTTTTTCCCCTGCTAGATTACAACTCTTGTCTTAATATTTTGACTTTTGATTGACTTTCCCATTTTTGCTACTGCTGTTTTTTTTGTTTCCTTGTTAAATGATGATGCAGTCAACACTGCCATCCACACAGCCCTTTCTCACCTACAGGGCCAGGACACATACGTCAGAATGCTATTTATAGACTATAGCTCTGCTTTTAATACAGTCAGCCCCCACAAACTCACAAATAAGCTCCTCACACTTGGCCTGTCACCCTCCCTCTGTAACTGGGTGTTTAACTTTCAAACAGGCCGGCCCCAGTCAGTCAGAGTCCACAATCGCACATCCAGCTCAAGAATTGTGAGCACTGGGACCCCACAGGGGTGTGTGCTGAGTCCACTCCTCTACACGCTCTTCACCTACGATTGCGTGACCTCCCAGAACAACACCAGCATCATTAAATTTGCGGATGACACTACAGTCATCGGCCTGATCACTGGTGGTGTTGAAACATCATACAGAAGAGAGGTGGCGGACCTCATAGCTTGGTGTCATGATAACAATCTCCTTCTCAATACAGATAAGACCAAAGAGATGATCATCGACCCAAGAACAAGGGAAAAGGAGCCGCATAGACCCCTGTTTATTGATGAGACTGAGGTGGAGAGGGTGAAAACCTTCAAGTTCCTTGGCACACACATCAACGAGGACCTCACCTGGTCTCACAACACCCAACAAATTATGAAGAAGTCCCAAAGGAGACTGTACTTCCTGAGAAGACTGAGGAAATTTGGCATGTCCACCACAATCCTGAGTTGCTTCTACAGATGCACTATGGAAAGTGTCCTTACCGCCTCCATCACTGTTTGGTACGGTAACTGTACAACACGTGATAGGAAGGCACTCCAGCGGGTGATCAAGACCTCACAGAACATTGTTGGGGCAGCACTCCCCTCACTGCAAGACATTTATAAAACTAGAGTCCTACGAAGAACACACAACCTCATCAAGGACAGCACACATCCACAACACTCATTATTCACACTCCTACCGTCAGGCAGACGCTACAGGAGTTTGAAGTCCAGGACCACAAGGCTGGCAAACAGCTTTTACCCACAGGCCATCAGGCTTCTCAACGAAGCACTCACACACTCTTAGCACTATTTATTTATTTATTTGTATTCAAGTCTCTTCTGTTGTTATTGTTTAATTTATTGGTATTTATGTTTTTGATGTTCTTATTCATTTTCTTGTGTTTTCTTTCTTTTTTGGGAGAATGAACAGAACAAGAATTTCATTGCATAGCAGAACTACCTGTTTTACTGTGCATAAGACAATAAAACTCTTGAATCTTGAAATTTCATTTTTAGACTGTGCTGCGGGCCGATAAATCGATCACAACCGTGGGCCGCACTTTGGACACCCCTGGTATAAATGCATGGATGACATGTAGATGGCCATAACGTATCCCGAACTAAAAAATGCTGTAAATCTGGTCGTAGCCCTGTTTAAATACATTGGGTTTTTTTTTTGCGGCAGAGACAAAAAAAGGTGATGACACAACTGCACACTAATGGATGTCACTTTTAGAGCACTTTTAAGCCATAAAAACGGCCACAAGGTGGCAAAAGCACATTTTATAAAAGCTCAGTATAGATCACTTGCATGCAAAAACACACTCGACAGCAAGGCGGAAGTGGAAGAGCAAGGAGGAGTGTAGGGTGCAGAAGGTTACGAATTGTAGGGAAATTTTAACGCATGCACAAGCACATGCAATGTTATGATTGAAATGTAGCTTTTCACAAAAAGCAGTTTTTCTCCCTGTTTTAGTCGGGAACTGATATTTTCCTGAAATGGAAAAAGGTAAAAACTAACTTTTTTTCTTCTTAATGAAAGACGGGAGTCTAATGTTTCTTTTGGTAGCTTCCGTGTTTATATAGACATAGAACACAATGTTCTGTGTGCCTTGAAAGATCAGTCCAAATCGTCTAAAATGGCCGCTACTGAAGGGGTTGTCTTTTAAAACTTGGCGGAGATTTTTAATCCAGGTCAGATCCAGATTGTGCGTTTGGAAGCAATTTAAATGTAACATGGAAAATCCCACTAAACATGTTCACACGTGTATCCCTGTCAGATCTACCAGCTTTACCAAGCCAATGCCAAATAATTACCTTTTTTGATTGTCACTCTTCCTTCTGATTGCCTCCAGCTCAGAAACAACGGCAGAAATCTGTGTTTAGACGGAGAAACCGCGTTCTTAGTGACACCTTGTCCTAGCTCACACGTCATTTCACTTGAGACGCACAACTACAAACTTCACCTTGGTGCTCCTGCCGTCTTCCTCAAACAGCTGCGAGGCGAAACGCGTGCCGTTCAGGCACACGTTGTCTTTGGCGGCGGCCGACGGCGAGGGGCTGGACGAGAGCGAGAGAGCGTTGAGCTGCTCCTCCAGGGACAAGACGACACCATCGCCCTGCAGCTCTGACGAGTCCAGAGTCTGGGCAAGGAGACGCAGACAGGGAAGTGACGAGCCTGCTGTTTCAGGCACTCCCCCATCCAGTGTGAGTGTGTGTATACCTTTTTGAGCAGCGACAGATGGCAGCAGCATTGGCGGAGACGCAGCAGTAGTGACAGGATGTGGATGGTGCTGGACACCTGCTTAGGCTGCTGGGAACTGGATAGAGCCGGGTGAGCCTGGGAGATGCCGAAGTCTTGGGTGACTATAGGAAGGTGGGGGGTGGGTCGGACGGACATGGACACACACACACTTTAGTTTAACTAAAACTATAAAAGACATAAAGCGCTGGTTATGTGAGGATGGAGTAAGGCATCTTCCTTCAATGCTTCTAATCTAATACCACACTTCAGGAAGAATCATATGCAGCGTTTTGGCACTTTTTCCATAGGACTTGTGCTGCATATTGCAGTATTTGTCTTCTTTTGCACAAACAGTGTTGCATCCAGTAGAAGAAGCACAATGGACGGCAGCGGCTCAGGTCCTCCGGTTGGCAGTTCGATCCTTGGTCCCTCCATCCAGTCACTGTCGTCGTGTCCCTGGGCAAGACACTGCACTGCACTGGTGTATGCATGTGAATGAATGTTTGGTGTTGATCGGAGAGGCCATAGGCATCAGTACACAAAACGTTTCTGTATGCAGCCTTCGCTGGAAAAAGTTTGGGCACCCCTGCCATAGGAAATAATACAAAGGCTGCTCTGCAACCCCCCACCCTCCCAAAAGAGGAAAAGACGGTTCAAGTGCCACCTCTGTCAAAGGGATTTGAAGCAGCGGTGCTTCCTCTCTTCATGTCGTTCCCTTCATGCCTCTTCAGGTAGTTCTGCAGGGTAGATCTAGAGCAAAAGGATCAGCAATCAGCAAATGCCGTTTGACACTTCCTGAGAGACAAAACACGTACACCCACAGCACACGCAGGGTCACCTGGATTGGTCAAAGACGACGTCGTAGACCGCCTGCTCATCCTCGGACAGTTTGAGCTGATGCACCTTGCAGGTCCGACTGGGAAGCGACACCTGAAACATTCCGAGTGGAAACCAGTTGGGCTTTTTTAGCAAATGAACCTGAGATGACCACCTACCAGTGGTTTTCCGGAAGAGTCCAGCTGGTCTTTGGTGCGTCGCAGCAGCAGAGTCGTGGTCAGGATATTGAGCCTCTCCCTGCCGCGCTTCGAGCCGTTGTCAACCTGCGCCTTCCAAAGTTTGTACTCGTCAAATGGAGAACAACGCAGAAACCTGCAGAGCGGAAAACGGACAGTCGGTTCCTCTGATCGGCCGTCAAAGTTGCCAAGTGAGCCGGTCTTACTTGAGCAGAGAGTACATGTCCAGCAGGTTGTTCTGGATGGGTGTGCCTGTGACGGCCCAGCGGGCGCCCGCCCTCAGTTGGCACACGGCCATGGAGGTCTGCACCTTGGGGTTCTTGATGTTGTGGGCCTCGTCCAGAATTACACGGGACCAGGCCACTCGCAGGAGAGGCCCAGAGTGCGCAGGCTGGAAAAACGCACGGTGGGAGAATGTGGGAATTGTTATATAGGCTACGATGTATTAACCAGCACCGATGACCCACCACGTCACCGGCTTCCTTGTGGGGTTTCTCCGCCTCCTTCTGGCCAGGCGCTTCCTTGGAGACCAAACTGTACGTGGTGACCACCACATCGTGATCTGCCAACCTGATGGAAAACACAGCAGGATTTGATGCAGATGGAGAGACCCGCAGCACGGTATCAAACAACTACACAGAGGAATGTGTTGATGGTTCGGTGGCATACTGTGATATGCACTCGTCCCTCTAAATCACGGGGGCCCATTGCGCCGATCGTGAGCTACCAATCGCATAAACGTCACTTTGTAGATGTCATATGACATCATCACCTGACATCAAGCTCCCCTCCTGATTCGCTCTTGCGCCGCTGCGGCGAACAAGTGAACTGACGTTTCAAGCTACCTACGAGGATGCAACTTTCAGCATTATTATTGTGATGACGGATAAACTAACTCATCAGTAAGATGCCTGTATCTAAAACGTATCCATTCTCTTGTAGCGGCTAGTTATTGTTTGATGGCTTTGCCTCGCGTCTTGAACTCCACTGTAGAAATGTGTGTTTTCTACACTTCCCATTGTTACATTATTTCATGATGAGAGACGTGGTGGGTTTTTAAAACAATGCTAATGGTGAGCGGTGCATCGACATATATACTGCATGTAGACGCCACATCGAGCGCTGAGCCGTACGTCAACGTTGCCGCCATACTGGATGTGGCCAGAATTGGAGCATAGAAGATGCCTCACACATGTGCTGCCAACCAAATCCCTGGGAATAACATTTCACAGGTAAGACTTAACAATTACCCATAAAAAAATGCAGAAATAGTAGTTTGCTTACACGAGATGTTGTTTACAGTCACGTCGAGGAGCTAATTGCTGATGCTGTATGCATTACTTTCACTACAGATATGTGTTAATTCCACAACAGGAGATATGTAATGTTATACACATCAGTACCGGTATCCGTTGATATCGGAATCGGAAACAGAGTTGGACAATATCGGCATATTGGCAAAAAAGCCAATATCGCACATTCCTAGTGTTTATTTTGTGTTATTTTGTTAATTGATGGTTTTGTGGGTTTTTCCCAACAAAACTAGGTCAAAGTGATGTTAAATGTTCAGTTGTCCATTCATTTGTCATTTGTAATTATGTTCGCATCATTCTGCATGTAAAACTATAATTATTGTCTATAAAATGTGTTTTGTGTTAACATTTTTGGGTGTTTGGAACGGATTTACAATATTTTCTATGGGAAAATTTGCTTTGGTTATAGTCTGTTTTGGTTTGAGTCAGACCTTCTGGATCTAAACCAAGGCACCACTGTATTTGTCTTGTTTTGCACAAACAGTGTTTATTTGTGAAATGCATCAGGTAGCATCGCAGTAAAAGAAACATCATGTGTTACACCAGATGTGACCGGACATTAGTTTGAGGACGAGCCGCTACATTTATCGGTATCAATACTGGCCTTGTAGTGTAGTGTAGTGTAGTGTATGTTGTGTGTGTGCATGTGTATGTGTGTTCCCCTCACACTCTGGCGCACTTCTTGCGGTCGGGCCCGTGGTACAAATAGACTGTCAGCTTGCCGGCCTTGACATGTCGCTCTATCTCTTTCTTCCAGTGATGAACCAGCGAGGCGGGGCAGATGATCAGGGTGCTTTTGGAGAGCACCACGTGGCAATCTGGAGCAATACAGGATATACGCATGCACACACACACACACACACCAGCTACCTCCAGTTCCTCTGTTCTTTTCTCTGACAAAATGATGTGAGAAAGTTACCAGTTTTAGAAAGCCAGTTCCCCTGCTTCTTTCCCTCTTTCTTCTCCTCCTCATCCTCTTCTTCTTCTTCCTGTTTGGGTTTCACCTTCTTGGCCAGAATGAGCGCAATCATTGTCAGTGTTTTGCCCAGGCCCATATCGTCCGCTGGGTGGGAAAAGCACACATTAAAAACAAATCACGTCAATCTAGCCTTCATCATTCCTCATACCCAAAATTCCGCCACATGGATTGTGCGTTTCTCTCCAGAGCAGCCATGCCAGAGCTCTCCTCTGATGGGCCAGGAGGGACACCTGGACAACCAGTCAGCACCGCAATCTCATCAAAATGAGGAGGGGAAAAATACCATTCACAAGATAAAAAAAAAAAAAAAAAAAAAAAAAAAAAAAAAGATGACAGATGCTCTGGTTTGCATTTGTAACCTTCAGGCCTTTTGGGTCCGGAGCCTCCGTGTCAGGGCCGGGACAGGACTCCAGTGATTTGTGGAGGTGATCGATGGCCTCGCAGGTGGCGTTTTTCACTGCCAGAAGACGGTCGTCTGTCATCCTGCCGCCGTAGAACGCCGGGACTTGGGCGGCTGCAAACACAACAGACTGCATTACCATCTCCATCTAACGCATGGAGAAACGCCTTCTCCAACAGCTAGCCAGCACGATGTAGGCAGAGCCGTCTACTGCCACTAGTTGGTATACAGCCGGGGTGGGAAAACTTTTTGAATCACGGGCCACATTTGGTTAAAAACATTGGCAGAGGAGCTGTCTATATATAGGTGGTCATCAAACAGAAAGACATACTTGCTCACTTGCAACAAAACACATCCACAGCAAGTTAATGAATGACTAAGCGCTAAACATAACACGTAACTTAAAGCTGTTAATTCCAAATGCCCACAAGGCTGCTGGGTAGTGCAGTGGCAACAATATGAACTATGAACAATATCACATTGGATATCGAGGGTATGCTAACTCCGCCTCCTTTACTTCTCTGATGCCCTAATCAGCATATTTTGCAATCAAACAAAAATGTGACAAACACAGCAAAACATTGGTATAAAATGTCTGCCCCCTTCCTGATTTCTTTTTTTGCTTGTTTGTCACACTTAAATGTTTCAGATCAAACAAATTTAAATATTAGTCAGTGACAACAAACCTGAAGACAAAATGCAGTTTTTAAATTAAACTTTTTATTATTAAGGGAGAAAAAAAATCCAAAGCTACATGTCCCTGTGTGAAAAAGTGATTGCCCCCTAAAGCTAATAAGTGGTTGGGCCCCCCTTAGCAGCAACAACTGCAATCAAGCGTTTGTGATAACTTGCAATGATTCTCTTACAGCGCTGTGGAGGAATTTAGCAGAATTGTTGTCATTCAGCCACATTGGAGGCTTTTCCTTTTTAAGGTCATGCCACAGCACCTCAATAGGATTCAGGTCAGGACTTGGACTAGACCACTCCACAGTCTTCAGCCATTCAGAGGTGGGCTTGCTGGTGTGTTTTGGATCCTTGTCCTGCTGCAGAACCCAAGTTGCTTTCAGCTTGAGGTCACCGACAGATGGCTGGACATTCTCCTTCAGCAGAATTCATGCTTCCATTTATCACAGCAAGTCTTCAAGGTCCTCAAGCAGCAAAACAGCCCCAGACCATCACACTACCACCACCATATTTTACTGTTGATACTGTATGATGTTCTTTTTCTGAAATGCAGCGTTACTTTTACATCAGATGTAATGGGACACACACCTTCCAAAAAGTTCAACTTTTGTCTTGTCAGACCACAGAGTATTTTCCCAAAGGTCTTGGGGATCATCAAGATGTTTTCTGGCAAAATTGAGACAAGCCTTAATGTTGTTTTTGTTCAGCAGTGGTTTTGGTCTTGGAACTCTGCCATGCAGGCCGTTTGTGCCCAGTGTCTTTCTTATGGTGGAGTCATGAACACTGACCTTAACTGAGGCAAGTGAGGCCTGCAGTTCTTTGGATGTTGTTGTGGGGTCTTGTGGGGTTTTGTGACCTCTTGGATGAGTCGTCGCTGCGCTCTTGGGGTCATTTTGGTTGGCTGGCCACTCCTGGGAAGGTTCACCACTGTTCCATGTTCTGGCCATTTGTGGATAATGGCTCTCACTGCGGTTGGCTGGAGTCCCAAAGCTTTAGAAATGGCTTTATAACCTTTTCCAAACTGACAGGTCTCAATTAATCAGTTATGTTTTAACTGTGGGGGCAATCACTTTTTCCACACAGGGCCATGTAGGTTTGGATTGTTTTTTCTCCCTTAACAACCAAAGGTTTCATTTAAAAACTGCATTTTGTGTTCAGTTATGTTGTCATTTGCTAGTATTTAAACTTATTTGATGATCTGAAACATTAACAGTAAGTGTGACAAAATAAGAAATCAGGAAGGGGGCAAACACTTTTTCACACCACTGTAAGTGCCTCTGAACGTAACCTCTGCAAATCTATCCCGTGGGGATCTTCTGTATATCAAACTCTAAGCAGGTTGTTGCCCTAAATGTTGTCATATGCTGGCCTTACCTCCATATATCTGGGAAGAGCCCTGGCTGGACTGCATCGAGGGTCCTGGGGCCTGAGCGGCAGGAAGCAGAATGGTGCCCCCCGGACGGCTGAAGGGGTTGACGTGAACGCTGCTGCTGGGCTGAGTCACGTCTCCAGACTCTAAAGCGGTGTAAAGTCTGTCACAGCTGCGCTGATGAGAGCATGAACAACATGATGCCGCAGGTCTTCGTTCGTTACCGTGTGGAGAAGTGGACGTCAGGCTCAGAGATTCCAGCGCCGCCTCCAGCTCTTTAACCTGCGTCCTCAGCCGCTTGCCTTTGTCGGGCAGCGCCTCCACATTGATCGCAGACAGAGTGGCCTAGCGCACAGATGCACCAGACGACAGCATGAACATTTTATGACCTCCTTACCAGCGACTTCTCACCTTTTTCTGCTGTAGCTGAACGGACAGCAGCTTGTGCATTCCTTGAGGATCATTCAGCGGACCATTGACCTTGGAAGCAGGTTGAAACCCTGGGTAGGCGGTCAGGGTCTTTTGGATGGCGGAGGCAGGGGGAATTTTCTGAGCTGGGGGCGTCACTGACACAAACACCACGTCGTCCTCTTTGTTCTGTTGTGTTCTGCTCTGACTGGGCCGACCGGGCTTGTTGGTGTCATCAGAGGAACCCACGTTTGTGGAGGCGCTTGCTGTCGCCCTTGCAGCAAGCTGTTGCTTCGTTTGCTCTGCAGCTTTGGCATTGCTTGGAGGTGGTGTTTTCTCCTCCTCCTCACTGGAAGCTTTGAGGTTGTCTCCCTCCTGCTCAGAAGATCTCTTCTTCAGCGTCATACCCGCCGGAAGCTCCTTACCCCTGTGAGTGTCAGCCGCAATCTGCTTCCCTTCTGCACTTTTCTTCTCCACCTTTGCTTTCTGGTCACTCTCTTTCTCCGCCACATCGCTGGACATTTCCCCTCCTCCTTTCCCATCACTTGGTCCGCAGTGCATCCTCTTCCACTCTGAGTCCTCACCCACTTTATCAGGAAGCTTAAAGGGGTTTCGTACCGGTGGCAGGCAGGAAGCTTGTGCCTCTTTTTCACGCTTCTTCGGCATTTCCTCAGGCTGTGAAACAATGAACAGATAAGAGCTTTGTACTGAGAGCAGCTATGGGAGTTGACAAGTTAACAATACTTCCACAGCTTCTGGCCTCTGTACCCTCAGGTGTGCATCTTACCGCAGTCCATGGCACGTTTCCACACCATTTCTGGCCCGCTTTTTTACCCACGATGCACCTGTAGAACAATCTGGTGGGTGGGGGGTGGTGAGTACAGAGG
The DNA here is from genome assembly GCF_027744805.1 of Dunckerocampus dactyliophorus. NCBI lineage: Eukaryota > Metazoa > Chordata > Actinopteri > Syngnathiformes > Syngnathidae > Dunckerocampus > Dunckerocampus dactyliophorus. The sequence continues at coordinate 2,891,400 of NC_072827.1, forward strand.
CGGGCAATCTTCAAAAGCAATTGATCCTAGTTTTGGTATTTCTGACACAAATCATTTTGTGATGAATCTCGAACACCAAATGACTTACAGTAACCCCTCGCAATATCACTGTTCGATTATCACTCCCTCACCGTATGACGTTTTTTTTAAATTAATGATGGCTGTTTCTTGGTTGACTACAGCCTAATATTAGCAAAAGCAAAATAAGCCAATTTTATGTATTCTTGGTCTAAATAAAGCATTTTCAAGCATAAAAATAGCTAAATGAAGGAAAATACAAGGCCCGGGTACATGTACTATACAGCACAGGAAGTTATTTTTCAGTATCCTCGGCACTGATTGGCTCACCCTCATGCAGCATCCACCCACATGTTGTGTCGTGTGCTTCAGCAGAAAGTATCTTTGCTCTTGTGTGTGAGTGATTTCTGAGAAATTTTATGTAAACACCACAATGGCTTCCAAAAGTGCTGCCTTTTCTACATTCTATATTTAGTTATATGATTGTAAAGGTGATTATGGAGTGTTATTTCATGGAAAAATCGTATTTAGAATGTTTTAAACAGGTTTTCTATGCTCTGAGTATGAAAATATTCAATTTATTAACATTGATTCATAAATCACGGAAAGGCATTCATCACTGCCGTGTCTGGAACCAATTAACAGCGCTAAACGAGGGATTACTGTATTTCCTTTGCAAGTATCTGACCTGTTGCACTGTTGCTGCTGGCTGTAGGTCAGCGCTTGGAGTTCCACCATGGATTCTTCATGCTGGAGGCAATGGGATGGTGAGATGCTGACAAAGAGGATCAAGAGGCAGATTAATGCTGCAAGAAGCTACGGTCCAATGTACCTTAATTTATGGTTAAATTATCATTTTTCTAGCACAGCTCTTATATTGGATGTCATTCCATTGTGCAGGTGTACCTAATGCTATGTCTGGTACTGATTATGTGATGACTCCACTAGGGACGGGCAAACTGATACAATAATCAACAGTACCAATACCAAGGGTAGCATCTGTACTTTATTCAGTTTTCTTCTATGTTTACTTGTACATTATATTGTGTTGTGTTGTCTATGTTGTTACATTGTCTATATTGTTATTATTGCTTAAAACACTCAGAAAATAAGTCCTTGGACGCAGGAGGTTTGGAATGAGAGACAATAGTACGGTGTGTTTTGCTTTTTTTTTTTTTTTTTTTACCTACTTTGCACTATTGACTTTATTTGCTCAAAATCACTCAACGGTCTGGAAAATGTTGAAGTAAAATGTATCAATATCGGGAATGCTGGTACTGTATTTACTTGGCATCGGTTCGATACCAAACTTTGCGCACACCCCCAAACACCATTCCCGTCTACGCCTTTCAGAAGCTCGACACAACCAATTTATTGCATCAACCATGGTCTTTATTTAAGTGTGATACCTCAAAGCTGAAAATAATAAAGAGTGAAGAGACGCTTACCTTGCTATCTTGCTGAAATCACAACCACGCTTGTCCACGCACACATAGAAGCTTTTGCCTTTGGTGGGCCCATCTTTAACTCCCGTTTTTAACATGCACACGCCACCTAAAAGACAAAATATATACTGTAGAGCTGGATCACAAATGTGAGTTAACAAAGGCATCGCCCCAAAACGTCCCGCTCAAGCGAACACTGAAAAAAGAATGTGTAAAATGCACAATTTAACGTCTCACCGTGCACAGCGCATATAACTTTCTCCATACCAGACCCAATGCGCCGAGTCAGTGCGAAGAAATGAACTTCCGCAAATTCGTGTCATGTAGCCATTTTCGTCTAGACCAATCACAAAGCTCAACAAATAAACCTCCGGTTTGTGCATGTCAGTGTAAAAATTTCGCTCAAAATTATGTTGCGATTTGTCATTAATATTAGGAGTAAAGCAAAAAAAGAGTGATAAATGTACTATTATGTTATTTAAAACAGATTTACACTCCGGCAAAACCTACATGTTGAAAGCTTAAACATAGAAGTAGAATTAGGTTTCCCGTTTAATCTTTTATTGTGAAATATGTGGTCTCGGAGGCTCCAACTGGATATGGGCGCATGTGCAAAACGCGTCCAAAGCTGCACGGCTGCCCGTTGACCTATTACATTATTATTAAACCTATTATACCTAAATTATAAGCCCCCATTTCTGGTTTTATAAATGATTTTAAGTTTGTTTTTTTAACACTGAAAAAACTACATCCACTAAAACGTGGTGGCATGATATGTTTAAACATTGCCCATTTTTTTTTAAAGATTTTAATTTGAAATATGTGTATAAATGTGTGTATGTATTTCTCAGTTTAAAAAAAAACTAGTTGCTGGTATACGGACGAATCGATACAGTCCTTTACATTAAAATATCACGGCATGTGACGTCACGGAAGCGCCGCTGTAAAAATGAGCGAAAGAAGTGACGTAATCTTCGCGCATGCGCAGAACGAATCGGATTTCCTGTACGGCTAGGGTAGTGACGCATGTATACTTTCATTTTTCACGAAACAAAAATAAAAGCAGGAGTTTTGAAATATTGTAAAATGCGCCAGTTTAACTAATTTGACAGTCTAAAATTATTCTAAACGTTAGCTGCCGTTTTAAAATATGATTTTGACGTGAGTAGTACTGCGACTGCTTCACTCCAATCCAGCAGGTGGCGGTAGAGAGTTTACATCACCCGTGAAAGACATCCTTCGACGGTAAGTGGCTACTGCTGTTGACAACTTGCTTCTCGCGGGCTTTGTTTTGACATGGCGGCAAGGTTCAAAGTTGTGTCTTTTTGAGAGTTTTTAACGCTTTAAAGGCTTCATTTGACTCAATTTCTTCACGCTTGTTACTATAAGCATTTAACAACGAATGGAAATGAAGCGCCATTTATTTCAGGGTATACTCGTTTAAAGACACACAAACTCGTATTAATATAGCTACTTCAGACCAGTAAGTGTTTCCAGGAATACTTTCCCTCCATTTGTATGCTATAGACAAACACCTCAACCTGTCACTATAAAGTCCCGGTTTAGCAAAGACCGCCAAAATGTCATCTCCGGCCGCCGGACTTACATACTCCAAGGTGGACTTTTTGTCCCGCTGGATGCCTAGCAGCACTAGGGCCGGTGTGATCCTCAACCCGGGAGCGGACCTGGCGGAGACCCTGCGGTACTCGTCCACCACGGGACATCCGTCCCTGGAGCCAGATGAAGGCGACTCCTGCGCCTCAGACTTCGGCCCCCTGCCGGCTTCGGCGGACAGCAGCTGCATCGGCGTGCATGACCTGTCCACGGCACCTGGAGGAGACAGGCCTGGGAGTGACAGTCGCAGGATCTCACATGGAGAGGCGCACAGTTTGGCTGAGATGTCCAACGACTCCCAGGACGCTACCATTTTGATGAAGCTAGGAGAGGTAAGAAGAATTGAACATACATAATTGACTTGTTTCAAGTTAAAGTGAATTCAGTTTTGATTGATTGTTTTGTTTTTTCAATATTTGGCGATACAGTCCATGTTTGTCATTGGACAATATGTGTGTTTTTTGACTACTGTACGTCTTATAATGTCTTAAATTGTATTGGAGCTCATTGCATTCTATACCTAATTGTATGAACGCGTTCAATACAGATCTTATCTTTTTTAAAAAATCTTAATTACTCAATTTCAACGATTTCAACATTTTTTTACATGTTAGTTTTAACATTGGCAGGCACTTAGCCATATCGATAGGTGTATCATGTTAACTTTAGCATTGTTAACATGCTAACATTAGCATAGTAGCATTTTAGCGGTTCTACATGATTAGAAATTTATTTCACACTTAGTGCTATTGTTTCAGGGGTTAGCATGTTAGTACTAGCATGCTAATATTAACATTGTCATTTTTACTGTTAAAGGTGAAACCTCCACCATTTGGTGGTTATGGTTAGAGTTAGGGTTACCAGTAGGTAATAGTACCTTTACCTGTACCTGTATCTGCATCTGTTCATCCATTTAAATTATCTGTAAACGGAGCTGTACTCGGAGTGGGTGGGGCATAAACAAGAAGTGGGTGTAGTTTAACCAGAAATGGTTTGGGCTTAAATGGGTCCATTATTTTTAAGTCTGAAATTGACATGGATTGATCAGAAGCTGCTGTATTTATTGTTTCTTATTCAGCTATATGTGTTCTGTGTATTTCATTATTTTTAGTGATCTGTGTGATTCTTGCAAACATCCAGTGATGGCAAACAGGGAACTAATCTCTCAGCCTTCTTCGCTGTAGTTTTCTCAAAAGCACCACGTTCACTACTACGAGCAAAGTTTTCCAGCTGACTTTGTATCACCAGCCAAATTCGAAGCAAGCAGATGAAAAAAAAAAAAACAAACACCGGCAATGACCGACGCAACACGAGCCGTTTACAGCTCTGTCTTGTCAAATGCACCGCATACGTTAGCTGCTACATTAATGGAGCTATTCCAACTCCTTCCTGGACACCAATCACTGCAGCCTGGGTTACTTCCACTGCTACCCAGGCTGCTTTTGTTGCTACCTGGGCCTCACCATCTAACACTAACAGGGCCCCAAGCATGGGTAGCCGGGCTGGGCTTCAACCATTGCTAGCCGGGCTTAAGCCACTGTCTGCTGGGCCTCAACCATCGCAAGCCAGGCTTCAACCACAGCCAGCTGGGCCTCAACCACCGCTAGCCGGGCTTCAACCACTGCTAGCCAGGGTTCAACTACCGACAGCTGGGCCACAACCGATCAACAACAACAGCAGCATATAGGCCACCGATGAACAGGCGCTGCTGTCTTCTTGCAGTGGGAGTGCGCCGAGGCTCCGGAGTGGGCCAGCAGCTCCAGGGAAGCTAATAACACCAGGGAGGCTAACAACAACAACAACATTAGCATCCAGGCCACCGCTGAACAGGTTGAACAGTCTGGACACACACTCGCACAGTAAAAATAAATGTGGGCTAATTAACAGGGCAATCCACATGAATCGGACATGGAAAGTCTTTCAGACGGTTAACAACTCTAGATTAATCTGGGACTCAAAAGCAAAACGAAAGGGTATATTGGGTGGTGACCTTAATATACGCAGCTTAAGATCAAAAAGTGAGCAGATCAATCACCTTTTGACAGAGTCAAATCTAGATTTCATTTGTTTGTCAGAAACATGGCTTAAGAAAAATTCCCCCTCTTCTGCTGTTAAAATTCCAAGTTATGTGGGATTTAGGAGGGATAGAGCTGAGGTGAAAGGTGGTGGGGTTTTGGTCTATGTGAGAGACACCATTCAGTGCAGTGAGATTGAATGGCAGAGTCTGAATGATCTGGAATGTATCGGCCTTAACATGATTCTTGCACCTCAGATGTCTTTCACTCTCATAGTCGTGTATCGGCCACCGCCCTCTAACATGAACTTCTTTGATAAGTTTAAGGAAATATTACGCCAGTGTGATTTTAAAAAGGAGGTCATTATGATGGGTGATCTAAACTTAAATTGGGAAGATAAAAATTCAAGAAAAAAGCTGAAGCAGATAACTGATGGTTTTAATAGTAAAGGGTCCTACACGGATTACAACCTCTACCAGTACTCAAATGGATCAGATTTTTACCAACAGGCCCAGAAGAATTACAAAATCATATAATATGATAACTGGGCTGTCGGATCATAATTTGGTACTTATATCTAGGAAATTAAGTAATAGGCGAAATGTTACACTTTCTGGCAGTAAAGATTTCATTGGTATCCCAAGAAATAAACAGGAAGCTTTCAAAACAACCATAACAAAGCTGAACTGGGACAATCTACTTTCAGACAATGATGTGGAAATAATTAGTCAGAATTTTATAGAGAACATACAAAGCAAAATCAAGGAATTCACAGTTAGAACTAAACACAAAAGCCAGAAGCAGTCTCACCCATGGCTGACTGACAATGTCATCAAACTCATGAACGACAGAGATACCGCTTTCAAAGTAGGCACAAAAACTAAACTGAGCCATGACAGGCAGATATTTACTATGCTGAGGAACAGAGTGATTAGACGAGAAAATGAGAAAAGCTAAAGCAGATTTCTTTTTTTCTATTATTGAAAACTGCCACAGCAACTCGAGAAGCATCTGGACTCAAATAAATAAACTAACTGGTCAAAATCATTGGGCAGTGGGCGCTGTCTTCCTAGACCTGCGGAAAGCATTTGATACTGTTAATCACTCTATATTATTAAAGAAACTCCTGAATTTCAATCTCTCCACAAACTGTCCTAACTTGTTACAGTCACACCTCTCATCTCTCTTTCAGCTGGTTAAAAATCATAACCATAATTCCAATGTCTTAGGGTTATCAACTGGTGTCCTGCAAGGCTCAGTACTAGGCCCACTTCTATTCAGCATGTACGTTAATGATCTCCCTTTTGTGTGTGAGTCATGTGACATCTTAATGTACGCTGATGACACAGTAATCCTGGGTCATGGGAAGACGGCAGGTGAGGTTGAGACTAAGCTAACTGATGCAATGGTGAGAATTACATCCTGGCTAAATCAATGTTGTTTGCAGTTTCAAGGATGAACAATTCAAACATGAATCCAGTCATTTCTCTGTCTCTGGTGAGAGGCTACAGGTTGTTACAGAATTTAAATATCTAGGACTACACATTGACTCGAATATCAGCTTCAAAAATCAATTAAAGAAAGTCTGCAATAAGGTAAAGTTTAGTATGTCAAATTTGAGATTTATCAGAACTCTCTATCAATTGAAGCAGCCAAGATATACTTCTTCTCTATGATTATCTCTCACATCACTACTGTCTGATAAGTTGGGCTAATGCACACTCCACTGTAATGAAACTACTCCAATCATGATATAAACAAGCACTTAAAACACTGGATAAAAAACCTTTCAGATACCACCATTGCCATATTTTGAAGAAGTATAAATTGCTGAGCTGGGAAAATCTCATCAAATACAAAAACATCCGCTTGGTATATAAGATCTTGCACGGTTTGGCTCCTCCTCCACTATCCGCTTTCATAACATTTCAGTCCTCTGCTACCAGGGCCACCAGAGGTGTTACTAAAAAAGATTGCACAATCCCAATCAGGAAAAGCACATTTAGCCAGGCTGTATTCTCATTTAGAGCATCCCATCAATGGAATACAGTACCACAATCAGTCAGAGAATCTTCATCATATCACTCTTTTAAACTCAATGCTAAGAATTGGCTTGTTGAATCGCAAAGGTGTGTGCACTAGCAGTATCACTGGTACTAGCCATTATTTTACCTGTGTCAGGTAGTGAACAAATGAAATGTAAACGGTAAGGTAGCCAATATGGCTGGCTTGGCGGTGTTTGTATTATAATTTTCATTTTGTTTTTTATTAATTTTATTCTATAACTTGTACTGTGGGGATATGTAATGCAGACTGTATTTGTGTCTATGTTTGTTTGTATGGTTTCTTTTTTGTTGTTTTGTTTTGTTGGGTCTATTACCATTTGCCAAAGGGACTGCCGATGAAAATTAGCCTTTCGGCTTATTCGGGTACATTTACTTTCTGCAAAGAAATGTTCATTAATGTACACCGTCCCTTTTTTAAAAATGAAGAATTTGAATATGTGACTGGCCAATCACAGAGCGTGAAGAGTGACTACATAATGAGTTACACAATGAGGATTTTCCTTCATCACGATTATGGATAATGACGAGCTGTACTAGTTTCATGCTCGTACTCTGCAAAAATGCATTATTTGTAACGGATACTCGTCTAAAACGAGTATCTGGATCATCCCGAGTTACCAGTTAGGGTGCTATCATGCTACATGAGCATGCTAGCAGCAATTTTAGCATTGCTAGCATGCTAACATTAGCATACTAGCATGTTGGAACCATGTTAGCATTGCAAACGCTGACAATTTTTTTCCCATTGAAAATGAATAGAGAATTTTTCAAAGTTCCACATTTCTCAACCGATTCGGACCGCGTTCAAGACAGAATGCTCAAATCATTGGGGAACTCAATTTTTTGCAAACAGTTTTGGTTTGCGCCATACGATGTGGACTTGGTCTTTGACGATTCCCTCAGGTGCGAACTCCTTAGCTGTATTTCGGGGTGCATGCAGCAGAGGGCAGTAATGCTTGTTCTTAATATTCCTTTTCCGCATTTTTTTTTGTGCTCCAACTCCTCTATTTTCAACCGATTCAAGCATCAAGTCGTTCAGCTCATTCGGGAATAATTACCTATCTATTCAGATCATTCAACAAATTCCAAGATTTTCCAAAAATCCATTGAAAATGAATGGGCCATTTTCAAGCTTCCGCCATTCACACATTTCTCAACCGATTCTAACATGAAACCATTCCGCCCATTCAGGACTCTCAAACTGACCATTCTTCACAGTCCAAAAATTGATTTCATTTCACAAAATTCACACATTTTTGAAACACTACTTCCTCTTCTCTTTGTTCAAGACATTCAAGCTACCTATTTTTCAGATGGCAAAATTTTTCTTGTTATGCAAAATTCTCATTCTCATTTTCTGTAAAATTGTATCAATTCGATCAACTGATTCAAGCCATTCCAACATCAAACAGTTGAACACATTCAGGAGAGGCTACCTGTTTTTCAGGTAGCCTATTGTTAGCATAGCGGATTCGCCTCTTCTCCTTCGACACTTGCGACTTTCATCTTTTCATTGAGCTCACGCATTTACACGCATGAGCATGTGCAGTGTGAAGGCTGTCATCATTAATACCCAGTGATATATTTGACTTCATACTGTTCTTAATGAACACATACACTCTTTGCAGCTGAGGAGGTGGCAGCAGCACATGCAGGAGCAGCTTAAAGCCGACCAGCTGGGCGAGCTCCTTCGCCTCCAGGAGGAGCAGCGGAGGCTCCTGGGAATGATGAACACAAAGGGTTTGCACAGATCTCTTTGCTTCTTGAGACGAGTGTGCTATTGCACTTTTGCACACAGTCAGTGACTGCCATGTATCATACATGTCTCTTAGAGAGTTTACGAGCGGAACATGAGGCCTCCAGTCCCAGACAGCACCAGTACAGCCCTCCAGTCAATTCTCGAGTGAACCCCCGGCAGGAAGAGACGCTCACGCGGCTGCAAAGTGGTGTCGAAGTGCAGGACAAGGAGGAGGGTGGGATGTTTTTCATAAAAAGAGTGGCATGAAAGTGACAGTACTCTTAGGTTTGGTTTTGTGTGGTTCCGTCAGGCACCAGGGCTGATGCTACCAAGAAGCACCTTGATGGCGCTTCATCAAGACAAAGTGAGGACACGGCTTTTACTCGCAACAACAGCAGAGAAGACGATTCAGTGCTTGAAGACAGGTACAATTAATTTAGCCAGGAACAAGCCTAGAATTCCTTTCTTTATAGTCCTGGAAAACCAGTTGGTGCATCAACCACGATGGTTGACTTTGTTTGTTTGTGCGTTGCGCTACAGACCAATAACTGCAGGAAAGCAGACGTTTGAGCAGTTACTGGAGGAGCAGCTGAGGTTGGAGGAGCAGAGGTTGAAATCTGGCTGGCAACACCAGGTCAGAGAACATCACAGGGATCCACTAAATGTCAGCAGTGAAACCCACTGGTTGCAGAATTCCAGAACACCAGGGATGAAGGAAAAAACATGGCTGCCTCTGCGAACCCTCTTGTATCTCAAAAAAAAAAAACCTTGTGACTTAAAGAGACCTATTATACTCATTTTTGGGTCTTTGTATTGAGTTGTGGACTCTTAAAGAGCAGCTTCACACGATAACCCGTACAAAAAGCCTTCTAAATCTTCCTGCAGTGTTTTCTTGGGTTTCCTGCTTCTAGCCCAAACGGTCTGTGTAATTTACTCCACCGCCGGCCCTCATCCAAGTATACCTCCCGCTGAACCCTCTCCGCTGTGATCGGTCACGCTCCCGAGGACTTCCGGACAGCTGCCGAATCCTATTTTCTAATTTTGCCGGTACAGGGGTTGATAGTAAACTTTGATTTATATTTTTAAAATGTCCGCTTTTAACATCCAGCCGTATGTGTTTGCAGGCATGCAGGTAACACCCCCTCCGCTCCCTGTATGCACACTCTATAATTTTACACAGACAACCGCTTTTGTCCGATTACTTACACACAATGAACACAGTTAGGACACTGATGAATTGTTACTTACAGCTTGCTCTTCTGACTCTTCAACACAGCCAAGTAACGTTAGGAAGGCGTCGGACTTCGGCATCAGTTTGGCGGATAGTTCAGCTTCGTATTGGCCCACGTTCACAAAACAGTCCCGTGTGAAATGGCGTTGACAGATGAGCCTATTTTTCTCTTGCAGGCCGGGAATCAGCAACTCCAACCACTTTTGCCTGACGATTGCCTGTTAAGGAAAGCTAAACAAAATTACCCTTCCGTCACACCAGAATGAACATTTCCTGGGAGCCACAGCTCAACATGCTAACACGGTGAAATCGTCGACAACAGAGCGAAGCAGAGTTAGGGAGCGCAGGCCTACAGCGTGTACCTGGGCATGCCCATATACAGTAAGGATGTCCGGGCTGCGTTGACGTCAGTGGAACTGTAAAACACAGCATGCAGAGCCGTCCAAAACTGCTTTCAGGGTTCACCTCCAAATACGTGACGTCTTGGCATCGTTTAACACGAGAATACAACATCATAACAACATTTCTAGGTCGGAAAAGAGGAAAAGCATAGTCGGCCCCCTTTAAAGGAAAACTGCACTTTTTTTTAAACTTTTGCCCATCATCCACAATCCTTATGTGAGGGCCCTGTCACACCTTGACAGCTGAACGAACCAATCACGGTGAACCAACCACTCAGCTGGGCAGAGGAGAAGCCGTGAAGCCGCTGACTCTGCTCTGTCTCCGAGGAATGAATGAATGAGCGAGCGAACGAGTCAAGGCAGTGAGGCGTTGGTACGTACTGCCCGGCCGAGGTCCCGCCCTCGAGACCCATATACCTCAACGTGATTGGTTTGTTCAGCTCCGCACACGACAAGTGTCATTCATATCAAACTTGCAGGCCACACGAATATTAATCTTTCATATTAAGAAGGGGGCCGCAAACTATCGCCCTGGTGGCCGCGAGTCTGAGACCCCTGGTGTAGGCTGCATATGCTACCACTCATGGATTTGTGACTGCTAAGGCATTAATAAAGTTGATAGAAAATAAAAAAAAGTTGGTTCCATTCCCAGTGTCACAGTGCCCTCTACTGGTCAAGCTGCAAACTTACCTGCAAATGCAAACACGACAGCCTCCATCGCCATCTCCCCTCGCCAAGAAGACAGTTCTGTCTGTTGATGTATTATGACTTGTGCGTAACTTAGAAATAACGTGTGTGAACGGGCGTCAAGGAGCGCATAACTTATTGCTCGCGGATGCGGGACGTTTGAATCATACATTGACATACGTCGAAAAGGTTTTATGCAGGCACAAAATTTTTGGACGACTTAGATGTACTACGACGTATGCTGGCGTGCTTCCGCGTGCTCCCAACTTGTACAGAACTTACCCATTACTTATTCGACGTACGCCAGCGTATTGGCCAAATCTTTCATACGTTGGCGTAAGCTGGCTAAATCGTCAAGGTGCGACAGGGCCCTGAGACATGAGCACACGTGTTTCTCTTTTCTGCACGTTCTAAAGATATAAAAACTGCTAAAAAGAGGCAGGTAATAAATGCACGTAATGGGACGCACCTATTCCGCCCGCTATTAAAACACCTCCAACAAGGTTTTATGTTTTTATATCCAAGTCATTTATTCATGATAACATGTCATACTTACAGTATTTTGCCATCTTTTGGTCTTTTGGGCATTAGCGGAACTTCCTTCCTGGGTGCTGTGATTTCACAGAGCAACATAGAAAGGAACGCCTCCACCTAGCGTCACACCTAGCGTTACTAAAAAACAAAAACACAGCAGGAGTGGCGGCAGCTCCAGTATGTAGTGTTACCTTTCAGTAGTGCCCCGCGGCTTTGTGAGCGAGTGTGTGTGGTGAAGCAAGTCGCTAGCCGATGTGGTGTGGCGAGGTGTCACTAGGCCGCTCAGGTAGTTCTCCGGTGTATCAATGTTAACAACAATAATAATAACAATGTCTCAGTAATTCTGCAATGTAGCTGTTTTTATATCTTTAGAATGCTCAGAAAAGAGAAAGACGTGATTGGTCGGCTTGTAGAACATTATTTCCTCTCTGGATACGGCTTGTTCAGTGGGCTTACAGCTCACCTCTAAACTCCTCCATTTCAGGTCCATCCATCCATTTTCTATGGCGCTGGTCCTCAATAGGGCCGCTTGGTATGCTGGAGCCTATCCCATCTGACACCCCGGACTGGTGGCCAGCCAATGGCAGGTCACATCCAGTATAGACAAACTACCATTCGCATTCACATTCATACCTATGGACAATTTAGATTCTCCAGTTACGCAACATGCATGTTGCTGGAATGTGAGAGGAAACCGGAGCACTCAGAGCAAAGCCACACACACACACGGGGAGAACATGCAAACTCCACACAGAGATGTTGAGAACAACATTTGCAATAAAATGACTGTTGTAACACCTTGATTAGTTCCATCTGAAATAACACTCCCCTTCTCTCTTTAATGACCATTTTTAAATAGTCAACAAGAGCTGTGGTTGCTCACAGAGTTGACGTTGTGTCACATGCTCAACCCTGATAAAGAGCTATAAAAGCAGCGGTGTCCAAAGTGTGGCCCAGCGACCATTTTGGTAAATATTTATTAGCCTGTGACACATTGGATAACTAAAATTTAACAATTAAAAAACACAACAAAAATGGGAAAAATAGAGCAAAAGGTGTATTGTAAAGAGAAAAAACTGATATAAAAGCTGATATTAATATTAACGGAAAGCTTCTTTAAATATATAAATACAATTTCTTAGACTTTTAATAACATAAAAATATATATATATAAACGTGTCATCTTTTGGGATTATAGTAAAGTCTTGAATGCAAATACAAATTCATTTATCAAATTGATTGTTTATTGTGGATTTATTTTAACATTCTAACATAATCCATAACAGTTCTGTATGGTTCATATCTTTGTAAGGGGGTAAACCTTTTCAAAATCAGCACATGTACATTTTTTAAGTCTCAGGATCTTCCATTGTAAATGATGTACTACCCTGCTGACTTCATAATCGAGCATGTGATATGATGTTGATATGTGATGTTTTTTTTTTACTTAACTTTGATATCACTTTGATGTGTTGTCATGTTCACAGAAGCCAAATGGAGGGGACTCTCCCCCCACTAAAAGGGCCTTTCTGAGGCGAGGCCAGGGTCTGTCTAGATTTGCCAACAACCGCAAACAGGACACAGTGACTGATTCCAAAGCACCGACCCAGGCCAGCAACTCTGGGCCCGCATTTATCCAGAGAGGTGCCAAAAAAGCATCCCAGAGGCTTCCTGTCCAGCGTAAAACCGCCACCCTCAACAAGGAAAACAGTTCAAGAGGCGCCACTTCGCCTCTCCGGGATCTGAGAGTTGAGCGTAAGGCAGCGCAGACAAAGGTGTTAGGCTTCCACCAGCGACAAAACACAAACAGAAGCAGTGATGCTTTAATTGCTCCACCGGGCAAGCAAGTGCAGCACATTCAGCTCGCTGTGACAAAGCAGGTGGCCGCCGACCAGACTCCAACATCGGAATTGCCGGACGGGCGAGCGGTAGCCGGAGTTCCGCAGGATTCCTTTGAGCGGTCCTTCGTGGAGAAGCTGCAGCGCTGGGAGTGTGAGCGTCAGCTGGAGCACATGGAGCTGGGAGAGTTTGAACTCTTGGAGCAAGCGGCCGAGGAGCTGTCCTTCTCCTCCACCTCCTCCTTCGTCACCAAGGTGATGTTTGTCCTCACGTGTTTCATTTCATTAAAATTGTCATAATCAATAGATTTATAATACCTGCTTAAGTTGTCCCTCTTATGTTGACAAGTCCCGCTACACTGCGTTATTACTAAAAAGCGCCTGCTTAAGTCGACGTCGACATAAGGGGTTTTTCATTTGAATGAAAAATGGTCCGTTTATGATCGTTGGCAGACGTTTCGTGAGACGAGACAATACACGAGATATCTGACCATATATTGCAATCTACTCATTTATTTTCTATTACGTTACACTTCGCACTTTGTGTGTATGCTAGCAGCTCCACCTCCACCCACCAAGACAAAGAGACTGTATGACTGACAAAAAAGGGCTCACTTCATTCGTGCCTTTGTTCTATGGAACAAACGCAGCAAGGTGCTGAACTCGGTGCACAGAGTGAACCTCTTCTCACCTGTTTGGATGCGGGAGAGGAAGAAAACGGACACAAAAATTGATGGCGTTCATTTTCATTTGTTGGGTGATTAATGAATGTATTTATGATGGTCCCGGGCCTAGCGCCCAAGAGACGCTTGGTTTCTGAACGAGAAATCTTGCGACATGAGGTCTTGTGACGCCCCTAATTGTTAGCCACAGCAAGTAAGATTTCTTCATGTGTGAAACCTTTGTCATTGGAGACTCAAGACTCAAAAGGAAATTAGCACAACCGCTTCTGTCGTATTATATAATCGTTTCCCATTATTTTTGAAGCGTAAGATTTGTTATTTGTCGTTGGGGTTGATTGGGTGGGAGAAATCACATGTTTTTTTACTGTGGTGCCCAATTATGGTTGTAAAAACAAGTTTCGAGATAAGGCGTGACATGTTGTTTTTGTGGCCCTGTAGGTTCTCCAGATGGATGAGCAGAACCGGAAGCTGCTCGGTGTGGCCGGGCTGCATGAGAGACGCTTGTCGTCCACACCCATCAAATCCCTGCCCACCAGGGAGCAGCGCCGCAGTCCTGGCAGTCATCGAGACTGCGGCCGCGGCGCTGTGAAGGAGAACAAAGTGAGGTTTGACGACGGAGAGGACTCCACATCGACGGCTGGAGCAGAAATTAAAGAGCCGGAAGGTACCGTCTCGGTGCCCGTTTCTCCCAGCGGCCTTCCAAGCTGCTTCATCGTCTCGTCTGAGCCAGCATACGACAGACGCTCCTATCAGGATGAGGACATCATCTGTCAGCGGTCAGACGGCGCCAGTGAGGATGACGGCGAGAGCGACGACGTCATCAGCAGCATCGACTCCACGCTGACAGAGGACAAAGACGCACCGCCGGGCCAAGTCGCGTTTGACGACGACGACACGTGGAGCGACCTTGACGACACGGCGGTCAGTGAGGCTGACCCGGTTTCCACGGGAGCGGTCAATCAGGAGCCAGAAGCTCCTCCTTCCGTTCCTCCTCCCCCTTCCAAACTCATGGTGACACTGTTCCCGTCACTCGAGCCAAAGACCCAGAATGCGCCTCTACCTCCGTCCCCCCCGCAGGACAA
Organism: Dunckerocampus dactyliophorus; assembly: GCF_027744805.1. NCBI lineage: Eukaryota > Metazoa > Chordata > Actinopteri > Syngnathiformes > Syngnathidae > Dunckerocampus > Dunckerocampus dactyliophorus. The sequence continues at coordinate 2,906,752 of NC_072827.1, forward strand.
GAAGACAGACAAGGAGGCGGGTGAGACACACTCTTCTGTCTTTCATCGTTTCAAAGCAGGGGTTTCTGAGAATGAATCCAAATTGATTTTGTTATTCGAGTTTTGGAGTGACGGAGACAAAATGGAGTGCAGTCCTTGGCTGCACCCAGCAGAGGCGCTGTTGAGTCAGCCCCAACTAGATTACTGTCGAAAGCAAGAGCACTTTTCCGATTTAAACAAAATCTGTGAGAGACACCGTAATGTCAAACCATGTTTAATCCGGATCTGCTCTGGATTGCACATTGCAATGTAAATGTGTTAAAGTTCCATTTAGCTTGTAGTTTGCAGTGATAATGTAAGACCTTAATGTGTGTGTGTGTGTGTGTGTGTGTGTGTGTGTGCAGGCCAGTATGTCCATTCCACACAGCTGAAGGAGAGGCTGGAGATGGAGATCGAGCGCTTCCAGAAGGAGAACGCGGCGCTGGCCAAGCTTAGACAAGAGAACGAGAAGAACCAGGAGAACCTCAGGTGAGCCAAGTGATCCGCATAGGAACCGTACCCTGTCCTCTATCCCTGACTTGTATGTCGTCCACATTTTTGGTGTCCAGGAGGGAGCGTGAGGCGTTGGAGCAAGAGAGAGCGGAGCAGCTGGCTCACTTTGAGGACTACCAGAAAGAAGAGACCAGGAAGCTGCAGAGGGAACGCAAACTATTTGAGAAACACGCCGCGGCCGCGCGAGCCATGCCCGACAAGAAAGAACGGGCGGAGATACGGGTAACGCGAGCAGGTCTCGTCGATATTTTTGAAAATGCTTCTCATGAACATTAAAATGTTTGTTTGCCACTTAGCAGCCATCACAGAACCAGGCACTGGTTCCTCTCACGCGTTTTGTAAGATTAGATCTTATTTACTTAACTGCAGAAAGTACGCTTTATTTACAAAGCACATTTTTACACAACTTTTGCTGCCCAAATTGCTGTACAATAAAAACAAGAGAAACCACAAATAAATTAGTAAAAAAAGATGGTTATGATAGATAAAATCAATATATTGAATCCAATTAAAAAAAATATAAAAACATGGCAATATAATAAATGCAATACATTAAAAAGACAATTAAAACAGGCTTGGTTTGTATTAAAGCTAGTTTATGTCACTGGCTCAAAATTGCATTTAGTGTATGTGTGTACAGTATATACACACATATATTTTTTCCATAAATAATAATTATTAAAATCAGGTTACTCCTTAGTAATATCAGTTACTGTATATCTGAAGTAAATATTTAAAAATACATTCCATTTTCACACATTTGTTATTCTGCACCAACACAATCTTTTCACAGCGTTTCACACATAAACGAACACGCGAGTGCTGCAGACTTTGCGTGCCTAACCTACTGAGCAGCGAACAAACGTGATTCCAGGCGCTGAAGGAGCAGCTGAGCTCCCTGCAGGAGGAGCTGAGGAAGAAGGAGAGCCGCTGGTCGTCCACGCACACTCGCCTTCGCCAGCAGATAGACTCTCTGAGTCAGGAGAACCTCGCCCTGAGGGACCAGGTGACTACTTCATGACAGAGGCAGGCGGTACGGCGCAAGCGTGTCCTAACATCTTTTCTCCGTCTCTCCCCTTGTGAGGTGCGCACGTCGGAGATGCTTCGTCTCAGTGCCTTGAAAAAGAACTCTCCAGAAGCAGAGAGGGACACTAAAGATGTGCCTTCTGTTACCAAAGGAGTCAAATTTGCTGTAAGTGTTTTGTTTTTGCAACCTTATGCGAAAAAACTATGTTATTATTCATGAGTAGTATCAACATTTCAGCTTTTTGCTCTATTTTTTTTTTTTTTGGTTTATTTTATTTCTACAATGATAAATCAGTCACCAACGGCCCCCGGTCCACACTTTGGACACCACTGGTCTTCGGCACAGTGTATTTGCATGCAGCAGAGGGTGCATCACGCCCTAAAGCACAGCCACAGCAAGTCATTTACTGTATACTCGTGAAAAAAAAAGTCATAATATTGCCTTTGGCTGAGGCCAAAAGGTCACGTAAGCCCCCCTTTTCATAATACACTCTGACATTTCGAGAATAAAGTTGTAAATTTACGAGAATGAAGTCGTAAATCGTCGAAAATAAAGTCGAAATAAAGTTGTAAATTTATGAGGAAAAAAAAGTCAGAATATGAGATAAAGTCGTAAAAAAAGAAAAAAAAGTGTTAAATGTATGAGAATAAAGTGTTAATCTGAGGTGTGATGGTGACGTGTGACGTGTCCGAGGGAAAATACAGCACAGATCTTCAGGAAGGAAGGAAACTTTCCTCCTGCTTCTACAATTAAAAAGCTGTAATCTTACCTTTGCCCAAGTCATAGCTGTTACTATGAAGTCTATACAGTACTATATAGTATACAGTACTATATAGTATACAGTACTATATAGTGTTAAAATAATCATAGCTGTTACTATGAAGTCTATACAGTACTATATAGTATACAGTACTATATAGTATACAGTACTATATAATGTTAAAATAATCATAGCTGTTACTATGAAGTCTATACAGTACTATATAGTATACAGTACTATATAGTATACAGTACTATATAATGTTAAAATAATCATAGCTGTTACTATGAAGTCTATACAGTACTATATAGTATACAGTACTATATAGTATACAGTACTATATAATGTTAAAATAATCATAGCTGTTACTATGAAGTCTATACAGTACTATATAGTATACAGTACTATATAGTATTAAAATAATCATAGCCGTTACTGTGAAGTCTATACAGTACTATATAGTATACAGTACTATATAGTATACAGTACTATATAGTGTTAAAATAATCATAGCCGTTACTGTGAAGTCTATACAGTACTTTATAGTATACAGTACTATATAGTATTAAAATAATCATAGCCGTTACTGTGAAGTTTTTTTCTCGTAAATGTACAACTTGATTCTCCTCATATTATGACTTTTTTATCGGAAATTTACAACTTTATTCTTGAAATGTCCTATTATCATTGTTATTTTTTATGTGGCCCTAATACTCTGTGCTAATATTTCTTGTCTCAAAATAAAGAGTCCTCTGGATTCCAGAGGGAGCGTCAGTCCTCCACGCTGCAGTACTACAGCGGCCGCTAGAGGGAGCTCCAAGGACAGCAGGCATCTGACACACGCACCCAAAGGTAAGACTCACTTCAGCTTTTTGTCAGGTGTCGCTGAAGATGAGTCAAATGTAAAAATATCTAATGTATCATCATTTAGACTTACTGCAGTAACACTTTATGATGTGTGTGTGTGTGTGTGTGTGTGTGTGTGTGTGTGTGTGTGTGTGTGTGTGTGTGTGTGCAGCAATGAAGAGCAGTCTAAGAAAGTCTGCCGAGTCAGGCCCATCATCATCATCATCATCATCATCATCATCATCATCATCATCATCATCATCATCATCATCGTCGCAGACACCTGCCAAAACGAATGTGTCCAACAACCAGACTATTGTAGAACATTCACGTAGCTGCTCTCCGGTAAGAGGCATCACTCTTAACTGACTTGCTCGTGCTGATGTCGTCATGGAATGACGTTTGCACTGTGAAATAATTCTTCCACAGCCAGGAGATGTGACGCCATGTGAACCAACCGAGGAAGACGACGCTCACGAGGTCATCACGTATCCTGATGGCAAGGTCGGCACAGATCCACACTTGCTTCTAGATCCTTTTTTGATATATTTTACAGATGTTCTCGATTTTGTTTTGCATTTAGAGTACTCCATTTAAAAACGTTTTCATCTACTTTTTAAATGGCAGAAAAACATCCCCGTAAATGTACAACTTTTTTTCTCGTAAATGTGCGAATTTCTTTCGTAATATTACAACTTTTTTCTCGTAAATGTGCCACTTCATTCTTGTAATATTACAATTTTTTCTCGTAAATGTACACAAATTTTTCACATAAATGTACGACTTTATCCTCATAAATGTACAACTTTTTTTGCGTAAACGTGCGACTTTATTCTTGTAATATTACAGCGTTTTTCGCGTAAACGTGCGATTTTATTCTCATAATATTACAACTTCATTCTCGTAATGTTACAACATTTTTACTCGTAAATGTACGACTTTATTCTCGTAATATTACAACGTTTTTTCTCGTGAATGTACGACTTTATCCTCGGAAGTATACGACTTTATTCTCGGAAATGTATGACTTTATTCTCGTAATATTACAACTTTTTTTCTCGTACATGTACGACTATTCTTGTAATATCACAACTTTTTTCTCGTAAATGTGCGACTTTATTCTCGTAATATTAAGTTTTTTCTCGTAAATGTACGACTTTATTCTCGTAATATTACGTTTTTTCTCGTGAATGTGCGACTTTATTCGCATAAATGTGACTTTTTTCTTGCTAATTTACGACTTTATCCGGTAATTTTACGACTATTTATTGTTGCAGGAAATATGAAAGAAAAAAAATTATAACATAATTTAAACAAAATAATGTAAATGTTTGAATGTTTATTATGGCAGAGAATATTAAAGGAAAAAAAACATAATTTAGGCAAAATAATGAAAATGTTTAAATATTTATTTTGGCAGAAAATACTAAAGAAAAATAAAACAATATATGCAATATTTAATATAATTTAAACAAAATTATTTCTATTTTTAAATATTTGTCATGTTAAGGAAAAATAGTAAGAAAATGTATGTGTTACATAGAAATGAAAGCTAAAATAATAATGTTTGATTTATTATGCCAGAAAAAATGAAATAGTAAAAAACATACATATTATATCTAATTTAAACATAAAATATTGTGAGTGTTTAAATATGCATTACAAATATTTGCATAAATTATATTCCAGCATTTCACAATATGAATTGAAAAAAAAAAAACACACAAAATGAAGAAAGATAGAAGAACCCGAGGCTCAGAGTCAAACATCTTCATATTATTCAAGTTGACTAAATAATGATTGTAGTTGGGATGGAATATGTCGACAGATGCCAAAAACATCAACAGGCTAGCTTGCTATTAACTTCACCAGCCTAGGGAGCCTCACTCCATTCACTGCACACGTCGCACCTCCACTCCGTGTCCTAGTCATGGTGCAACAAACCTCACCTGAGCTTCAAACTTTGCATTCCTTCCCTTCCGTGGGGCTGAATCAACTGCGCCCTCTGGTGGTTGTTGCTAAGTCGTGCAAAAAGACCGGAAACGTAACTCGTGGCCAGCCCGTCTAAAGTGAAAGGTGATCATTCCAGGTGGAGAAGGTCCTGGCCAGCGGTGATCGTGTCGTCATCTTCCCCAACGGGACCAGGAAGGAGCTGTCATCGGACGGCGTCGCGGTCAAAGTCACTTTTTTCAACGGCGACACCAAGGAGGTCACGGCCGACCACAGAGTGGTGAGTCCACTTGATGAGTGGACACTTGGACCCATTTAAAAAAAAATAAAAAATGTAATAACTGTGTGCTTGTCAGATCTACTACTACGCAGACGCCCAGACGATGCACGTCACCTACCCAGACGGCGTGGAGGTGCTGCACTTCCCCAACAACCAGACAGGTGAGACACCTCCCACGCCATCACTCAAGAGCTTTGAGGCAGCGTCCATCTCACCGTCTCCTCCTTCCTCCCGCAGAGAAGCACTTCCCAGACGGCCGCAAGGAGATCACCTTCGCGGACCAGACGCTGAAGAACATCTTCCCCGACGGCAGGGAGGAGAGCGTGCTGACGGACGGCACCGTCGTGCACGTGAAACCGTACGTAGGCGCATCGGCTTAGCTTCTCGCCGAGAGTTCACGTCAGTCGCGTTGTCCCCCGCAGAGATGGCACCAAGGAGATCCATTTCAACACGGGCCAGAGGGAGGTCCACACGGGCGACTACAAGAGGAGAGAATATCCGGACGGCACCGTGAAGACCGTCTACGCCGACGGACGACAGGAGACGCGCTACCCCACGGGACGACTGCGCATTAAAGACAAAGACGGGAACGTGGTCGCTGACAGACTGTAGCGAGGAAGCACTGTGACTTTTCAGCTTTTTGCTCTATTTTTGGGGGGTTTATTTTATTTCTACAATGATAAATCAGTCACCAACGGCCCCCGGTCTCAGGCACTTTTCAGTACCTTTTTCTACAGTATTTATTCAGCTAGGTTCATACCAACCAGTGTTAGAAGCACTGATAAAGGACGCATTTTTCCTTTTTTCCTACTGTGTCATAAAATAAAACTATTTCCATAAAATACTATTTGTTTTCTCATATTACCACTTTGTCATAAATTATTCCCATAATATGTGTTTTTATATATCATATGTAGTGCTATTACAACTTTATTGGCATAAATCAGGGATTTTTCTTTCTCATTACAACTTTATTCTCTTAAAATAAGGACATTTTTCTCGCAATACTACAACGGTCATGTCATTTTTCCTTGAAATATTACAACTCATAAAATAAGTAATTTGCCGTCATATCACAACTATCATAAATGAATTTTCTTTTTCTCGTATTACTAGAGTCTTGTGAAATGGCATTTTTCTCGCAGTCATGATTTTTTCCCCCCTCATCTTAGCCCAAAGTCAGCTGGGATAGGCTCCAGCAATGGATATCCTAATAACTTTAATGTCATTGCAACTTCATTGTCTTCTGTTTTTCTCCAAATATTACAAGTTTATTCTCATCAAATTAGGAATTTGTTACAATGTAAAAACTTCAATCTTTGTAGTTGTATGACTTAGATTCTCTGGAGTGGCTTAATAGTTGTTGGTATCATGTGGGGCATCTGGTCTTCTTCATATTTTGTGTCAAACGCACTGACCTCCTTGCTGCAGCCTTTGCTCAAGCCATCCAAGTCACAACCAAACTGACCCGAGTGGCGCAGCCTTTAAAATATCAGGAAAAAACGGACCACTAGTGTACAGTATTAAAAAAAAATATTTGAAGTTTGTGCCAATGAAGTCTGGTCAACTAGTGAATGAAATGTTTTGGTATTTTTCATGGTCCGTGACTGTTCTATTTTGTAAAAATGTTGAAGCTATTTATTTTCTAAGCTGAGTATTTGTCAAATAAATGACCTTTATTCTCTGAATGAGATGTTTGGTGTGACAATCAGAGTCGGGATGCGTTGAAGAACAACAGGCTTTAATGTCCGTCTGTCTAATGCCGTCTGTTCTCAGTTTTGCACAGTCGAGTGATAAAACATGAGAAGCGTTGAGAAAGAAAAAACTTTGACCTTTCAAGAATGCGCTTCTGCCAAACAAACTGTTTTAGTGAAAGCAAGAACTTCCTTTGTGACGTGCAAATGAAAAACCCAACAGGAAGGACATCTGGTGAACCTGCAGAGAGAGGATGCAAAACTGAAAAATGAGAATTAAAAATAATAATAATAAAAAAAAAAACGGAACTGGATCTTCACTGAAGTTCAACAAGGCCGCTTTCCACCAGAGGCAAAAAGACCAAGTCCCCGTCTTCGTTGTAAAGCAACACCGACAGCTCCGGCTCCCAAGTCTGGACAAAACAAGCAGAGGAGATGCTTAGGAGAGACATCCTGCGCCCTCTTGTGGAGAACTAGGATTGGTACCTCCACTGATGCTGTGAGGTTGCCGTGCAGCAGGTCCATCATGGCCAGCGTGGCCTTCACGCTCCACTCTGGACTGTAGGGAAGCACCTCGCCCTCCACACTGGCACTTGGGGCCTTGAAGCCGGCCACATGGACCTTGAGGACCTGGACGGGAAACCGCAGCAGCTCCACGGGCATCTGACGCAGCCTGACAGGAACAGTTCTTCCCGTTGGATATGCTGCTCCACCAGCCCCGTTCCCCCGGGAGATTAGGTTCTTACTTGCTGGTGGGCACGGTGTCGTGAGAGCCGAAGTCCACATGCTGGACCAGGATCATGACGGGGTCTGCGCTGATGATCTCGATTATCTTTGCTCGGTAGAAGCTTCCGTTGCTGTACTCTGCCAGACACGGACCGCCTGGAGACCATCAAGCAGAAGAAGCCCAGTGTTTGTCTACTGCACTATTCCGTCACCTGGTGGCTTTTTATAGGTCTGACTGGGCGTCTATGGTTATCATCACACTTTGCCATCGCTGGTACTCTTTTGTGGAGGCATCTCAAAAGCCTCATGAAATGTTCTGACCTGCTGTTTGGATTTTGAGAAGTGTGGACTAGTTGGTTACCATAAGGGAAGTTGGTGAGTGCTTGCAGACCGTCCTTGTCGGCGTTGACCGTGGTCAGAAGCTGGTCCAGAGTTTCACCCTCCACCAGCAGGTCAGTGGTGTCCTTCCAGCACAGGAACAACTGTGGGGCCCACACGTCAGAATCTTTCCAACGTCTCCATGATGTCTTTAGGAGGACATTTCACGGTTGCTACCTCGTTGGGAGTCTGCAGGTGCCTCACTTGGACCTTCAGCTGCTCTCCCTCCCGAGGTGGGCTCGACTCCGTGAAAGGCCCCAGCAGCACCTCCTGAGGCTCCGTCAGACCCTGAAGACAACACACATGTTGACGCCTTCTCATTCAATAGCGTGACAAAGTGTCTACAAACTAATGACAAGCACCTCTGTGTCCAAGTCCCACCCGTCCAGGATGGTGACAGCAGATGGCAGGGAAGGTGTCTGCGGACGACGACGACGACACATTTAGATGAAACACACATTTGCACGCACACGCACACACCTTCAGTGCTGTGGAGTCCATCGTGACGTGTTTGTGGTGACACAGGATGGTGTTGAGCCTCATTCCGTCTATGAAGATCTCAACTGTCAGAGGTTGCCTGGGGTCACTGGGCACCTCCTGATGTGGACACACACAAACACAGCGCAGACTACCAACCTGTGTGCCCGCATGTGTGTGTCTATGTGCCTCTGACCAGCACGTCCACGTCCACATGGCGATACAGGAGTGTCTCCTTGAGAAGCTCCACTGCATTCTGATGCCAGCTGCCGCCAACCTGAGGACAAGGACGCCACCACTGTGTCGTGTGCAGTATTACACGGATATGTGCAGTAACACACACACGGTCTTACAGGGCTGACGCCGTGCAGCCTACAGGCCACGCAAAGCTGAGGAATGTCGCCACACAGCAGGCGGGGGTACACGTGGACCACCGGAATGTTCTCCACCAGGCCGTAGTCCACGTACTGCACCTGCAACCACAAGGACGCTTCTTTCACGGCAAGCATCCATGACTTGCAAGACCTCTAGCTGCCGACTCGGTACCAGCCCAGGTCAAACGGGACCTACTGCTGGTGAGTCCGTGCCAGCAGGACCCGGCACCAAACGGTCCAACCGACCTGGTCCCTGTGGGTGAACCGATGGCCATCCATTGAGTTAAAGCGGGTCAGCACAAGTCGCCCAACCTGAGCCGGTACGCCTCAAAGTGACTCAGAGCCAGCAGCTCAAAGGGATCCATAGAAGTGGGTCAATTTCACTCATAACCAGAAGGTGCAACACACACACAGGTTGAACTGCCTCAGAACCAGTACCAACTGGACAATACTGGTAGATAAAACCGATCCAATGGAAGTCAATCGAAGGGTCAAACGGACTCGGAACCAGCTGATAAACTCATTCAGGTTAAGTCAAACGGGCTCAGGACCAGAGGGTAAAGATAACTGCGAGTCTGTAAGCCAAGCTGACTCGGTATCCGCAGGTAAAACTAAGTTGGCACCGGTAAGTCCAACTGACTCAGGACCAGTTTGGGAAAGCAGCAGGTTAAAGCAAGTGCCTCAGAATGGTGGAAACCTCAAGGGTGTCTCTGACCTTGACATGTCCGCCCATGACCTCCAGCAGCTGACCCCGGTACCACAGCATGTCGGGTCCGATGACAGCGCAGCCCTGGACCGTCTTCCAGGTGTACGGCTTCTGATTGGGCAGCGTCTTCATGCTCTGCTGGATCTTTTCCCGCAGCTGCGCTAAAAGACACACTGATGGGGAGGAAGTGTTACCAGCACACCTCGTCTGTCAGCGGGAGAGGACAGGACGGGGTGGGGGCAACGCACCTGCATTTTGGGTTCTGGCGTAGATGAGGCCGTCCTCTCTTACGGCGGAGACGGTCATGTGATTGACGCCCAGCCGAGGCAGCTCAGGTGCTTTGTACAAGTCTGTTTTCACCTGCACGTGCACACAAACATGATGTCAGACGGGCAGTTAGGAACGTCAGATCCATCTGCTGTCAGTGTGGTCACCTTCTCAGTGGGCCTGGTGGTACGTGGGGTGGGTTTAGGGCGGACGGGCGGGGTTGGCAAGGAGGAAACAGGAGGCATCGGCATTGTTTTCGCCGCTTTTGAACCCTCCGCTTGCATCCTGCTTTCTTGGAGTTTTTCAGCTCTGCAAAAGCACACACACACGCACGCACGCACGCACGCACGCACGCACACACACACACACACACGCACGCACGCACGCACACACACACGCACACACACACACATACGCACGCATGCACGCACGCACGCACACACACACAGTTCAGGGAAGTTCTACGTCTACCTAACCAAACATGCATGTTTTGTGCTTGCTTGTGGACACGTACGCCGGCTTCCTCTCCCTGAGGGCGAGACCCTCGCTGGCCAGAAAGTCAGAGATGCTGACCAACTCTCCCATCTTGTCGGTGCACAGCAAGGTGACCGGTACCGGACGCTGATCCGTCAGCTCCTGGCAACCACGGACACACATTGGAACCGTGTCACAGCAGCAGAACTGGAGCATGAGGGTGTCACGGAGTAGTGGGGAGGGGAAGGTGCTTTTCAGACCTGGATGGTAATGAGAGCTGAGGCTCCTGACAGGTAGTAGGACATGAAGTCACAGGCTGTGGCGGTCCATGTGGGTTGGCCCCCTGCTGGCCTGATGGGAGGGAGTGTGTAGACAAACAGCTGAACAGTGTGTGTGCCATGTGTGTGTTTTACCTGATGTCCGTCAGCGAGCACTCCAGCGCAAAGGAACCCTCCAGTGAGGACGGCAGAGGCCGCAGGTTGCCTAAATCCAGCTTTACCTTGTTGCCGTGGTCACAGCGCTTCACCTGTTGCCAGGCAACAGAGACAAAATCACTTTTTTTTTTAATAAATGGTACCTTTCATCCACAATCCTTATGTGAAACATGACCACACGTGTCTCTTTTCTGTGTGCTCTAAAGACAGAACAACAGCTAGCAAAACAATGTGATATGACGCTAATCTGTACTGACTAGGAAACAAGACCAGCACATGAACAACTAGGAATAGACAATCAAATGATGTGGAAAGTATGAGCCCACATTCCATGTTTTGTTTATACACGGCGAGATGGGCCGTGTCGCGATATCATGTGCTACGTGCTCCATGTATCACGATCGATATCATGGTGACTTACTCCAGCTGGTCTGGGGCGTCTTTTCCAGTTTATTTTGAGCAGGGGTAAAAGAAGTTTCTATCCCTGCAGGGTTTGTTAGCGCCAACGATTCTTGGTTCGTTGTGATGCAACCTCGGCGGCGGCGGTTCTCACGAAGTCTGTCGTGATTTCTAGTAGCAAACAGACACGCACTTGACTCGCTTCTGTTGTTGACGGAAGAAGCGTTAGTTCCTATCTACGCGCTCTGTGAAATCAATGCAACCAGGGAAGACGTTCCGGTGATATTTCAAATGATCCCAATACAGCAAATTGCACATTGTACATGTTATCATGAATGTCCCTGTTGCTGCATGGTCACAGCATGGATAGAAAGCCTTGTTGGAGGTTTTTAGGAGGGCTTTGTAGGGGTGTCCTATGATGTGCATTGTTAGCTCCCTCATGCTAGCTGTTTTTCCTTTCTTAAACGCACAGAAAAGGGAAAGACATTAGTGATGTGTCGGGCTCGAACAAATTCACGTTGCTGGAAGTCGATTAGTTTTTTCCCCCTCATCTTTTTTCCTGTTGAAGGTGAATGTCATTGGTCAAGATGTGTGGGAAGTCTCTGTGTCCATGCCAAGTGGGGCGAGGGGCAGGGTTAAACACGCTGCGGTTCTCTTAAGAGTCGATTCGTTCGTGAGAAATGTGCATGAAGAGATTTGACCTAATTTGTCTATTGAGATGTGTCTGTGCTTTCATATTATATTGTAATCTATTTTCATAGCTGTTCATTGAGGTTGTAATTAATGTATTTAAATAATAAACATTTTACATTGGTAATTCATTTTACACAAATACACACCATCTGGTAATACATTCATTTAAGACAACAACAAAATCTGAGGAGCCGAAGGAGCCGGCTCTTTTTAGTGAGCTGATCCAAAAGAAGCTGCTCTCTAAAAAGAGCTAACATTTCCGTCACTAAAAGACGTGTGTGCTCATATTTCATATAAGGATTGTGGATGATGAAGTGCAGATTTCCTTTTAAAGGGACAGTTTGGATTTTTTGACATGAAGTTACATGAAGTTTGCAGTCCTTGTAGCGTGCAGCGATACAAAGAGAGAAAATATTTACTGATTTTGTGAGATTGTGAGGGCAGACTTTTTCGCGAAAAATGTTTTTGTGGTGTAAATGTATTATTACTCCTTTGATTGTTTTGAGAATCAAAAGGATTTAACTTACGTGAGGCCACCAACTAGGCGGAACTACTTTCCTCAACACCCAAAACCGACCAGAACTCAGCTCACGGGACGAAGTGGGGGGAAAGGTCACTGCTGATGGGGATGTCATGCATAACTTCATGTCAAAAAAATCCAGAGTATCCCTTTAATACCTCCACGACGCTGCTGGACGTGACATCGGAGCAGATCTGTCCTCGTTCCCAAACTCCGTTTATGTGAACTGCACAGGTCATGTCGGGCTTCCACTCCACTTCTTTAGCCTCCAAGCGCTCACACTCCTCCTTCAGAAGCTCATTCAACCTGGAAGACAAACTCCGACATTGTGTAGCCCGTTCACACCAAGCATGACAGCACCAGTACACAATGTACTTGATGTACTTTCCACTGGCAAATGTTGTAAAAGGAACCAAAATATCTGAACTGTACTGCATTTGTGCCATCCTAACACTGGTACACCGATCCAGGAATTGTCAAATCTGCCTAGCAACAAATGACCATGCACATTGCGGCTATGCTACTTCGCTAAAGCACATCAGACCATCATGTGTATGCCAGATTGCTATGGTCTTATGGAAACATTAAGTCTGCCTTTCACTCTGACCTCTTGAGCTGAGCGTCACTTTGGGCGAACTGGACGAAGAAGCTGCTGGGCGAGGCGACATGGCTCACTCGGACCTTCACGTCCTTCAAACTTTTGGGGAAGCTGAGCTGAGGCTTGAACTGAACCCCCCTGCTGTCGTGGCCGTCAGAAGGATCGAGAGCCCTATCGTCAGCATTCAGCCCAATCGGCAGGTCCCAGATGGCGCCATCGTTTGCGACCTCTGCGTCGGTGGACTTGAGTCTGCAGGAGAGGGAATTCCGCTTAGGGCGTACGCACACTCGGCCAATCGTAATGTGCCTGGGCCCACTTAAAAGCTCAAAAATATATAAGCACACCACCACTGGCTAGCGTATGTTACCCACAGTGGTGCGTTCAGGCGTCACAGCAAGTTCTTCACAAACTGCCGTAACCAAAAGTCTTGCCCGCTTCCTTCTTAATCTTCTACGTGGGATCATTTGGTTAAGGAAATGTTGACTCCCACTGCACCAAATGTTTGAAATTGCCACAATTGCGCCAAGGAGAGCACAAACCAGGGCAATGTGTGTCACGTCATGTTTTGTCTTCCCGGACGCATCACGTTCACAAGTCGGATTTTTTTGGCAATGTGAATGACCACATAACAAATTGGATTTCCACACACACAAAAAAAATCAGAATTGGTCGTCATACCCTGCGGTGTGAACGTAGCCCCAAAACGCAGCTCGCTTCCGCATGTTGGCACAATTGTAAGAGGTAGTAGCCTTGGGCCTGGCGCCATTCCTTGCAAACGCACATGCACGCATTTAGGTCTGTCACGATAACCAATAAATCAATTAACTGCACGATAAATACAAATTTGATCCTTTTGCCTGCCTTGATATATTGACATGTGCATGTGTGTTTGTTTTCCTCCTCTCTCTCGCTCGCTCACTCTGTCTACCACACAGGCTGGATGAAAAGAGGGTTCACTCTGTATCTGTCTCAACACCTGTGCACATTGGTTCTATAGCGGAATGAACAGAGTGACTGAACCCTCCTGTCATTCTGTGTCTTTGTCCCAGTGGGGAGCGGCGGGGCTGCTACGCACTGGCCGTGTATGTCGTGCGCGCGGCGATGGGATACCTTCTTGGTGCCTGTTGTGTATAAAACGCCATCTGATGTCGGTTTCAGCCCGTTTGCGCACCGTCATTTCGTGATGTGAAAAAGTTTGCGACAAAGACAAATAAGTAATACACAACGGTGGAATTTACCTTCACCTGCCGTGAAGTGTAACACCTCACTGTGCACCAAACGTATTTTGCTGCATCCAAAACATGTACTCTGACCAAACGTCACACCTCATTAAAGGTAAACAGCGTATTCCGCACAAAAGTCAATGAAGGAAGTGTACATGCAAATGAGCTGAAACACGATGTGAACTTCAGAGTATGTGTTATTTCTGGTTTTTTTTGTTAATATTCAGACAATAACAAAAGTGACACTGATTCAACATCAGAAATATTGTGATTTTTATTTAACCCATTGACTGCCAGCCATGTTCAGAGGAGAGAGCTCGATACTGCCAGAGTTACTGGGCATTTTCGCTGAGCTTTCAAGACCTCCAGAATGTTGAGGTTTAGGACTACATAAACATTGAAACTATCTAAAGAAACTTTAGACTCTCTTCTTTCATCAGGAAAAAAAAAAAAGTTTGTTTCAAGCCTTTTTGGGTCTTTTGATATTTGCAGTAGAACATAGGGTAGTTTCAGCAAAAACACCTGATTTTGACCAAAAAAACAGAAGCAAATTCAAGCAGAGTGACGGTGGGATCTGCTGGATGAATCCCTGCTGCTGACGATCCATACAGCAGCCACTCGTCAGAAAAATCAGGGTCGGGTTCTGAGTCATTAGACTCTGAACTGCTTCCGGTGTCGCGGCACATGGCTCAGCAACGCTAACCACTAGCTTGTTGCTTCGGCTGCTGTTGTCAACTGCATTTGCGTCTACGTCACCGACATCAAATCTATCTTTCGTGATCACGTCACTACTAAAGGCAGATCCACCGCCAGACAAGCTCTGTATTTTTTGTCTCCTCTCGGTTTCTGCATGTGTTTCGGCATTCCCCCCCCCAACCCACAATCCGTCTTTTTCATAGACAATCTGTCACTGCCGGTTGGAGGAAAAGAGAACTATTGCCCCCTACTGGGACAGAAATACATTGCCTACAAGTCAGAAATTCACGCACAAGATGAATAAGACTTTGATGTGTCGCTCCTGCAAAAAAAAAAAGCAAAATAAGTCAATAAACGTCTTTGGCAGTCAATGTTACTTTTTGAATCCGTCAATAGACATCTTGGCATTGAAAGAGTTAAGTGCCATTTTTGATGAGAGAGTGCATTTTATTTTCATTTGTTTTTGTTTAAAATTGATAGTTTATTTATATAAAAGCTCTTGACATTCCGATTATGAGAAATGAAAAGTTTATTGCTTTTGATACTCGCATTATTATGCCATATACTGTATTAGCATCACATTAACTCATTCAATCCCAGGCATTTTTCAACATTCAACCCCTTCAGTAGCAACCATTTTAGACGATTTTGACGCTTTTTTTTTTTTTTTTTTTTTTTTAAAAAGGCACACAGAATATTGTGTTCTATGACTATATAAACATGGAACCTACCAAAAGAAACATTAGACTCCCGTTTTTTTAACTTTTTCAGTTCTTTAGTAATCAGCACTAGAATACGTTTCAGGAAAATATCAGTTCCCGACTAGAAAAAGGGAGAAAACAAGCTTTTTGTGAAAGGAAACATATCAAGCATAACTTTCACTTGGACACAAATATTTTGCTTTTGTGACAGCTGAAATATCTAAACAGCTATACCAAAAGGGGTTGTTTTACATCCAAAATTTTTTTTGCAAATATAACACCATGAACTATTTACAATTTTCACATTTGGAACTAAACTGTCGTGTGTACGTGCGCATACGTTAAAATTTCCCTACCTTCTGCAGGCTACACTCCTCCATGCTCTTCCACGTCCTCCTTGCTGTCAAGTGCGCTTTTACAAGCAAAAGATCTATGCAGAGCTTTTACCAAATGCACATCTGCCACCTTGTGGCCATTTCTGTGGCTTAAACCTGCTCCAAAAGTGACTTCTTTTGGTCAGCAGTTGCATCATCACCTCTTTTTGCCTCTTGCGCAACAATACGTAAAAGACATTTAACTACGTCTTTGGTATCGGGCAATCAGGTGTATAAAAACGTATAAATATGTAATTGGTATTGAATGGATTAATGGAAAAAATGGGCTCAAAATGATGACAATAATATCGTTTATCGGCAATCATTTGTGGAACAATTATTGTCCAGCAAAATTTTGCGTGACAGGCCTACACGCAGGCAATGTAGCAAAGTCAAAGAATGACTGCAATCGCTTCATAAAAGTTATTCATGATAATCGCCATAGTTCATAACGGAATAAAATACAGAGTAAGAAAAATTGCAGTAATCCAGAATAGAATGCTTGAATCAGTGTGAATGCAGGCCAGCGGGGTTCTGGAGAGGGAGGAGAAATCACGGCACAAATGACCTAGTGCGAGTATGCCCTAAGAGACCATGATGGCAGGTGAAATGTGTCATTAAAAGAGTAATCCTACCCCTCTTTCGAGCAGGCTAGCTGCTCTGCAATTAGCACCTCAGCTATGTTAGTGACTGAGCCGATCGAGTCACTCTCATACAGTTTGACTGGCAGAGGTTCTGTCTTGGGGGATTTTTCTGGAAGGACACGAGGGGAAAGCCATGTGTTAAGCTGCTGCCTGTTGCAGTGAAATAAAAACATGCCGTCTACCTGTGGCCACAACTTCGAAGAGTTTGTGATGAGCCAGGCTGACGAAGCGACTGATGCAACCGTCACGCCACGTCTCTCCAGACAGTGGAAGCACGTCTGCCAGACAGCACCGGATGGCCTGCAAGACAAAAACATGTCCTTCTTACTGGAGCCAGAGAAGAAGTACACCGAAGAGAACGTTCTTATGTTACCAAGACTGGCAGGGAGAAGAACTCATCCTTTATCTTCCTCAAGTCGCTGACCAACACTGTTGCCTTTTTTCCAAAGTCAATGTAGTGGACTTCCACCTTTCTGTCCCCCGGATGACCTGAGAGACAGACACACACTTATCTTCTTTCTTCATTCAACTGCAATCATGGTGATTTTTCTGCATTGTGCTCCATTAGGTACACATTGTAACAAAATCTGTATCAAAAAGTCTGCCTCTACTGCTCTCATGTTGGACGTCACAGCAGTGATACAACATCCTCACCTATGACCTCAGCTCGGTACCACGAGTTGTCTTCAAAACGGGCCACACAAGCCTGTCCAATGACAGGACAGTAAATGACGAGGTCGTCATCTCCAGCTGTCACCTTGGCGTTGTAACAATCCTGAAGCTTGGCTGACAGCAACAAGGACTCCATGCTGTCAGTCTGGTGCGGACGTGGACACGGACTCTTTGAGTGAGATGGAAAACACACCTGACCATGGTGGACTTTAAATTCTTAAGTACCAGCTGAATGTAGAAGTCACCAGGGCTGTTGATGTGTGACACCACTGCGTTGTACTTGATGAGGATTTTGGGGTACACAGCAGAATAGTACTTGAGCGGCCTCCTGCCAGGCTTAACTGGACAATAAAACCTGCCAACAGTGGTAACATTCTGGAACGTATGACAAAGAATATCAAGAGTTTGGAGTCACATGTACCTGGCCACTTCCACAAACACCAAGTATTCTCTGACAGAAATAGCAACGTCACTGGATTGGTCCACTGGACCTCTCTTTAGGTCCACGAGCAGAAAGTCTCTGTCCTGACCCAAAGGATGCATTTCCACAGCAGCAGAACCCACCACTCTGCAAAACTCCACCTGTGCCTCTTGGCTCCACCCCTTTGTCTGAACACGCACGCACACGCGCACACACACACCCCCCCCACACACACTGCATGTTAGAGACTTGTAAAGTTACATTCAGTGAGGCTGCTGGTCTCACCAGGCAGTAGGGGACAAGATCCTTGAGGGAACACCGGACGGCCTGAGGAAAAAAGCGGGCCATCTCTGCATTCACAGCCTCGTTCACCTTTCTCAGGTGGTAATTTACATGGTTCACCAAGGACTCTGGAGTCGCGCCCTCCCTGCAAAACCTGTATGCAGTCCATCAAACTTTGTTGCTGCTGCATACCACATATATTGTGCATACTGTATACAGACAAGTGTTAGAACACACCTTTTAATTACTTAGACCAATCAGGACCTTAACCAATCAGGACTAGATGCCCTAGTTACAGTATATTCACGGTCTATGACATGGGTTCCCAAATGTTCTCAACCCAGGACCCACATCTTCCAATGGTCATTGAGTAATTTATTTATTTATTTTTTAAATGTATTATATGTTATTTTTTAAAATTTTTATTCAAGCCATTTTTCATTTTAATTTATTTTATTTTTATCTTATTTAATTCATTTTTATTTTTACATTTATTTTTTTATATTAAGTATTTTATTTAAATGTACTTTAATTAAATTTTACACTTAAGTCATTTTTATTTTTTTCACATTGAAGTCATTTTTACACTTATTAAAGTCATTTTTATTTTCAGAATTTTTTAAACTTTCATTCAAGTTTTTTATTTATACCTTCATCTATTTTATTTATTTTTTTCTACTTTTATTTTAGACAAACCAAGAAAAGGTGTCTTTTTTTTTTTTTTTAAATCGCCTGTCATCTTTTGAAACATTAATATACATCATTGTATATGTCCAAAGTGTATTTTACAGGAAGAGAAAATATTGCTAAATTTGACTTTAAAATGTGTCAGATGTGAGTTGTATGAGACATATTTTAATGTCGTTTTTGACTTGCTGCCTGCAACCCACTCAGAATGGATCTGCAGCCCACTTTTGGGTCCCTGCCCACCAGTTGAGCACCACTGGTCTATGATACCAGACATTTGTCACACGGTGGTGTTTCTTTTCACCTTTCCATGCTGATGTTCTCTGTGAAGCCGTAGTCAGTGAAGAAGATTTGCACGCTGCTAAGCTGGGAGACTGGGCAGACGTCCACTGTCCCCTCATGGCCATTTTGGAAGAGCTCCAGCACATTGGCCCGACACCAAAGACCGTCTTTGCCCTTTGCGAAGATCACAGAGCCTGTAAGGAAACAAATCCATGTTAGCCACCATACAACCATACACTATTTAGTTTGGAAGTCAAACACCGCACACACCAGTTTCCACTGTGTCAATGGAGGTGAAGCAGCTATTGTCTTGTGCACAAAAGCAGTTGACTTTCTTGGACAAGAGAGAATGTTCCCACTTCTCTGCCACGTAGCGTACATAGAAGTGACAGGGATTGACCACGTGTGTCACCACCACCAATTGACTGACTGAAAGGAAGACGACAAATGTTACTGCAATTCTTAAAGGATGCCAACTATAGAACAGAAAATCCATCCGTCCGTTTTCTTCCGCTTATCCGGGCCCGGGTCGTGGGGGCAGCAGTCTCAGGAAGAAGTCCAGACCTCCCAGTCTCCAGCCACCTCTTCCTGTTCTACTAGGAGTACACAAAAGGTGTTGCCAGGCCCGCTGAGAGACAACCTTCAGGCTCCAACCTTCCCTCATTCCTGAACAAGACCCTAATATTCTTGAACTCCTCCACCTGGGGCAGGACCTCCCTACCAAACCAAAAGGTTCAATCCGGCCTTTTCCGACTCAGAACCGTGGCCTCGGAAAATGAAAATGATAAAGTTCAAAAGTGGTGCACGCCCTTCTGTCCTGGCTGCTCAGTGCAAAACGGCTACGTCGACAACAATAACAATCAAATAAGAGTTTACCTTGTGAATGTTTTGGTAGTAGGGCTGTCAAAGTTAATGCATGAAGGTTCCTGTAACGGCACTATTTTTTTGACGTGCAATTAACGTGCGCACGTCCTGTTTGACCCTTGGCTCACACCGTAGTTTGAGGGAATGCAGCGGTGACTGTGAGCCACAAGCAGGAACAAATACTAAGGAGAAATGGACAAAAAAGGGTATTTTGATTGGTAAATTTAGATTGAAAGCCCGAGCAGATAGCTCTCACAACAAGACCAAAGTTATTTGTATCTACTGTCGCTGTGATTTGAGTCACCTGCCAGAGAGAAGCGCAAAGTTACTGGAGCACTGCCGGCCTTTTTTTTTTTGTCATTTATACAGCAGTACCTTGGCATACGAGTATCCCAACTAAGATGTGACCCGTCCCCTCGGCTGATTTTTTTGGGTTTTAAACTGCAAGCTAACATTTGGGTCACAAGCTGATATTTACTGGCAGGCATAGCTGAGGACAGCTATTTGGGAGCTTGTGTAAATGTGACCATGGCTCAAGACGAGAATGGATGGAATTAGCATTAGCAGTGCGCTAGCTAGTCACCGGGAAAGATTTTCAACACATCAACAAAACATACGTACATTATAGTGATCTAATTTATCTTATTCATTAAGTATTGTGTAAAACTAAGACAGGAAAAACATCAAATTAAAAGCACAAAATTAATTCAGACCCACCATCCACCAGTACGAGCCTGGATTTTGTTTTCCAGAGAGGTGCACCGCACAAATATGCACATTAGCATTCAATAAGGTCATCAAATCTTACCTTTATGCACTCCCACATAGCATTAGCGTTTGCGAAATATGAGGTGAAAGAAAAAAGTTATAGTAGTCTATCTGTGCAGAGTGGGACAAAGTTAGGTGCATTCAAGGAGCATCAAACAAAGTGGGACAAATGGCCGCTCCCATTAAACATGCAAAAACTGTGGGATTTCTAACTGTATATTATTTTTTTGAATCAAATAATGTCCCATATTTCCAAAATTGATATCCCTTTACATACAATTTCATGCATATCAAATCGTTTACCACAAAGAGATTTACAGCCCTAATTATTATAGATTCAAATGTGCGATTAATTATGAGTTAACTATGGACAAGATTTGGCGATTAAATATTTTAATTGACCGACAGCCTAAGTCATTTTATTAATCAGAATAATACTATAATAATTCTGTAAGTTATTATATTATAACCATAATATATTATTATAATTATTGTCAGAAGAGTCTAATAAGGGTATTGGTCATAAGGCACATTTAAACAGTTTTTTTTGTTTTGTTTTTTAAAGCTTTCCATTGTAACTACGTGTAGATTGCTGTTGCTCAAGAGTGGATTATGCTTCTGTGTAGTCTCTACAGCGTCCCCCTATACAGTCTATTTTCTTTTTTTACAAACTGGGGAGTATGGAAACTGAGGTTTGACTTTATCTGAAGAGCAGCGAAGCATATTCAAGCGCCAAAACATGTGCCGAATAAGTATAAACATGTGTGTATGTGGTAACACCTCCTTACCGTTCCTCCTACCACCATACATGTGCCTACTTCCTCTCCTGTGTGTCCTCCGTTTGTCATTGGCCAACGCAGGTCCAGTGGGAGGGACAACTAGACAAAAGACACAAATTGGTTGGTTTTGGGTCCTTCACATTTGAATAATAAAAACCCTCATTCTCATCTAATACAACTAAGACATTTCTCCCAATAGGAAATACCTGGCTCTATAGATACCACAGCTGCGGCCACAAGTTAAACCTACACATACCATCTTGTTGCTCCTCCTGTATCACCTCCTCGATGACAACGTCAGAAGGTGCGTGCTCCGAGGAGGAGGAGTTGTGACGACTAGGGTTGCTACGACGCGTCGGGCTCAGAGAGGCGCGGCGATAAGACGGACTCATCCTTCTTGTGCTCCTCTTCATCGGCTTCCGTGGACTCTCTGCTCTGCTGTGACTGAGTGGGCTGTTGGTTAAAGCCTGAACATGATGCTGGGGAGGCTTCGGGGTGAGGCCGCCATGTTGGTAGAGTGGGGGAGGCATAACAGGCAGGCTGAAATATTTTTTTATTTTATTTTATTTTTTTTTAATCTAAAGGATTCCAGCACAAAAGACGTACACATTCATCAAAAGATTAGTTAGACCTACGTGTTTGGCTTGCTCATGTCCATCTTGATAAACAAGCCCACACTCTGTGCCTGATGAAGTGACCTGAAAATAACACTACACCAAACAGACATATTATTTACAGATGTTTGATATTGACTTTTTACCAATACAGGCAATATCGTGGTTCCATTATTAATCCCTTGCTATATTGCGTTTTTTCAGAAATTAATAAATGATGACTGTTTCGTGGTAGACTATGGTCTATTATTAGTTGAAACACATTGAAAAACTAGGCTGCAGTAATGACAAACTACCTTAACTCTCCATGAAGTCATCCATGGCATGTTCAATATGATAAGAGTGAACAAAATTTCTCCTCCCATTCCGTGTGGAAGTGTTAACTTTTTGGCTTCATAAGCTTAGAAGAAATAAATGAGGGACAACTGTATAGTAATCCCTTGTTTATCATGGTTAATTGGTTCCAGACCCAACAGTGACCAGTGAATAAACAGAATATTTTCATAAGAACATAGAAAACCTGTTTACGACCTCCTACATACGGTTTGAAACATTATTAGAGCCCTCTAGACATGAAATAACACGCCTATAACTCAACATAGTAAACATAAGAGACACTAAGCCATAACAGACTGACACCTGTTCTTTTTTTTACTTCCTGTTCTGTACAGTACTTCCTGCGGTGGCTACTGTCTCATCAATGTAACATTACTGACACCTAGTGACCGGTGTAGAATACTACATATCATCACAACATGTTTGAATGCATCTTCTAAATGCCTTAAGTTTGTATTTTACTTCATTTATCAATTTTTATATTTGAAAATGCTTAATTTAGGCCAAAATACCTACAACTTGCTTAAATGTGCATATTTTTTGACAAACAATAGGCCGTACTCAACCAGGAAACAGGAATCATTTATTAATACATTTTTGCAAAATGGAGCAAAGCTGCAAAATTCAAAGTGGCGAGGGATTGCTGTATCCAGTATTGTCCAGCACTTCATTGAAAATAATGGATTTGGTTTTATATAGTACCCTAAGCGCTTCACAGTGAAGTGAACCCATTATTCATTCATTCTGGTGGTGGTAGACACAGCTGCCTTGGGGTAGACTGACGGAAACGTGGCTGCCAATTCGCACCTCCAACCACCACCTAACGTTCATTCACCAGTGTGGGCAGCACTGGGGGCAAGGTGGGTGAAGTGTCCTGCCCAGGAACACGACAACAGTGACTGGGTGGAGGTAGCAAGGATCGAACCAGTAACCTTATTAACGATATCAACTGATACTGATACAAGGAGCAAAACGTTCCTTAAAGTAATGTCGGGTAACATCTGGTATAACGAATGAACACATAACGTCTCTTTTACTGCGATGCCTCTGGATGCATTTCTTGATAGTGCAAAATAAGAAAAATACTGCAATATGCAATTAATATAACAAATATGCCATTTTGTCTCAACAAAAAGTAATTTATAAAAATCATGAGCAACAGTCGACTAAAATAACTTGCTCTCCTACTATCAACAAGTAAGACAGCTAATGACCATAAATTCCGGTGAATAAGATGCTACTTTTTCCTGAAACTTTGAACCCTGCGGCTTATACAGCGCTGCGGCTAATTTATGGCTAAATTCTAATCTTGTGACATCACCTTTATTTAAGAACTACTACACTGTAAAATTCATTCGTTAACCTTACTTTAAAAAAAAAACAAGTAAATGGAACTTAATGCTTAGAGTTGACCACAACAGTTAACGTTTTACTTTGGTACACTCAAGTGAGATGAACTTTTTTCCCATAAGTTTGTTCTACTTATTTATCAGAGTTGCGAGGGTTATTGGATTTTACAGTGTACTAATTGTTTAAATACTGTGCCTCTCGTGAGTCAGTGAGGAATCACCAGCTATCAGTACACTCACAACCAGCTTGTCAACGCACTGGAAGTCAGTGTATATACCAGTATAACATTACAGTCTGACTCACGGTGTCACACTTTACTAACAGCACTAAATTCATCACACAGCAACTTAATACTCAAAAGGTGTATATACAAATATACAAACATGTTGCAATATGAGTTTAAAATAATAATAAAATTAAAAAAAACATTTCTTCCCAAGTTTTCCCATACGGCATTGCATCTGAGCAACACATTCATTGGGGCGCTGCAATGACGTCAGCTTTCCTCTGGGCTTTGGACTCTGGGTCCTCTGGCTCCCTCTGGTGGACCAAAGCAGCATTGCAGATTTCTATACTCCTCCAATGAAATGGTTTTCTCAAACAAAATGCATTATGGGAACACTTCAAAATGTTGGCTTTTTCAAATGTTATACTCTTATTGATACATGTTTCAATATTTCTGAGGTATACCATTTGAGTGTTAGTTGCTGTGTGATGAGTTTAATGTTTGTAATATGAAACCGTGAGTTAGACTGTTATATTGAGAAATGACATCTTGCAATTTCCAATGGGTTGACAAGCTCACTGGGAGTTTTTTTGCATAGCTCATGATTGGCTCCTGTCAAATAGAAAGCTGACTAGTCCTCACGGACTCATGCACACCACAATATGCCACGCGTGCTGCTTATACACCGGTGCGGCTTATACAGCTAAATTTACGGTAAATACCATGATTTGGAAAGCTACAAGACCAAACTCAAGTTTTATTTACAACCTGAAGGCAAAACTTGCTAAGTGGAGCACGACATCATCACTTGAGCGCCACAAAAAAATCAGATACTGATATGAACCGATATGTAATTTTTATGTCAATAGCGGCAAATCTAACATCCTTAATATTATTTATATTCCTGTGCATACAATTATCATGGCTGCATGAATGCTTAACTCTCTCTTAGAGACAAACCTCATTCCAGAGCCCAAGGTCAGGCACTTCATACCGAAGGACTGGTTATCCACAGGGGCCTGCAGAGTCTCCAAAACCTGTCACACACACATATGATTTTAATAGCTACTGCCAGTGAAATGCAACTGTTTTCATCATACAGTAGTACCTCGTATATGGCAGTTAATTGGTTCCAGAACAGACCATGAGAAGTTAATTTTTGCCAAGTAGGAGTCTTTATTTATCAATGAAATATTTTCGTAGTTGGAGCATAGGAAACCTGTTTACAATCTTCTAAATACGGGTTTTAACATAATTAGAGCCCTCTAGACATGAAATAACAGCCCAATAATCACCTTTGCATTTGTATTACCCAATATAATAAACATAACCAGAGAAAATAAGGCATTTAAGACATAAATGAAACTTTGTTCTTGTGTATCGCAGGAAATGTGTTCGGTGTGGCGAACAGGAAGTGATGGGTTGAGTTTTAGCTTGTCGTGGGTTACTGCCGTAACAGTAGCCTGTGTTATTCAGATTTTTATTATTGTGCCTGTTGTGAGATCATTTAAACCTGCAATAAAAAAAAAAAGCCTGTTGCCCTAGCAATCAAGTCTGGCGATTATCTCACCAAACAATTACTGACATCTAGTGACCAATGACGAATACTACATTCACAATTTGAATGCATCTTCTAAACGCCATTTTTAACATGTCCTATATTACAAATATATTATTTCTTCAATAAGCATATTGAATCATGTCATAAGATATTGCATTTAACGTCTCACTTTAACAATCAATAACACTACTGTGTACCGTATTTGTGTTTGTTATTAAGTTGTGTTTTGCTTACAGAGTTTTTACACGTTAACTTCAAACAAATCTGCAGAAAATTAATATCAGGTACACAATCAATGGTCCAACACAAGAGATGTATCGGAAATAAAGAAAACAACTTTTTGGCAAAAAAAAAAATGTACAATTTGCTTAAATATGCATATTTTTGACTAATAAGCCATATTCAACCACGAAACCTCGTGATTTATTAATATATGTTTGAAAAAGAGTGATAGTGTGAAAATGCGAAATTCAAACCGCAATGTGGCGAGAGACACTTCGATCCATCCATTTTCAATGCCGCTTCCCCTCATTAGGGTCGCGGGGGCATGCTGGAGCCTATCCCAGCTGACTTCGGGCGACAGGCGGGGTACACCCTGGACTGGTGGCCAGCCAATGGCAGGGCACATATAGACCAACAACCATTCCCACTCACATTCATACCTATGGACAATTTAGAGTCACCAATTAACATAAAATGCATGTTTTTGGAATGTGGGAGGAAACCGGAGTACCCGGAGAAAACCCACGCACACACGGGGAGAACATGCAAACTCCACACAGAAATGCCCAAGGGAGAATCAAACCCCATCTCCAGACTGTGACTGTGTGGCCAACGTGCTAACCACTAGACCATCGTGCGGCTTGTATTCTCATTATTAGTGTGAACTTGAAATTGCGCACCTTATCCAAGTCACCGTATTGTTTCAGGAAGGGCACACAGCGCACTTTCTTGACTTTCTGCATGGCATTCTCCAGCAAAGTGATCCTATCTTTGACACTGCACACCTCTGCCTGGCTGTTGGAGAAGCGAGCTTCCAGTTTGTTCAGCTGACTGAGCTGCACATCTCGCCTATGGCACAAAAGAAACAGTACTAGTAAGTAACAGAACTCTGGCGGTGCTCCAAATCACACACTGTCCCACATCTGTGACTGTTGTTGCACACTTACTGGAAATGATTATAATAATAATGGATTGGTGTTATATAACGCCTTCTTACAAAGGTACTCCAACCGCTTCACAGAGAAACCCATTATTGATTCACTCCACAGTCCACTCCACTATACCTGTAGCCACAGCTGTCCTGGGGTAGACTGATGGAAACATGGCTGCCAATTCGCACCTACAACCCTCTTCAACCACCACCAAACATTCATACAGCCATGTGGGCGGCACTGGAGGCAAGTGGAAGTGTCTTGCCCAAAGACACAACAAATGGCTGTGATGGTGAAAGCAGGGTATGAACCACCACTCCTAAGCCACTGCTGCCACAATAATATTAGGGGTGTAACGATTCATCCACTACACCGATGTATCGATTTATATTCCTATCGTACAACAATATTGGTCTGTGTTCAGAAAGCTTCCATTCCGGACGACATATATCGATCTAACATCGTTTAAAAGGGTAATCAATCAATTGAATCAATACTAGAAAATAAAGCAATGGATTTAAGCACGGCTTCACACATATATATATATATATACACATAAATATACATATATATATATACACATATATATATATACATACATATATATATACACATATATATATATATATACTATATATATACACATATATATATATATTTTTTTATCAGCACTTTTAATGATGAAGGTGTAAAACGTTACTCATGTAACAGTTTGATTTGCTGAAAGTTGATTAGTCATGCCTGTTGAGCGGGGCGCACGAATGACGTCACGTAAAGGCGACTGTTGTGGTTACCAAGGGTTACAATGCGGATGCACATTGCAGTTGAATAAACAGAGCAGACACATCCTCTCCAAAAAGCACGAGTTTGAGAGTTTTTGTCCTGTAAAGAGCGACTCTAGACGCTCTCCTCTTCACTACACCCTACACTCGATGCAGTCTGCCTGTGGTGTCATCGCCACGCTTTATACTGGATTTATACTTATGGACTTATACCCGATTCCCTTACAAAAAAACTACGGGAATCTAGGAAAGTTTACCTGCACTGACCAGCATCCAGGTATTTATTTCACAGTCAGACTGGTTGAATTTTTGGCTAAAAAGTTACTGCATCACATCCGATCGTATCGTATCGTTCTAAATGAACCAATATCGTTCTTGAATCATATCGACAACAGCAAATCCTGATATGAATCGAATTGTTATTAAAACAAATCGTTACACCCCTAACTATTACGAATATTTATCTGCTTCCTCTTCTTCGGATTGTGAATCGCAACCACTCCAGTTTGCCCCTCCCCTTCCGCCACATAGCCAAGGTGGCGATAACTGCGGGTGGTTATGCTCCATCGCTGCACATTCACCATTTGGGACATGTTGAGTGCAACATCCTGGTGCCGACACTGCATTCCGCCGTACTTCTCAGTGTGTTCCAACTAAAGGGGATCACACTTCTCAGCCTCCCTGGGAAAGTCTATTCCAGAGTGCTGGAGAGAAGGATACGCCCGTAGTCAAACCTTGGCTAGTAGGTGCAATGTGATGTTTGTCCCGGTCGCGTAAAACTGGATCAGCTCTACAACCCTTGCTCTACTGCAAGGGTACATGGGAGTTTGCCAAAGCAGTCTACATGTGCTTTGTGGAATTCAACCATGAGTACGAGATTGGAGGCACATGCTATTCGGTCATTGTACAACCCGAGCAGGAGCCTGGTTCTCATTGCCAGCAGTAGGCTCAGCCTGTTCCAGGTGAACATCGGCCTCCGCCAAGACTGTCCTTCGTCACCAGTTCTGTTCACAATTTTCATGGACAGAATTTCTAGGCGCAGCCAAGGCGTCGAGGGAGTCCAGTTTGGGGGCCTAAGGATCTCGCTATTTGCAAATGATGTGGTCCTGGTGGCCTCATGAGGCCGTGACCGTCGACATTTACAGGGGCAGTTTGCAGCTGAGTGTGAAGCTTCTGGGATGAGACTGAGCATCTCCAAATCCGAGTCCATTGTTCTCAGTCGGAAAAGGGTGGAATGCACCCTCCGGGTTGGGAGCAAGGTCTTGCCCCAGGGAGAAGTTCAAGTATCTCAGGGTCTTGTTTACGAGTGAGAGAAGGTTGTAATGCGGTTGCTGCACCTGACCATCGTGGTGAAGAGAGAGCTGGGCTGGATGGCAAAGCACTCAATTTACCGGTCGATCTATGCTCCTGTCCCACCCTCGCCCACGGTCATGAGCTTTGGGTCGTGACCGAAAGAACGAGGTCGCGGATACAAGCTGTTGAAATGGGTTTCCTCCGTAGGGTGGCTGCGCGATTTGAAACACAGTCTCTGGCTCCATGCTAGAAGGTGCCATTTGTAGTTGTACCACTTCTGGGTGGCGTTCAGCGCGTTGTCAGCAGCCTGGTTGATCTCTGTCTCCAGTCGGGTTCGCTCTTGCTTGACCTGCTCGGCAAAGCCTGTAGTCAAGGTCTGCACAGATGGAAACACAAGTACAGCTCAGTGTTGTGTTTACTTAAGTCTACAACCTCAATGGAGTGAATATTCCACCTCGTGTAAATACTCCAGTTTGGCCAGATTTTCTGCGGCTGTGGCCAATGCTTCGTCTATGGCCTTCTCAATCTCCTCAAGATTCACTGGCTGATGGAAACATTGTACATCAACAATCATCATATAGTTAAGGCCACAAATGTTTTTACTTCCTCTCTGGTTATCTTCAGACACATTTCCAAGTTGCATTCAGAATGAAATATGAATCATATATAAACTTAGTGCCCCAAAGCCAAACGTACCTGCTCCTCATCGCTGTTGCCATCGACGTTTGGGGATGCATACATTCTTATGCGACTGTTTGACTTCTCAAACCTCTGGCTTTGGTACACAAAGGTCGTGTCCCTCATTAAAATTTGTACTGTTAAAACAAAACATTGGCTGCACCTTCAGAACAGTGTTTCACCTTCTTGTCTTGTTCATTTTAATTGTGTAGATGAGGCCAATGATCCGTGCATCCTCCTGCAGCCCAAATACGCCCTCTTCTGGTAGGCTTGACGCAACCTGTAGCGAAAGAACTTAATTAACAGAGATAAAGGACGATAAGTGACGAGTAGGTTATTGTCATTTTTACCTCACACTCAGGGCACCTCACGACGTTGCTGCACTCAATGGACTGCAGGCAGGATGTGCAGAAGATGTGGCCACATATCAACACGCGAGGTGGATTCCCTTCAACTTCATTTTCTAAGTGCATGGACAAAAAAAAAACATTAGGTCAGAACAGCACATGAAGTCAACTACTGTAGTACCTCCTGTGTGAGCTCTGATTGTTTTGTATGAAACAGAAAGCAAATGCTAGTAAAAAAAAAAAAAAAGGGCAAGAAATGCAAAAAAAAGAGCGACTCCAGTCCACTGGGTGGCAGTGTGGAGGGGAGATCACAAAGTGCACATGTGCCTAACGTGTAGATGTATTACTTTTAGGCCAAGATGAAGTAACTTAAACTGCTTTCTTACATTCCCACCTCTGCTGACTACCGTACTTGTAAAAGGCATCGAATTTTAACTTTAAAGGCTTCATGATTATCTCACTTCATGAAAGTAAATATTTTAACGCAGTTCTGCATCAAACTGACTGAAAAGTGGTAAGACAAACATATCCTGACTCATCTGAAATACTGTGATGATCTTCGTTCACAAATTACCATATCAACTAACAAGTTTAACTCTAAGCGCTGGTGCGCCAACATCAAAAGGTAATACCTCCTATTGCCGCTAGCTCGGTAACTATCTAGCGCTGCAACTTGTAGTAAAGATAAAGATGTTATCGGTTTATCGCCATGGAAATACTTTAAACATACTACCGGGTAGCGTGTACGCATTCCCGCAGAAGCTGCAAATGACGGCGCTGGGGTGGTCGTCGTGTTCCATTTTTGATGAAGATGACACACCTATTAATGGCAGCGGCTATTAAGCGTCCAAGAAAAAATGGCGTCGTTCATCACGTGACCGACATTCATTTCTTAATGCTAATGCTGTACAATAATGTCTTTTCTGTATAGAAAAATCGTACTGTAAGAAAACAAAGGCTCTCTTTTCAAATTTTACTGGACAAGAAATCACACAAAAAATCTGAAATAATAGAAGCAAATACAGCATTTGCAACTTCTCAGGCATGATGTCACAAGCAGCAGAGTGCCCTAATGCTGGTCAATTTAATGGCCCAATGAAAACAATTTAAAAAAAGAGGACATTTTCATCATTTTCTGAAACCAACCAAACAAAAATAGGTTAGCCAGGACAGGAGATGAAAGCAAAACATGTCCTATATTACAAATATATTATTTCTTCAATAAGAATGTTGAATCATGTCATAACATATTGGATTTAACGTCTCACTTTAACTATCAATAACACTACTGTGGACCATAGTTGTGTTTGTTATTAAGTTGTGTTTTGCTTCCAGAGTTTTTACACGTTAACTTCAAACAAATCTGCAGAAAATGAATATCAGGTACACAATCAATGGTCCAACACAAGAGATGTATCGGAAATAAAGAAAACACGTTTTTGGCACGTAATTTAACAATGTTCTTGTTAGCAGTTCGAGTGTATTGGTGCACAGCAACAAACAGTTTCTATATACTGGTTTTAAAAATTTTACTTACAGTACCTTGAGTATTATATTATTTGTTGCCTTGCCTTATCTTGTTATGTGACTAAATATTAATGACTACCCCCCAAAAAATACTTAACAGGTTTCCATACATATTATAAATATATATATTTATAATACTTAACGCATTTTTGTAAATAAAAGCAAAACTTGAATCACCAGACATTAAATTGATCTTGAAGTGTTTTCCTCCTGACCACTAGGTGGCTCTATCTTTCTATGTATCTACTGTATCTAATAGACTTACCAATTGCACACGTCATTGTGCATGAATGTAACAATAACCTCCTCTTACATCCTTTGTTCTCCACCCTCATTTTAGTGTATGGCGCATCTCATCCATGCCATCATCACCTCTGCCTGAGGACAAGGATGTCCAACCACCGCACTGAAGCATCTTTAATCTGGAGTGACACCCACAGAAGAGAAGAGCAGAAAGGCGAGGAGACATCTCTTTGCATTAAAGGTACATAAAATAGTATGCTGCAACGCTGGCCAAACTTTAACCTTCACGTTGCGTCCATCCCTGGAGGCGTAGGTGGCGATGCAGCACATCAAGAGCCCCTCTTCCCCTTTAGAGCTGACAACCCTGCACAATACCCCCCGCCCCCCAAAAACCCACTGTGTGAGTGTCTGCATACATGTTGATTGGAAGTGAAGTGGTTTGGAGGTGTGACACCGCCTCCAGGTGTAAAAGGCACCTAATCTGAGGGAGGGAAAGCATCCTTTGTCCGTTGTATCACATCAAACCTCACAGGGACAATGTGGACAAACTCCAATGAACTGCTGTTTATGAAGTTTACAGTGGTTGTAATTGTGACTAATGGCCTCATTCACGCATTGTGAAGGCCTACTCCATTCACCCCCCTTCGCACTGCAGTATATAAAAGGACTGCAGACATGGCACTCGAGGACATCCCTTGTCTCTTGTTTATGTTCCTCTCATCCTATAAGGACGTGTAGCAAGGTAAAACAACACGCTTACACCATGTCATCAGAGCATGACACTGATATTTCGACGTGAAAACAGCCTAATTTACAGTTTAATGGTTCATTTAGCCAGCTAATTTGGACGTGCATGCACCAACGACATTCTGCTCAGTGAAAATAGAGCTTTTAGTGGGGGAGGTGTGGTCTGAAGATGGAAGGACAATGGAGACACATGGCTTGGAACATGCTCTCGTTGGTTATTTAGTGGCACAAAAACATACACTATATCAAACTCCATCCATTTTCTATGCCGCTTCTCCTCATTAGGGTCGCGGGGTACACCCTGGACTGGTCGCCAGCCAATGGCAGGGCACATATAGACAAACAAGCATTCACACTCACATTCATACCTATGGACAATTTAGAGTCACCAATTAACCTAACATGCATGTTTTTGGAATGTGGGAAGAAACCGGAGTACCCGGAGAAAACCCACGCACACACGGGGAGAACACGCAAACGCCACACAGAAATGCCCAAGGGAGAATCGAACCCAGGTCTTCCCGATCTCCAGACTGTGACTGTGTGGCCAACATGCTAACCACTAGACCCTTATATCAAACTCATTATATACACTATAACAAATTGGGGGTGCATGAGAAAATGGAAAGGAAAACCACATCGTCATTTACGAGCAAGTGTATTGCACAACACAGCAGCAACAGAACCAATGTTGTACCATATTTTCTATAATGTCGCATCAGTCAAAAAATGCGTCATGAAGAGGAAAAAAAGATATTTCAGTTGCTCTGGAATATAAGTTGCATTTATTTAGACATTTTTATCACAAAATTCAAGACCAAGAACATACCTCAAATGTGGAAAGGCAAGTTACTCAACTACAAAATAGCACACAGACCAACAGGCTGAATAGGTGTCCGGTATTCAGTTACACAAGAACATAAAGAACAAACCTGGGAGGCTGAAAAGGCTAAATTAACGTAAGCCGGTGAGACCAACAAGCAAGTTACAGGTAGGCAAGTTCACCGAGCTCCCGATCTCATTCCGGATCGCTGAATCTATTGAATTCTTCAACCTCTGTGTTGCTTCTGAGGGGACACACATTCCCAAAATATGCCTTTTGGCTTAATTGGTGCCCTTCGATTGGCTGCCCACCAGTCCGGGGTGTACCTCGCCTCTCGCCCAAAGTCAGCTGGGATCGGCTCCAGCATACGCCCACCACTGTAGTGAGGAAAAGAGGCATAGGAAATGAATGAACGAAGTCGCAGGACCAGCCAAAGTATGAAAAAAGTGCGACTTATAGTCTGGAAAATACGGTACGACCATTGTTGGCGGGCAGAGGCCCCACTCCATTGTATCCTAGCGAGTGTCATTTTACACCACTGAAGAGCCAAAACATTCCTGTCTGGACCTGCCTCCTCCTTTAGAGGATAAATAGATTGGATCTTGTACCAAGCTCTCAGACTACAGCTGCCCTATCTAGTCTGACCGGTGTGTGTCCCACCTAGTCTTTGAACATGAACTGATGGGGCTACTAGTGAGTGGATACACAGACAGAGTGCTAGCATTTAGCAAATTAGCAAGCAAACGCTAATATGAATGAAGGCACAAATGTTTCTGAGCCGAATGCCACAGCTCCAGTGTGGATGTGCAGCTGAGCCTTCGTCCCGACAGGCGGAGTAAATTTAAAGCGAAACAGCACAAAATTGTGCGCACTCACAGACAGTGTCGCTGTCTACACTGCAAAAGGAATTCAACCTTTCAGCATGGTTGAAAAGCCAACATTTGGAGAAACGTTAGAAATGTTTGACAGACAGTAGGAATTGCATGGGAGAACGTATATGCACATGTCACAAACAGCAATTCCTGAACTGTTTAACCGAGTGAGAGAAGACGTTTCTCATTTTAGTTCGCCACTACAGATATGTGGACGGTTTTCTCAACTGGGAAAAAAAAATACAGATGGAGGTGCCTCGGGCTGAGGCGTTTGGTCGACAAATGTAAAGAAAACAGTGCAAAATAGTGCGCGCTTAGACGGTGTCGCTGGCTACATTGCAAAAACATACATACAGGCAACTTCTGTGTCAAGCTAATGTGGCTCACACAGGTGCCTATACTTGAGTACCATCTAGTGGCTCAAATATGAATTACACCTCTCATGACAATTAATAAAAAAAATTGTCTCAGAAAATGTTGATAATATCGATTATTGACCAGCAAAACTTGTTATTGTGACAGGCCTAGTCACGGGGGGAAAAAAATATTAGACCACCCTCGTTTCTTCTGTTTCTTGTTCATTTTAATGCTTGGTACAACAAGAGGTATATTTGTTTGGACAAATATAATGATGACAACATAAATAGCTCATAAGAGTTGAATTTGAGAGCTGATATCCAGCTGTTTGCTTACATCCCGTCCTTACATCTATAGCTATGGCCTACTGCCAAAAAATGTACCTCTTTTGACCTGTTGTTGCTGTTATCATTATATCTGTCCAAACAAATGCACCTGGAGTTGTTACAGCAAGTGCAACACGCATGACTTTCACACCAACAGCTGACTAGCAACATTTTAAAGCGCATGCAGAGGTAGGTGAAACTGCTGGATGCTAACCACTCATGATGCTTCAAATGCAGCTAATGTCATCTTGTGGAGTTTGTATAAAGTTAATAAATATAACACACTGCTGCAGTGTGATATTTTGTATTATTTTTTAGTATTATTTTGGTCATATCCATGTAGAAATGGTGATGAATGACTTGTTTCTCTATCTTGCTCTCCTCTGCATTCCAGCAGATGAGTGGAGCCGTCAGTCTTCACCAGAGCACCATGATCATATGGAAGGAGGAATTGGGGGCGGGGGTAATATACTGTATGTGTGCACCGGAATGGGGGGGGTGGTACATGTGTTTACTGTGGGTAATGAACCAATCAGCAGGCCACCCAGAGGGGTCTGAGGGGGTGCCAGTTGGGTGAATCGAGGGAGTTGCCCGCCTGCCCCCAAACCCCCCACCCCCATCCTCCAAATGTGGGTCACTACCCATCCTCGGGTAATTTCCCTCCTTTGTTTTGCTGGAGGAACAATGATCCTGGTGCACCCACACGGTCGTATCAAAGCACTTTAATGAATGATGCCCTTAATTAGGCGGCGGCGGCGGCGTCTCCATAGTGACGTTTGACGTTGGCCTCCGCGGGTCATGTCATGTGACAGCAGTCTGTTTATGTGCTCCTCAAAGGTCTTATTAACCCCCACTCCCGTGCCTATGCAGCCCTGCCATCCAGGTCGCCGTGTAGGAAGACTGAAGTGATCGCGGTGACGGCGTGGTTTCTAGTCAAATGCCATCCAAGAACCTTCAACCACAATGCGTCTAAAATGTGAAGACAAGAAGAAATTCCAAGTCTGAGGGAATTAAATCTAAAATACAGAAAGGTCAGCAGACTTTTGGACTTTAACTGGTTTGACCCCGCCCCCCAACACACACACACACACACACACCCCACACCCGTGTAGGCCACTTACACTATGAAAGAAGCGGGGGAGTGGGGGTCTGGGTCACATCCTAAATTAAGAGGTGTATCACTTTGTTACCTTTCGAAGTGATTCATATGACTTTTTTTTTTTTTCCCACTTTGACGAAGTACATTCCTTCATGCGGGGGGGCAGGAGGGGGCAGATATTTGCCTCAAAGTGCTTCTGATTAAATCCAGGTCAGCTGACACAAACAGCACAGTGCCGCTCTTTTTTTTTTTTTTTTTTTGTGAAGTGACCGCATCGATACACATGATGCACAAATAGTATAAGCTGTGGGGGTTTTGTGGGGGGGGGGCACTGATTTGGTGGCCCTGTGATCAAAATGGACCCATTAGCTCGGATCTATATGGGTTACAGATGCACATTTGGCCGCCTCCAGAGGTTTTTATATATGTGGCATGTGGTCTGGTTAAAAGCAGCCTTTTGAGGTCACGCTCAGCCTTTAACACGAGCTCTCGCTCTGTTTCATTTCGGCTGTACGTCCACATGTACGGCACTATTTTTAAAAACAATCTGGCATTAGTCCGCATGAAAACACATGGGCAGGCTGTCAAGTGCATGCCAAAAAGCAACACGTGGTGCTATAAGATGTGATTGTAAGACCTTTGTAGCCAATCAGATGCTTGGAGACAGACATTTCCAGAGAAAAACAATGATTAAATGACGGAAAGCAGTTTGTACGGTAGTGGATTGACAGTGAAGTGTAAGTGTAAACTAATAAAGAAATCCCTATCAGCATTTGTGACCCTGCAAATTGGTGGATTTTGGGTTAAAAAATACATTTTCCGTTTCCTGTTTTTTTTTCTCCAAAAATAGGCCGTTTTTTCCGCAGAAACATAAACTTAGACAGCCTTTATTGATCCACAAGGGAAATTGCTTGGTTACAGTTGCTCAATTCCAGAAGAAAAAGACAAACACTCTTAAATAAAATGCAATGCAATATGAATAAAATATAATAAAAAGAAAAAAGATGAAAATAATCTTAGATGGACAAGATTTGCATATTTTCAAATAGTGTGTAGAAATGTGGTAAATACAAGTAAATTTACACTTTATACAAGGAGGGCAGACAGTACAGCGCAGTAATGTTGTGAATTATCTTTTATAGACAGGTGAGGTATTGTAGAGCTGAATGGCGTGTGGAATAACTTAAAAAAGTCTTGTAGTGTTTACTGTGGGAACGAAACTGGAGGGGTCTGTCGGAGAATGAGCTCTGCTGCCCCTTTATTGTCCGATGGAGTGGGTGGGTGGGGTTGTCCATGATGGAGAGCAGTTTGTCCAGTGTCCTCCTGTCTCTCACTGTTCCAAATGCCTCCAACTGAGTTCCGGTAACTTGTTCGGCTTTCCGCGTCAGTTATGTCCTTTTTGCTGGTGCTGCTCCCCCAAGAAACCACAGCAAAGTACACGACACTGCCTACCACAGACTGGTAGAAGATTTCTCCAGCACATTGAAGGACCTAAGCTTCCTCAGAAAGTAGAGTCTGCTCATGAACTTCTTGTAGACAGCATTGCTGTTGTCCTCCCAGAAAACACATCTTATGTCTCCTAAGTCACTAATAATAAAATGAAATACTGAGAAAATGCAGGTAAAATGGACAGCATACATGTACCAGCCCACAATCTTTCCATGTTTACGTCTTTATGCTTCACTGATAATATTGTCATGTTCCAAAGGACATGAGCGAGTGCTTCCTGTCCTGCGCCCTTATTTTGGCGAGCTATACTTCCTGCGTGGTGGATGAGACAGCCGCTTCACGCCTGACAATTTTCATTAGCGGCGGTTAAAAGGCCAGCGCCGTCGTACGTACGCTGGTTCATTGTCTTTGTGACTCATGTTTCTTGTCTCCTGGTCTGCGCTGTCACTTAAACGATTTGCTTCCCTGGACTACTTGCACCTTTTTGTCACAGAGCTTTTTCTGTGTCGCCTTTTGTTTTCTCCTGTTTATATCATTAAAGAACCCTTACTTTTGCACTCCATGGCTTCGTCTCTGCGTATTGGGGGTCAAGCACTCGACAGCTTCTACTCGTGCCTGACGTCCCGTGACAGTTTTTACACCAAGTGTTGAGATGTTTGTTGGTCCTTGAACACACCATAGTTGCATGGTGCACAGCAAAAGTGAAACTAATGTACACTGTTATATCACGGTTCACCTTTTGTGGACTCCCTGTTTTGCGGATTTTTAAGAGTTGAAGACTTGTGCGGCTGTAGTAAAGATGTCCTCACTCCCCCTCATCTCAGTATGTGTTTAGGTGCCTGTACGAGCATATTAGGAACCCACAGTAGACAATAGCTGGCTAAATATAGAGCAACAACAGTCCTTATTGGCTAAGGGAGAGCCTGCCCATTGTGTTCTGCGTCCTGATTGGCTGTAGACCATTGTCAATCAACCTCCATGCCGTTTCCTGTTGTGGTGAATGGTCGCTAGAAAACTAGCTAACCGTGTGAGCTGCTTGCTAAGGGGCAATAAACAATAGAAGTAGAAGCTGGTTCGGCCGCCATTACGGAATAAATGAATTTTTGCTTCAAGTAGTAGGACGAGGAGGAGGAACATACGATGGCAGGAGCAATATGTTTTCACAAGGATACAAAAACACTACAGCTGAACGGCGCCAGGACAAGGCACAATCAGAAGAGTGAAATACCCGTGAGTCACAATAATTCCTTGTGTCTATACTCGTAGGTTGATCATTATAATTCAAACGAAATTTGGACTTTGAGTGTGTTTAAACAGGAGAGAAGTGTGAGAAAAAAAAATGGATACTTGCTGGATTTCACTTATTTCGGGCTATTTTGGGAACCTATCCCCTGCAATAAACGAAGGAAGACTGTATAGTTTTCGGTTATTCTGCTAGAGCCTAATACTGTATATCCATCTGTTCATCCATCATCTTCCATTATCTTTAATTAATGGTATACCTGTACATGAAAGGCAGCATTATCCTTCAATAGTGCCTTGATGTCATCCTGTAGAATGTTCATATCATTGCATAATGCTCTATTTTCTTCCGTGGGGTCTTTAGCGTCCTTAAGATCAGTACATGAGACGACTTCTATAGGGTTTATAGCCTCCTTGAGAGCAGTGCGCAAGGCAGTGTTATTTTCCAATAATGCCCTGATATCATCCTGCAGAACCCTAACATCCTTGCATAATGCTGTATTTTCTTTAGGGTTTTTAGCTTCCTTAAGAGCAGAGCGCAAGGCGGCATTGTCATTCAACAGTTCCTTAATATCATCCTGCAGAGCCTTGAGGGTATTTAACCTCCTTAAGAGCAGCACTCGAGTCTGCATTTTCATCTTGCAACTTCTTGATTTCTTTTGTTAGTTTTTTGATAGCCTTGCTCTGTGCTCTATTTTCTTCCATAATGTTTGTGATAGCCTTGCTCTGTGCTCTATTTTCTTCCATAATGTTTGTGGTAGACTTGCTCTGTGCTCTATTTTCTTCCATAATGTTTGTGATAGCCTTGCTCTGTGCTCTATTTTCTTCCATAATGTTTTTGGTAGACTTGCTCTGTGCTCTATTTTCTTCCATGTTTGTGGTAGACTTGCTCTGTGCTCTATTTTCTTCCATAATGTTTGTGATAGCCTTGCTCTGTGCTCTATTTTCTTCCATGTTTTTGGTAGACTTGCTCTGTGCTCTATTTTCTTCCATAATGTTTGTGATAGCCTTGCTCTGTGCTCTATTTTCTTCCATGTTTGTGATAGCCTTGCTCTGTGCTCTATTTTCTTCCATGTTTGTGATAGCCTTGCTCTGTGCTCTATTTTCTTCCATAATGTTTGTGATAGCCTTGCTCTGTGCTCTATTTTCTTTCATGTTTGTGGTAGCCTTGCTCTGTGCTCTATTTTCTTCCATAATGTTTGTGATAGCCTTGCTCTGTGCTCTATTTTCTTCCATAATGTTTGTGATAGACTTGCTCTGTGCTCTATTTTCTTTCATGTTTGTGGTAGCCTTGCTCTGTGCTCTATTTTCTTCCATAATGTTTGTGGTAGCCTTGCTCTGTGCTCTATTTTCTTCCATAATGTTTGTGATAGCCTTGCTCTGTGCTCTATTTTCTTCCATGTTTGTGATAGCCTTGCTCTGTGCTCTATTTTCTTCCATAATGTTTGTGATAGCCTTGCTCTGTGCTCTATTTTCTTCCATGTTTGTGGTAGCCTTGCTCTGTACTCTATTTTCTTCCATAATGTTTGTGGTAGCCTTGCTCTGTGCTCTATTTTCTTCCATAATGTTTGTGGTAGCCTTGCTCTGTGCTCTATTTTCTTCCATAATGATTGTGGTAGACTTGCTCTGTGCTCTATTTTCTTCCATAATGTTTGTGATAGCCTTGCTCTGTGCTCTATTTTCTTCCATAATGTTTGTGACACCATTACTGACATTCATTGTGACTTCATAGAGGTTCTTGTAATCACATTTAACTTCTAACAGTGCTCTAATAATGTTAAAAACCCGTAGAAACAGGTGTTCTATGCTCGGGCTGTGAAAATATATTTCTTTTATAAATAAGGGAATCCTACTTACGCGGAAATTCTGGAAACAATTCACCGCGATAAACGAGGCATTGCTATAAATGCTGACTCTGCACAAATCTCTGTTGTATTTCCCCCCCAAAGATGTTTGATGGGCTTGTGCTTGCACACCAGAGTCTTCTAGGCATGCCTTTATGGAGCCAGCTTTGTGCAATGGGAACAGAAAAGAGCCGTCCCCAGCGTCTTCCCTCAAATTTAGAGCTTTTGTCCAAAATGTTTTGCTAAGATGAAGAACTCTCACGATGAATGTACAACCCCTGGCAAAAATTATGGAATCACCAGTCTCGGAGGATGTTCATTTAGTTGTTTAAATTTGTAGAAAAAAAGCTGATCACAGACATGACACAAAACTAAAGTCATTTCAAATGGCAACTTTCTGGCTTTAAAAAACACTAAAAGAAATCAAGAAAAAAAGATGTGGTAGTCAGTAACAGTTACTTTTTTAGACCAATCAGAGGGAAAAAATTACGGAATCACTCAATTCTGAGGAAAAAATTATGGAATCACCCTGTAAATTTCCATTCCCAAAACTAATATCTGCATCAGAATAGATCTGCTTGTTAGTCTGCAGTTAAACAGGAGTGATCACACCTTGGAGAGCTGTTGCACCAAGTAGACCGACATGAATCATGGCTCCAACACAAGAGATGTCAATTGAAACAAAGGAGATGATTATCAAACTTCTTAAAGAAGGTAAATCATCACGCAATGTTGCAAAAGATGTTGGTTGTTCACAGTCAGCTGTGTCTAAAATCTGGACCAAGTACAAACAACATGGGAAGGTTGTTAAAGGCAAGCATACTGGTAGATCAAGGAAGACAAAGCGTCAAGACAGAACACTTAAAGCAATATGTCCTGAAAACAGAAAATGCACAGCAAAACAAATGAGGAACAAATGGGAGGAAACTGGAGTCAACGTCTGTGACCGAACTGTAAGAAACCGCCTAAAAGAAATGGGATTTACATACAGGAAAGCTAAACGAAAGCCATCATTAACACCTAAACAGAAAATAACAAGGTTACAATGGGCTAAGGAAAAGCAGTCGTGGACTGTGGATGACTGGATGAAAGTCATATTCAGTGATGAATCGCGACTCTGCATTGGGCAAGGTGATGATGCTGGAACTTTTGTTTGGTGCCGTTCCAATGAGATTTATGAAGACGACTGCCTGAAGAAAACATGCAAATTTCCACAGTCATTGATGATATGGGGCTGCATGTCAGGTAAAGGCACTGGGGAGATGGCTGTCATTGCATCTTCAATAAATGCACAAGTTTACGTTGACATTTTGGACACTTTTCTTATCCCATCAATTGAAAGGGCGTTTGGGGATGATGAAATCATTTTTCAGGATGATAATGCATCTTGCCATAGAGCAAAAACTGTGAAAACATTCCTTGAAGAAAGACACATAAGGTCAATGTCATGGCCTGCAAATAGTCGGATCTCAATCCAATTGAAAATCTGTGGTGGAAGTTGAAGAAAATGGTCCAACCTGCAAAGCTGATCTGGCAAAAGCAATCAGAGAAAGTTGGAGCCAGATTGATGAAGAGTACTGTTTGTCGCTCATTAAGTCCATGCCTCTGAGACTGCGAGCTGTTATAAAAGCCAGAGGTGGTGCAACAAAGTACTAGTGGTGTGTTTGAAGTATTCTTTTGTTGTTGTTTTTTTCATGATTCCATAATTTTTTCCTCAGAATTGAGTGATTCCATAATTTTTTCCCTCTGATTGGTCTAAAAAAGTAACTGTTACTGACTACCACATCTTTTTTTCTTGATTTCATTTAGTGTTTCTTAAAGCCAGAAAGTTGCCATTTGAAATGACTTTAGTTTTGTGTCATGTCTGTGATCTGCTTTTTTTCTACAAAATTAAACAACTGAATGAACATCCTCCGAGACTGGTGATTCCATAATTTTTTGCCAGGGGTTGTACTAGCTAAGAACTGAGAGTTGAGGCAAGGCTGCTTAAAAAGAATCCATCCTCTCCTGGTCCCTTGTTCACACCAGCACATCGGTCATGCTTCCTTGCCCACCAGGCCCTTCATCCTTTAGGTTCAAAGGCATAGTTAGGAGGCAAGTGGGGGCGACAAGGTACCAGCCGTAGGGACTAGTGCTGCGGGATTTAAGACTGCAGGTCCGCGTCGCCTCTGTGACCTAATACCCGTCGAAAATCACACAGATCCGCTTCAAGGGGAAAAGCGAGCAGATCAGAGTGCTCGTTAGCCTGGCTGGCTAATCATATCTGTCAGCCAGCATTTCATGAGACGTCTGCCTTGAAAGAGGACAGGGTCACTTGGGCCTCCGCAGCAGTGGCCGGCATCTTAGCGGCAGGTTGTTTTGGATGCCAGGAAGTGCAAAAAGAGGCAGCCAAAGTGACGGCGTTCACTCTATTGCAGTCTCAGGTCACACTTTTAAAAGAAGGTACACAAAAATACAGTACTTACTGAAACACCAATGAGGAACTAATGACTAAGGCACATACAGTACATTTAGACTAGTTACTGAGGAATTAATGAACTAATGAGGAACTACTGAGTAGAGTAGTTACTGAGGAACTAATGAGTAGGGGTTAGGGTTAGGGTCAGGTAGGTTCATTCCTCATTAACTACTGTAATTTTGTGTACCTTATTGTAAAGTGTTACCGCAGTCTCATCATGCTTGGCCTGCTTCTCAGCCTTACTGTGGCACATTTGTCAGAGTGTGGCACTTAAGCCAACATGTGTCTGTGTGTGCAGAAGAGATGCTTCACAGCATGCGGGAGAAAAGGCGTGCCAAACCGTGATGGCATGCCCTTTTTAGTGGGAGCGAGGCCAGGTGATCTCACACCTTCCTGGGTGGGCGATAAAGGGGTCAAGAGGTTAAGGATAAGTTAGTGTTTGCTGGTTTAACTCATCACAAGACCCTCCATTTAAAAAAAAAAAAAAAAAAAAAAAAAAAAAAAGCAACACAACAATGGTAATTTACTGCGGGGGTGCCCAAAGTTTTTTTTTACGTTTCCCAAATATTTCACTTCCTTTCACTATTCAGACTTTATTCCCATATGATAACTTTTTCCCCAACCAAATTTTCCAAAAATTACAGCTTTATTTTGTTTTGTTTGTTTCTCATAATATTACGACATAACATTTTTTGATATTTTTTCTGTAATATTTAAACAGTATGCTACTAAAATGACATTATTTATTCCGTGTTTATTCTCGTAAAATTGGATCTTTTCTTCTCG
Source organism: Dunckerocampus dactyliophorus (assembly GCF_027744805.1). NCBI lineage: Eukaryota > Metazoa > Chordata > Actinopteri > Syngnathiformes > Syngnathidae > Dunckerocampus > Dunckerocampus dactyliophorus. The sequence goes on from NC_072827.1 coordinate 2,950,393, forward strand.
TTAGAATGGCTTTTTCTGTTTTAACATTTTGACTTTATTCTCATAAAATTACAGATGTTTTTTCAATTTCTTTTTTTTTTTCATTTTTTGCTCATAGTTATTACTTTAGTGTCATTTATCACAACCTAATTTTCCAAAACTTTTAATATTACGACTAAAAAAGTCTTCATTTAATATTTCATCTTTTATGCAACTAAAATGACTTTATTTTTCCTCAGAAAAATTATGACTTTTTCTTGTTCGATTCCAACTTTTGTCTCTTAATATTTTGACTTTATTCTTGTAAAATTACTGATGAGTTTTCAAATGTTGCCATTGTTTTTCCCCTCAAGTATTTCAACTTTATTGTTGTAAATGTTCTTCTTGTAATTATGTCTTTATTCCCAAAATACTTTTACTTTATTACTTATAAAGTCACAACTGTATTTGTTGTGTTGATGTTTCTCACAATATTACAACTCAGAACTTTTTTCGCAACCTAATTTTTCATCCATCCATCCATTTTCCTCCGCTTATCCGGGTCCGGGTCGCGGGGGCAGCAGTCTCATTAGGGAAGTCCAGACTTCCCGGTCCCCGGCCACCTCTTCCAGTTCCACCAGGAGGACACCAAGGCACTCCCAGGCCAGCTGTGAGACATAATCCCTCCAGCGTGTCCTAGGTCTGCCCCGGGGCCTCCTTCCGGCTGGGCATGCCTGGAACACCTCACCAGGGAGGGCATCCGGGAGGCATCCGGACTAGATGCCCGAGCCACCTCAACTGGTTCCTCTTCATGTGAGGGAGCAGCGTCTCTACTCTGAGCTCCTCCCGGAGTGCTGAGCTCCTCACCCTGTCTCTTAGTGTGAGTCCAGCCACCCTACGGAGGAAATTCATTTCGGCCGCTTGTATCACCGATCTCGTTGTTTTGGTCATAACCCAAAGCTCATGTCCATAGATAGGTGAGGGTGGGAACATAGATCGACCGGTAAATTGAGAGCTTTGCCTCAGCTCTCTCTTCACTACGTCGGTCCGTTACAGCGACCGCATTACTGCAGGCGCTGCGCCAATCCGCCTGTGGACCTCACGCCCCACCCTTCCCTCACTCATGAACAACACCTCGAAATACTTGAACTCCTCCACCTGGGGCAAGACCTTACTCCCGACCCAGAAAGTGTAATCCACCCTTTTCCGACTGAGAACCACGGCCTCGGATTTGGAGGTGCTGAGTCTCATCCCAGAAGCTTCACACTCAGATGCAAACCGTCCCAGTAAACACTGAAGGTCGCAGCCCGAGGCCATCAGGACCACATCACTTGCAAATAGCAGAGACGAGATGCTAAGGCCCTCCGAACTGGAATCCCTCAACACTGTCTATGAAAATGATGAACAGAATGGGTGACAAAGGGCAGCCTTGGCGAAGGCCAACGTTCACCAGAAACAGGCCTGACTTACTGCTGGCAATGGGAACCAAGCTCCTGCTCCTTTTGCACAAGGACCGAATGGCAGGTAGTAGCGTGCCACCAATTCCGTACTCCCACAGCACCCCCCACAGGAGACCGTGAGGGACACGGCCGAATGCCTTTTCCAAGTCTACGAAGCACATGTACTGACTGGTTGGGCAAACTCCCAAGTACCCTCCAGTCCTTACAAGGGTGTAGAGCTGGTCCAGTGTTCCGCAACAGGGACGAAAACCACATTGGTTGTACCCTTCACTCCAGCACCCTGGAATAGATTTAGATAGAGTGTGATGACCCTTTAGTTGGAACACACCCTCCGGTCACCCTTCTTGAAAAGGGGGACCACCACCCCAGTCTGCCAATCCAGAGGTGCTGTTCCTGTCTTCCACGCACTGTTGAACAGACGTGTCAGCCAAGACAGTCCCTCAACATCCAGAGTCTTGAGGAATTCAGGTCAAAACTCGTCCACCCCCGGAGCTTTGCCACTTGGGAGCGTTTAGACTACCCAAGACACCTCAGCCACAGTGATGGAACTGTCCCGCATCCGTGTCCTCGGACTGTGCTTCCTCTATGGAAGGTTGTCAGGGGGATTGAGACCTAATTTTCCCAAAACTAAAATATTATTTGTTGTTTTGTTTGTTTTTCATTTATTACAACTTTAAAAAATCGTCTTTATTTGATATTTCAACTTTATGCCATTAAAATGCTACTAAAATGGCCTCATAATATTATAATGTGTAAAATGACAACTTTTTCTTATTAGATGACAACTTTTTCCTCTTTATTTTGACTTTTGAACTTGTAAATGTTTTCATTTTTGCTGTTGTTTTTTTAGTTTTCTTGTTAAATTCTACATTTAGAAAGTGACCCACCAATGATAAAAAACAGCCGCCTATAGGCCTAGAAGTGTTTGTATACAGTAAAGTGATGTAACGTAGTACTGATCTTACAAGAAAATATCTCCAGCACAGTCTAGATGCTGACTGAAGACCATACATAACTGGCATGGCTCTTCACTGCTATTCCAAACACGTCCTGCTTTTACACTGTTGATGCTTCTCACCCTGCGGCACTTTGTGCGTCTATTGCCATCCCAACTCCCCTCCTTTGTTCCCCCAGTCAGCGCATCACCGTGGACACGCGACGACAGCAATGCCATCCCTCTGCCGTCATAATTACTCCCTTGTCTGAGAGCTACGCCGCCCCCTCCTAAAACCGTAAACCCGCGGCCGCCTTTCCAGTCAAACACCTGGCTGGATGTCTCGGAGGTGACGACAGGCTAATGCGGCGGTGAAGCGTGGCGTCGTGCCACGAGCGCACTGGCGGCCCTGTGATCTGTGTGAGAGTGGGAGGAAACGGCTGACAAAATGACTTCCTGCAATGTCAGATTGTGGGTTATTTACGCTGGTAAATAGCGTGGTCTCCAGCTGGGAAAGAAAGGCAAAGTCTGCTGTGACGCCGAGTGGAAGTGACCTGACTGGCCCCTTTCACACTGCACGTAAAAGCACCCATGTCATGTTCTGCGTTAACAGCACAGACACAAAAGGGGGGATGAAGTTGACCAGGCGAGGTATTATTGCTTGTGCCTTTCACACAGAATTCAGCAAAGAGGTACCAGTGCCTTTTGGTGCTATACTTACAATCTGGTTACAGTCCAGCAGCACAACATGACAATACTTGTAATTTATAAACCTCTTGTCAAGATTTTGTTCACGAGTGTTTATGGTGTGTATTAATCGGGGGAGGGGGGACAAAGTTGACCCGGCAATTATCCAGCTTTGGCAATAGCGTCAGCTCTAACAGAGGCCAGCTGTGTGAAGGGGAATAGAGGAAAGCCGGGACCGGGTGTTTGCAGAGACTCATTTCTTCTGCCCTGTTGTCAATGTCCGACAACTATTTCACGCATCACACCAGACGCTGGTGCTGCGTGAAAGTGGCAATCAAATACAGTCGTCCCTCGCCACTTGGCGGATCAAATTTCACCCTCAGTTTTTCAAAATAAATACATTAATGTTTGTGGTTGAATTCGGCCTATTATTAGTAATAAAAAAAAACAAAGCATATTTTAGCAGATTTTACATATTCTTGGCCTAAATTAAGCATTTTTAAAGGTAAAAATGGCTTAATGAACCAAAAAATAGGGCATTCAGAAGACGCATTTCAAGACGTGGTATGTACTGTAGTAGTTTACACTGGTCACTAGGTGTCAGTAATGTTACTGTAGCGACGGGTGTATTGTTTAGTTCTGAGCTGCTGTTTAGAGTGTGGGCTGTAGAGGGCAGTGACGTTCTGCATGTTGGGTTTAAACCAGCTTTTAGGTAATAAGTCCATAGAAGAATAGAACTAGGAAGTGTTGAAATGCTCATGCAGTGTTTTGAGCATCTGCCCGTAAGACATAGTGCCCTGTGTCCATTTAAAATAAAAAGGCTGACTAATTTACAGCCTTCTTGATGTGGTGTCATTCAGCCGCCATTACTTTGCATTGCTGAGACAATAGCCACGGCAGGAAGTACGCTGTCACGACGCAGAGGCCAGGTGAAGAGAGGCACATTACGGCGCGGCATGGCATTCACACAAACACCAGCGCGTACGCACACGCATGCCGAGTAGAGCATGTGTGTTCATGTGCGCTTGACTCTGTGGGGGTGGAGGGTAGGTGAGGTGTCACAAATGAAAAGATCAACAGCAGCAACAGCGTTAACGGAGCCTGCGTGATAAAACGACTGTCAGGTCAAAAGTGGCTAGCTTCAGGCTGAGCGATTGTTCCTGCACAAAACATCAACACAGGAAGACAAAGTGTGTGACCTTTCAGAGAGCAAGCGAAAAGGCATTCATTGAAATGAAGACATCAAAAGGCTGACAGTTGCTTGAAACTTCTGCAATGGGCTCACCATTGTGTAATGGTTGATTAAAGCAAATAACGGTGAATCATTTGCTCCAGTTGTGTAAGTGTGCATGGTGTGTTGCATAAAGACATGACATAGTTGAAAATGATTTGCTGTGATGATATTCACATCCTACTTGTATATGGCAACATCTTTTCCTGTAAAAGTTGGACATTTATTTGTCTCCTTGCATGCAAGTTTTATGAAATTGTACTTTTCATTATTCTCAAAGAACTTCTCTCTTGTCTATGTTGAAGTCAGCAAAAAAAAATCCCTTCTCGCTCAAATGCTCGCTTGTGAAGATGCGTGTTGTCATGACGTCACAAAGGAAAAACCTCCTTCCTCACAGACCTGACGCCCACCACTTTGTAAAACAGCAGGCTTTGCTACACATCTTAAAAAGCAGCCAGTCAGTCAGCTACCGACATGGGAGCTTTAAAGGAAAACTGCACTTTTTTTGGAATTTTGCCCATCATCCACAATCCTTATGTGAGACATAAAACTCTTGAATCTCGAATCTTGAATGAACACACGTCTCTCTCTTTTCTGTGTGTTCTAAAGATATAATAACAGATAAAAAGAGACAGCTCATTACTGCACGTAATGGGATACACCTACGCCGCCTTACAAAGGCCGCTATCGAAACACCTCCAAAAACCTCCTGTCAGGTTTTATGGTTTTCTATCCATGCTGTGACCATGCAGTAACAGGTACATTCATGATAACGTGTAATACTTTCAGTATACTTACAGTATACAGTATATTGCGTATAATATGTATGATGTATGTTAAATGTTACAGGTAGCCTTAATGTCTGGATTGCACTGAACCATTTGATGTTGGAATTGTTAGAATTGGTTGAAAAATGTTGAAGTGCTTGAGTAATTAAGATCAAAGGAAGATCCTTAAGTTCATTTGTTTTCTGGAAAAATGGGAATTTTGAGAAGAATTTGACATTTTTAAATGTGAAAAATAGATATCCTCAATGGTGCTGAACGATTTGATATTGGAATTGGTTGAAAAATGTTGAAGTAGTGGAGTAATTAAGATCAAAGGAAATTACAGTAATTAAGATAAAAGCAATATCCTTAAGTTAATTTGTTTCCTGGAAAAATGGGAATTTTAGGAAAAATTTGACATTTTTAAATTTGAAAACTAGATATCATTAATTGTGTTTAACGATGTGATATTGGAATTATTGGAATTGGTTGAAAAAAGTTGAAGTACTTGAGTAATTAAGATCAAAGGAATATCCTTAAGTTAATTTGTTTTTTGGAAAAATTTGAATTTTGGAAAGAATTTGGCATTTTTAAATGTGAAAAATAGATATCCTTAATGGTGCTGAACGATTTGATATTGGAATTGGTTGAAAAATGTTGAAGTAGTGGAGTAATTAAGATCAAAGGAAATGACATGAATTAAGATCAAAGGAAAAGTGGGAATGTCGGGGAAAGTTGGACTTTTTGGAATGTTAGTGTGAAGCCCTGGATGTGTGGAATGTTTTCATTGTGGAACGGTTTGAATCGGTGGAGAAATGTGCGAATGGTGGAAATTTGACAAATGGCCGATTTATTTTCAATGGGAAAAATTCTGTGGAATTTTTTCTTTTTTTTTTGAAAATCAGGGAACTTTCTTGAAAAACCTGGCATGGTCGCATAGGATTTCCGAACGAGCAGAATGCTCGAATGGTGTGAATCGGTTGAAAAATGAAGGAGGAGTTAGCGGACAAAAAATGGCGGACTAAATTTTTTAAATCGTGGAGAAACTTCTGTGTGTGAATGCCCTGAGGGCCCTGAGGGCCCTCAGGGCATTCACACAGCAATACAAATGTTGCTGTTGCTTGGTAGATATGCACGTCACAGTATATGTAAGTGGAGTTTTTGGGACTCTTTTTCAGAAGGCTTTATAGGCGAATAAGTGTTTCCCATTACGTGCACAATGTGCAGTTTTCCTTTCAATTTGTTGACTTTATTTTTCTTCGACGAATAGCCCAAGGTAGCATGATGGTTGCTGTTAAAATGCGGCTGTAATGATAGCACGGTCGGCGCACCCTTCAACCAATCTGACATGCTGAACATCAGAGCAAGTACCCTATTTATTTTGATCGATTCAAGATGTTTCCCGAGACGTAGAACGTGACAGATTTGATGCTGTCCCAACTCCAGCAGGGTCACCAAGCAGCTGCTCTTGCTTCGGCTGTGAAAGGAATGACGAAGGTGGGAATGTTGTTTCTCCACGCTTGCCAAAAGATCTGATCGTGGAATTTGTCTCCGTCACAAAGGAAAAATGTCCTTCCTCGTGGACATATTGCCTCTGACCCGCACCTAGCGCCACGATGCTTCAAGCTCAGCTTTCCATATCCTCCCATGCCTACAAGGCTGTAATATTCACTTCATTTTCTTCAGTATTTTTTTTTTTATTTGAGAGACTTCCAGGTTCCAGGTTTTTGGACAGTGTCCAGGGTGTGGAGTCATGTGGAATTCTCGCATTATTTCATCCACTGCCCCTCGGCTGTCTCCCAGCGCTCTGATTGTTTCTCGCCGTGAGGACGAGCACGAGGCCTCCCGATCGTGTCCACACACATTGGACTGACTCGTCTTTATCTGTATGTGACACCACGCATCGCTCCGCCAGCGTCATCCAGGAAAACAACCTGTTCCCAAGGCAACAGGTGTTGTTGGAGGAACGTTTATCATCACGGGAGCAGGAGTTGATTAGGAGCGCCTCGGAGAAAACGATGACATCAGCGCCGGCACGTGCGCATTATCTGGAATTGGAGTCGCCGTGTTTGTCTTAAGCAGCGTATCCGTAACACTCTGTTACTGGGCCGTTGGCTGAAAGCCCGCAGATATCATCTTGCGCAAGCCAGATGCGGCCTTACGAACGCATGAATGTGCAGCTGACAAATTAGCGCTGCAACAGCGTTTGATTTGTCGGCGTGTGTTTACCCAGCAAGGCCGAGAGGAGTGAAAGAATGGTGAGGCAAACTTGAGCAAACAGATCTGTTGAATTGCTGTGTAAATATGACTAATTCCTTGTGTGCCTTTGCTTTGCTTTAACTGCGCGGAACGCCATGTCACATGGGAGCGCCGGCGTGGAGCGTAACATCAGATTTCTGCCGCTAGATGTAGGTCACCGAGCCTGTCGAATGTAAACACTCTCCTGATCCTCGCGCCGCTGCATTCCGTCATGCCGCAGTCCGCGCGACGCCCCATTTCAACCCCAAAATAACAATAAAAGCTACATCTGTAATTTACCCGCGCATACCTGGCATGGTTGACATGGCACGGGCCAAAGTCTACGTGAATTCCTCATCCACCCGCCATTGTTTGAAGGGTCTTTGTCATGTACAGTATGTACCTTCTTGTTGCGCAGAATGTAACACACAAAGGGAGTTGACTTTGGCTCTTGGCCCTTGTTGATAACAAACACCAACAAGAGGCACTGAATGTTGATAGCGCTGCATTACAACACACCTGATTGACGTGAACAGAATAGCTGACCAACGTGCTCCAAGTAGGGAGAATGTGATGAGTCATGGTACGGCCTTACTCTTGGCCTTTGGATGAGACAGGAATGGAGTTGTTGTTGTTGGACGGGTCATTCAGCTTCTGGTGGTGATGATTAGACAGGGGTGACCAGGAGAACTGAACCTCAGTTTTTCCACTCTTAAAGGTCCCCTATTATGCAAAAGTGACTTTTCGGAGACATTCTAACAGTGGAACATGATACTGCCTCTGACCCTCCCCTAACTAGGTTAGCCTGCCAGGTCTGTACGCCCACCCAGTTTGGGGAAAAAGCAGGCAATGCTATGCATCTTAAAATGCCTGCCAGCGACAGACGTGAGAGCTGTAAGTTTGATCATTTAAAGATAAGCTAGCGTGGCGTTGCTGCTGGAATATGGCTGGAGCAACTGCCAGAGAAACAGGTTGCGCTCTAACCCCTGACTCTAAGCCAATCAGAAGCCGGAACAACAATGGTGAATGAAGGACAAGGAGAGTGGCACATGTGGCCATACCCCTCAAGAAAGTACTTGATTATGTTAACAAACAAAGTGAAATAGGCTGTTCATCAGTTGTTCATAGGCTGTTCACGTTCACGTTCACATTGCCATGATCCCGTGAGGGCAAAGGCAAAAACACTTTCTCTCTTTGAACGCGGTGGGATTGTTGAGCTGCGTAAGCAAGGCCTCTTGCGGTGCGCCATCGCTGCTGAGGTTGGACGCAAGAAGACAGTCATTTGAAACTTCTTCAAACATCCTGAAAAAAAGTCCAAAAAATGGCACCGGCCCTGAGGCGGAGGATCCCATTGGCTGTCCATCAAGACATGGGACCATCCTCGGGCCAAATGAAGGTTGTTACTGATGCCAAGTGCAGTCCAATAACCATTGGACGGCATCTGCAAGAGAAGAAGAAGAAGAAGACACATCTTCAAAGGCCTCGTCTCCTTCAACGTCACATTTCCTGTTTGGAATTTGCATGAGAGCACTCAACATGCGACATTGAAAGGTGGAGGAAAGATCCCAGGAGATCCCACCTGAGATGTTTTCCACACGGCACCATCATGATCCTTCAATGGAACAATGGAGCTTCAGGTTGTGCAGGGGCGTCAAACGGCGGGTGGCTATGTGGAGATGTTCCCTCATGACTGAAGGCCCTCGTCTGTGTGGTAATGACTGGCTTTTTCAACAGGACCACACTGCAGTTCACGATGCCCGCCTGGCAAAGGACTTCTTTCAAAGGACTAACGTCACTCTTTTGGACCATCCTGAGTGTTCCCCTGATTTAAATCCAATTGAGAACATTTGGGGATGGATGGCATCTTCACCACCTGGAGGAACATTCCCACTAGCCTCCTGGAAACATTGGCATCAAGCATGCCTAAACCCATTTTGAACATTTTATTTCCAATTTCCCGCGACCCTAATGAGGATGAAGCGGTATAGAAAATGGATGGATGGATGGATATTTCCAATTTAGGGGGATTTATTTTTTTTTATTTTTTTTTTAGCTGTGGTCTTAAACTTAAAAAAAAAAAAGAGATCAGCTGATGAACACCCTATTTCAGTTGAATAGTTGTTTTGGTGCTCGCGTCTCACCGAACATGACAGTAACATTACTGACACCTAGTGACCAGTGTACAACATTGCATACATCAGGTTTTTGAATGCATCTTGTGAATGAATGTGTGTTTTAGCTCATGTAGCCATTTTTATGCTTGAAAATGCTTCATTCGGGCAAACATATACATAGACAGTTTGCTTAAATACACATAGTTTTGGACTAATAATAGGCTGTTGTCTATGGAGGATTGAAAGTGCCAAAATTAAATAAATAAATACATCATTAGATAATTAATTAAATATGTCATTAATTAATTCAATATGTCAGTAATTAATTCAATATGTCATTAATTAATTAAAATTGGAATTAAGTAAATTTTAATTAATTAATGACATATTTAATTCATTATCTAATGATGTATTTATTTATTTAATTTTGGCACTTTCAGTCCTCCATACGTTCATGCCATATTAGCTTAAATGTGAAAAGGAAACATCATTCTGCTTCAGTCGGCAGATCTGCATGCCGTGTCTTTACAAGGTTTGTTTGAAATTGTTGATTCTTTTAATGTCATTGCAAGGAACCAACCAATTCATTTTGGAAAATCTTCCCAAAAGCCCGCACGGTATCCTTTCTTTGTTGTCCTTTTCCATATTTTCACCACCCTCCCGATCTTCTTAGAAATACAGACCCCCGTTCCCCCGCCGCTGCGCCTCCCTCTGAGGTCAACCACAAACCCACCACTGCTGTTTGGCCCCGACTCCAACAAGGCAGCATTTTCGCCCAGCGGGTCTCTGCTCTGCTACCCTCACGTGTTCCGCCGCGGGCCGCTCGCTGGCATCGTCGTCCCGTTCAAAGCCCAGCGTGGGACGGGGCACGGGTGAAGGTAGCGTGGGCTTTTATTTGTAGAGCTTATGTCATGCTGGGCTCATTGAAAGTGCTGCAGATAAGAGAGCGCAGCAAATGGCTTGGAAACAGTAAAAGGCTTTGCTTAGAGAGACAACAGGGAAAGGTGAACAGTCCAATATAGCCAAAGAGGAGCCCTGTCAACCCGTCAGAATCCCTTCCTTAATCCTCTTCAACCTTTCAGGGGTTAATGTCACCGCAAGAACCCTGCTGATTTTGAACAATGTGCACCCTAAGAATTGAAGCAGCTGAGCTCAGAGGCCCAATATTAACCGTGTCACGTGAAAATATTCAGAAAACGCATGGAAAGACACGCTGTGGTATGTAATATTGTACAACGGTCACTAGGTGTCAGTAATGTTACTTTATGTTACGTTGATGAGACAACAGCCACTGCAGGACAAATTGTCCTGAAACTGGAAGTTAAGAAAAAGGGAAAAACAGCAACGAACTCTCCCAACACTAACATGTGTGACTTCATATAACGTTTTATTTATTCGTATTATGTCTACTATATTGGGTAACAGGAGTGTAAAGGTGAGTATAGGGTGTTATCTCATGTCTAGATGGCTCTAATCATGTTAAAAAACGTATTTAGAAGGTTTTCTATGCTCTAGCATAATCCACGCTTTACGGGGGTCACGGCAAGAACCCGGTCCCCACCCGCTCCTCCGAGGTTCCTGAGTGAGTGTTGTCTGCTTGGGGATGAGCTCATGGCGTAGGGATGCGCTTCAGCTCCACGCCGTCTTTCATCCTCGTGTCTGGAAGACGACTCGGCCAAAGCAGCCCCGGGCTGTTCGACTAAACAACTGTGTGTGTGCGTCCGTGCTTCAGAAATCTGGTGTTGATTTTTGCTTTCTGACCACCCTGTTTTTCCACATACTTTATTGATAGAGTGTTGCTAGTGGAGGTGGTGGTGGTGGTGGGGTGGGGGCTTGTACTGTAAATAGAATACAAGATAGACACACTCACGCACTCGCTGTAACAGGAAAAGGACACAGACGCAGTAGCTAACATGGAAGTCAACTGGATTGAAGTATACAAGATTCAACAGTTTTATTGTCATATGCACAATAAAACAGGTAGTTATACTATGCAATGAAAGTCTTATTTTGTTCACCCCCCCCCCCCAAAAAAACAAGAAAATGAATAAGAACATAAGAGACATTAATACCAATAAATTAAGCAACAACAACAGAAGAGACATAAATACAAATAAATAAATAAATAAAAGTGCTATGAGTGTGTGCGTGTGTTGCGTGCGGCGTGTGTGAGTGCTTCGTTGAGAAGCCTGATGGCCTGTGGGTAAAAGCTGTTTGCCAGCCTTGTGGTCCTGGACTTCAAACTCCTGTAGCGTCTGCCTGACGGTAGGAGTGTGAATAATGAGTGTTGTGGATGTGTGCTGTCCTTGATGAGGTTGTGTGTTCTTCGTAGGACTCTAGTTTTATAAATGTCTTGCAGTGAGGGGAGGGCTGCCCCAACAATGTTCTGTGAGGTCTTGATCACCCGCTGGAGTGCCTTCCTATCACGTGTTGTACAGTTACCGTACCAAACAGTGATGGAGGCGGTAAGGACACTTTCCATAGTGCATCTGTAGAAGCAACTCAGGATTGTGGTGGACATGCCAAATTTCCTCAGTCTTCTCAGGAAGTACAGTCTCCTTTGGGACTTCTTCAGAATTTGTTGGGTGTGGTGAGACCAGGTGAGGTCCTCGCTGATGTGTGTGCCAAGGAACTTGAAGGTTTTCACCCTCTCCACCTCAGTCTCATCAATAAACAGGGGTCTATGCGGCTCCTTTTCCCTTGTTCTTGGGTCGATGATCATCTCTTTAGTCTTATCTGTATTGAGAAGGAGATTGTTATCACGACACCAAGCTATGAGGTCCGCCACCTCTCTTCTGTATGATGTTTCAACACCACCAGTGATCAGGCCGATGACTGTAGTGTCATCCGCAAATTTAATGATGCTGGTGTTGTTCTGGGAGGCCACGCAATCGTAGGTGAAGAGCGTGTAGAGGAGTGGACTCAGCGCACACCCCTGTGGGGTCCCAGTGCTCACGATTCTTGAGCTGGATGTGCGATTGTGGACTCTGACTGACTGGGGCCTGCCTGTTAGAAAGTTAAACACCCAGTTACAGAGGGAGGGTGACAGGCCAAGTGTGAGGAGCTTATCTGTGAGTTTGTGGGGGCAGACTGTATTAAAAGCAGAGCTATAGTCTATAAATAGCATTCTGACATATGTGTCCTGGCCCTGTAGGTGAGAAAGGGCTGTGTGGATGGCAGTGTTGACTACATCATCCGTGGACCGGTTCTGGCGATATGCAAACTGTAGAGGGTCCACAGCCGCCGGGATGCTCTTTTTGATGTGGGTCATGACTATTCTTTCAAAGCACTTCATAACAATAGGAGTGAGTGCTATAGGGCGATAGTCATTCAAGCAGGTCACGTTGCTCTTCTTGGGTACGGGCACTATGGTGGTGGACTTAAAGCAGGTCGGTACAGATGCTTGTGCGAGCGACAGGTTAAATATGTCAGCAAGCACATCAGCTAGCTCTGATGAGCAAACCCGAAGTGCACGTCCTGAGATGTTGTCTGGGCCTTCTGCTTTTCGTGGGTTTGTTTTGTTTAGAACCCTGCGCACATCAGCTGATGTCACCATGAGAGGTGAGTCCTGTGTGCTCCCCAAGTCCAGCCACCCTCTCTGCTCATCAGGAGTTTGGGTGTCAAAGCGGGCATAGAACTCGTTCAGCTCATCAGGAAGTGTGGTTTGGCTGGACGTGGCTACGCTACTCTGCTGTCGATAGTCTGTGATGTGCTGGATCCCCGCCCACATGCGCCGAGGGTCTGAGGTGGATTAGTAGCCCTCCAGCTTCTGTCTGTACTGTCTTTTGGCCTCTCGTATGGACCTCCTCAGGTCATATCTGGCCTTTAGAAAGCTTTAGAAAGGACCATGTAGGTTTGGATTTCGGGGATTTTTTTTCTCCCTTAATAATAAAATGATTCATTTAAAAACTGCATTTTGTGTTCAGTTGTGTTGTCATTGACTAATATTTAAATTTGCTTGATGATATGAAACTTTAAGTGTGATAAACATGCAAAAAAATAAGAAATCAGGAAGGCGGAAAACAATTTTTCACACCACAGTATGCTTTGATACGCTCGTATTGTTTGCACATAGGCTGCGGTGCGTTCGCGGCGCATTCAAACTGAGCATTTTTATCTTTTTGTAAATGCGGCATTCTTGTTTTCATTCTCATTTAACTTGAAAGAAGAATGTGCGGTGGACCTGCAGCGCTCTGGTTTGTGGGCAGACGTGTCATTAGCCGTCTCATGTGTTGTTGCGCTGCCAACAGCAGTCCCTGTCCTGTGAAGGTACGCACGTGCAAACACCGAAGTAGGTTAGCGACAGGAAGGGAAGTGAATGTAGGGGTGACGTATGGAAGAAGTGTGTGTGTGTGCGTGTCTGTGTGTGCGTGTGTGTGTGTGTGTGTGTGTGTGTGTGTGTGTGTGCGTGTGTGTGCGTGGGGGTGATGAATGAACAGCAAGAGTGCGTGCATAACAAAGAAACAGGCAAACCACAATTCCATCAACAAAGGACATATGCAAAAAAAAGTGATCTGAGTGATGTCATATCATATCTGACAAAAGTGAGGACGATTTCAGCAAACATTTATCTTATCAAAGGCCAATACTACAGAAAGTAAAGTTGGATATACATTAGAGTAGTCAGTGTGCACCTTGTATAGCTGGATAGACGTACAGTCAACACACAGCCATTACTGTGTACTGTAAATATCTGGCAACACAACTGTGTCCACCTCATACTGTACATGTTTAAATTGTGTTTATTTCTACTTCACAATGTACATGTTGGAATCCATCTTTCCAAAAAATGAACCACAGCTTCCACAGTGCCGGCAGCAGTCGTTCAGCCATGACACTACCACCACCATGCTAGACTGTAGGCAGGACACACTTATCTTGCTACTCACATGTGTTGGAATTCACATTTTCCCTCAATCAACCACAGCTTCCACAGTGCCAGCGGCATTCGTGCAGCCCCAGACCATGATGCTGCCACCACCATACTAGACTGTAGGCAAGACACAATTATTTTTCAATGAACCGCAGTTCCCCCTATTCCAGCAGCACTATCACCACCATGCTTGAATAAAGATAAGACACAATTATTTTGCTACTCATGTGTTGGAATTGCTCCTCCCTCTCAATAAACTGCGGATTCCACAGTGCCGGCAGCACTCGTGCAGCCGCAGACCATGACACTACCACCACCATGCTAGACTGTTGGCAAGACGCAATTATCTTGCTACAGTCAAACCTGTCTTAGCGGCCACCTTTATAGAACGGCCACCTGCCTATAGCAGCCACTGAAAAATCCCCCGCAGCAAATTTACGTGTTATAGACCCTGTGTATAGCAGTCACCTGTCCAACGCGGCCAGCGGCCACCCATTTTGTTTCCCTTGGTCAATATCTGACTGCATGTAGCGGCCAAATTACCGACTCAAGTAGAAGCTTCATGCACGAAAAAGTTTCGTTTTTCAATCAATGAAGCCGTCGTGTGTAGACTTTAATTACTGAGTCCTAGCTCAGTCACAATCATTCACAAGATCCACACAAACTGTCAGTTGTTCCACATAAAAAAGCCGTCTTCTTTGGAGCTTGTTGCAGACAATGACACTGTTTATTTCCTGGTGTGAGACAATGTGCACTGGTCAATACTGTAATGCCGCTTGTCGTGGGGAAGGAGAGACTCACGTCGCCGATGCACTTTAATGGCTTTATTAACATGAACACTGCAGGACTTTACATCCACGCCAACATAAACACACTTCCCAACTCTCTCCAAACTCACAGCTAGCACTGAGCCTAGCTCTCCTGCTCGGGACGCCCGCCGTCACTTCCCGTCACTTCCTGATGAACTAAAGCTGTAATGACACTCTGCCGTATAAAAAGTAAAATATTAAAAACAAGCGTAAGACATTACTAGCACAGCTTTGTTCTGTGGGTCGTGAATAATAACAAGCCTAGTAGTGCTGTACAACTTTTATCCGCAGTCACACAGTGCCCTCTACTGGTCAACATTATTTTTTGTTTTTTTCTTCCCTTTTTTGTTTCTTTTTTTTCCCTCTACTGGTCAACATTCAAAACTAGACGGCAACCTGTCTATAGAGGCCACCTGTCTATAGCGGCCACTTTTGCAGTCTCCCTCTAGTGGCCGCTATAGACAAGTTTGACTGTACTTACATGTGTTGGAATTCACGGTTTTCCTAAAAAAAAAAAAATGCAGTTTCTACAGCACTTGTGCACTCTATCACCACCATGCTTGAATGTAGATAAGACACAGTTATTTTGCTACTCATGCGTTGGAATTTATGTTTCCCCTCCATAAACTGCGGCTTTCACAGTGCTGGCAGCACTCGTGCAGCCCCAGACCATGACGCTACCACCACCATGCTAGAGTGTAGGCAAAACAGGATTATTTTGCTACCCACATGTGTTGGAATTCATATTTCCCCCCAATGAGCCGCAGCTCCCCCTGTTCTAGCAGCACTCTTGCATGCTACCACCACCATGCTTGACCGTAAACAAGTAAAAATTATGTTGATACTCACGTGTGTTGCCAGCTATTTAGCCAATATTGGCAGTAAATCTGCACTGTGTTGTACAATATTGTCCACTTGATAAGATATAGTGGAGTTCTAAAGGCAGAATGTTAGACGCCACTCGATTGAGTTGCATTCAAATTGTGAATTTAATGCCACAGCAAGTGGTGAGTGTATACTACTTTACACTCGCCAAAAATAACAAACCATTTTGTCCAAATTCAAAACCTAATTTCAGGGAAATCCATCTCCCCTCACACAAAGCAGCGTAGCACTGCTTACACAACAGTCATGGGAGGGTGCGTGAGCATCTTGGCCAGGTTTGAAATGTTTTGGGATGGCGTTGGAGGTCAAAGACATCCATGTTGTTGCTGGATAAGCAGACACGTACAGTAAATATGATGACTGAATTGCTTGGCCCAGTAGAGTTGCAGCCACACACAAACGCATAAAAAGAGCATTAACCTGCTGCAGCCCTGCATCAAATCAGCCTCGTGTTCAGCCAGATCAATATCGCAGGAATGTGACTTCAAGCCCTTCTTTAGTTCTCCTGTAAAACCCTTTCTTTGCCACCAGCAACGTATTTTCTGATCTTGTTTGAAGGCTATCAGAGGTGACCTTGAGAAACCACTGAAGCAGCCATCGGTTAGAGTCATCGCCTTGGTGAAATTCCGGGAACACACCACAAGTAAGTAATTGACACGGCCATGAAAATATCCATTTATTTATTTATTTATTTATTTATTTTATTTATTTATTTTTTTTTACCCCTGTCCTGTCCAGCCTTGAAAGCAGATAGAATTGTAGATCTAAATGCCGTCAAGTGCTCAACAGATTTACTCTGGCAGGGAGAAGTGTGATATACACTTCCCCTGTCATACAAAATTTATTCGACCTTGATGCTTGTTATAAAGCACATTTGGAGCGACCGGACCGGAGCAGGAGGGGACAGAGAAGAAGAGAAAAGGAAACAGTGGGGGGGCGGGGGGGGGGGGGGGGGGGCAAAAACAAAAAGAGACAAGAGACAAGGACAACAGCAGCAACAACAACAATAGTGACAGAACAACAGAAACATACAGAACGACATCAGCAAATAAATGTCTGTGACAACTATAAAAACGAACAAGGACATAAGGACAAAACAATATCAACAACCACAATGACAAAGCTGTCAAAGACAATCACACATAATAGCAGTCATGAAATGATGAACTATGATAGTGATCACAATGACAATACTGCATTGAAACAGTCACACATAATAGCAGTCATGAAATGATGAACTATGATAGTGATCACAATGATAATACCGCATTGAAACAGTCACACATAATTGTAGTAATGAAATGATTATCCATGATAGTGAACAGAATGAAAAGTACTGTAATGCACATCATTGTAAAAAAATATATATATATACATATATATATATACATATATATATATATATATATATATATATATATATATATATATATATATATATATATACACACACACATATAAACACACACACACACACATACACATACACATAGTCATACTGCTGATATCACCGTCGCTGTAATAAAACCAACAACATAATAACACCCTGGTTAACTCAGTGAGTAATGTGGGGAAGTACGTATGTACTGTGAGTGTGCATATGTACAGGTATCTCTGTATGTGAGGAAGAGATAGCCCCAAATAGCCAGGCCGGGCCCCGGCCGCCAGAGGGTCACCAGGCCCATAGGGGCAGGCAGCACAAAGATCAGTGCCCCAAGAGCCAGCCCAGAGGGCCCCCCCCCCCCGGGAAGACCAGCAAGGGGCTGAAGAGAGGCAATCCCAGCCAAGGACAGGACGCTAGCGGGCCGGAGGACTGCCAACCCCTGAGACCAGCGAGAGATCACACCCCACAAAGGCAGACGGGTACCGGGGGCCACAAACCGGCAGGCCCAGAGACGCCTCCACAACCGGAAAGAAGCCCGCCCGCGCCGGAAGCGCCAACTCCCGCCCACCGCCCCCCCACACCCCCAGGGAGCGGAGCCCGGCCCGCCCCGGGCCAACCCCCGCCCGACCCCCGACACAGGGCCGCCCCGCCAAGGGATGCAGGAGGCACACCCTCCACCCACCCGGCGGAGGTACGGGCGGCAGAGATGTATCACCCAGCACCCGACCCCACGGAGCAAACCCCTGTATGCCCCCCCCAAAATAAATAACTAAAATAAATAAATAAATAAAAGTGCACACACTCACGCACATACTGTACACACTCCTACGCACCCACACGCACGCACATACACAGTCCTACGCACATACACACCCCTACGCGCACGCTCATACACACATCTACTTACTCAAGCGCGCACACACACACACACACACACACACAGTGGTCGACTGCCCGACACCTGAAAGCCCCACCCTATCCCCCGTTGGTAACCCAAGGAGCAGCGGAGCCGGGGACCCCGGGGTCCCAGACATACGATCCAGAACCCAGGCGCGGAGAGCGCGGACCGCCGGGGAGCAGGAAGACACAAGGCCACACCCTCCCAACGGTAGGACGCCGCCAGCAAGGCAGACAGGGGAGCCAGCGAGGACGAGAGCGGGAAACTGAGCAGGCAGGCGGGAAAAACGGGCGAGCAGCCAGGCGAACCACCACAAAGCGCCAACCGACACCCGCGGGCCAGCAAACCCAGAAGAGGGAGCGGGAGCACCACACTCCAAGCCGCAGGGAGGCCAAGCACCAGAGCCGAGAAGGCAAGACCAGCAGCAGATCAGCCGACGGCCCCCACAAACCACCAGAAGCCAGACCAGCCACATGCCACCAGAGCCGTCAGCGCACCACCCATGCACCGGAGCCCCACTCCCGACAAGCCCACAGACAGACCGGGGGAGGCGAGGACACAGACAGCGGCGCGGCAGAGCACAAAGCGCAACGGCGACAAACGCCCAAGCGCCCGGCAGAGCACAACCCCCCCCAGCGGGCCCGGCCCCAGGGCACCCCGCCACCCAGGCCCACAGTACCCGCAAGCATGATCAAGCCCCAACCCACCAGCTGGCCCGGCGCCCCAGCAGCCGCCACAGCGCGGCAACCACCAGCCGCGGCGGCGGCACACGGGCCACCCGCAGCACCGGCACCGCCCCCCGGAGACCGCTGAACCCGTCCCAAGAGCGCAGAGGCGCCCGCAGCACGTGTCAGTCCAGGGGAAGCACCGCAAGCCGCCCCCCCCCGGCGCAAGCCCCGGCATCAACAGGCTCCAGAGGGCCACCCCAGGGAAGGGCAGGCGAACTGGACAAGGGCACCCCACAGGCCAGGCCGCCCCGGGCGAGCCACTGCGACGGCCAGGCCCCCGGCCACACCGCCGACCCTGGCGGGCAGACGCCGAGGTGCACGAGGCACCCCAATCCAGCCCGCCCCACCCGTGTATGTGATATGGTGTGATTGTGTCTATAATGCAATTAAAAAAAATAAAATAAAATAAATAAAATAAAATAAAATAAAAGAGGAAATAAAATAAAAGAGGATGGTGTATCTGTGTGCATGTACAGTATATGGGGTGTATGTGGATGATAGCTAATGGTGCAATTAAAATCGGGGAACAGCTGCCGCTCGGAGGGCCCCTCACCTGACCAGCCCCCCCAAACCCTAAGTGTCTACTCTGCGATTAAAATTGGGGGGCAACAGGTCAGTGGCAGGACAGGAGCAAAGGAGCCCCGCAAGGCAGCTCCCCTCCCCAATCATGCCCGACCACAGGCCACCCCCCAAAATCCTATATATATGTGAGGTGGTGCAGTGGCACAGGAAGGACGGGGGCCCCACACCCCAACGCCACCCAAACCGAGCAGGGGGGGACCAAGGACACATGACTGACCGGCCGCCCACCACAGCCCAGGTTCGGGCGAGCCACAGGCCGCAGGACACACCACAGGCCCTACCCGGCCCGCCAGGATGCCCAGTCCGGCCAACCCAACCCCCTAGAGGCGATACCCCCAGCGCCCCCCAACACCGGACCCCACCGGAGGTAGCGCCCGCAGCGCCACCCCCAAACCGCCAAACACCACGGACCAGCCACACGCCCCAAGGCAGATCCGACCGCCACGAGGACAGCGGGAACCGCGCCCACGCGCCTCCCGCATACCACAACAGCCGGCAAGGGAGCAACACCACGACGACCACAAGAGCACCGGACCCCACATAGAGCGGAGCACGGCCACACCCACGAAGCACGCAGGCCAGAGCCGCCAGGGAGGGACAGAGAAGCAAGCACCGCACGACCGGGCCCGCGAGAGGAGCGGCCCCCCGCCCAGCGCCCAAGCAGATGCCCCCCGCCACGCCGCAGACCGGCCACCGCCCCACCCCCCGCCCATCCACCAACACGCCAAGGGAGAAACCCCGGAGGGGGGGAGACAACCGCCGGCCCGGAAGCAAGGACCAGCCAGACACCAGCAGGCAGCAGGGACCGCCCGCCAGCCCCCCGCCAGCCCCACCCCCAAGCCCCCGGCCAAAGCCACCCCCCGACCGCCCCACCCCGGAGCAAGCATCCCCACACCGATCCCGAGAAGCACCACGCAGATGGACACCACGCCGCCCGCACCCACGCGCACCCACCCACCCACCTGCCCACGGCCCCCACACGCCCCACTCCCCAAGCCACAGTGGCCCCGTCCCTGAAGGGAGAAAGCAAGGGATCCCGCTAACACCAGCACCACGCACCCCCCACCCCGAGCCCAAACCGCACATCCGCGACCCCCACCTCCGCGCCCCCAGTCACCCGGGGGACAGCCACAGGCGCCGGAGGATAACAGGCAGCTCCCACCTATCACACATACACCACACCCATAAATCGGTAAAATAAAATACTGTAAAATAAATAAATAAAATAAAATAATTTAAATAAATAAATAAATAAATAAATAAAAAGGGGCAACCTAAACTACCCTCCCACCCAGGGGAGATAGCCCCGCGGGGGCAGCCGGGCTCAGGCACCCGCGCCCCCACCAGGGGGAGAGGCCGGCCCTCACACCCCACACCGGACGGCGCCACGCGGCAGCCGAGCAGGAGGGCCCAGGGCAGACCCCACCCCATCCCCAGAGGCAAAGGAGGCGAGGGAGAGCCAGCGCCACCAGCCGCACACGGGCCCCCCCAGCAGCAGTAGGCGCCCGGCACCCGCAGGATGCAGCACCCCGCCCACCCACCACCCCGGAGGTCAACCAACGCCGCCCCCTGGGCGGCCCCCCCGACCCCGCCCCCGCCCCATCACCCGACCCGGACCCCTCCCCACCCCCACCCACCAGCCCCCCCAGGCAGGCAGCCCAGCAAAGAGGACCCGGGACACCAAGCCCGCCATCGCCCGCCCCCGAGGTACCAGGCCCACCCAGCGACCAGGACCACACCCCATGCCAGATGAACGAGACCCCCAGGAGCAGAGACAGATGCCCTCACCCCCTTGAGAGTCAGGTCAGGGAATTAATTATTGGTGCCCATATAAGCTGAAATTCTGACATTTGTTCTTTAGATTCAGCAGACATTCTCTCCATAGCTATATGATCTAACAAAAGATTTTTGTAAAGAGCTATGTTCAGTTTCTTCCTTGATTTCCAATTGATGAGAATGGTTTTCTTGGCGATGCTTAATGCAGTGATGAGAAGCTGTGTTTGGTTTGTTTCTACATCAATTGTGGAGAGATAGCAGGCATAGTAAAGGGGAGGTAGGAATGGAGAACCCAAGTGCCAGAGATAGGTACTCACACACTCCGTGCCAAAATTTTTTAATGGGAGCACAGGTCCTCATGGAGTGTAAGTAGTCATCTATTCTATGGTCTGAGCAGTGTGTACAGATGTTAGAGTCAGTTAAGCCCATTCTAAACATTCTATGTCCTGTGTAGTGTACTCTATGAAGGATTTTAAACTGAATCAGCTGTAGGTTGGGATTATTGATTAACCGGGAAGCATTAAGACATATTTGCTTCCAGAATTCAGGGTCACAGCTTGTAGATAAATCTGAGCTCCATTTGGAGATTGGTACTCCGATTGTGTTGTCATTTTTTGAAAGTAGAATATATAATTTAGATAATGTTTTAGGGGCAGATATTTTTAAAAATTGGTCAATAGTGGTATTGCTTTCCCATGATATGGTCCTGAAACTTGCTTTAATATCCATTTATAACTCATGGTTCGCTGCGACGCCTTCGAACCCTCCTGCTAGCTTGACGTCGACGTTCCCCTCCCATTTTGGATCAACATTTGCGATAAAAGATTGTTTCGATTCATCTCCAGAACCCTACCCTTCTCTCTTTGATATGCCCCACACACTTATTAATCACAATGAAAGCATAAAATGCATGGGTACTCACCGCTGTGAATGATAATGTAAGACGATCCATGAACAGGTGGAACCAGAGACACGGTGTAGAAGTTTCAATTTTGCGTATCAACAGCTATGGTGCGTTCATGCATGTAAAAACCAAACAAACATGAAGGCATTTTTAACAGTGGTACACGTATGCTGTACATTTTAGGCGTATCATTTATAAATTATTGCCGACTTGGGGTGAATGAGATGTGTTTTCTGCGGGGAAAACGGTCTATTTTCGGAGGAAAACACAAGTAGATTAAACAATCTGTGAATGCTGAACCGCAAATGAGCGGGGATCCACTGTGTTTGAAATATATTGCTGTATCTGCAAAAACTGCACATACAGTGGCGTGAAAGTGTTTGCTTCCTTCCTGATTTCTTGTTTCTTTGCATGTTTGTCACACTTAAATGTTTCAGATCATCAAACTGATCATCAAATATTCGTCAATGAGAACACATCTGAACACAAAACATAGTTTTTAAATTAAACATTTTATTATTAAGGGAGAAAAAATATCCAAAGCTGCATGGCCCTGACGTATCAGTGTGGAAAAGGTTATAAAGCCATTTCTAAAGCTTTGGGACTCCAGCCAACCACAGTGAGAGCCATTATCAACAAATGGCCAAAACATGGAACAGTGGTGAACCTTCCCAGGAGTGACTGGCCAATCAAAATGACCCCAAGAGCGCAGTAACGACCCATCCGAGAGGTCACAAAAGGCCCCACAACAACATCCAAAGAACTGCAGGCCTCACTTGCCTCAGTTAAGGTCAGTGTTCATGACTCCACCATAAGAAAGACACTGGGCACAAACGGCCTGCATGGCAGAGTTCCAAGACCAAAACCACTGCTGAACAAAAACAACATTCAGGCTCGTATCAATTTTGCCAGAAAACATCTTGATGATCCACAACACCTTTGGGAAAATACTCTGTGGTCTGACGAGACAAAAGTTGAAATATTTTGGAAGGTGTGTGTCCCATTACATCTGGTGTAAAAGTAACGCCGCATTTCAGAAAAAGAACATCATACCAACAGTAAAATATGGTGGTGGTAGTGTGATGGCCTGGGGCTGTTTTGCTGCTTCAGGACCTGGAAGACTTGCTGTGATAAATGGAAGCATGAATTCTGCTGAAGGAGAATGTTGGTGACCTCAAGCTGAAAGCAACTTGGGTTGTGCAGCAGGACAATGATCCAAAACACACCAGCAAGTCCACCTCTGAATGGATGAAGACTTTGGAGTGGCCTAGTCCAAGTCCTGACTTGAATCCTATTGAGATGCTGTGGCATGACCTTCAAAAGGCGCTTCATGCTGGAAAACAAACAGATTATATTCATTTATTATCCAAAAAATACAATATAATAATTCAATAATGAAAAGTAGCATACAGCAGTTTGCTTGGCACTGCCCCGTACAGCAGAGAAAGGACAGACATATTCAATGATTCATAATAACGTCACAATTACAGTGTAGGAGGAGCGGTATGTTGACCTCAGCGCTATCAGCTGGTGTTGGCATCCATGAACGAAGGTGATGTGAAATGAAGCGGAGGTCCAAATGATCTCCTCGCCTCCCCTCGGGGCCTCGCTGAGCTGAGGCCTTCAGATTTCATTAAGAGCCTCCCCATGTGTGGGCGAGTGTGTGTCCCGGCGGCTGCCGCTGCCAAGCCGTGGTCGCCCAGCCAACTATGGAGGGGTCCTCCTGGGGACACGGTGCTTCTGTAACATGGCGCTACCAGGAAGACGAGCACGGGAGGATACCTGCACCTTGTCATCCTTGTCTGGCTTACAGCCTGCAGACTTACGTCTAGGGAAACATGCTTCTGCTGCTTGTGTGTGTGACATTTGACATCACTGGCAACCACAGACATGCAGAGATAAAGGAATATTCAACTTGGACCAGATTGCAAAATCTTTTGTCTACATTGGTCCACCTCATTGGCAAAGTATTGAGACACAGCTCGCCAATCAATGAGAGGTTGTGGGCTAGAGCCCTTAGTTCTTCGTCATAGCAAGAGATGTTGGACAATTGTACGCTTCCAACTTTGGGGAGGGCTCTTTTCCGTTGCACACAAAGCAAGGCGCATGAATGCATGTTTGGAGTAGTTTGATGTGGAAGAAGTACTGGACAACGTTTTAATGTTTTCTTGTAGTGAATCCTACATTTCCTATAACAAACATGATATATTTGACCAGGAAAGTGGTAGTTTCACACATAAATGGAACCATTTTACCATTAAAACATTATATTTGCTCACAAAAACTCTACAGTTCACGAGGCCCTGTGGAAGACCTCCTGTGTGGTCCCGATACCAAAGACACCGCGTCCCAAGGAGCCTAACCACTTCAGGCCTGTTGCCTTGACCTCTCACCTAAAGAAGACCATGGAGTGGATTATCCTACAGCACCTGCAACCCCTGGTGGGCACTCAGATGGACCCCCTGCAGTTTGCTTACCGGCCTGGGATCGGAGTGGACGATGCACCTACACCTGGAGGACAGCGGGAGCGCTGTGACGGTCATGTTTTTTGACTTCTCCAGTGCCTTTAACACCATCCAGCCGTCACTACTCAGAGTGAAGATGGAGAGTGTGGGAGTTGACCAACACCTGACTGCATGGGTTATAGACTACCTCACCAACAGACTACAGTATATGAGGCTCCGTCACTGTGTGTCTGACATGGTACTCTGCAGCACAGGTGCCCCTCAGGGTACGGTGCTCTCCCCTTTCCTCTTCACCCTCTACACCTCGGACTTCACACACAACTCCGCACAGTGTCACATCCAGAAGTTCTCCGACAACACAGCCATCGTTGGTTGTGTTTCAGAGGGGAAAGATCTGGAATACAGGACGGTCATCAGGGACTTTGTCAGCTGGAGTGGGCTTAACCACTACAACTCAACACCAGCAAGACAAAGCACACCGGTGAACATCCAGGGAGCGGACATAGAGTTGGTAGACAGCTACAAATTCCTGGGTGTTCACCTTAACAACAAACTGGACTGGTCCGTCAACACCCACGCCCTCTACAAGAAGGGCCAGAGTCGCCTCCACCTGCTGAGGAGACTGAGGTCCTTTGGTGTGTGCAGAACTCTCTTACGGACCTTTTATGACTCTGTGGTGGCCTCAGCCATCTTCTATGCTGTGGGCTGCTGGAGAGGGGGCAGCATGGACAGGGACAGGAGCAGGATAAATAGACTGGTCAGGAGAGCGAGCTCTGTCCTGGACGGTCCTTTGGACTCTGTGGAGGAAGTGGGGGAGAGAAGGATGTTGGCTAAGCTGACATCCATCATGGACAACACCTCTCACCCGCTACATGACACTGTGGGTTCCCTTAGCAGCTCCTTCAGCAGCAGACTGTTACACCCACGGTGTAAGAAGGAGAGGTTCCGCAGGTCCTTCATACCGACCGCTGTCAGGCTCTACAACACCTGCACCACCTGAACCATGACGTAGTCACTATGTACTCTTTACTTGCGTATCTTGCTTGCTGCTGTAACAAGTGAATTTCCCCGCTGTGGGATTAATAAAGTACAATATATACATACATACATCAGAATCTTATGTTTTGGCTCAGAAAGCTGAATTTTGCTACTAAAATGCTGTTTTAGGTCGGAAAATTCCTACCATGTTCACATAAATGCGACATTTTGCCATTAAAACACTAAAAGAGGTAATAAAAAGGCCATAGGCCATAAAATCTGATATTTTGTTCATAGTTGAACATTTTGCCAAAACCAACACTATATTTGGCCACAAATTAGGCTATAAAAAAGTTATGTTAGGCCTCAAAAAGCAAAATTTTGCTATTAAAATGCTGTATTAGGTCAGGGAAATCCTAGTATGTTCACATAAATGTGAGATTTTGCCATTACAACACCATAATTGGTCATAAAAAGGCTATGCTATGTCATAATATCATGCATTTTGCCTCAGAATTGGAAACATTTGTCAAAATTCTATATTTGGTCACAAAATTACTTTATAAAAAAGTTATGTTAGACCTCAAAAAGCAAAATTTTGCCATAAAAATGCTAAGTTATGTCATAAAAACTCTATTTGTTGAGATAGATGCAAAATTTTGGTATTACAACACCATAATTGGTCACAAAAAAGCCTACGTTAGGACATAAAATCTTATATTTTGCTCCATAAGTGAACATTTCCCACAAACAACACTGTATTTGGTCACATAAAGGCTACATTAGCCGAAGAAAAAGCAACATGTTGCCTCAAAAATCCAAATTTTGCTATTAAAATGCTGCATTAGGTCAGGAAAATCCTAGTATGTTAACATAAATGTGAGATTTTGCCATTAAAACACTATCATTGGTCATAAAAAGGCTATGCTAGGCCATAAAATCTTGTTTTTCGCCCCACAATTGAACATTTTGCCACAACCAACACATTGTTTGGGCACGAAAAGTCGACATTAGGCTATGAAACAGCCTTATTTTGCCTCAAAAAGCCACATTTTACAACTAAAATGCTATATTGGGTCAGGAAAATGCTAATACGTTTACATAAATGCAACATTTTGCTATTAAAACACTGTAACGTAGTTGATCGCAAAAAGGCTGTTTTAGAAGAGTAGAACACGTCCACATTTTCACACACTTCCTGCAGGTGGAATGTGTCCCAATACTTTTGTCCACATGTCTTGAAAAGTACACTACAAGTGATGTGTACTTCATTTATACGTCTTTGAGTCCTCACGAGAAGCCATAATGGCGGGGTTCCTCCTAAGAACACACCATGTGTTTTCGTCACAGCCTGCTCAGCCAATCCCGGCTCTGCGTGAGGAGCGACCACATGATGGTTTTCCTGGAGACGTCTGCCGTTGCGGTCATGCTGATTAGTGGCCCGGAGAGTTACGTAGCTATTTATATGCACTATATGTACTTTGCACACATGCACTGTGGAGAAATGGCAGCAGGGATGCGTCAAATCAAGTTGACAACACGCCACAGATGTTTCTGCGACCATTCATAACGGCCTCCGCCGAGCTCCTTACGCACAAACGACGCGACGGTCGCGTGCGCCCGCCGAACCACACGTCTTAAGTAACGTTGACAAAACGTCGCGTGAATGTTTGCCCAACTCTTAACGTGACTGAAAGTCTTTTCAAATGACTCCAATGTGAGTGACGCAAGTGTTCTTCAAAGAGACGTTTTTTGGACAATAAAAAGGACGCATGCACATTTCCTTCCAATGAATGAACTGATCACACTTGATGAAATAAATAAAGTCTACTCAACTTTTTCTATGCCTTGTGCCCATAAAATGACGTTAAACATGTTCTTTTATCTCCCACAGAAGAAGTGGAAGTGGTTTCCAAGAGTTAGTTTGTTCCGTGGTCAAACTGTGGCCATTATGGCAGCTTTATTAACTCATTCAATCCCCGCCAATCCCCGCCATTTCTCAAAAGACAACCTCTTCAGTAGCGGCCGTTTTAGACCATTTTGACTGATCTTTCAAGGCACACAGAACATTGTGTTCTCCTTAACTGTGGTTTATCTCACCTGAGTTCAGTTTCCCTTGCCACACCCAAACCTGATTGCGACACACTTGTTCACAATCAAGAAATCACTCACATAGGACCTGCCTGACAAAGTAAAGTAGGCCGTAACATCTTCAAAAGCTAGACATCATGCTGAGATCTAAAGAAATTCAGGAAGAAATGAGAAAAAAAAGTAATCCATCAATTTGGAAAATGTTATAAAGCCATTTCTGAATCTTTAGGACTTCAGCAAACCACAGTGAGAGCCATTATCCACAAATTGCAACAACATGGAACAGTGGTGAAGCCTCCCAGGAGTGGCTGGCCAACCAGCACAGCGACGGCTCATCCAAGAGGTCACAAAAGACCCCACAACAACATCCAAAGGCCTCACTTGCCTCAGTTAAGGTCAGAGTTCATGACTCCACCATAAGAAAGACACTGGGCACAAACGGCCTGCATGGCAGAGTTCCAAGACCAAAACCACTGCTGAACAAAAACAACATTAAGGCTTGTCTCAATTTTGCCAGAAAACATCTTGTTGATCCCCACGACCTTTGGGAAAATACTCTGTGGTCTGACGAGACAAATGTTTAACATTTTGGAAGGTGTGTGTTCCATTACATCTGGTGTAAAAGTAACGCCACATTTCAGAAAAAGAACATCATCCCAACAGTAAAATATGGTGGTGGTAGTGTGATGGTCTGGGGCTGTTTTGCTGCTTCAGGACCTGGAAGACTTGCTGTGATGAATGGAAGCATGAATTCTGCTGAAGGAGAATGTGGGTGACCTCAAGCTGAAAGCAACTTGGGTTCTGCAGCAGGACAATGATCCAAAACACACCAGCAAGTCCATCTCTGAATGGCTGAAGACTTTGGAGTGGCCTAGTCCAAGTCCTGACCTGAATCCTGTTGAAATGCTGTGGCATGACCTTAAAAAGGAAAAGCCTCCAATGTGGCTGAATGACAACAATTCTGTAAAATTCCTCCCCAGCGCTGGAAGAGACTCATTGCAAGTTATCACAAACGCTTGATTGCAGTTGTTGCTGCTAAGGGGGGCCCAACCACTTATTAGCTTTAGGGGGCCATCACAACTTCCAGTTCTGTTTGCCATTTTGTTAGCAAGCAAGGAATGCTAGCAAGAACACAGTTGGACTCACACAGTGCATTCATAACACGACAAGAGTAACTGGATTTTGGCGTACATTTTTGACCTTAGCTGATGAACATGCCAGTCAGGACGGATGCTAAATGAAGCTCCACTGTATGCGTATTTTAAAGCCCAAAGCAGTCATTTATAAGACAATGAGGTCAATGCTGTTTGCCAGTTGTATACGTATTCATCACGTATATTGTAGTAACCTCAACCTCGAGTCGCCTTTGGACAAAAAAAAAAAACAGCTACAGCTTTGGATCAGTATCCTGGATATTAAGAGTTTAGAAGCGGTTCCAGCTTCATAAATCCCACCCGGTGGGAATTCTGTGGTCCCGAGAATGGAGGCTTGAGGATTGGCTTTGGCACCACAGTCTTCCTGAAAGCCTCCTTTGCTGCAGCAGCAACAAGGCCCGGAATCAAACACTCTGCATTTACATTTCTAGGTTGTTATTATTTTTGACAGATGTTCATTTTGTCTCCGAGACTGTGAGTCACATCTTTTGTGTTAAACGCAACGGGACAGACGGACAAAGCACCGCTGGTTACATTTTGTTGTTGTTGTTGTTGTTGTGGGAATCCTTCTCAGGCGTGTTTGAATCGTGGCTCAAAGCGGCGTGTCATCCTGCCCCTTTTATTACTCGTCGCTCACAACCCCTACTTTTTAGCCTCCAAACACAAACCATCTGGGTGTGTTTTTCCATCTGCGTTTGTCAGAGACGATGACTCAGGCATCACAGCTTTACATCCATATGTAAACTATCTACAGGAGACCACAGAAGACATGTTTTGTCTTGGATTTAGTACTTTAAAGGTTTATTGTTATGCTATTTTTCAACACTTCGGTCACCTAGAACACAAAGCTGATGTTTTGTTCACATAGTTTAGCATGTATTGACGTACGCCGGTTTGCTTTCAGCATCTTTAATGTACACAATGTATCAAAATGGTTCCACATCCTTTAATTTTTCTGTAAATGTTAGGGATGTCCGATAATATCGGCCACAGATAATCTGTCTATCTGGCCGATACTGGCATAAAAATGTGATATCGGCCAACATCTGTATCGTTTTTTTTTCTTCCCTACACTGAAAGCCGATACAGAACTTTTAGCGCCAACGTCGCAAATTTACAACATTGCTGAACTTGCTGCATCATGTACTTAATACTGCGCTGCTCTTGGCCTACCGTCTTCCTCAGTAAATGTTTGTATGACTGTTTTTGAAAAAAAAGGTGTTCAAAATAAAGTTTAAAAAATGCTGGGCTGCTCACAAGTCTGTGAGGAGGAAGTAACTCTATATTTGGCAAGCAGAGCAACAACGGACCTCACAGTGAACTTACCAGCTCCACTTTGTCTGTCTGTAGCTGAAATGCTAACGAGCTCTTATGCGATTTTCTCCACTTTTTTCAAGTACACGCCAACTCTGCACTTGTCTGCCATATATCAAATACAACTAGAGCTGCTGATGAATCAATGATTAATCAATTATCTAATTCACTGGCAACTATTTTGACATTCTATTTGTTGTTTCTTTATGTAAAAATGTAAAGATCCTTTGTTTTCAACCTCTCAAATGTGAATATACAGTCAAACCTGTCTTAGCGGCCACCTTTATAGAACAGCCACCTGCCTGTAACAGCCACTGAAAAATCCCCCCCAGCAAATTGACATGTTATAGACCCTGTGTATAGCAGTCACCTGTCCAACGCGGCCACCCATTTTGTCTCCCTTGGTAAATATCTGACCGCATATAGCGGCCAAATTACCGACTCAAGTAGAAGCTTCATGCACGAAAAAGTTTAGTTTTTCAATCAATGAAGCCGTCGTGTGTAGACTTTAATTACTGAGTCCTAGCTCAGTCACAATCATTCACAAGATCCACACAAACTGTCAGTTGTTCCACATAAAAAAGCCGTCTTCTTTTGAGCTTGCTATTTCCTGGTCAAACATGTAACTTTAAGAGCATTTGCACCAAAACATTACCGCAAAGTAGGCTGGGAACAGGACGTGCTCCCAGCGACGCTACAATAAAAAAAAACATACGCTAGCATGCATGCGGCAGCGGGAGCAAAACTGAGTTTGGTTGTACTTAATTGAAGTATTTTAGAATGTACTCACATTATTTTTCATCAATCCTCATCCACAAATCCATCAAAGTCCTCATCTTCTGTATTCGACACAAACAAAGCCGTCTTCTTTTCCGTTCGCTACTAGTCTGTTAACTTGTCAGTGTTATTCAGCTCCGAAGCAAAGAAGGAAACTTCTCCTGTTGCTTCTGCCAACTTTATTTATTGAACGCGGCCACCAGACAGCAGCTCAGAACACACACACATCTCTCAGCATCGTCTCTCCTTCCTGCTTGCCCACAAGGCAAAGGTTAAACAAGCCCCACTACATAGCTGTCCAGCCAATGCCTGTAAGAAATGACACCGTTTATTTCCTGGTGTGCACTGGTCAATACTGTAATGCCGCTTGTTGTGGGGAAGGAGAGACTCACGTCGCCGATGCACTTTAATGGCTTTATTAACAGCGGAGAACACTGCAGGACTTTACATCCACGCCAACATAAACACACTTCCCAACTCTCTCCAAACTCACAGCTAGCACTGAGCCTAGCTCTCCTGCTCGGGACGCCCGCCGTCACTTCCCGTCACTTCCTGATGAACTAAAGCTGTAATGACACTCTGCCGTATAAAAAGTAAAATATTAAAAACAAGCGTAAGACATTACTAGCACAGCTTTGTTCTGTGGGTGGTGGATATATTCTATCAGTTATTATTAAGCCTCTAGCTTCCTTTTAGTAAGTAAAAACCTTGGCTATGATTGCACTACATTGTCATGTAGACCTACAAAGTACACTTGGAAGAACATGAGGTGAATAAATGTATTGCAACTGATGTGAAACTGATGAGGGGTAGGATTAAATAAGCTTTGCTTCTTCCTACTCCTTTTTGGACATGCAAAATTGTGAATTGTACTATGTGATGTGCTACTGTTTGACTCATATGCATGTTCAGGATTAAAACCATGAACCATGATAATAACAAGCCTAGTAGTGCTGTACAACTTTTATCAGCAGTCCGCAGTGCCCTCTACTGGTCAACATTTATTATTATTATTATTTTATTATTATTTATTATTATTATTATTATTATTATTATTTTTCCCCTTTTTTTCCCTTTTTTTTCCTCTACTGGTCAACATTCAAACTGGACGCCAACCTGTCTATAGAGGCCACCTGGCTATAGCGGCCACTTTTGCAGACTCCCTCTAGTGGCCGCTATAGACAAGTTTGACTGTATTTGAATTTCCTTCGCCATCCATGGCAGCAGGCTTATTATCGTTGTGCAAAACAAGATATTCACACACGTCAGCTTTGACTTACAAAAACACTGATGGACATTTTTGCCTCTTTTCTGATGGGTTGTGGACCAAACCACCAAGTGTTTGTGTTTGCTTCACATTGATTTGGTTCATCTAGGGCAGGGGTCGGCAACCCGCGGCTCCGGACAGCCTCCTTGATGCGGCTCCCTTCACAGTGATATTTTTTCAACACCGAAGTGAGGTATATGTCCATTTTCGAAAAGAATATGAACTATTCGACGTACCGCAAGTCCGTGAACGCATCTAGACTACATTCTGACTGCTGATTGGATGAGCAACAGAAGGGGACGTAGGCTAGTGTATGCGGCGAGTCTCACTGCGTGGGAGAGACAAAAGGTGAGGGAGTTTTGAGTTGAGTCTGAAGAAAGTTACGGCGCAGTGAAATAAATTCATTTTTAACAAGAGCATAGAAGTATGTTTTACAGCTAGAAGCGTGCTGTAGCTACGTGCTCGGAGCCCGTGACACGCTAATCGCCGAGGTGGTGACTCCAGGAGAGGCAGATGGTGTGCTGCTGCAGCTGGCTGTGCAGTCACCGCTCACAACAATATGTGCTTTCGCTTTCACGTCTCCAAATACCAGAAAAATCTCCCAGCGACGTCAGGAGAAGTCTTTGCATTTGTCGCTAGGCGCTTTTGAGGAAATAAGTCACCAAGAAGGTTTGGAAAGTCGCCAGATTTAGCGAGAAAATCGCGACTGGGCTGGACATGATATGGGAAGCCATTCACAGATGGAGAATACATGAAAGAATAGTTCATAAAGATGTCAGCGCATCTGTTAAAAATAAACAGGAAACTATTGAGAAAATGAAAGAATGCCTCTCTTTGCAAAGACAGTCAAGAACTTACTGATGACAATTTGGTGCAGGTATCCAGATATGTGAACTCTGGACTTTTTTTTATCTTAAAGTTGGCTACATTTTGTTTGAATTTTACACAAATATGGGAACTACTCAGTAAAACTTACAGAGTCGAGTGTTTAAATGGTTTCAGAGTAGGCCTACGAATGTAGGCGCACTTCTGTTTGATGAATTTTAGGGTTGTAACAAGTTTATAAGTAGTGTAATGTTTTGTGGCTCCCGGCTATTTTTTTTACTGAAAGGGGAGGCAAAATGGCTCTTTTGATGGTAAAGGTTGCCCACCCCTGATTGAGGGACTCACCGATTAGCCAAAATGAATCCAAACAAGCTTCAGATTAATCAATGATGAAAATAATGGTGAGTTGCAGCTCTACATACCACAACGTAACATGGGACAGGAGGACACCAAATGTTTGACACACACATTTTATCAGCAACATCACGCTCTGTGAACATACAGTTCCCACCTCTGTAGCTGTCTAAGATGTGTAGCGAAGCCTGTTTTTGCTTCTTTTCTTTTCAATTTCGCAATTGATATATTGACTGAACTCTACAATACAGGAGAAGCTAAAACAGGGGTGGCCAAACTGCGTCCCGTGGGCCACATCAGGCCCGCCGAACGTCTTAATCCGGCCCACCGTGCCAAAATTCCACCCGTATATTCCTGCCGCAAGGCATGCTGGGTAGCTCGTGGCATTTCTGTGTGGGCATTTCTGTGTGGAGTTCTCCCCGTGCGTGCGTGGGTTTTCTCCGGGTACTCCGGTTTCCTCCCACATTCCAAAAACATGCAAGTTAGCTTCATTGGTGACTCTAAATTGTCCATAGGTATGAATGTGAGTGTGATTGGTTGTTTGTCTATATGTGCCCTGCCATTGGCTCGCCACCAGTCCAGGGTGTACCCCGCCTGTCGCCCGAAGTCAGCTGGGATAGGCTCCAGCATGCCCCCGCGACCCTAATGAGGAGAAGCGGGGATATAAAATGGATGGATGGATGGATGAAAAACATGTTGAGAAGGGAAGTAGACAAGGAGAGACGTTCATTTTGACCTCATGCGCGTTAATCAGACTCCTGTTTCTGTGCTCATGTGAAGTCGCAGTAGGATGAGACAACAAGAGTGCGCCTGGCATGTTTGTGCCTCTGAGTCATTGCCGTACCGCTGCTCGTAAAATGTTGCTCACCTCACACGTCCCGCAGAATTTGGGGCCAAGTACAAAGTTCCTCTTCGCAGATTTACCCTGAGAATGCACCTTGACGACTGCTTGTGGTATTTTCTTCTCTGCCGCCATCCCCGCAGAGAAGAAACACACGCATGCATCAGCAGCCTTACTCGCTGTATGTTTGTTTGGCCACACATGTAAGTCGACACCGTCACACGCCCTGAATGTCTCTCACTCTTTCATTTTTTTCTTTGTCAGTGACCTGTACTGTATGTTAACTATTATTTAGTGTTCATGAATGAGCAGATTATTTCAAAGAAAATGGATGCAAAATGTTGACATTTTTACTTTTGGAGGCTCAGCAGCATAACATGTAGTGTCTCGACTATTCCGAAAACATTTTGTCTCAATATTCAACTAAAATAACAACAGCAACAATACTATTTGGAAAGCTGCGCATTTCTGCATTGCACAAACATCGGTGTAAGAGACAAATTAAAATGCAAAGTATGAAACTGTGGACTGGGTATACTTGGTACAGCTGGGCAGTTTTTTTCAGTACACTGAAATAACATTTTGCAATATTCTGGTAAAATGACATTCTTTGTCCTCATCATATTATGAGTTCATTTTTGTAAAATTGCAACCTTTTTTTCTTGTAAGAAAACGACTTTTTTCTCTTAATATTTTGACTTTATTCTTGTAAAATTCCATCTGTTTTTTCAGTTTTACTATTGTTTTTTTTTTTTGCTAACTTTCGTCTTGGTAATTTTCCTCTCACAATTCTGACTTTTTTCCTATAATATTTTGACTTTATTCTGCAGCCTAATTTTCCCAAAATTACAACTTAAACTATCGTTTTGTTTGTTTCTCATAATATTACGACTTTTTTCC
Organism: Dunckerocampus dactyliophorus; assembly: GCF_027744805.1. NCBI lineage: Eukaryota > Metazoa > Chordata > Actinopteri > Syngnathiformes > Syngnathidae > Dunckerocampus > Dunckerocampus dactyliophorus. The sequence continues at coordinate 2,985,587 of NC_072827.1, forward strand.
TTAAAATGTTGTTATTTATTATTATTTTGACGTTATTTATCCTGGTAATATTAATAATAATAATGGATTAGATTTTTATATAGCGCTTTTCAAGGCACCCAAAGCGCTTCACAATGAAGTGATCCCATTTTTCATTCACTCCTCAGTGGTGGTGGTGATCTACGTCTGCATGCGCAGCGGCCCTGGGGTAGTCTGACGGAAACGTGGCTGCCAATTTGCACCCGTGGCCTCTCCGACCGCCCAACATTCACTCACATTCATACACCGGCGTGGGCAGCACTGGAGGCAAGGTGGGTGAAGTCTGGATGACCTGCTCTACTGCCGCCTGCATATTCCGACGTTATTCTCGCAACATTTGACTTTCTCTTGTTCGATTACAACTTTTTTCTGTAAATATTTTGACCTTAGTCTTATAAAATAACTGCTGATTTTTCAGTTTTGTTGTTTTTTAAGAATGTGCCGCGGGCCTTTAAAAAAACCAGCCCTCCCCGGGCCGCACTTTGTACACCCCTGCTCAACATGCTTTTCATTGGACAACGGCAATAAGATTTACAGCAAACATTGTCAACGTAAAAGTACTGACTGACTCTACTCTAGAACCTTTCTTATTACTCATTTCGGCCTTTTCTTTGGGTTTTTTTTTTTATATTACGGGATTGTTTTAGATCCTTTGAAGAGGTGTGCACTCTACTCTTGTTTTTTTATTGTTGATGATTACAGAATTTATCGGGAACATCCTTGGAAAGCTAGATGGGCTTGATAAAGAGAGAGAGGAGGGAGAATTCTTTATGCAGTTTGTATTGGCTCTCCTTAGCGTGCTGGTGTACCTAATGTTGTGTCCAGCGAGTGCTCCCGCTGAGTGAGAGAAAGCGTGTTACAGTAAAAGAGTTGAAGCAGAGGACATGTTATTTCTACACAGCAGTACAAGTCAGGGACGTGTATCTCCTGTCAGCTTGATGACAGATGACACTTGCAGGATGATGTGTTTATGACTATATTTGGAGGTGTGTGTGTGTGTGTGTGTGCGTGTGTGTGTGTGTGCGTGTGTGTGTTACTCCCTCTTGCTCGCCCGTGCTCAATAAAACCCATGAAGTATTCCAGCCTGCGCTGCGCTGTCTTCGTCACAAGTGTGAAGAGTTATGCGGCAGCTCTGCTGCTGAGTTTTCCACAGGAACGCTGCGTGTTTATCAGCTGTTACACTTTTACAACAAAGCTGCTCATCCCGGGAATGTGGGGCAGCCATCGTGAGGTCCCTTGAACATCAGGCAGGGGTGGCACGAGCTCTTAGGAGTTGCCTACAAGGAACACAGCTCACATTTCATTTTTGTTTTAGTAAATCTTGTCATGAGGCAATATTCTCTGAAGTGAACTTTCTATACAAGTGTGCTGCTATTGCCGTACAGATTTACTGTCAACACACGGCCATTATGGTCTAAATAGCTGGCAAGGAGCAAAACGGTGGTGGCGTGCATGAGTGCTGCCAACACCGCGTAGCTGTGGTTCATTGAGGGGAAAGATCACAAGTGAGTTGCCAGATAATTGCGTCTTGTCTAGCATGGTGATGGTAGCGTCATGGTGTGGGGATGCATGAGTGCTGCCGACACTGGGGAAGCTGTGTTTTATAGAGGGGAAAGGTGAAATATAACACAAGTGAGTTTACAGATAATTGCGTCTTGTCTAGCATGGTGATGGTAGCATCATGGTGTGGGGATGCATGAGTGCTGCCGACACTGGGGAAGCTGTGTTTTATAGAGGGGAAAGGTGAAATATAACACAAGTGAGTTTACAGATAATTGCGTCTTGCGTCTCAGTCAAGCATGGTGATGGTAGCATGCAGGAGTGTTGCCGACACTGGGGGTGCTGTGGTTCATTTCGGGAAAGATGAATTTCAACATTCCAAACAAACGCGCCTCCACGATGATACGTGTTTTGCTGAAGAAGATGAAGGTGACGGTGATTGAGTGGCCAAGTATGTTTCCTCCACACCTGAACCCAGTTGAGCACCTAGGAGGTATCCTCAAGCGGAAGGAAGGAAGGTGTGTGCATGATGTGTAGCATTCAGCAGCTCCACCAGGCATGTCGTCATGGAGGAGTGCAAGAGGATTCCAGTCACAACCTGTGCAGCTTTGCTCAATGCCCAAGGCAGTGCTGGGTAACAGTGGTGCTCACACTAAATAGTCACACCAACCACACAATTTGGGCATGTTTAGTGTTCGGGGTACTCACTTGTGTTGGAATTCCCCACAATGAACCACAGCACCCCAGTGTCAGCAGCACTCATGCAGCACTCAAACATGATGCTACCACCACCATATAAGACAGAAGGCAAGACACAATTATCATGCTACTCACTTGAGTTGGAGTTCATGTTTTCCCTCAATGAACCACATCTCCCCCAGTGTCGGCAACACTCATGAACCCCTAGACCATGACGAGACACCACCATGCCCGACTGTAGACAAGACACAATTATCTAGCTACTCACTCGTGTTGGAATTCATCTTTCCCCTCAATGAACCACAGCACCCCAGTGTCAGCAGCACTCATGCAGCACTCAAAAATGATGCTACCACCACCTTGCAAGACAGAGGGCAAGACACAATTATCATGCTACTCAATTGTTGCTGGACTTCATGTTTTCTCTTAATGAACCACAGCTCCCTCAGTGTCGGCAGCACTCATGCATCCCTAGACCATGACGAGACCACCATCATGCAAGACAGAGGGCAAGACACAATTATCATGCTACTCAATTGTTGTTGGACTTCATGTTTTCCCTCAATGAACCACAGCTCCCTCAGTGTCGGCAGCACTCATGCATCCCCAGACCATGACGAGACCACCATCATGCAAGACAGAGGGCAAGACACAATTATCATGCTACTCACTCGTATTGGAATTCATCTTTCTCCCTTCAATGAACCGCAGCACTCCAATGCCGGCAGCACTCGTGCACGCTGCCAACACCATGCTTGACTGTAGGCAAGACATGATTATCTTGCTACTCGTTTGTGTTGCCAGCTGTTGAGACAATGATGGCTGTGTGTTAAATTTACAGTAAACTTACACTGCTGGACAAGGTGCACACTGACTACTCTAAAGTATATCCAACTTGAGTTTCTATAGTATTGTCCCTTGATAAGATTTAATACAACTATTTGAACGGCTCCCTGGCTTCGCTTGCATGAGATTCGTGACAACTTCAGACAGTGAGGAATCGGCAAGTCAATAATGAATATTTCCAGATTTTCATGAAACATATTTGGCTGTTTTGCTTTGTACCCACCAACTGGAACATCAAACTGGAACATTAAAGCCTTTGAAAAAGAAGTCTGAGAACGCCAGCCTTCATCAAAGGTGTGCGGTTTCCCAGAATGCAATGCCATTCTTCCCAGTAGACCGCTACTACCGCTACTACGGAAACACTGCAGGCGTTCTTCACGTTACTCTTTTTTGCTGGTCTCTTGCAGGCAGTTGGCATCGAATGACGTGCTTCAATTGAGGCTTTCTAAGGAAGTTCCACTGAGAACGTTGTTTCTTTGCACGTAGGTCCCGAGTAATTTGGCTGCTTTGCGTAAGAAAAAAGAAAGTCAAACGGAATGATTGATGAATTAAGATCAAGTTCAGGTTCATTTGCCATGTTTGGGGGAAAAAAAAACCTTTTAGATGTCCGTCCAATACAGAGCCTTATAATTGCATTCTTCTGGGCTATGAATTCTGTTCTCCAAGCCACGAGCCAGGTTCTGACACATTTAGTTCAGTAATTACTCCGCCGATGCAGTAATCACTTCAAAATATTAGTCCCCGCAGCATCATTATTCCACAGAGGAACGTGTTGGGTACACAGGATTTATTTCCTACGCGAATAAACTTTAACAAATGTTGCCTGCGGCCGGTGGCCTCATTGTGCGCACTGAAACCAAAACCCAAGCCTCACAGGGGGTGTCACACTTTTCTCTACCATGGTGGACAAAACACATACACTGTACAGTATATCTCCTTTGTTTTATTTGCATAATTTGCCAAAGGATCACTTTTGGAGGTTTACATCTCATCCTGGAGCACGTCAGTGCTTCGGCCCTCACGTGCTGAGCTTGTCAAATTCACAGATTTTGACGTCACGTTCAAGATAAGATCTCGGGGGAGGTATCGCCTTTTCTCGTCTTTTGCAGAAATATTCTCCCTGGCCATATTTCAGCGGGGGTGTGATCGATGCTGTTGGCTGTCAGAAACGATTAAGACCAGAAGAGTGTGGCCAAGGAATTTCCCTCCGTGTGTGTGTGTGTGTGTGTGTGTGTGTGTGTGTGTGTACATGGAGCACAGTAACATGACACACCTGTCACTCAAAACGGTCCAAGTCATGTCAACTGTGTTTCGAATTGACTCAGTGCTCATAAGAAGTCCATTAAGACGCTGCGCAATGTCTGTTTCGATAGTTTCCACGTATTAACTGTTTGAGACTTATGGGGACCCAAACAGAGTTGAGTTCAATATAACACAATAAATAAAACAACTCCAAATAATCCACAAAGCCAAAGCTCGCTGTATGCTCACATTCCTGGATGTATGGTTTAATTTATTGCTCCTCCTGCTAGCTCTTCCTCACAACCGTCATGTTGCGCAATGCAAAAACGTGTGTGCTCTTACATTCATTATTTTCCAAATCCTATTTAATTGCAATGGAACCTCGGTTAGCATCATTAATCCATTCCAGGATGTCCGACTCTAACTGAGACGTACTCTAACCGAATGCATTTTCCCCATAAGAAGTAATGTAAATCTAATTAATGCATTCCAGAAAGCCAAAAATGTTATACAAAACGTATTTTCTTTAGGTTTATTTTTACATGAAGATGTGACTCTTGACATGGTCCGGGCTCCAGGCTTTCTTTTAAGATGTGCAGTGAAGCCTACTGTAGGCATATACACGGGGCGGGCTAAAACGATGGAGAGTCCCAAAGAGACCCAGAGACCCTGCGTGGCCTCCTTTTTGATATCATGAGGGACGTAAAGGGTCGAAAGAGTCACCTGAGGCCGAGTGTGAAACCACATGAGACTACAGTACCGAGATGATACTTGCGACCATTCCCAGGCAAACGAACCTGATATTTTGGGTTAAAAATAAAGATAGCCAGCTTCTTCTTTCAGACGCTCGGTGTGGTCGCTGGGGGCAGCGGGTGGGCGCCGCCACCCTCAGAGACAACCTTAAGTAAGCCAAAACGGGCGGCTGGCAAAACCTCTGATCCGAGAGTCTGGATTCGACTAATTGGATCATGGAGCGGTCAAGCCTTCAAAAGGCCAAACAAGACAGGCCAACCGAGACGAGCGTGCAAAGTTAGACAGGAGACACCTAATTAGCGGACATTTGCAGAACTCCCAGGAAGTAAAAATACCTTCCTTATATCTCCATGTTTAGATGCGAGATCATTTTGAATCTTGGACTTGGGACTTCATTGTTGTTTGTTGGCGTCATTGCATTAAAACTGGGTCAAGTGGCAATGAGGAACCCTTTAAACGGACCCTAATCCAAGAAAAACAGCGCATTACCTCCTTTTTTCAAGCCAGTACTCGTGTCTCTTGAGAAAATTCACCACTTTGCAGTTCGAATTTTGCTGCTTCACTCAATAGTTTTTCATCAAATCCAATCAATCATGGTTAAATACGGCGTAGTATTAGTCAAGACATGCATATTTAAGCAAATATTACATACTTTTCACCTAAATCAGCATTTTAAAGCATAGAAATGGCAAAATGAAGTAAAATACAAGGCATATAAGGCATTCAGAGGATGCATTGAAAGTTGCTGGGATGATATGTAGTATTCTACACTGGTCACTAGGTGTCAGTAGTGTTATTGTCATGCTGGGTGAGACTCACAAGCACCTGACTTGATCACCGGAACGACAGGCTTGTTTTTTTTTGCAAGTTTGAATGACCTCACATACAGGCACAATAATCCATGATTAAAAATCCCTCATAAAAACACGGGCTACTGTTGCGGCCGTAACGCACGGCAAGCTGAAACTCAACTCTGAACCCACGACGTCACTTCCTGTCTTGTCACTCATTCTGCTTCCCTAAGGAATACATTTTGAGCAAAACACATGAGCACAAGTCTTATTTATGTCAGCAATGTCTCATTTACTGTTATTTTGTCTACCTTAGCGGGTGATATGAGCGTAAAGATGCCTATGGGTGTTATTTCATGTCTGGAGGGCTCTTATAATTCTAAAAAGAGTACAATCAAACCTGTCTTAGCGGCCACCTTTATAGAACAGCCACCTGCCTATAGCAGCCACTGACAAATCGCCCGCGGCAAATTTACATGTTATAGACCCTGTGTATAGCAGTCACCTGTCCAGCGGCCACCCATTTTGTCTCCCTTGGTAAATATCTGACCGCATATAGCGGCCAAATTACCGACTCAAGTAGACGCTTCATGCACGAAAAAGTTTCGTTTTTCAATCAATGAAGCCATCGTGTGTAGACTTTAATTACTGAGTCCGAGCTCAGTCACAATCATTCACAAGATCCACACAAACTGTCAGTTGTTCCACATAAAAAAGCCGTCTTCTTTTGAGCTTGCTATTTCCTGGTCAAACATGTAACTTTAAGAGCATTTGCACCAAAACATTACCGCAAAGTAGGCTGGGAACAGGACGTGCTCCCAGCGATGCTACAATAAAAAAAAAAATACGCTAGCATGCATGCGGCAGCGGGAGAAAAACTGAGTTTGGTTGTACTTAATTGAAGTATTTTAGAATGTACTCACGTTATTTTTCATCAATCCTCATCCACAAATCCATCAAAGGCCTCATCTTCTGTATTCGACACAAAAAAGCCGTCTTCTTTTCCGTTGGCTACTAGTCTGTTAACTTGTCAGTGTTATTCAGCTCCGAAGCAAAGAAGGAAACTTCTCCTGTTGCTTCTGCCAACTTTATTTATTGAACGCGGCCACCAGACAGCAGCTCAGAACACACACACATCTCTCAGCATCGTCTCTCCTTCCTGCTTGCCCACAAGGCAAAGGTTAAACAAGCCCCACTACATAGCTGTCCAGCCAATGCCTGTAAGAAATGACACCGTTTATTTCCTGGTGTGCACTGGTCAATACTGTAATGCCACTTGTTGTGGGGAAGGAGAGACTCACGTCGCCGATGCACTTTAATGGCTTTATTAACAGCGGAGAACACTGCAGGACTTTACATCCACGCCAACATAAACACACTTCCCAACTCTCTCCAAACTCACAGCTAGCACTGAGCCCAGCTCTCCTGCTCGGGACGCCCGCCGTCACTTCCCGTCACTTCCTGATGAACTAAAGCTGTAATGACACTCTGCCGTATAAAAAGTAAAATATTAAAAACAAGCGTAAGACATTACTAGCACAGCTTTGTTCTGTGGGTCGTGGATAATAACAAGCCTGGTAGTGCTGTACAACTTTTATCCGCAGTCACACAGTGCCCTCTACTGGTCAACATTATTATTATTATTACTTTTTTTCCCTTTTTTTCTTTTTTTCCCTCTACTGGTCAACATTCAAACTGGACGCCAACCTGTCTATAGAGGCCACCTGTCTATAGCGGCCACTTTTGCAGTCTCCCTCTAGTGGCCGCTATAGACAAGTTTGACTGTATTTGGAAGGTGGCAAACAGGTTTTATGTGCTCTAACTACAAAAATATTCCATGTAAAAATAAGGAATCCTACTTTGCGGAAATTCACATATCACTTATATAAAAAGTTTTTCTATGCCACTTGTCCTCAGTAGGGTTGTGGAGGGTGGTAGGGGAGGTGGTTATGCTGGAGCCTATCCCAGCTGACTTCGGGCGACAGGCGGGGTACACCCTGGACTGGTGGCCAGCCAATGGCAGGGCACATATAGACAAACAAGCATTCACACTCACATTCATACCTATGGACAATTTAGAGTCTCCAATTAACCTAACATGCATGTTTTTGGAATACGGGAGGAAACCGGAGTACCCGGAGAAAACCCACACACACGGGGAGAACATGCAAACTCCACACAGAGATGCCCAACAGATATTTAAACTGTACATGTAATATCTCACGGAAAACATATATACAATGTTATAATGCCTGACCAAGTCATTTGTAGCGCGTGCGTATGCAGGGGTGCCGCCAGGACTTCTTGGCCCCATGAAAAAACAAGTTACATTGGGCCACCCCTTTTATTTTTTTACTTTTACCGATTTTTGGGCCCTCTGCCAGTCATGGGCCCTTGGGATTGTAATGGATTAATAAATGTATGGGAAACACTGGGATTGTTTGGCTTTGGGTTATTTTATTTATTTTTAGTGTGTTGCATTTATGTATAACCCACATTTTGGCTGTTATTGATGGCTGATCAGATCAGATTTGTCTACTCAACACTTGTTTGCAGGATTAAAGAGTAGATTTTTAAAAAATCCTTTACAATGGAGAAAATCTAGAACATCCCTAGACTGGACCCTCGCTGTGTTAATCGCGTCCTCTTCAGTACACTTGACGCTTTCTTCAATAACACGCCCTTATCTGTACGTGATCAAATCTCTGGAAAGACAAATGCAAAGCCGAGGTAACACATCGGTACCATCTACAATGGACTCAAAGACTTTATATTTACGTACCAAGATTTTGTAGAGGACGGTATTTTATCATCATCATCGCTCCTGACCTCCTTTTGGGAGCAGAAGATTCCTGCCTTGGCAGAGGCCTACAGATGATGGAGGGTCTCATTAATTTAATTTACAATGAGCATCATCTCAGTAGAAAGTTAGCTCTGGCGCTGGCTGTGTGAACATTGGCCGGCTGGTGCTCGGCCAATGAGGAATTAGCGGCTCGGGCCAAGGTTGCTAATGAGTCCCGTTTTCCTGCAGGGCTCCATATGAGCTTTCAGAACAACTAAAAGTTGGTAAAGACCTACTGGGGATTAAGGCAGCTTCATCGGATGTACTATATGGTGTGATCAGTCAGTCAAACCTGTTGGAAAAAAGAAATGGAGCTGATGGGACATGTGAATGCAAAACGAGCACCGTATCATTTGCAGAGAGGTTGTGTGTAACAACCGTTTAAGGAAGGACAAGTGATCTTTCAAATATGTTCTGTTGTGCACTGCTGGGCGGTGAGACGGGGGGGGGGGCTTAACTCTGAGCTGAAGGAAAGAAAGGCAGGCGAATTAAAAACAAACAAGAACACTTGGAGAGCAAGGCTGTTTTGCAACTTGTTGTTGGCGGGAGGCGCCGATCCGCCAGAATGGCAACGTCAATAAAGCGCCGGTTTATCACGCAGCTGCGGCCAGTAAAGTGTCAGAAACTCGGGTCAACACTTGGGTCGATACTCGCTGGGTTCATCCAAGCGGGTCAGAGAGATACAGCTGTGCACTGTCCATCATATTTAAGGTTATGGCCGTGATCCGAAGTACTTTCAAGCTGAAGCTGTTCCCGTCGTGTGGGATCTACATCAGGGGTGTCCAAAGTGCAGTCCGCGCCACATTCTAAAAATGTACTTTGACAAGAAAACTACAAAAAAAAACAACAGCAAAAATGGAGAAAAACAGCAAACAACAAAGTCAAAATAAAGAGATTAAAGTTCTAATTTAACAAGAAAAAGTTATTATTTTTGGACAATAATTGATCAATTTGAAACAATTGATCAAGCTGAAATATTACAGAAAAGATGTGATTTTTACAAGTTGTAATATTATGAGAAACAAACAGAAGCAAATAAAGTTGTAATTTTTGGAAAATTAGGTTGGGGAAAAAGCTCTGATATGAATTCATTCATGGATGAAATTGTACATAGTGCTTTTCAATGCACCCAAAGCACTTCACGATGAAGTGAACCCATTATTATTTCACTCCTCAGGCACACACTGTGGGTGGTAATCTACATCTGTGGTCACAGCTGCCCTGGGGTAGTCTGACGGAAACGTGGCTGCCAATTTGCGCCGACCACCACCTAACATTCATTCATAATATTATGAGGAACAAACAAAACAACAAATATAAAGGCCTAATTTTTGAATAATTAGGTTGCGGGAAAAGTTCTAATGTTCTGTCACTGTGGAAGAGACGCTAGCGAGGACAAACAAGCAGTATAGAAAATGAATGAATCAAAGTCATAACTATAAAAATGGCAGAAATGGAAATATCCGCTATAATTTTATGAGCACAAACTCAAAATATTTTAAGAGAATAAACTTGGAATATTATGAGGAACAATAAAGTTCTTTTAGTAGTATTAGTAGTATTAGTTGTTTTTTTGTTGCAATATTATGAGAGGCAAACGACAAAATAAAGTTGTAATTTTTGGAAAATTAGGTTGGGGAAAAAAAAAGGTCCAATATTATGGGAATAAAGTCAAAATATTATGGGTGTAATGGAAAAAAATGGCAGAAATGGAAACATCAACTGTAATTGTACGAGCATAAAACATAATATTTTATGAGAAGAAACCCCTAAAATTATGAGGAAAAATAATGTCTTTTTAGTAGCATTGTGTTTAAATATTAAAGGAAAAATCATGTTTTTTATTGCAATATTATGAGAGACAAACGACAAAATAAAGCTGGAATTTTTGGAAAATTAGGTTGGGGAAAAAAGTTCTAATATTATGGGAATAAAGTCAAAATATGATGGGTTTTATGGGTAAAGTCTAAATATTTTATGAGAATAAACTTGTCACATTATAAGGAAAAATAATGTCTTTTTAGTAGCATACTGTAGAGTTCAAATATAAAAGAAAAAAATGTTTTTTGGTTGCAATATTATGAGAAACAACAAAATAAAGTTGTAATTTTTGGAAAATTAGGTTGGGAAAAAAAAGTTCTAATATTATGGGAATAAAGTCAAAATATGATGGGTTTTATGGGTAAAGTCTAAATATTTTATGAGAATAAACTTGTCACATTATAAGGAAAAATAATGTCTTTTTAGTAGCATACTGTAGAGTTCAAATATAAAAGAAAAAAATGTTTTTTGGTTGCAATATTATGAGAAACAACAAAATAAAGTTGTAATTTTTGGAAAATTAGGTTGGGAAAAAAAAGTTTTAATATTATGGGAATAAAGTCATAATATTCTTCTTTTCCGTTGGGCTTTTCCCTTCAGGGGTCGCCACAGCGAATCAAATGCCTCCATCTAAACCTGTCTTCTACATCCTCTTCTCGCATCCAATTTCCACCGGCACCCTGTAGGTCAACAGCACCGATGGCGGTCGATGTTAACCCGGCCCTCGACCGACCCGGTATGGAAGTCTTAGGTTTGATTCGCATGTTTGATTTGGCAAAGGTTTTACGTCGGACGCCCTTCCTGACACAACTCTCTGTATTTATCCGGGCTTGGGACCGGCACAATAAGACACTGGCTTGTGTCCTCTTGCGGCTACATTACAATAAAGTCATAATATTACGAGACGAAAATTTGCAAAGATTATTTAAGAAGAAAGTTGAAATATTTAAAAAAAACAACAGCAAAAATGGAAAAAAGAACAAAGACCGAAGTTGATGCTCATAATGTGCTTTTCCACTTATACCACAAAGCTGAGATGCAGGATTTTCTCGAAACATGCTGCATATACTGTAACTTCTTAGCATATCTACATGGGTTGCTTTACAAAATATCAAAGTGGTCCTTGCATTCTTTCATTTTACCACAGTGTGGCCCTCGGGAAAGCTTTGGACACCCCTGCGATATGCCATTGTGGTTTGTAAAATTGGTGAAAAACCCTGGAACCCGGGACTTTTAGTTGCGCATTCCTATGAGGGCCAACAAGCGGCGATTCCTCCCACCACAGAGAGATGTCACCTCCAGTTTCTTGGGGGCGTTTGAGGCCGGCGTGTTGAAGGCATGAGCGAAGGATCAAAGCGTGTGAGGAAGGAGCGTGTAACTGAAGAGCCGTAATCCTCTGGGCTCTCGGCCTCATTCCCAGACTGTTACAGTTGGTCACGTTGTTTACGTGGCCTCGCGTCCTTTCTGTCGCCCCTGCAGAAACGACCGAGGGCCCTCCGGCCGTGCAGGCCGACGCGTCTGTCTCGTCTCCTCCTCGAACTGCAACAACACGACACAGAGGAGGATTGCGTGGTTTCTCCGTGAAAGAGATGACTTTTCCCAGTTAAGGTAGCTTTCTCACCGGGGAGAACCCACTGGAACATCATGTATCTCTCTTGTTATTTTAGTTACATCACCAATTCAAGAAAGGTGAAATGGGAGATAAGTGAAGAGGTCTTGCCTCTGCACGGTAAGCAGGAAGTGTTGATGTCATCACAGGACATGTGCTGACATTTCTGGGTCAGAGCCTGTTTATAATTATTATTACAAGAGCCGATAATGTTCTCGCAAGCATCGCCGAGGGCCCAAATCCAAACACGAGCTCTTTGACGAGCGTTTGTTACCACTCTTGTAAGAATGTTGACCCCGACAGCTGCGGTAGCTACCCGGCATCTGTCCAGCATCTCCTTCGCCGTTCACACAGTCGCTGGTCGGTCTGCATGTCAGTTAGCCTCTTCCGCACAGATATCCAGCAAAACAACAAAAACCTGGGTTGAACATGGGGTGTAAATAGATTGATCAGAAATGATTGGTCGTTATGACGTTAAGGTCTGGGGCTGCACGAGTGCTGCCAGCACTGGGTGAGCTGAGGGGAAGATGAATTCCAGCACGTACTTTGTGCTGAAAATGTGAGGGGTGTGCAAATAAACCAATAAATAAACTTAATAAACCACAGGTTTAGCCCCTCCGCAGCATTTTTTGTTGTTGGCCCGCAGAAATAAAATTAAAGCAAAAATAGCCCATCAAAAATGGAAAAAATAGAACCAAAAGGAAAACTGTCAAGAGAAGCAGCAGAAAACATTGCGATTCGAACATCGCACTCTCACTCTATCGCGTTTTCTCAAACATTAATTAATAATTCATCGCTGTTTTGTTGTTGAATACGGCCTATTTTTAGTAAAATGAAAAAAAGAAAGGCATGTTTAAGCAAATTCTACTTATTCTTGGCCAAGGTTGAGCATTTTCATGCATAAAAATGGCTAAATGAACTAACACAATGAACTAGGCAGAAGAAGCATTCTAATTGTGAATGTAATATTCCGCATTGGCCACTAGGTGTCATTAATGGTTCGGTGAGACCAGCATCAGACGTGACACCACAACAGGCATTGATTGCAGGTTTAAATTCTCTCACAACAGGCACAATGCTAAAAACATAATAATCATAATAATAACACAAACTACTTTTGGAGCCATAACACACAACGAGCTAAAAGTCAACCCTGAACCCTCCAACGTCAACTTCCTGTCCTCCCCACATCTGTCTGCCCGCCGCTAAGGTTCCCAAGGGAACACATTTACGGTGACACACACGAGCAAGAGTTTTATTTACATGTTAAATGTACGTTGATGAGACAATAGCCACCGCAGGAAGTACACGATCCAGAAAAAAACAAGGCGCTACTAACGTGTGAGTATATGTTATCCTATTATCCTGTATTTAGAAGATTGTGAACAGGTTTTCTCTGCCATAACTACAAAAATATTCCATTTATTAATATTGAATTCTGCTTCACGCAAATTCACTTATCGCGGTTGGGCCCGGAACCAATTAACCGCGATAAATGAGAGATGTCTGCAGATAAAAAGGTTTTTTTTGCCTTTTTTAGGAAATTAAAGCACACATAAAAATATAAACCTGGTTTTCAGTATGCAGCCCTCGGTTTGGTCACCTGACATAGATGTATAGTTATGTGGCCGAAAGGGGTCTTCTACAAGTAAGACATTCACAAAGTAGTGTATTTAACATTTTTAGGGCCACTTTAATTTAAAAAATCTGAGATTTTGAGAACAAAGAGAAAAAAAATTGCAAATTTACAGTACATCTCAAAACAGAGCAGTTGAGCACAAGCAGATTAGCATGTCTAGCTAGCCCTTCTCACTTCCGCCTTAATCACCCCGCCCCCTCCACATGCCCAAGGCCACAGGTCACATAAGTCCCCCCTTTTCATAGCTGTCTCAGGCAATGCCTGTAACATAAACTTACCTGTTTTTTCTCCTAAATTTCCCACTTTATTCTCATAAATTTACAACTTTATTCTCAAAATCTCAGATTATTTTAATACTCATAATCCATCTCATTGAGATATGAAAAGGGGGGACTTATGTGACCTTTGGCCTTGGGCAAAGGTAATATTATGACTTTTTTCTCATAAATTTTGGACTTTTTCTGCTAAATTTACCACTATTTTTCTTGTAAATTTACGACTATTTTTCTCGTAAATTTACGACTTCTTTTCTCGTTAATGTATGACTTTTTTTCATAAATTTGTGACTTTATTCTTGTAAATTTACGCCTTTTTTCCTCATAAATTTACGACTTTATTCTCGAAATCTGCGATTATTTTAAGACTACGTCATAACAGGCATTGCCTGAGACGGCTATGAAAAGGGGGGACTTATGTGACTTTTGGCCACGAGCAAAGGGAATATTATGACTTTTTTCCTCATAAATTTACGACTTTTTTCAATGCCTGTTATGATGGAGGATTAAAATAATCGGAGATTTCGGGAATAAAGTTGTAAATTGGCAAGAATAAAGTTGTACATTTACAACTTTTTTTATTGTAAATTTATGACTTTTTTCTCGTAAATTTACGACTTTTTCTCATAAATTAACTACTTTTTTTCTCAGAAATTTACGACTTTTGTTTCCTAAATTTACTTTATTCTTTATGTTTCCAACTTTTTCCAACTTTCTTTTCTTTCTTTCAACTTTATTCTTGTAGATTTACGACTTTTTTCTATTATTCTCGTAAATTTACCACTTTATTCCCTGAGACGGCTTTGAAAAGGGGGGACTTATGTGACCTTGGCCTTGGGCAAAGGTAATATTATGACTTTTTTCCTCATAAATTTATGACTTTTTTCCCCTTAAATTTACAACTTTTTTGTCATAAATTTACGACTTTTTTTCTCGTAAATTTGGTACTTTTTTCTTGAAAATGTACAACTTTTTTTCTAATAAATTTATGACTTTTTTCAATGCCTGTTATGATGGAGGATTAAGATAATCGGAGATTTCAAGAATAAAGTTGTAAATTGACAAGAATAAATTTTTTTATTGTATATTTATGACTTATGACTTTTTCTCATAAATTTACGACTTTTTTTCATAAATTTACGACTTTTGTTTCATAAATTTACTTTATTCTTTATATTTCCGACTTTTTTTCTCATAAATGTAAAACTATTTTTCTTATACATTTTCGACTTTATTCTTGTAAATTTACAACTTTTTACTCAGAAATTTACGACTATTTTAATCTTAAATTCACAACCTTATTATTGTATATTTTAGACTTTTTTTCTCATAAATGTACAACTTTATTCTCAATATCTCCAATTATTGAAATACTCCGTCATAACAGGCATTGCCTGAGACGGCTATGAAAAGGGGGGGCTTATTTGAGGTAATATTGTGACTTTTGTTCTCTTAAACTTAGGATTTTTTTTTTTTCAATGTGGCCTTAATACTCTGTCATAAACATTTTTTAAACAAAAATTCAGTCTGTGGCTGACATCTCCCCAAAAAAGCAGGCCTCCGTTTACCTTTGCCGCTGAGAGGGGAGGAATGGCTCCTCACCTTTGAACAGAGACGCTGAGCTTCAATACGTTTGGTGTGGTGGGTTTATTTTAATGCAGCCTCTCTCCTCCTCCTCCTTGACACAAGCGCGCGTTCTTTATCGTTTCTGTGTACGTGAGCTCACACACCCACCTGTGCCCACATGACCTGACCACGCCCCTCTACACCCGTGCACACGGTGCCCCTTGCCAAACTCATAACCCGTCTTCAGAAAGTCGTTTGTTGATTTGGCTTGAGCTGCTGTGTGTGACCGCGCTGATCCCTGCTTGTAGACTTACAGGCTGGAGTTGCGAAGGCGTTGGGAATGGATTGCGGCAACCAGACGGAATAAACTCTTTATAAAACAATCTTCTACTTCTTGTTGACTTTTAACTCCTGTTTGGCACTTTCTACGCACGTCTGTTTATCCTCAGGAGGGTCCTTGTGGAGGTTTGGACGATCAACTGTTGCTCCCCCCTCCCACCACCCCCACCACCTCTACTGTTGACCCCTGGGTGTCTTTAGGACAAGGAGCAGGATGGTCCAATCATAGATGAGCATATCGATCTGTTTTTTTCAGCCCCTTTCTTTCCCTTGCTGACAGTTTGGAGGACGCTGTGTGCCCTTTCTGTAACCCCCCCCCCCCCACTGCCATGCCCCTACCGGCGCTTCAAGCCCCCCCACCCCACCCTTCTTCACCTCCTTCCACCTGACCAGCCAATGGGACTGAGCAGGCAGGCTGGTCTGGGTGTGGACTGAGAGAGGAGGAGGAGGTGGGGCAGGGGGGGGCGAACGGACAGGACCACAAACACCCGACTCGCCAGACGGCCAGACAGGCAGGCAGCAGCGACGAGAAACATTTCACACACTGTCAGAAAATGTGCCCCGTTTGCTTGTGAGTGTTCCGTCTGGAGCGTTTCCTCCATGGATGGACACGGCTTCCACGACACCTGAGGCATCACCTGAGAAGATAGACCCATTAGCTTAGCTGAGAGGCTCGCAAACAAACAAAGTGACTTTTGGAGGAATGCTGGCCGGCCCGCAAAGGTTCCCCGACATGGAGGTGCTGGGAGGAATGGAGGATGAGCAAGTGGACACGGCGAGGGGCCGGGCGGGAAGCTGCGTGGAGTTTCACAGCGTCAGGGTAAGGAGCTTCAGCTTGGAGGAGATGACAACGTCGCATGTGGGAAGTGGGAAGGGACTTTCATAGCCAGACTCGCGGGAACACGGAAGGTGTTTCCGTGACTTGTTATGGCTGTCATGTGCGACTTTACCAATACATGAATTTAGAAGAAGGCAACCATGCCCGTTTAGCCACAAACTGGACAGTGGAACCTCGGTTTTCATCATCAATTTGTTCCAAAAAGGTCAGATGGAAACGTTTCCCTTAAGAAATCATGTAAATCCATTTAATCTGTTCCAGGCACCCATAAATATGAACCAAAGAATACATTTTATACAGAATAATTATGCTTTTCCAGGCATAAAACAATGTAAAATAATTATAATCGAGGAATGGATGAAACTTATCGATGGGGGCACCCCGTGCATCTTGGCCAGATGGGATTCAATAGTGTTTCTCACCCTCTTGATCAAGTTGCTGGCACTCGCTATTTTTTTTTTGGCCCCATGGCCTGTTATTTAGCAGTAGCACTCAATAAAAAATGCACGGACAGCGAGTCAGCCACGGGCAGGGTGCTTTATTTGGGCTATCGATTCCACGGAACGATACAGTACAGGACAAATGGACTAGTTTGTGGATTTGGTCGGATATTTTTAATAATAAATAAATAATAATGGATTGATTTCATTTAGCGCCTTTTTACACGGCACCCAAAGCCCTTCACAGTGACGTGAACCAATGATTCATTCACTGGTGGTGGTAGCCTACATCCGTAAGCACAGCTGCCCTGGGCTAAACTGACGGAAACGTGCCTACGCCCTCTCCGACCACCACCGAACATTCATTCACATTCATACGCCAGTGGGGGCAGCACTGGGGGCAAGGCGGGTGAAGTGTCTTGCCCAGGGACACAACGACTGCGAGTGGGTGGAGAGAGTGAGGATCGAACCGCCAATCTTCCGGTTTCTGGACGACCTGCTCCACCTTCTGAGCCACTGCTGAAAAAAGGAGGAGGAAGATGTCTCTGAAAATATTAGTGTACATGAAATAGTTCACATGTCGGACCCACTCTTGGGTCCTGACCCACGAGTTTACAATCACTGCATTGGCTAAATGTGGAAAAAAAACACCTAATTTCTAATATTCTTACTGCAGGATGACCCAAGTATGAGGTAATCTAAAAAAAACAGTAAAATAACACTACTATTGACCATAAAAAGAAAAGAAAAATGGAAAATGGCAGTTGTGTTGTACGACATTGGTTACAGAGGTGTACCTAATGAACTGGAGTGTACATCATTGAACAGGTGCGTGCAAAATGATTATTTTTTTTGTTGTTGTCACCGGGTGCTTGTTGACTGACAGCTGCCATTTCATAAATAATAATTATCACAGAGGTATTCATCTGTCTGTTCTTGTGCTAGGTGCCTAATGATATCTGGCAGATATCCAAAACATGTCCTTGCTAACAAACATGGCCGACTGGGCATGTTATGATGCAGGAGCAGCCGTGTCAGCAGCACGCAAGGCCAGTCAAACACTCCTCATTTGCACATTGTTTCAACTTATTGTTGAACAAATACAGTCGATCCCTGCTATTTGTGGAGGGGTTACGTTCCGAGACCACCCTCCAATAGACAAATAAACGCGGGTAAATGAGACGCGCATAAAAATCTTTACTCTTGATACTCTAATAAAGCCTGGATTATGCTGCCACTGTACGCTAGGCCGGCTCGCTCCTCCCCCTCCGAACCCTCCTGCCAGCCTGACGCAGACGTTCTCCTTTGATGAGGATCAACATTCGCATTAAAAGTGACTGTTCTAATGATTAGATTAGATTCAGCTCGAATAAATAACCCTCCCTGTTTCTCATTTGCCACTGTTCACTTGCGACAAGGGAAGCTAGCAAGCGAAATGCATAGAAGCGCAATCCAGATAGAAGCAGTATGCCTCACACACTTGTTAACACATTTATCATTTTAAACTGTACAGCTACTCACCACTAATGAACGTTAATGATTGATGGACAGATGGAATCGGAGTCACAGTGTCGCCTTCAGCCTGGTTAGAGTGCGCCCCGGTTAGCGTGGCTTTCGGTTAACGTCCAAAATTTCCTCCACAATTTTGTCTCGGTTAGCGTGCCATACGACACACGTCTTGTCGTGTTGCTCATGCGCCGCGTGAGTCCAACTGTGTCCTGAATGTATTTTTATCGCCCTGTTAGCAGCCTGTTAGCTTGCTAATACATGGAAACGAGAACCGGAGTCAGCGCCGTCGCCCGTCTCTGATGTCATCAGCGGTGGACTAACTAACTAACACAGTTACGCCGCAAGTCTCAAAAATGTTAACACAAAACACATTTTTGTAGTTTTACAATTATAGTTTTACATGCATAAGAAAATCTAAACACATACCTATGATTAAAAAAAATGCATATTTAATCAAATTCTATGTATTTTTTGCCCAAATTAAGCATTTTCAGGGATAAAATTGACTAAATTAACTCAAATACAAATACAGTATGAGCCTTTAAGAAGTAGTATTCTACATTGGTTGTCTTGAACGACCGCTTTTATTGCAGGTTTAAATGATCTCACAACAGGCACAATCACAACATAATAATAGTCAGAATTCTAATTCTAAACTCAACCCTGAACCCTTGACGCCACTTCCTGCCCGCCATCAGTTCTACTCCCCGACAAGGCAAATGGTTTATTTTCTCTGATTATTCAAGTTTTATTGTCACATGCACAGTAAAACAGGTGGTTCTGTTATGCAAAGAAATTCTTGTTCTGTTCATTCTCCCAAAAAAGAAAGAAAAACACAAGAAAGAATAAGAACATCAGAAACATAAATACCAATAAATTAAGCAACAACAACAGAAGATACATGAATACAAATACATAAATAAATATATAGTGCTATGAGTGTGTGCGTGTGTTGCGTGCGGCAGACATACAGTCATCGGCCTGATCACTGGTGGTGTTGAAACATCATACAGAAGAGAGGTGGCGGACCTCATAGCTTGGTGTCGTGATAACAATCTCCTTCTCAATACAGATAAGACCAAAGAGATGATCATCGACCCAAGAACAAGGGAAAAGGTGTATGTACGTCTACTATATTGGGTAATAGGAGTGCAAAGGTGACTATAGGGGTGTTATATCATGTCTAGATGGCTCTAATCATGTTGAAAATGTATTTAGAAATATCATAAACAGGTTTTCTATGCCTTAGCAGTGAAAATACTGCATTTATCAATAAGCAGTCCTACTTATCGCTTATCATGGTCGGGTCTGGAACCAGTTAACCGCGCCAAACGGGGGATTACTGTACATATAACCGAGGAATGAAAGGGACGAATGAACATCTCAGGTTACTTTTACCTTCACTGAAGCTGTGATTGTTGACAAAGGCACGATGTGGCTCAACGCGGACACCACTTTTGTGTTTTGCTATGAGTTATTTCTCAAATTCAAAAGTGTTCCTCACTTTCGTGATCAAAATGCTGGCACTTGCAACTTTCTTCGGCTCCGTTTTGGCTTATTTTGCAGCCGTGATGAAAAGAAAAGCAGAGACTTGAGGTGAGAAACACTACTGAATTCAGGAAATTACTCATAGCAAAACACAAAAGTGTGGTCTGTGTTGATCTCACTTTAGCAACAATCACGTCTTCAATGAAGGTGAAAGGAACCTTACATTTTCATTTATCTATTTTCATTTGTCACTTTATATGTATTTGTAGGTATTGAGAATTGTTTTCTGCATGTAAAGCTAGAATTGCAAAACTATAAAATCGTGTGTTGTGTTCAAAGTTTTGCCTTTCTGGAACGGATGCATTGGATTGAAAGAATTTCTCATGCGAGTCCGTTAGGGTCCATTCTTTCTGGAATGGATCAACTTCACTTTGACACAAATGTTTTTTGCTTTTGCGACATCTCAAATATCTAAACAACTACACCAACATAAACAACACAAAACAGGGGTTGTTTTACATCAAAATAACAATGAATCGACAAATATGACACCATGGACTATTTACAGTTTTCACATTTGGAACTGAACCATGTGTGTGCACGCATGTGCGTGTGTGTGCGTGTGCATGTTAGAATTTCCCCACAATGCGTAACCTTCTGCACGCTACACTCCTCCACGCTCTCTCCCTTCCTCCTTGCCGTCATGTGTGATTCTTCCATCCACACGATCCCTGCCGAGCTCTTACCATTCTTTTCCAATCATTCAGCCTTGTAAATGTTCAACGGTGGGAAACATTTCAGCTTCTCAAAGACCAGCAGGAAAACCTCTTCGGGAATTCATAGCCTTGCGTTTCATAACCCAAATCTCCAAAGTCACCCAAAGTAGGGATAAAGTCAGAGGTATTTCCGCGGATAAGTTGAAGCGTTATTACGGCCACGTCTCTTGGTGTCCGCCGAAGCCAGCGGAGCGGAAAAGATTTGTCTGTGATTGTTGCAGCGCCTGTCATTCGAGTTTCAAAACAAGAGCTCGTTACTCGGTTTGGCGCTTGGTCATTTTTAGGTCTGATGGCGTCCATGCAGGCGGACCTGCTCGCCTTCAGTCCACTGGCCTCTGCTCCCGCACTTAAGCAGAACTACGGGAGGCCGATACACCGCTGAGGCTGTCGGTTGTGAGCAGTCGGCACGCATAAGAAAATGAAGTTATACCTGGCAGAGACTCTCCAGTCGAGCTGGAGGAGGCCTGTTTGTAATCAGCTCAGGAGAGAGGAGCCGGGCATGGATCCAACCTCAACGTGTCCTCCTAAATCCCACCCGATGAAGACGCGGCTATCAAAATGTCTGTTTTTTTTTAGCATGCCGCTAAATGGTATTTATGGCAGCGAGACTTGATAAATCCTAAACGGGGATTACCTCCAAGCGGGATGGTTCTCATGCTCTCTGAAGGATTTACGCTGATATTTTATGTTTAGCAGCTTATGCCGACTGTATTTTTTTCTTTGAGGCGCTCTGACCTCTTTTGCTTCTCCTCAGTAGGCTAGTTTCATTGCCCCTGCTCCCCGCTCCCCACGTCATGTTCACGTTTTGCTGTTCGTCTGTCGGTTTTGACGTTCCCTGACAGCCATGCTGCAGTGGATCGCGGGTGTTTTCTTGGTGGGATTCCAGACGTGCAGAGCAGAAAGTCAGGTGGCACCGCGCGAGGTCACCACCCGACTTCAAGGAATGCATCAGGAAAGCACTGAATGTTACTGAATGTTAGCCTTTTAGTTTGACGGTCGCTGCGACACTTCAGACCTCCAACCAGTGGTACTGAAATAAAAAAGTACTTTGGTGACATTTTACTCAAGTACAAGCAAAAGGTCGTGTGTGAACGTCTCCTCGAGAAAGAAAAGGGGCTAAAATTTGTTGAGCGCGGAATGCAATAGTAACATTTTTTTACTCACTAATGGTTTGAATTTAAAATGTAGCTAAGTAAAATGCTTTAAACAAAACATATTTAACATGTCAATATCTGTAAAAACAGGCACTGGTATGACTCAATGACAGTAAGTTCCGGACTATAGAGCGCACCGCTACGCAAGCTGCACCCACTAAATTTAAGGAGAAAAAAAGATTCGTACATTAAGGCCGCACCTGTCTGTGAGCTGCAGGTGTCCACGTCGTAACGTGGGATATTCGGCACACAAAAAGATTTCTTTTTATTGTTGATGAAATAAATGTTTTTTCTAGAGATGCACAATATCTTTTTTCAAACCAATACCGATAACTTTCGGCTTCTCAAGAGCGATATGATACCGACAACCGATAACTTTTTTTTAAATAAATTTTTAATTTAACTGTAATTTGTGCACAACCTGGAGGTAAGAAGGACCGGAACAAATTAGGATTTGATCAACTGAACCTGTGGATTTGTCCTAATCAAATACCATGACTTACTACGACCACATCGCTACTATCAGGAGAACGGGAGTTTAGAGTGGGAGGAGCCACCAGTAAGGTGCACTGTATTAGGGCACACCCTCCGAGCAGCCGGTGTGACGCCACGGAGGTCTCTAGCATGGCAAACCTTTGGCACTTCTCAAACGCCACGGCGCTGGTGTTTCAGGTGGCTGATAAGGTGTATGGGTTTTTTAACCCCCTCATCTCAGCATATGATACCATGTCCATCCTGTTAAAGTAAATGTTTGTTCACAAGTGAGCGCAGGAGAAGTTACGACAGGCTGTTAACGTCACAGGCAGGAGAAAAAAAGGAGTGCTTGATTTGCTCACAGGTAATCTTTTTTTTAATTATCTATTATCGGAGCTATTTTAATGTTATCCGATTTGTCGGTAGGATGTCATAATTCCCTGATATTTCCCGATAATTTTCGAGTAACCCTACTTTTTTACAAAAAGCGGCCAACAGTGCGTGTAACACCGCTAGTTAAACAACACCGGACAGTGCGTGTAAGACGGCTAGTTAAACAGTGCCGAACAGTGGTGTAAAATGTCATTCAGCCCTGTCCTCATCCTCCTCCTGGGAACTAAAACCACTAAAGTGGTCCTAAAGTCGCCTTAACCCGTTGGCGATAGTGTAGCGTCCGAGATGTAGGGCGTCTAAAGTCAGTCTTTGAAAAGACAAAAACTCACACACTCGTACTGTTTTGGAGCAGACCTGCTGACCCCGTTTATTCAAGACAACATCTGATCACAGCGTAGCAAAGCAACTGTTGCCTTTATATGACGTCACCCATGTGACCCACACTAGTCAGGCATGACTAATCAACTTACACTAAAATCAAATAGTGACAGTTGGCAGTCCAATCAGAAGCTGTAGTAATTCTGCACTTGATCCAACTCACTTAAGGTTTGTCAGATCAAAACACGATCGCTGCATAAGACTTTAAAACGTGATATTAGTGGCCGCTTCACTACTTCCTGAAGCTGCACACTAAGCATCATGGGAAGGATAGCTTTAGCCATAAATTAGCCGCATTACTGTACAAGTTGCAGGGTTCAAAGCGTCACAATAAAGTAGCAGCTTAGGTAAAGCAACACATGTAGATATGCTAGAAAGTTCTATATGTTTCAAGAAAAAACTGCATCTCAGCTTTTCTCCCCATTTTTTCCCCATTTTTGCTGTTGTTTTTTCAACTTTCTTCTCAAATGATCTTTGTAAATTTTCTTTTCGTAATATTATGACTATTCACATAATATTGCACCTTTTTCCTCGACCTAATTTTCCACCTTTATTTTTCCTCATGATATTACCAGTTCATTCTCCAACTTTTTTCTCATAATATTTTGGCTTTATCCTGGTAAAATTACAGCAGGTTTTTTCCATTTCTGCTGTTGTTGTTGTTTTTTCTACTTTCCAACTATTTCAACTTTCTTCACGTACATTTTCTTCTTGTAATTATGACTTTATTCCCATAATATTTTGACTTTATTCTCAAAACATATTTATTTCCCCAACCTAATTTTCCAATATTTCAAGACTCAAGATTGAAGAGTGAAGATTCAAGATTGAAGAGTTTTATTGTCACATGCACCGTAAAACAGGTAGTTCTGCCATGCAATGAAATTCTTGTTCTGTTCTGTCTTCGAGAGAGCGGACAGATATTTACAACTTTTTTAGCTGTTTTGTGTGTTTGTCATAATATTACGACATTTTTCTTTACAAACAAACAGCCGTCGGCTGTAAATGGCTCCCGGGCTGCACTTGAGACACCCCTGGACTAATACATTATCTTACATTATACTCCCTGAGTGGAAATGTCCAAAGCGGGCCAATAGTTCAGTTTGGTATGATTGCTCTCATACATGCTCATACCAGAAGTTCAACATGGCACCTCATGGCAAAGAACTCTCTGAGGATGTGGAAAAAAAGAATTGTTGCTGTCAAATTAATAATGCTAGCCACACAAAATATTCACACTTTGGGCCCAATTTGGACATTTTCACTGAGGGATGTACTCGCTTTTGTTGCCAGACTGTAAATTTAAACTGTTATACAAACTGTACATGGACTTATTAGACATTTTAGATTGCGGAGGTGTTTCTAATGAAGTGGCTAGAGGGTGGAAGAGCAAAATGTGCACTTATTTAGAGTTATATGAAGTGTTTTACTCATTTGTCTCAAGCTGCCATCCTAATTCCTCCTCCTTTTGCTTCTTCAGTGCCTTCCAATAAAGATAAACATGGCCTAAATATTCAGAATACACGCGGTACAATTTGGAAAGCCAGCTTTCCTCTGGACGGACCACACTCGTGTGTTTACCGAACCTTTGTCGTTGCCAAACGCACACGTGTGGAAGACTGAGAGAGCGTGAGGACGTTTGAGTTATTCGGAGGTCAGCGAGGCCGTCAGCCTCCAGTATGAAACTAACGTACAACATCGTCAGGTGTACTGCTGACATGCACGCATACACACACGCACACACACACACACACGTGCAGTGAATATATGAAAGCGGGGAGCCCCCATTAAAGTTATGTGTGGACCCATCCTGGTGTATCATTACTGCTCTTGAGTCATAACACATCATGCAGTGCTGATGTACTGTGTATGTACTTAGAGATGTACAGGTATGTTGATTGTGTGTACACTCAGACCCGTGTGCGTGTGTGTGTGTGTGTGTGTGTTTTCATGCGTTGTAATGTGTCCCACCACGATGGATAACCCGGCTCTCTCAGGCTCTCTACACAGAAACATTTTCAGGTCTAGTATTTTAGCGTTTCAGGCTTTCGTCCACACAGAAACGTCTGAAAACGCCGTCTTGTCGCTTCCGTGCAGACAAGCAAACCGCTGCTTTGTGAAAACGATGATGTCACGTGACCAGAAGTGAGCTTTGAGGACAAGCCAACATAATATCTGAATATTTTGACGGACGTGACTCACCACTCTCCCAAAATGAATCGCAGACGTAATTCCACTTCGTCTTAAGACTACACAAGTCTTGGAAAGCTGAACACGGCGGTCTTTCTTCTTCTACGGTTTGGTGTGTCCCGTGGTTGCGTCTTGTACAGCGCCACACATAGGTGTGCCTTATGTATTACATCGTTTTCACCCAGTGATCCATTCCCGTCTGGATGCAACTATTTACTTATCCGGCACAGCGGGGATGCACATTTTTTTTATTTTTTTCAACCTGCCAACGTATTTATACGTCTTTTAGTTAGTTTTTTTTTGTGCGTGAGGCAAAAAGAGATGATGACGCAACTCTCCACTAATGCACTTGACTTCTGAGCAATTTAAGCCATAAAAACGGCCACAAGGTGGCAGAAGTGCATTTGATAAGAGCTCGGCAGGGTCATTTCGAAGGAAGAATCACACACGCCAGGCTGGAGGAAGTGAGTGAGTGTTGTGTGCGGAACGTCACGCATTGTAGGGAAATATTAACGCATGCACGCATAGTTCATAGTGTTATATTTATAAATAAATGCTTATTTTGATGTAGAACTACCCCTTTTTTGGGTTGTTTATGTTGAGGTAGATATCTGAGCTGTCACAAAAGCAAAAAATATTGGTGTCAAAGTGAAATTTATGCTTGAAATGTATTTTTCACAAAAAGCTGGTCTTCTCCTTTTTTTAGTCGGGAACTGATATTTTCCTGAAACGTACCTACGTTCTACTGCTGATTACTAAAGATCGGAAAAAGGTAGAAACAAACTTTTTTTTCCTGATGAAAGATGAGAGTCTAATGTTTCTTTTGGTAGGTTCCATGTTTATATAACCATAGAAAACATTATTCTGTGTGCCTTGAAAGATCAGTCAAAATCGTCTGTACTGAAGGGGTTGTCTTTTGGAAAATGGCTGCGTAACCTCCCTTTTTCTTTCGGAACTCAACTAGCTGCCTTTGAAGTATCATGAGCGGTCAGTGTCCTGCAGCGCGATCTAGCTCTGCATGCGCTTTAAAATGTAGCTAGTTGTCGGTGTGAAAGTGCGCCGCTTGCTGTACTGTTGTTTACAATCAACTCCTTCATGCTGACTGAGCAGTTTGCTTCTTGCCTCCATTGCAGCATTGCTTCTGTTGCTGCACAGCTTGATCATAAATGAGCCAGTGTCCCAAGAGAGCTTGGTATTCCTTTCCGTTTTCCCATGTTCTCTGAATCATTATTGGAATGACAAACACTTAAGACTTTAGCAAAGACCAGTGGAGACTGCCCAGACTTCCTCTAAGGTCTCTGTTGACTTGAGAAGTGTACTCGGACTAGAATGATCCACTGTTCAGTAAAAAGAAGACAACCTCGTCTTCCTGTTACCATTTCTTCTCTTGGTAGAATCCTTAAGCCCCATCAGCTTACACTTGGATTTCTCTAACTGACTGCAGACCTTCTGTGAAAGACCTAAACTTGACCGTGACCAGTCCTGGGACTAAAAGGACCCTGGTATTTGTCCCCCTTTATCTGGCCTAGCAAACCACTTGACTACTTCTTCCAGTTTGACCCACATTATCTCCCCTGGGTGGTCATCTGCTCGAGGCTTCCAATCGTCAGGACTCTCCTAGACCTGCCAGAGAGTCAGGCGTCAGACCCAATCAGGTCTTGGGGGCTTGAGACGAAGGTGGTGACTCGGCAGATTGTGGAGTCTGAGACGTGTCAGGGTGGCGGCAGGAGGTATTAAGCCAGCTGTAAGAGGAGGGGGGGGGATTAAGTCCGGCTGACCCAGCGGTCTCAGATTAAAGAGTGGAAGCAGGCGGACAGTAGGAGACCGGCGGAAGGACATAAGGTGAAGGACGTAAGGGAAGATTTTTGATGACATGACCTCTGGCACGCTAAACTTTTACAAACGCGGTGAGGGGAGGTGCTCCCCCTGCTGCTGAGACGACAAAAGCACTTTGAACCAAAGAGACTACAAGCTCATCCTTACAAATCTGCTGCGGCTACAAACCCACCTGAAGACACGTCTTGTTGAACAAAGACGCCAGTCAGTCCCAAAAGCCGCATACGTCTGGTTGTGCATCCCAGTAGTTCTGTCCATCTATGTTCCTGTTATGATTGGCTGTTTATTAATGCAGCTTTTGTATTGCGTGTGTCACCTGTGAGACCCCTAATCCCTCGATTATCGCCCTTAATTGGGTTCAGACCTGACTGTGAATAATGAATTTTTGCAAAGTAGAATGCCTTACTTATAAATGGAATAGTTTTGGAGAAAACCTGTTCATGACCTTCTAAATAAGTTTTTTTTTAACCTTGTTAGAGCCCTCTCGACATGAAATAACACCCCTATAGTCACCTTTACACTTGAATTACCCAATATACAGTGGTCTTTGTAGGCAAAGACACGATGTGGCAGCGAGACCAACACGGGCACCACCTTCATGTTTTGTCACGAGAGTAACACTTTACAATAAGGTAGACAAAATGACAGTAGTTCATGAGGAATGAACCTAACTAACCCTAACCACTATTCATTAGTTACTCATTAGTTCTTCATTAGTTCCTCAATAACTACTCTAAATTTACTGTATGTCCCTTTGTTCCTCGGTAACTACTCTCGTTAGTTCCACACTAACTACTCTAAATGTATGTGCCTTCGTCATTAGTTCCTCATTAGTTCTTCATTAGTTCTTCATAAGTTCCTCAGTAAGTACTGTGTTTTTGTGTACGGTGTAAGTGTGACCGTCAATGAGCATATTTCTTGTATTCGGTAGTGTTTGTCACCTCAAACTCCTGCTTTTCTTCTGACCGCCGCTGCAAAATATGCCAAAATGGAGCCAAAGGAATCTGCAAGTTGCGATATTTTGATAAAGAAGGTGACAAACACCATTGAATTCAAGAAAGAACTCATGGCAAAACAGGAAGGGGGCGCCCGTGTTGATCCCGCTGCCACATTGTGTCTTTGTCAACACATTCTCACATCTTCAATGAAGGTAAAAGTGACCTTAATTCATTAGTTCATTTATCCCTTTCATCCCTCATTTATTATGCATCATTTATTTCATCCCTCATTTGTTATGCATGTGAAACTACTGTACTGTATAAAAACGTGTTTTGTGTTAACATTTCTGAGACTTGTGGCGTAACTGTGTTAGTTGGCAAAGAACTACAGAGTAGGCTGCTGATGACATCATAGACAGGCGACAGAGTTGACTTGTCGTTCCTGTTTCCATATATTGGCACGCATTTTGTGATAGAAATACATCAAGAACACAGTGGGACTGACACAGTGTGATAATAACACGACCAGACGCGTGCCATATTGCATGCTAAATGCGGAAATGTTTGACGTCAACCAAAAAACACGCTAACGACGTTCCACTGTACTCCAGCGTAATAGATGCCATTTATCACATACAACGTAATAACATGAAGAGTGGGACGCACTAGCATGTGAGGTGCGGTGCTAACATTACATTCTAACATCATGCTGGGTTAGCCTGTTCGCTAAAGAAAAACAACATGATCGCCAATAGTTGGCACTGTTAGTTTTATTTTAAGATGTATAGCAAAGCCTGCTTTTCAACAAAGCTGTCCTGTGAAGTGGTGGGTGTGGTGGGTCAGAGGTCATTCCTCCATGAGGCAGGAGGTTTTGTTTTAAGATAGCAAAGCCCGTCCGGAACCCGAAAACCCGTGAAAAGGAAGCGTTTGAGTGCCCCTTCTCTCCAAAGTGGAGCACATATGGCGCCCATATTACCGATAGGACAGCATTGTAATGTACATTTTGGCATAATAGGGGACGTTGCAGAGGCACATGAAACAGTCGTTGACATTTTATGCCATCATTACTTTTACAGCTATTAAGACACATTGACACAATTTATGTCTTTCAGTTTGGACCTTTTGGATCCCGCAGCATTCCCTGAGCTCGTGTAGCTGTTGGACCTGCGCTCTCAATTATTGTTTTCTTCTCTTGGTTGTTTTGGCAGCTTAACGACATTTATGGCCGTGTTAGCCTCCTTAACGAGACTAATCGCCCAACTGAGTCAATACACCGCAGCAAAAAGCAACACAGCGCAAGTTAAAGTTATTTTCCGCCATTTTTTTGCCACACCTCAGCTCAGTCGAACGCCATCTCCTTTTTCCGCGTCAGGATTGGCTCCACACACGAGCAGATGTGGCCACAGCTGCATGGTTGTGCGTCATGGCAACATGCCAAAAGTGTTGCTATGCTGACTTGGCTCAGGGCCGAGGCCCGAGGTTTTTTTTTTTTCTAATTTAAAGACGCTATGTAAGTTTTGACAGCACACTTGACCCTGGAGAGAAAAGCGATGGCGGCTCTGCGGTTGTTTTATGACACTTTTAAAAATAGCAGCAGGCGTTCCCCTGAAGAAGAGAGCAAAGTGTGCGTTCAAGTGTGACTGGAAGTCCACTCACTGGCCATTTCCTTAGCTACACGGGCTGATGAGAGCAGCTGGCTAGATTTGACTATAGCTGAGTGCAGGTTGGCAATGTAGAAAGTGGCCGACAGCAGCTCCTGTGTGAATGTTTGCTGCAATTGTGTCCTATGCTTGTTAAGAATTCTAATAATTGTGGTTCTAATTTTAATTTTTTGGTTCTATTAATTGAGAACCCCACCCACACACCCACCCTCCCACAACCTCAAGCTCTTACCGAGCAGGCAAAGCTTTCTCTGATGTGACCTTTCAGTTTTGTGTTCATCGCCATGGTTAAGAAGTACTTGAGATGCACCAACTGGAGGTTTTTTTCTACTAGAAAAATGTTAGAAAAACATCCTTCCAAGATTCTCCTCCTGGTGCGCTAAGGGTCCCAGTTCGTTTAGGAATGCGGGCTTTTTCAACCTCTTGACCTCTAACCTCGATGCGGGCCGATACGAGACCGCTGGCGGTGATAGCGGCTCTCACACAGCGCCGTGTCGATGCTGTGAATGTGACGACTGACTGACACACACACACACACACACGCATGCAGTGGACAAACACACTTATCTCGTCTTGATTAGCGCCGGTGGTTCTGCGTCTGACTCCTTCCCAGAGCTCAAGAACCCCGCTGAGCTTTAAGACGTGACGTGACAGTCCATCTTCTCAGCCGCAGTGAAGGTGGCCCATTTTAATTTGACTCATAAAAATGCGGAAGAAAATTCCAAGTTGACAACTTGATGAGGTCAGAGGGTCGCCCAAACCCGCCACCACGAGCACACTTGCGGACACAGAGGAGGCGCCTATGAGTTGCGTTCTAAAGTACACACAGTGGACACTTGATTAGGTACACCATCTCATGAGTTCCAGTACAGATAATAATGCTGACTTTCCATTGACACTCTCGCAGAGGTATTCGTTTAACAATAGTTTCTTCTTGGGCTTGCACCA
This sequence comes from Dunckerocampus dactyliophorus, assembly GCF_027744805.1. Lineage (NCBI taxonomy): Eukaryota > Metazoa > Chordata > Actinopteri > Syngnathiformes > Syngnathidae > Dunckerocampus > Dunckerocampus dactyliophorus. The sequence continues at coordinate 3,016,550 of NC_072827.1, forward strand.
CCGTACCGTGTCATGCTGAGGGCTGTTTCTAATATTTTGACTCCTATTGATAACCTGTGTGATAATAAGATGAAATGATTTTAAATGGGCCTGCCACCTGGGGAAAACATCCGGCCCAGCGTTAGAGATCGCCCCTTGTGGCTTTGCCTTTTAAACTATTTGAACCTGGGCGGTATGCCACTGAAACACTGAAATGCTAACAGCTGGCATGCTAGCAACATTCCTGGGTACATTGTGATAAGACGGGGACGTCTCTTGCCTGAACAGATCAATGTGAGGTGCTTGAATTACTCTCTTGAAAATGCTGCGATGCTGACGCTAGCAGTTCTATGGTGGTTTTACATCATGCCACGTACACGTCAGGCACAAAATTACATAAACACTGAAATGCAAAACACCAAAGCCAATAGTCGATGTGTGGTTTACAAATGCAAACATTGGCATTAACGGCTGTGGCTGTAGGCAACCTCCTGATGTATTTTTTTTTTCTTGAACTCCACAAGATGGCAATAGCTGCATTTGAAGTATCATGGCTGCTCAGCACCAGCGGCTTTATCTAGCTCTGCATGCGCTTAAAATGTTGGCGTGAAAGTCATGCGTGCTTCTGTTGCCGCTGCGTTGTTCAGTACAGTCGTCCGTCGCCATGTTGCGCTTGCAATTTTGCGGCTTCACTCTGTCACTGTTTTTAAAAATATATTAATGAATAAGTCATAGCTGTTTTGTGGTTGACTACGGCCTATTATTAGTCAAAAAAATATGCATATTTAGGCAATATTTTTATCTAAAATAAACCTTTTCAAGCATAGAATTGACCAAATGAACTAAACCACAAACCAATACCACTACAGCCATGGAAAAAATGATTGTTTCTTCAGTTTCTTGTTAATTTTAACGCCTGATACGACTAAAGATGCCTTTGTTTGGACAAATATAACGATGACGACAAGAATAGCTCATCACAGTTACATTGTATGGCAGTGCAGCGCTATAGCGATTCATATCAGAACTTAAGTGATTTTGGTTATTATCAAGAAAACCATGGAAGTTGCCCAATATCAGCTCTTAAATTAAACTCTTATGAGCTATCTTTGTCCAATCAAATGTACCTTTAGTTGTACCAGGTATTAAAATGGATGAATAAACTGAAGAAACAAGAAACAACATCAAAGAACTCTCACAGTGCTAACATGTGTGAGTCTATATAATGTCTTATATGTCTTATTTTCTGTCATTGTGTCTACTGTATTGGGTCATATGAGTGTAAAGGTGACTGTAGGGGTGTTATTTCATGTCTAGAGGGCTCTAATGATGTTAAAAGGCGTATTTAGAAGGTCATAAACAGGTTTTCTATGCTATGAAAATATTCCATTTATCAGCAAGGGGTCCTACATCATGATTAACCACAATAAACGAGTGTTCATGAATAACCGTGTGGTCCAAGAGAGCTACGGTTTCCTTTCCACTCTCTCATCATTACTAAATTCCAAAAAATGAACATGTTATGCATATGAATGTTCTGGAAATAACTGGGTAGAACCCCCAAAGCAGTCAAAAATAACAAGAGTAATAGTAGGTATACTCTGTTGTAGTATACTGTAGTAGCATAAAGGAAAGCACCGTGTTCGGGACAATAACAACAAGAGTAGAGCACATGGCGGCGTGTCAACAGCATCACAACTCTGGAGGCAGACGACGCTAATCTGATTAGTGAGGTCAGAGGGTGTGTGTATGTGTGTGCGTGTGTGTGTGTGTGTGTGCGTGCGCGTGTGCGTGCGTGTGTGTGTGTGTGAGCAGATGTAACAGGACAGCGGCCGTGCAGGCTCAGACGTCTGCTACTCTGACTTCTGTCTCCTCGCTATCTTGTCTGTCTTTTTGTCCACGAGTCATTAGAAAAACATACAAAAAAAACATGTTACCCACAGCCCACCGACTAGTGCGCACAATTACGATACAACTACATAAAAAAAACACAACATTTTACCATCTCACTTGTTAATGTTGGAATAATGAACAAATAAGTCCATGTCAGACTTTTCAGGGCCAGCGAAACGTCGTTTTGTCTCATGAAACTGAGGAAAAGAAGCCGCCTGATGTCCACATCTTGGCATAGGGCAGGGGTGCCCAACGTGCGGCGCGGGGGCCATTTGCGGCCCTTGGCACATTGTAGAAAGAAAATTAAACAAAACTACATGAAAACTGAAATGTTGGGCTTTTAATTGATTACAAATATTTAATGGTGATTAATCACATCTTGTCCAAAGTTAACTCATAATTAATCGCAAATCAAAATTTGTTTTTATCTATAATAAGTGGGGATGTAAATCTCTTTGTGGTAAACGATTGGACACGCATGTTGATACACGGGCTAAGATACAATTAAAAATGCTATATTTTAACAACAGAACGATTCGATACAGCGTACAAACGATACAATTCCATTCGATGATTTGATACCATTCAACAGTTACATTTGTTGATGTAGACATTAATCTTACATAAAATAAAGATGCCAATTCCATAAAAGTGGCATTCTTGCAGTATTTTCAAATGCATGTCAGGGGTCCCCAACCACTAGGACACGAGAAACGTTCACACGCAATGATTTAAAAAAAAAAACACTTAAAAAAACAATAATAACAATTTGTAAATAACTACATCAGATTTTATGTACAGGGATAGCAATTATTTTATTCAAAAAAATAATATAAAATTAGAAATCCCCCAGTTTTTGCATGTTTAATGCGAGTGGCGACTTGTTCCACTTTGTTCTCCGGTTCTTGAACACACCATCTAACTTTATCCCACTCTGCACAGATACTGTAGAATACGATACTGTATTTTTCCTCTTTTTTTTGACCTCATACTTGGTCCCTTTTATTTTTTTGGGCCCCCCGGCAGCCAGGGGCCCTTGGAATTGTTCTAACTTTCCCCCCAGTGTATGGCACCTCTGGCCAATGGCACTTATCATAAATAAATTGAAAAAGTTACAGTTAGTCCATGTAATCGGTATCGGCTGATTTCACTCATGGATGATCGGTATGGGAATCGGCAGCATAAAACCCTGATCGGAGCATTCCTAATAAAAATGGCTAAATGAACTAAAATACAAATTAAGGCATTAAGAGACATTGATGAAATGTACTATTCTACACAGGTCGGTAGGTGTCAGTATAATGTTGGGTGAGTCACGCATATCACTGGACTTGATCACCCGAACAACAGGCTTTTATTGCAGGTTTGAATGCGCTCACGACAGGCGCAATCATCCCGAATAAAAGTACCTCCTAATAAAAACACAGGCTACTGTGACCCCCAGCCAGCTGAAACTCAACTTTGAGCCCCCGACGTCACTTCCTGTCCTCCACTCACTCAAGCACCAGTCTTATTGGATAATACGAGTGTAAAGGTGACTATAGGGGATTTTTTTATTGGACAGTAAAAAATGAGATATATTATTAGCGGTGACACTAATTTGCTTTGTAACACAAAGCTAAGATGCTTTGTTCAGATAGTTTCACAAGTATTGACATACTTGCTTTTAGCATCTTTAAAATGTATCACATCCTGACATTTTTATGTAAGCGTCCCTCACTGGAAAAACACCCCTGCTTGAGCTTAGACCTCTGCCAAGGCAGAATATTCCGTCATGGCTTTTAAGTGAGCAGGGAAAAAAAAATCTCTACTGCCAAGCCTCAAACATTTGCAGGCCAGAAGCCTTTCCTGGATTATGCTATTTTGTATTTAAGGAAACAAAAAGGAAACAGAGGGTGTTTATTTTTGGATTGGGGGTTAGGGGTGGGGGGTGGCGTCCATATTGGGTTTGTAATGGGTCACATCATCTCAGTATCCAATTCAATTCAATTTAATTCAATTTATATACTGTAGCACCAAATCACAACAGCAGCTCACGAATGAAAACAGAACCAACTGAAACCCCACATGAGCAAGCACTTGGCAACAGAGGCAAGGAAAAAGGGGGGAAGAAACCTTGAACAGAACCCAGACTGTGGGGCGGCCATCTGTTTCGACCGATATAAAAATAGAGCAGACGGATAGATGGTAGATCAGGTCATAAGTCTTAGTCTTAGTCCTAGCAACATAGAGGAGTGTCTCTGATACATATCAGCATATCAGGGGTCAGTTCTAACTAGATGCTTTAGCAAAGAAGTAAGTTTTGAGTTGACTTTTAAATAGGGAGAGGGTGTCTGCACCCCGGATTGAGTAGATGAAGATGGTTCCACAACAGAGGAGCCTGATAACTAAATGCTCTGCCTCCCATTCTACTTGTAAAAATCCTGGGAGTGGCAAGTAATTGGAAATTCTGGGAGTGAAGGGTTCTCCTGGGTTGATAGGGTTCTATGAGCTCTTTAAGATCGGTCACACTTTACATTAAGGTACACAAAAACACAGTAGTTAGTGAGGAACTAATGAAGAACTAATAAGGAACTAATGAGTAGAGTAGTTACTGAGGAACTAAGCCACATAAATTTAGAGTAGTTACTGAGGAACTAATGAAGAACTAATGAGGAACTAATGAGTAGAGTACTTACTGAGGAACTAAGCCACATAAATTTAGAGTAGTTACTGAGGAACTAATGAAGAACTAATGAGGAACTAATGAGTAGAGTAGTTACTGAGGAACTAAGCCACATAAATTTAGAGTAGTTACTGAGTGTCACGTTCTGGTTGAAGCTGTCGGAAGATTGACCCCCAGGGTGCAGAGAGAAGGCGGCGAAGTGCAAAAATAAAAGTAATTTTATTGCACAAGACAAGAAAAAACTAAAAGTGACAGAGGAAAAGCTCTGTGGGAAAAATAATACAAAATATAAACAGGTGACAGCACTGGAAAATCAACGAGGTTCAATGACAGTGACAACCACAATGAACCAGCGCCGCGCATACGACGGCGCTGGTCTTTTAACTGTCACTGATTAGTATTGACCGCAGCTGTGCGGCCACCAGGCGTGGAGCGGCAGTTCCTTCCGCCACCTCGGAAGCATCGCTTGCCAGAATAATGGCGCAGGACAGGAAGTATACGCTCCTGTCCTGCGAAGCGTGACACTGAGGAACTAATGAAGAACTAATAAGGAACTAATGATGAACTAATGACGAGGGCACATAAATTTAGACTAGTTACTGAGGAACTAATGAATAAGTAATGACAAGCTAATGACCAGAGTAGTTACTGAGGAACTAAGGGACACAAATTTAGAGTAGTTATTAGTGACTAATGAAGGACTAATGAGGAACTATTGACTGGAGTAGTTACTGAGGAACTAAGGGCCAAAATATAGAGTAGTTACTGAGGAACTAATGAAGAACTAATGAGGAATCAATTATTAGAGTTGTTACTGAGGAACTAATGCACATAAATTTAGAGTAGTTACTGAGGAACTAATGAAGAACTAATGAGGAACTAATGACTAAGGCACATACATTTAGACAAGTTACTCAGGAACTAATTAACTAATGAGGAACTCATGAGTAGAGTAGTTACTGAGGAACTAAGGCATATAAATTTACAGTAGTTACTGAGGAACTAATGAGGAACTAATGACTAAGGCACATAAATTTCGACTAGTTACTGAGGAACTAATAAAGAAGTAATGAGTAGAGTAGTTACTGAGGAACTAATGAAGAACTAATGAAGAACTAATGAAGGGAAGGTCGTGATGGAAGATGACACCAAGGTTTCCTACTGTATTGTGGGGGTTGAGTGCAAGACCATCTAGGGCAGTAATATCATTTGCAATCTCTGAGGTGCTGGGAACCAAGGACTATGATTTCAGTCTTATCCGGGTTTAATAGTAAGAGTTTGAGGTCATCCAGCTCTTTATGTCGTTAAGACACGCCGGGAGTTTGGACAGCTGACTAGTTTGGTTAGGTTTCTTTGACAGGTACATTTATGTGTCATCTGCATAGCAGGGGAAGTTAATGGAGTGTTTTCCAATGATATTGCCGAAGGGGGACATAAAAAGCTGAACAGTACAGGTCCCAGCACAGAACCCTGTGGGATGCCATGACTGACCTTCACATGTCTGGATTCTCATTATTGGGTTTGTAATGAATCACATCATCTTGGTATCCACGGTAACAATCGAGCAGCCTACTGGTGCAGTATTTATTTGGTGGTTTTCATCCACTTCTATGGCCGTCGGGTGTGAAATCTGCCTAGCAACAGGTCCGCCTAGCAAAAGGTGCCCGGGTAAATGTATAACCCATCTCCAAACTTTTTCCAATGAGGGCCACGTAGTGAAAAATAAAAGGATGCAAGGCTGCTTTGATATTTTGTAAAGCAACGCTAAGAAAAGAAAAATGGCATCTCAGCTCTGAAGAGCCTATTATTAGTATCCACTTCACTCTTTGCTCTTGTTTTGACATTTAGCTGTTTTCCAAATATTTCAACTTTCTTCTTCAATAATCTTTTCTTCTCGTGACACTGTGACTTTATTCCCATAATATTATAACTTTTTTTCTCCAACTTGATGTTACAATTCAATTTAGTCATTTTTCTCATATTTATGAGTTTATTCTTGTAAAATTGTTTTTCCTTGTTAAAATTAGGGCTGTCAAAGTTAACGGAAGTTTCCTTTAACAGCACTATTTTTTTTATTAGTTTGCGCACGCCCTGATGGTTGAGCCAGGAATTGAGCAGAAATGGAGAACGAAAATGGTATTTTGATCGTAAATTTAGCTTCAAAGCCCTGGCAGATGGCTCTCACAACAAGACCGAAGTTATTCTATCTGCTGTCACTGTGATTTGAATTGTCACAGACTATGCCGACCTGCTAGAGAGAAGCGAGCTACAAGAAGGTACTGAAGCACTGCCCGTATTTTTTATTGTCTCTTGTACAGTGGTGCCCCAACTAACGCATGTTTTTCTTAGATGTGAGCCGTCTCTCGGCTGATGTTTTGCTTTGAACTGTGACTATATGGGGGCTTCTGTCAATGTGACCATACCTGAAGAGCTAGCAGCACTAGCATTACCTAGCATTAGCAGCACACTAGCTTGTCATCAACACGTCAGAAAACATACTGACATTATAGCAATCTAACATATCTTATTTATTACATATTGTGTAAAACTATGGCAGGAACAACATCACATTTAAAGCATAAAATGAATACAGAGCCACCATCCACCAGTACGACCCTGGACTTGTTTTTCAGAGAGGTTGTGTACCGACCAAATATGAGGTGAAAGAAAAAGGAGAAAAATACAGTATAGTAGTCTATCTGTGCAGTATGTGTCAAAGTTATAAGGTGCATTCATGGACCGTCAAACAAAGTGGAACAAAACGCAGCTCGCATTAAACATGTTTAACTGAATAACTGAAAATATATTATTTCTTAAATAAAATAATGGCCCATATTTCCACAATTGATATCGCTTTACATAAAATTTGATGTAGTTATCGTAGGAGCGTATCAAATTGTTTACCAGACATTTACATCCTTGCTTATTATAGATTATAAAACTTATTTGTAGCTGTGATTAAGTGCGATTAATTATGGCTTAACTATGGGCAAAATGTGATTAATCGCGATTAAATATTTTAATCGATTGACAGCTCTAGTTAGAATCCCACTTTTTTTCACAGAAAATTGCAGCTGTTAATTTCCATTTGTGCTGCTGTTTTTTAAAATCAATTTTCCAACAATTTCAGCTTTCTTCTTGTAAATTTCCTTCTCCTAATTATGACTTTATTCCCATAATATTGTCACCTTACTCTCATAGTGCCGCATCTCATCCAACTTTATTTTGTTTTGTTTCTCATCATATGCTGCCTTTTTTAAATTATTTTTTCTGTAATATTTCAACTTAATTTTACTAAAATTTCTTCATGATATGTAATACTCCATAAATTCTCAAAAATTGTGAATTTTTCTTGTTAGATTGCATCTTTTTTCATAGTTTTCTTGTTATATATAAATTATATTTTTAGAATGTGCCGCAGACCAATAAAAACACCGTTGCGGGCCACAAAGGGCCCCTGCGCCACACTTTGGATCTAAAGAATTCTGTCACTGTGCCTGCAAGATACGTAACTATATTTTATTTCCGTTATATTACATTAGATTCAGTAAAACTTTATTGGACTTGTGCCACCTGGGAAGCAGCACGCACAGGCAACACGGGTGTAAATAAAATAGAATTATAAAGTCCATTTAAAAAAATAATCTGAGTCTGCCTCACAATCAGGAGATCCTCACCCCAATGAGGACAAGCGGTATAGAGGATGCTTGTTCCTTGATGGAAATTTTAGCAACGGCATGCTTTTATAGTGCACAATCCCACTGTAAGAAGGCTGCCACAAGCACACAAGTGGATATTTGACTTGCTTGCGTCACGGCGCTCATGCACGGGCAGAATGCTGGCGTGTTTGTCTGAGGCTGTGATATCGGCGTGACCCACTTTTGAGACCCCGCTCACCTCGTGGAGGTGAGGTATGTGTGACGAAGAGAGTCAGGAAAGTTCCTATTTCTGCCGTCTTTCAGCGAGTGGAACGTCTCCAACAGTCCAAACAGTTCACACGCGGCATTTTCCAACCGCGAGGCTGACACGCCCTCCGCGGAGACTGGCTGGATCCCTCCAGACGGGCCGCTCTCCGGAATAACATCAGGAAACAGATCCAGCCAGTTCTGCTCTAAAAAAAAGTCTGCACTGTTCCAACTTTAGCTGGAGAACAAATACGACTGGGACGATGATTTAGGCGCACGGTCGGAGGAATGTCGTCGGTTGAGCGTCGGGGGGGTTGAATACTGGAGCAACACTCCAGAGTCAGATGATCCATCACGACGCCTCCTCCCACATCCAAGCAGAATTGTGCTACTTGGAGACACCGTGAGACGCACATCTGCTGACTCTCTGAAACTTGTGATTTGATTGTTGCGGCTTTGGACCCGTCAGACGTGTCTTCCTGTCTGAGCAAACGTTCCACGCTGACGTCCAGTCGAGGTCATCCAGGTTGTGGGTGGCCACCAGCGTAGCTTGCAGTATCTCCCAAACGTACAGCTGTCACATTTCAGCAAGCATTTAAATTTGTATCATGTCAAAGGACAATACTATAGACAGTAAAGGTGCATATGCAGTACCTTAGAGTAGTCAGTGTACAGCTTGTATTGGCGTATAGATTTCCTGCCAACACAGCCATTATTGTCTAAACAGCTGGCTACACAAGTGAGGTGCAAGTTAATCGTGTCTCGTCTTGCGTGCACGCGAGCTGCACAGGGGGAGCTGTGGTTCATTGAGAGAAAACAATTCTAACTCAAGTGAATTGCAAGGTAATTGTCTCTTACCTACAATCAAGCATATTGGTGGTAGTGTGCATGAGTGTCACCTGCACTGGAGGAGCAGCGGTTCATTGAGGGGAAACATGAATTCCAACGCAAGTGAGGCTCAAAACAGTTATGTCTTGCCTAAGGGTCTAGCATGGTGGTGGTAGCTTCCTGATCTGGGCAATGCATGAGTGCTGCCGGCACGAAGAGAACTGCAGTTTATTGAGGGGAAACTTGAATTCCAAAGCAAGTGAGTCGCAAGACACTTGTGTCATGCCCACAGTCAGCATGGTGATCGTAGGGTAATGGCCTGCAGGATGCATGAGTGCTGCCGGCACAAGGAGAGCTGCAGTTCATTGAGGGGAAACGTGAATTCCAGCACAAGTGAGCCCAAAGACACAGTCTAGCATGGTGGTGGTAGCTTCATGATCAGGAGGATGCATGAGTGCTGCCTGCACAAGGGGAGCTGCAGTTCATTGAGGGGAAAGGTGAATTCCAACGCAAGTGAGTCGCAAGACACAGTCTACCATGGTGGTGGTAGCTTCATCATCTGGGGGATGCATGATGACATGACTCATCCACACACTGCTCCACCTTCCTTCCTTCTGCTTGAGCATGACCCCCAGGTGCTCAGTTGGGTTCAGGTGTGGAGGAAACATGGCCGCTCCATCATTTTCACTTCCTCAGCAAAATACTTGGGTGTTTGGACTCCGTATCACGTTGGAAAACTGGCATCTGCTTTGCAATGTCACTGTGCATGTCGGTATTCATGTTTCTCCTCATTTAAACCGCACCTCACCAGCGCTGCCAGCACTCATGCACCACCACCACCATATGATTGACTGTGGGCAATACACAATTAATTATATTGGTACTCACTTGTGTTGCCAGATATTTACACAATGACGGCTGTGTGTTGAGATGAAATACACACTATTGTGCAAGCTGTACACTGACTACTCTAAAGTGTAGCCATGTTTTGTATTAAATTTTCCCATGGAAGATCATCTTTCTTATGATTCCTGCTTAGGATAAAAGTAGGACGAGCAAAAGCTTCATCATCCGGCAAGGTGCACGAGCAGGATGCAAAGAAACATGTCAGGCGTCATGTCCATGTAGCTTGCACACAAAAACGGAAATCTGTGAACAGTCCGCCGCAACCGCCATGTTTTTCTTGGCGCCGAACTTGCATTCTTGCTTGAGGCTTGATGCAGTATGCAGAGAAAACACGGTCGCTATACGGGACGCTCGCATTTTGGCGTCCCTCGTATGTAAACACACACACAATTAGCCTCATTGACAGCTAAAAAGTCAAACCTACACCTTCGTCACGTGACTCTGGCTAGTGGCGCAAGAACACGGTGGCATTTCAAAATAATAGCTTATAGTCACCAAATGAATAGTACACTGAGCAAGTCATATAAGTGTCGGATGCTCAAATACTTCATGTGCATCATAAGATAAGAGATAAAAACGTTTAGTATTATTATCATTCTCAGACCAAACAACAATAATTTTAGCATTTAATTTAATTGATGACATTAACTTGGTTTTGGTTTGGTTTAATTTTACTTGAACATGCATGCAGGTTACAATGGAAAACATCTCAGGACCCAACTAACTTGACCCAAACAATGAACCGATCATTTGCTTAAAAAGCACGGTGGCCTAGTGGTTGGGTAAGCAAATAGTAGCGGTACGGCTATCCACGTGTAACTCTGTGTCCTGTTTTGAACATTCCTGTTCCTCTTTTCAATTTTTATAGTCTCATAAAGCTTCTTCCGGTTGTATTAAGACATAACAGTAAAACTGACATGTTTGTGCAAACCTCCTGCCCAGTGAAAATAGCGCACATCTAAATAAATTCGGACTTTAAAAACCCAGATTGTCACTAATTTTTTTTTTATTTTTGCGTGGGTACCTGCCGGAAGGTGTTTTCTTCTGGTAAGCAGTACCGGAAGCGGTGTGTTGTAGCTGCGTATAACTTGTCATGGCAGTGTGGATAGAGGCGGACAATCTCAGCCGCGCTCACTCTAAACTGAGCCTGCACGGAGTAAGTGTGCAACAGTGTGGATCGAATTCTTCCTCCCGTCAATAATGGATCCTCCGCCTGCTCGCGCCCAGCTCTCCGCCGGATAAAAAAAACGTCGGAGTTTTTTTGTTTTTGTTTTTTTTTAAATCGGCGTGTGCCATGGGAATACTGTTGGCCCGGTGCGGTCGGCCCGGTGGATCCGAGCAGGCTTGATGGACAGCATGTCACCGCAGCAGGGCGCCATGGGCCAGAATGGCTCCGAGTCTGTAGTCGGGACCAACAAGACGACCCCGGACAGTAAAAAGGTACCAGTGACACCCCCGACCCCCGTTTTGGGGATTTGGAACTGTGTGGTCATGTTGTGGGCAATTTACGCACAGCACGACCAAAGTACGCCAATTTAGGACACTTTGTCATTGTTCTTATACACTGTATTGCATCTTAAAAGTGGCTTTTGGTGGAGTAAATCGTTATGGTTGATAGAGGCTTGTAGTTTGAAACAAATCCACATTGAATATTGGTTCTTGTAGAGCTAGTGTTTGGGTTTAATCATATATTTTGTACTATTCTGTCTGTAAAAAGTGTGTGCCACACATGACAGCATGCTGTGTGTGAGATAGTGATGCTTTGCTATCAGATAGACATCAGGCAGACACACAAATAAAACAAACGCGCCTTTTGGAAAGGTTGATTAATTGTCTCTGTGGTCGCTGAGTTGATTGGTTGATCGATTTATGACTTATGCTGTCTGATTGTGTAGCGATGTACAGGTGAGCCGCCAGCTGATGACAACTAGTAAACAGCGCCCCTTGTGGTTGTTACTGGGACTGCAGCTTGGTGCAACCCCCCCCCCCAATCCAATCCTTCACTTGTGGAAAAAAAAAAAAAAAATTACAGTATGTAGTGTCTTGCTGAACAAAAGTGGCCTTCAGGTGTGGCACCCCCCCCCCCCCCAAATCTGATGCTTAATTGTGTTTAAATATTGTCATGATGGTGTGTGGCTTTAGGAGCATACTAAAAAATTCCAAACTGTATGACCTCACTTAAGATATTCCACTGTACTTCCCAGTATAGAAGCCATTTAAATGTGTGTTTTGAAGTGTAAACGTAAGTGTCACACATGAAAAACACCAGCGCCGATGTTCAGTGAGACATCAAAGCTGAACAAGCATGTTGTCGTTGCTATTTGCTGCATTTCACTCTCCATTAAGCCTGCAGCTTAACATCTCAAACATGTACAGATGTTGACCCCCCCCTTCTCTGAGTAAATGCACTGAAGTTTTTGCTCTGCTTTGAGAGAATGTGCTTTGGGCCACAGAGGCCACACACACACACACACACACACACACACACACACAGAAACACGAATGCCGAACTTCCACATGCCGACTTTTATCTGGATTTTGTCTATGAGCGGCTGCTGTGACAGTGACTGATGGGGGCTGCGTTGTAGCGTACGTGCTAGCTGACAGGTACGCGCATACCTTGCATACTTGGACACTCCATTAGGTACACTTCAGTACCACAGGTATTGATGTAACAATACGTTTATTGTTGTGCTTTGCCCCACTGACGGCTCTTCCTAATATTTTGGCAGCCTTGTCTCTGCTAAGTATTCCAAACATCTCCCAGTAGTCGTAGTAGTAGTAGTAATAGTAGTAGTAACGTAATGCAGTGCAGGTTCTGCATGCCACATTTGACATTTGTTACTCTTCTGTGATGAATGCGTTATTATCTCAGCATGTAGTGTCATAGCTCCGCTACATGCGCCCTGTCAGTCATCTCATATGAGTGTAATTGTTGCCTTGCAGCGCTTCGTTTTACTGCATGCTTGAACCAATGTGTCAGAACACTCAGCCATGACACAAAAGGGACAAAAACACTTTGATACTACACCAGTTGTTTCCTACTACAGCCGCAGCAGATTCCACTCTTTGACGAGACATTTGAGTGTCCGCGGGGAATTTTTAAACAAAGCATTACTCCATTCAAAACTGCTGTTATGAAAAAAAAAAACTGCATTCATCATTACTCCCCTAAAAACTGCTGTCATTAAGTCTCTTCTTGAAGAAGAGCAGTCTTGATGCCACAGTGCTGAACAACAATCGGCCCATATCAAATCCAAATCTGCCATTCTTGGGAAAATTCTAAGAAAAGGTTTTACTGTATACCAACAATTGACTGACTTTCTCCTCTCCAACGATGTGTTTGACACTTTCCAGTCCGGCCTTATGCCCCACCACAGCACTGAGACAGCTCTGATCAAGGTGACAATGATTTCCGTCTGAACACAGATGCAGGCAAAGTCTCACTTTTAATTCTGCTGGACCTGAGCGCTGCCTTTGACACAGTTGATCATGTGATCTTATTACAGAGGTTGGAAAACTGGGTGGGAATCTCTGGTACCGCTCTAAACTGGTTCAAGTCCTATCTGGAGGACAGGAACTACTTTGTCGGAATTGGTAACCGTGTCTCAGACCAAATGGGTATGACCTGTGGGGTTCCCCGGGGGTCAATCCTGGGACCCCTATTGTTCAATATGTATGTGCTGCAATGTGTCCTACCACTTCTCCAGCTAAACTCACACGAAGCTAAAATCGTTGTCCGTGGCAACGAAAAAAGAAGGAAAACAATGCGTAAAAAAAACAGCAAGTTGAACACCGTGACGTGTTTTCGTTGTAACGCGGCACAACAGCACATCTTATATGTCGCATCATCTCCTCCTGAATGGAGCGGAAGATCCGAGACAAGGTCTTATTAACGTAGCGCAAATCGGTGAGATTAAGGTTTATGTGCCTTACTAACATAACGTTAGCCGTGCGGAGGGCTAGCTTTCTTTTATTTTTGACTCCTGTCCAATGTGTGGCGGGTTATTACAATGGTGACGTGACTTCACACAGGCTTTATTTCATCTGCAAAAACGTGGCGTGTTGCGTTAAAGGCTCATTCAAACTCGTTTTCTGTCGTCAGAACGCACAGAGAAGGGAAAGAAATGTGTTCATGTTTCATATAAGGATTGTGGATGGTTTGCAAAATTCCACAAAAAAAGCGCAGTTTTTCTTGAAGATGATGGAAAATAAAAAACATTTTAACTCGCTAGCATGGAACAAGGAAGTGCGAGTCTCCCTCACTCAGTTGAGAATAATGTGTTCCTGCAAAAACTCTATCTCATAAAGAATATTTGTCTTATTTTTAGTCAGCCTGTCTACGTTTAGGATTTATAAATGCACAGCTATCAATAGAATGTAACATATGTAATTTAGTCTTAGTAACGTCTTAGTAAAGTCATTATTATTTCTCTCCGTTTCCAGTAAATGGAGTGGATAAATTCATACAAAAGCACCATCATGTAATCCATCAGACCCAAGAAAATAGTTTGTTCCTGTGCACAATGTGAATTTAAGAAATAAAACAGTTGATTATCTAAAAAAATTCAACCGGTTGGTCGTTAATTATTTAGTGAAATGTTTTGTTTTCTCTCGTGTATTTTTACAATTGCACCAAGCAAAAGTGTGTTTTTCCCCATCAATAGAAAACTTTTTCAGTAGAATACTGGATTAATAAAATATTCGATAGCCGCAGCCTGAATGTATTTACCTCCTGAAACTGACAGAATTCAGGTCTCGAACACGCACCGAGACATATTCACAACAATAATAACATTCACTAACATTGTGTTGTGAGGCGTATTTTATGTTTAACTGGCAGTGATAGCCACAACAGATAGTGCACCAGTTGGGAATCCACGCTGCATTGGCCACCGTGTAAGAGTAAAAATGGAAAAAGGAGTAATTTTACCAGAATAAAGTCAAAGCATTAAGAGAATCAAGTCCTAATATTAAGGTCTAATTCTACGAGACATCAAATTGTAATTTTACCTGAAAAAAGTTGTAATTTTCCGAGAATGAATGAATGATTTTTTTTATTTTGAGAAACACAACAAAAAATAAAGTTGCAAATTTTTGACATTTTGTTTGGGGAAAAAGCTGTAATAAAAGGCGAAAAAAGCTGAGAATAAAAATTGAAAATAAAAATTAAAAACAACAGCAAAAAATGGGAAAAACAAGCAAAAAAAAGTGTAATGTCAGGGAAAAAGTTCATAGTAAAAATGCAGGAGTTGCTTTACAAAATGTAAAACACCAAAGTCACCTGCACATCCTTTCATTTTTCAGTATGTGGCTCTCCGTGGAAAAAGTTTGGACGCCCCTGGCCTAACCGATTACTCCATTAATCGACTAAGAAAACAATCGTTAGCTGCAGCAGTTAAAAACTGCTTCCACTCTTAATTCCTGAGAGACTTTCTGCACAATTTTGGAGTGTGTCTTTGGGGAATCTTTGTTGGACCCAAAGTTCCATCTTATGCAAAATATAAGAGTATATTGGTCTAACATAGTCTTTTTCCATGTTTTAATGGCAAAAAGTCACATTTTTGTGGCCCCAACTTGACTTTTCCTGACCTAATACTGCACTTTGAAGCAAAACATACCATTTTTATAGCCTGATGTTGCTTTTTCATGACCAAATGTTGCGTTTTAATGGCAACATTTTGCATTTCCGTGTCAAACCATAATTTTCCTGGCCAATTATATCATTTTTAGAGTCTTTTTGGCATTGTTGGAAGGCTCTGTAAAAGATTTTGGAGAGTGTCTGTGGGAATGTTTGACAATCTTCATAGGAGCGTTGTGTCATTTGAAGTGCCGCCACTTTCCATCTGTAGCTCCTCAGCTCAGTTCCTCTTCTTCTATTCTTCATCTTAGCCACTTCTCTTTTCCTTGCAGCCACCAGGCTTCCTCTCAGGGTCTCTCTTCTGCACTCATGGAAGTTTGCTTCCTTTACAGTACTTTCTGCGGCGTCGGCAGTCGTTGTCCAGCGGATTTCAATTATTTCCTTTTTTTTTTTAAGCAGTTGCAAGCGTTGACTGTGTGTTCTTCTCCTATGTGTGCAGAAGATGAAGACTTTGGCTCAGAGAAGACAGTCTGCACCGTCGCTGGTCATCAGCAAGGCGCTGACCAGGTCGAGAAGCACGTCCAGGTAAACAACAGTCGCAGTGTTTTTATGGCGTTGACCGGGAGGCCGCCCGGTTAAAGAAGGACGCCATGCTAACATAGCATCTCCTGTCTCATGAGCGACAAATACAATTTGCCGCCAAACGGGGGCGGGGCGGGGCGGATCAGCTGACTCATTCATGTCCCGTGTTTACGTCTGTGCAGAGATATCAGACTTTTCATCACAAACCCCTTCCTCTTCCGTCACAGGATGCTACATGCTAGCAGGCTATTATTAAAAAGGTCAGTGTATGTTTGACAGCGGTCGCCCTTAACCTTTGACCCTCTTGGCAGGAGGTACAGGGCGCCGGTAGAGGTCAGCCTCGTGGAGTGTGAGAGGTGTCGCTCGATGAGTGTAAACTGTCTCCACTACCTTAGGTGGCGCCGTGCCCCCATTCAGCCTCTTAATACAGTGGAACCCGTCCAACTCATCATCCTGGTCCGCCGTTTTCATACTCAAAAGAGCTTGGCTAACGACCGAAAAGTGCCCGCTCACCATACGCCATCGTCCGCTTGTGTCGACATAAAATATGAGAACCAAAGGAGTCGTTTTTATGAAAAACGGGTCCGTTTATGTCGACATGTCTTGTAATATTGTTAACTTTATCAGCGCCCAGTGTGAAACGACAACTGCGAAGGTTTATTTGTTTTTCGTGATCAAAGCTGTTCTTTGACACTGAATTTATGGAACGGATTTTTTTGCATTTGAATTTTCTGAAGCGATGTTCTTTTTTTTTTTTTTTTTTTTTTAGATGATTTCACGCTGGAAATTTCATTGAATGAAAATTTGTAAGCAAAATGCATGTGTTTTCAAAATTCAGTCGATTAATTACAAAATACAAAGTTTAAAAATGCAGTTTGGAAAAAATACGGTGTTTTAAAATTCAATGCATAAGAATTCAGTGCAAAAAAAAAAAGGAAATTAAGACTGACCCAATCTATAAAGCTATAAAGTGTATGAACAAATGGAACCTTCATAGCAACGTAGCTACTGTCCAGTTACACAGCATTAAAATGTGCACACAGCCACGTCCTGTTCAGTGCAAATTAAGTATCCAAATAAAAGCATGGTAGAATTAACCTCGATTCTAGTAACAAAACAACGAACAAAATGAAGAAAGATTTGCACAGCAATACAGTTCACTCCTACTACTAAATCGCTCATAAATGACGTACTCAGATTAATTTTAGCAAGCAGATGCTAACTTAAAGACGCTTATTGTGCACCACGCAACATTTATTTATTTATTATTCCAGCAATAACGAATAAAGACGCCACTGGGTGACGGTATCGATCCCCAAACACCATCCTCTTCCTTGTTTCACTTTTATTCCGCATTGCTTCACTTCTTTTTACGCTTGCATGACAGTTAGGCTTGTCAAAAATGCCACTTAGAAAACTCGGCCGGACACCTAATAAAGACTTTGTGACCTTGACTTTGAAATTAGAACAACTTCAAAGCCAACCAGGAAGGCGTTGTGTTGGATTGCACTATGGCGTTATGCAAGCCGTGCAAACACCGTTGGTTGCATCACTCGTCCAAGTCGCTCCGTGGTGTTACACAGGCAGGAAAGTACCCGAGGTTCTCCTGTGTGTGTGTGTGTGTGTGTGTGTGTGTGTGTGTGTGTGTGTGTGTGTGTGCGTGTGTGTAACCCAGCAACTCTTTTCCAAAAAGGAATATAACACTGTTAAATCAGTAATTTAAGCATGTGAGGTCACTTCCTGTCGCTGCCTCCAGGCCTGGCTTTCTCATCAGGCTTGCTGGGTTTTAGCTTAGTTGCTTACATCATCACCACACACACACACACACACACACACACACACACACACATAGTGACACTTCATATATAAGTAAAATCCCATTCTGCAGCCTTCTGGTCAAAAGTTTACCCCCTCCTCCGATGTTATATACACAGTGTGTGTGTGTGTGTGTGTGTGTGTGTGTGGGTGTATGTGTGTGTTTTTGTGTGTGTCGTCCCTTGCCACTTCGTGGTTAAAATTTTGCGGCTCCATTCAACCACCGTTTTTCAAAAATACACAAATTGTATCACAAAATATCAAAATGAATAAATCATGCTGTTTTTGTGGTTGAATACGGCCCATTATTAGTAAAAAAAAAAAACATTTTTTTCCTAAATGAAGCATTTCCACGCATAAAAATGGCTAAATGAAGCAAAATACAAATAGAAGACTGCATTCAGGAGATGCATTCAAAGACGCTGTGAATGATATGTAGTATTCTACACTAGGCCACTAGGTGTCACACACACAAACACCAGACTTGATAGCCGGAACAACAGGCTTTTATTGCAGGTTTGAATGATCTCACAACAGGTAAAGTAATCCCGAATAAAAATACGGGCTACTGTTGCGGCTAGGCCTGTCACGATAATCGACAAATTGACTAATCGAACGATTTCAATAAAACCCAGGTAAATAATTATGACGCTTTGGATAAATTGGCATGTGCATGTGTGCGTGTTTCATCTGCTCGTCTCTCTGTGCCACACAGGCTGGATGACAAGAGGGTTCACTCTGCATCTGTCTGAGCGCATTGGTTCTATAGTGGAATGAACAGAGAGAGTGGGCCCTCATCTCTTTCAGCCTCTTTGTGGAGGCGGGGCTGCTAGTGAGTGGATGCAGAGGGTTTAGCAGTTAGATTTGTGAGGCACCTTCTTCACGCAAACATGAAGAAGGCGCAGAAGCGATCGTTTTTTGAGGCGAATGCTACAGTCGACAGCCACAGTGTGGGAACATTTCAGTTTTAAACAGAATGAACACGGTGAGCGCATGAATGCTGACGACCGACACAGACAGTTTTCTCAACTCGGAAAAAAAACGAGGGAGGTGCCTCGGGCAGCAGAGCCGTCGTCCCGACAGTCACAGCTTTTGGTCGGCATATATAAACAAAACAGTGCAAAATGGTGCGCGCTCACAACGCGCTTTTGCCTTGCAAAAACATACACACAGGCAACTTCTGTGTCAAGCTAATGTCTCACACAGGTAGCCCGTACACTATGCTTGAGTACCATCTAGTGGTTCAAATTTGAATTACACCTCTTATGACAAATAATGAAAAAAATGGTCTAAAAAAAATGTTGTCGATAAAATCGATTATCAACGATAATTTGTGGCACAGTTACCGACCAGCAAAATTTGTTACCGTGACAGGCCTAGTTGCGGCCATAACCCACGCCAAGCTACAAGTCAACTCTGAACCCCCGACGTCACTTCCTGTCTGCCCGCCACTGAGCTACCGTAGGAAACACAAATCTTCTTTATGTCTTATATGTCTTATTTTCCTTTCTGTGTATTGGGTAATAGGAGTGTAAAGGTGACTATGGGGGTTTTATATCATGTCTAGAGTGCTCTAATAATAAAAAAAAAACATATTTAGAAGGTTTAAACAAGTTTTCTATGCTACCAAAATGTTCCATAGGAAATAGGAAATCATACTTTGCAGAAATTCACATATCGCGGTTAAGTCTAGAACCAATTAACCGTGATAAATGAGGGTTTGCTTGATATAAAAATCTAGCCATGTATAAATGAACGTTATGTCTATATTTCTTCACATGCACGCTGGTGAAAGGGCACCTGAGGTCATGCACATGTGGCATTTATGCTAATCTCAAACACAAACGTTGCTATTGTGGGTTTATTGTTCTGGCTTCTTCCCTTTTGTTCAGTGAACATTTTCATGCTAATGACATTTCCTGCTTTTTCATAATGAGCTCCGCTGAGGACATGGTGGCAGCGAACTTCGCTTTTACTGCCGGAAAAAAAAGGAACTTCTAGTATTCCGGCTTCATCCTGAATGCGCATGCGTGTGTGTGTGTGTGTGTGCGTGTGCGTGTGTGTGCATGTCAACTGTGGCTGCACAGACGGGGATGTGATTCACAGAGGTGTAAGAACGAAATGAGAAAGTGTGAGCGCAGTAGAAACGTACTTCCTGCGGTTGCCTGGCATAGCTCTTGAATAGCATTACTGACACCTAGTGACCCGTGTAGAATACTACATTCCACAACATGTCTTTCAATGTCTTTTCTGAACAAACTGTATTTGTGTTTTAGTTCATTCAGTCATTTTTATGCTTGAAAAATCGTAATTTAGTCCAAAAACATGCATATTTTTGGTTAGTAATAGAGCGTAGTGAACCACAACGCAGGGAGGATTGCTGATTGATTGTTCCACTTCTTCTTCTTCCTCTTATTCCGCCTCATTTTTGGATCATTTTTATCGCCTCCTTCAATTCTTGACCAACTCAAACAACTCCAGCATCATAACGTTGAGCTCACGCAGGCCTAATAATTTCACATTTTCTGTGAAAATGTTCGCATTGACAATGAATGGGCAGCATGGCTTATGTGGTAAGCGCACTTTGTTCCCAACCCCAAGGTTGCCGGTTCAAGTCCCACGTATGCAATCGTCATTGTTGTGTAAAATCGTAGCGCAGTTGGGCGCCACCGTCCTCCCATCACCACCGTCTGTCGACGAGTTAGGGACGGTGTTTGAACTGAGATGACACTAATTCTGTTTGACCGACAAGGCCGTAAATTCTGGTTGATAACTTTGATTTCTGATTGCAACCACAACTTCAAGGCAGCACTCGATTACCAATGACAGCACATTGCAGTTTTTCTTCAGCTCCCCCCGGACAAGGTTTTTCAAAATATTCCCACATTTAGTGTCATTTCATATTGAAAATGAATATGAAAGTATCAAATATTGAAGTTTTACATGCGCATTCATGCTGCTGTTTGGCATTTTCCAACCGTTCTGGGGAGGCTGTCAAAGTTGGATAGCCCAGCTGGGAGTGCTTGGTTCCTCACCCAAAGATCCAATTCCAGACCTGAGCTCAAACTACTCTTACTTTCGTTCCACATTTTAGCATATTTCCACAGCATGTCAGTCGAGCTTCAGCTTCCGAACGGCTCCTGTTTCTAAATTTAGATTTTCGTACCTTTTCAAAGCATTTCAGTTTCGCTGCAGCTTTTCAGCATTCACACGCAATGTCGACTGATGTCGCGTCATCGAGTTAATTAATACTTTTCGAAAGGCCGTGATGGAGTGAAGCCGCAAGATTTGAAGCGCTGCGTGGGGAGGGACGAGTGTGTAACACCCAGTATTTGCGGCAATTCAAGTAACAATACAAATGGAGGATTTGGAGAATTTTGTACACATGTAGTCTTTTGTGTATTTTCATTGTGGTAGTCAGCCAAAACTGCAGACTTTGGAGGTCCTGCAGATTGTTACTCACATCAAGCATAATCGCAAGCACTTCATAAACCCAAAATGCTCTCGACCGCGCTTGTTTTTGAACGTCACGGAGACGTACTCAAACATGAGGAAATAAAAGTTAGAAACGAAGCTTTCTATTAGTCGCGATGGACGTGACCCATCGGGGGGTCATTAGTATGCCGCGTTGTTCGTCTGCGTGCCCGCCAGCGCCATTAATCAACATCGCACGAGGCACAATGCGGCCATTAGCGGCTCATCCATCACTTTCACCGGGCCCGCCCGCTCGGCTGTCAGTCCCACATTCATCCGGGCGACGACGCGTGCTGAATACCGACCATGTCGTCTGGCGAGATGTGAAAGGAGCTTTTGGGAAGATGCATACGAGTGTGTGTGTGTGTGTGTGTGTGTGTGTGTGTGTTTGTCGGGTCCTGCATTGATGACACTGGATCAACTCCAGTGTTTCCCAATCAGGCCCACTGGCGCTGTCTGTTCATGTAACGCCTCATACGCACCTGGTCTTCCAGAGAATAAGAAGATGTAGCAGGAGGGACCAGTGTCTTTGTTGCAATATTCAGCGAGCATTCAGACCCCTCTAGATATTCTTTGACATATCTAGTGAAGACACTTCAAAATAGGCGTGGAACAATTCATTCACTACAGCGATGCGTCGATTTATGTTTCTGTGATTCAACCACATCGATGTGTGTTCAGCAAGTTTCCACTCCTGACGACATATACCAAGCTAACATTGTTCAAAAGGTAATCAATCGATTGAATTGATACTAGGACGGCAGGCTTTATATGGATGTGTGTTTTTTAATCATAAAGACGTTAAACATTAGTCCAGTCATGGTTTTCCGGGTATGGGCTGGTCATGGGAGTTGTAGTGGACCTGTGACGTGATTTGCTTCTTCCTTGTCCTTTTAAGTGACTTTTATGGGGGACGATATTCAAAGTAAGGATGTTTTGTACACCTCTAGACGGTAGTTTATGGTCCAGTAGCCATCACGCTTTGTGACGTCATCATCCAGCTCGGCATGTCCAGGTGAAAACACACGTGTGCGCTGCGAAACTTCGTCATTTGGGTATTCTTGCTTGTCGGAGACAGGTTGTAAGTTTGGTGGAGAACACTGTACTTAGTCTGCACGGGTGTAGAGGGGCATGGTCCTGTGGGCACAGGTGGGTGTGTACGCTTACGTACGCAGAAGCAATAAGTGGCGCGCACTCGCTTGTGCCGGAGAGGAAGGAGGAGAGAAGAAAGCTTGGGAGGCCGTCATTTTTTGTTGACCGTTTATTCGTTTTGTCACACATTTACACTCGCGTTTCTTACCTTTCCTTCTTTTGCATCACCACGTTCCCTTGCACTGCTGCACGCCATCTGCCATCACTTCACATGCAAAGGATCCGTTTGCTCTCCCGGTTTGGTCTCATCATCATCAAAACTTATCATCATAAACCCACCACACCACGGCATCCAGGTCAGGACCCAAAAAGGCAAAATGCACAAGGAGGCCGCTTCACTTGCTAGTTGATGCACCGTTCTTTCAAATGTCTGCTCTGATCAAGTGAGAAAATTTCAACACCTAATTGAAGATGACATACCGCATTCATTTGCTGAGTAATTTGCATAATGTCCCTTTTCATTTTGGGTGCAAAGTGTGTGTTTGGATTGCACGATTTAAAGTAAGTAATCGTGGCAAGGTATACCACCCTCTGTTCATCCTGATTTTGTATTGCATTTTTAACTATTTTTTCGTACTCACTGATAATTTATTCTTACGTATGTCAGCAGTCTTAGTAGTTACAAAAATATTGGATTCATGAATAAGGAATCGTGGAGATTCACTTTTCACGGTCGGGCCTGGAACCAATTAACCGCAAAAAAGGAAGGATTACTGTATTCGCTTGACTTTTGCGTCTCGTAGCACGTAACAGATTTACGTTCAAGGGCTGCTGAACAACGAACAACGTCATCAATGAAACGAGAGACATTAGCATACAACAATTGTGGGCTTTCTAACAGCGACTCTGACATGAAAGGGCTTATCGCTCTTCTCAACGAGCAGCAGGTGCTGTCTCTAAAGCACTCACAATAGTGCGAGACCACGGATTTTGAGTAAAATTCAGGCTGGTATCAGTGATACTGATCCCATACCGATACTTTGTGCACATTCACATGATGTGTCTTATAAATTTTAAGAAGTAGTGTATTACATGCCATAGCATAAAGAATACAAGATAATTAATTAATTGATTAATTAAATCAATTATTCGGTAGCGGCCATTTTAGCCGATTTTGACTGATCTTTCAAGGCACACAGAATATTGTGTTCTATGGCTATTAGTGGTGTAACGGTACACTAAAATGTAATTTCGGTTCAGTTCCGTTTCTTGAAGAGCTCGTTCTGGTTAATTTTCGGTAAAAAAAAAGGAAGAAAAAAATGACTTAAAATGCTTTTATTATTAAAAAAATGCAAACAGAACTTTTTAAAAATAAATAAAAGTGACGCATTTGGGTGATATTTCAAATGAATTTGATTCGATGAAAAATAAAAAATAAAATAAACTGTTTGTTTAAACATTGTGGTGAAATGCAGTGGACAGTTACACAGTAACAGTTAAATAGCCTCTGTTGCACGTGACGTCCGACCATCTGTCTTAAGTGAAATAGCGGACGCACGTGATAGCTCGTAGACGACATCACTTTTAGCTTTTTCATAAGTGCTGGTATAACTTTCTGGCTAAAGTGCGGACGTGATGGTGTTTCGTAGCGAGGTTCAAGAACGATAATCATATACAGTCATGGAGAAAATGATTAGACCAACCTTGTTTCTTTTGTATTTGTACTTTATTTATCCCACAGCAGGGAAATTCACTTGTTACAGCAGCAAGCAAGATACACAAGTAAAGAATACATAGTGACTACAACATGGTTCAGGTGGTGCAGGTGTTGTAGAGCCTGACAGCTTCAGTTTATTGATCCATTTTAATGCCTGGTTCAACTAAAGGTACATTTGGTTGGACAAAAATAATAATGCAAACAAATATAGCTCGTAAGAATTTCATTTAAGAGCTCATACAGTCTCTAGCAACTTCCATGCTTTTCTTGATAAAAACCAAAATCACTTAAGTTCTAACATGCATAGCTATAGCATTGTACTGCCAAAACATGTCACTCTTATGAGCTATTTTTGTTGTCATTGTCGTATTTGTCCAAACAAAGGTACCTTTAGCTGTATCAGGCATTAAAATGAACATGAAACTGAAGAAACAAGGGTGGTCTAATCATATTTTCCATGACTGTACTTAAAGCCAGCGCTCTCAGCAACTGAATATGGTTAGACGTATTTCCTGCAGCCTACCCGATATCCGTGGAACAAATTCCACACACAACTTTGGATTTACCCACTTGACTTTGTCCATCCGTAAATTTAACAGGGAAGCCAAAGTGTTCCCAAACACTTTGGCTCAGGCTTCTTGCTTGCTTTTGCCATGATGCCATTTGTCGCGTCTGCGAGCTACTAGCGTTCCTCCCCCTAAGTCAGTAGTGTCCGACACTCAGAGGCGTCCATAGTAGCATAAAATATAACCAAAACGGTACGCAACTGGACCGAACCGGACATGCAGAACCAAAACGGTTTAATACAACCGTGTGAACCGTTATAAACATAATATATAAACGCGGAGAGAGTTCCATATAAACATGGAACCAAACAAAAGAAATATGAGACTTTTGCCTTTCATCAGGAAAAAAAACTTTGTTTCTACCGTATTCCGTTCTTTCGTAATCAGCAGTAGAACATACAGTAGGTACGTTTCAGGAACATATCAGTTCCCGACTAGAAAAGGGAGAAAAGATAGATTTCAAGCATAACTCTGACTTCCTGACACAGTTTTTTTGGGGGCTTTTGTGACAGCTCAAATATCTATCATGTATGCTAATATCAAATATAACACCTTAAACTATTTACAATGTTCACATTTGTAACTGAACTATGTGTGTGCATGTGTGCGTGTGTGTGTGTGTGTGTGCATGTGCATGCGTTAAAAATTTCCCTACAGTGCGTAACCTTTACAGTAACTTTAAATGGCGTCAGTAACTTTCTCGCCGAAAGTCCAACCAGTGTGACTGTGAATACCTGGATACTGGAGAGTGCAGGTGAAGTTTCCTATTTGCTGTTTTTTTGTAAGACAATCAGGTATGAACTAATTAGGAATATGAACAAACAAGTTAACAACAATTAATGGCAAATGCATTCACATTTTATTTGAATCAAGTGCAACCAACCCTTCGTTAACCTTTTCTGCTCTCATTTTGGATATTCAGTCATTTTTCAATAAAAGTACAACCAACATTTCAGCAGTAAGTTTACCTGCTACTTTTCAACATGAAAATAAAACAATATTAATATCAACTTGAAGTGCAACCAACACCTCTTCAGGTTGAATTAACCAGTAGGTTAACATGCCACTTTTGCTGTTGTATTTAACATAAAAATAACACAAATACATTAATATAAAAAATGATATCACAATAACATCAGTTCAGGTTGAAGTAACAGTAGGTTTACCTGCTACGTGCTTGGACGGTCAGTGTTGTGTGAAATCCCATGGCGCCTTAGTAGGTCATGGCGGTTGCAGTCCATTGATTACCTTTTAAACGATGTCAGATCGATATATGTCGTTCGGAATGGCAACATGCCCAACACACATCTACGTGTGTAGTTGGATCATCGGAATATAAATCGACACATCCATGTAGTGGATGAATTGTTACACCCCTAAAATGTAGTTGTTGTGCTTTTCATGTTTTTTTTCTTTGTTTTTTACAGATTTTGTGTCTCACATGCTATTCCTCTCTCTGACAGTGTCCATTACAAATGACATGAAAATGCTTCATGGCCAAATAATATGCAAATAACATAATTCCGTCACCCCAGCCCACCACAGCTACAAATAGATTGCGGTCCACTGTAGAATGTAAGCCACACACCACTGCAAACTAGAACGCATAATAAACGTTGCGAACTTGGAATCAAATCTTGTACCCGCTCTAGCGCTTGCATTGGACCTCATTCATTAGCGTTGAAGGAGTGGGCGTGCACATGCGTGCGAGGGGTCAGGCGTGTGTGCGCACATGTTTATAAACATGAAGGAGATGGCCGATAAAGCAGAGATAGAAGAAATTGGCAGATTTGGGGTCGTTTACCCAAACAGGAAAGGATGGAGCTCTCAAACCACTTCCTCTTTCCGTCACCAGAGGAGGAAAAAAAATCCCCTCAGTTTTCAATCTCACCGGCAGATTGACAAGCGACGTCTACTTCGGCTGCAAAATGTGGTTGACTTGATTGCACGCATGCTTGCGAGTTTCATGCGTGAATGTGACAATCATTTTGTACAGTAGGCATATATTCTTGACAGGGTATCAGGTAAGCTTTTCAACCAAATTTATAACTCATACTCACAGCCATGCTCTTTTTGACGAGTTCACTAATCCCTCATTTACTGCGGTTAATTTGTTCCAGACCCATGACTGAATTACCATGAAGTAGGATTCCTTATCAATAAATGGAATATTTTCATAGTTAGAGCATAGAAAACCTGTTTATGAGCTTCTAAATGCAGTTTTTAATACTATTAGAGCCCGCTAGACATTACATAACACCCCTATAGTCACTTTTACACTCCTATTACCCAATATAGTAAACATAATAAGAAAAAATAAGAGATATAAGACATAATATATAGACTCACATGTTTGCAGTTGGAGCGTTCCTTGTTCTTTTTTAACTTCCTATTCTGTACAGTTCATTTAGCCATTTTCATGCTTGACAATGCGTAATTTAGGCAAAAAAGTACATTTGCATACATATGTATAAAAGTAAATCATGGCAAACAGTGAAGTGGCAAAGGACTACCATTTGAATAAGCAAGACATTGTTTTTGCAGTTATACTACGAAGAACACATACTGTACACGTTGCGTGAATCATTCTCTGAAGAAGAACACGTAAGCGATGCAATCATTAAATGTGTGAAATTGAACGGCGATCATCGCTCCGTGATCTTCAACTCTCACTGGATGGGTTCGCAGCCGAATGTGAAGTGGCTGCGATGAGAATCAGCACCTCCAAGTCCGTGTCCGTGGTTCTCGCCCGGACAAGGATGGAGTGCCATCTCCGGGTCGGGGATGAGATCCTGCGATCCTCCCCAAGTGGAGGAGTTGAAGTACCTGGGGGTGTTGTTCACGAGTGATGGAAGGATGGAAGAAGAGATCGCCCGTGGGGTTGTTGCAGCGTCTGCAGTGGTGCGAACTCTGCAACGGTTCGTTGTGTTGAAGAGGGAGCTGAGCCGAAAGACAAAAATCTCAGTTTGTCGGTCGAGCCACCTTCCTGCCCTCACCTACGGTCATGAGCTTCGGGTACTGACAAGATGGCGGGTACAAGCGGCCGAAATGAGTTTCCTCCGTAGGTTGGCTGGGCTCCCCCTTAGAGATACGGTGAGAAGCACCGTCATCTGGGAGAAACTCGGAGTAGAATACCCTCTCGAGGCGGCAGTGACTCAGGAGGTAAAGCAGGTCGTCCAGAAACCGGAAGGTCCGCCACCAAGTCACTGTCGTTGTGTCCCTGGGCAAGACACTTCACCCACCTTGCCTCCAGTGCTGCCCACACCGGCGTATGAATATGAATGAATGTTTGATGGCGGTCGGAGAGGCAATAGGCGCGAATTGGCTGCCACGTTTCCGTCAGACTACCCCAGGGCAGCTGTGGTTACAGATGTAGGCTACCACCACCAGTGTGTGACTGAGGAGCGAATGAATAGTGGGTCTTAGTCAGGGCTTCCCTGCTTAGGCTGCTGCCGCCGCAATCTGACCTCGGATAAGCGGAAGAAGATGGATGGATGAATCAATATATTCATGTTATTGGAGCAACATGTTGATTTACTCTTGTGTCAATGAAATCCCATGAACACACATTCACACGATGTAAGTACATTCCAGAGCAACAGGCGGCGCTAGAACTCACTCACTGTAAGGCCTGCGTGGCCAATCGGAAGCATGAAGACAGTCATTTCAGGAAAAGGCACAATCACAACAATGGTGAATGGAAGCAAAGGGGAATTACACAAGTGTGGACTGGCAGTGGGTAGTTCTCCACAAAGTGAGTTTTCAGTGACCTTGCAATATGTTTCCATGTGGCCTAAAAGCCCAAAGACATATCAAATTGAAATATATGTCTTTTATATAGACATGTAATTGAAATATGTGTCTTTGGCCATGACCAGATCTGGTTTTTGTGTGTCATTCTGTGGTTCCTCCCCCTCCCAGGGAGAGCTGCCTGACGCCAGTCAGTCCAGAGTCGTGCGCCTTGGTCCAGACCTTCCTGTCCGACTGTCCCGGCCGAGTCTTCCTGGGTCACGTCCAAACCCAGCTGAAGACGGGCCTCCAGACTCAGGACAGGCACCTCTTCCTCTTCAGTGACACCCTGCTCGTCACCAAGGCCAAGTGAGTGCACTCGTTTAGTCCTACTGGGGCCTGGACCTCGAGCCTGGACCCCCTCACTACTACCTTAACTCACCACCTCCATCCTTCACTACCTCCTTACCTACATATCTTATTACCTTCTTACCTTCCTACTGCTTTACCTCCTTACCCTCACACCTTCATCTTGTCCTACTTACCTTTCTCCTTACCTTCCTCCACCTCCTTATTCCCTCTTTAACTCTCTACTTCCCTCACTCCTTCCTCACCTCCCCTTTTAACCATCCCGCTTGACATCTTACCTCCCTGCCTCGTTCTTTTCTGTCCTTAGCCTCCGTCCCTCGCCCTGTACCTCCTTACCTCATTCCCTCCCTCCCATCTTACAGTCCCTTCCTCCACTCTTGCGTACCTCAGGCTCCCTCCTCCCTTTTTCCCTCCCTCCTTCCTCGTCCTTGCTCTCCCGTTTCCTTGACTTCTCCCTCATCTTTCCCAACATATAATTATTTTCCGGCCAATTAAATCCATATGAAGCCTGGCTGGGATCAAAGTCTGGGGCTCCCCACCCAGCGCTCTAAGTGCAAGTCACATGCACCGAAATAGAAACCTAAAGAGCACGTCCGTATTTAAGTCCTGAACGGCACACACACAAACACACACACACACACACACACACACACACACACACACGCACGTAAACAGTGATGAGACACAGCAGGACCTTTGTGGTCTTTCCGGTCGTGATCCAGTGGGCCGAGCTGACCCTGGCTGTACACCAGCAGCGTACGCTATAATTGGCTTTATTGCACAGCGGCTGAACGCAGGCTGGCTCGGAGGAATGTGTGACAAAATAGACGTCCGCTGACGTGCGCGGCCAGC
The DNA here is from genome assembly GCF_027744805.1 of Dunckerocampus dactyliophorus. Classification (NCBI taxonomy): domain Eukaryota; kingdom Metazoa; phylum Chordata; class Actinopteri; order Syngnathiformes; family Syngnathidae; genus Dunckerocampus; species Dunckerocampus dactyliophorus. The sequence continues at coordinate 3,046,503 of NC_072827.1, forward strand.
GTGTGCGCCGCATGCGTGCTTTTAGTATTCCTTCCTCTATAATCAGGGTGGTAAACGGACTTACGGGTAGCACGCCTGTTTATAAACTTGAAGATAGCGCCGTCATTCATTAGCTTTGCTCCTGGTGGAGGAGGCCGTAAATACACGGAACTTCATTCCACGTTCATATTTTCATTTGGATGGCTTTACATGCACGGTTCATTTTTAGCTGCGAAGCTCTTTGATTGGTTGAGCAGGCCATCTGCAGGTCTGCTGCACTTCAAACTTCCACCAAATTGTGGTGTAAAAATAAAGTTGTGTTTTCTCTTGGAGAGGCTGACTCCACTTTGCCTCCATTGGAAATTTGCAGACATGTTCCGTGGGTACAAGCGCTTGAAAGGACACAAAAAGCACAATATGTCCTCAGTCGGCTTTCCTGCTGGCACTACTACTACTTTTGACATGATATAAATATTTATACATATACAGTATACGACTTTATACATATGTTTTGTCATTTTTTTTGCACCACAATGAAAAAGTATTCGGGTAAGATCCCTGTGGAACTCTTGGAAGTTAACACAACAACAGAATATATTAAAACAGCTGCTATTTTTAGTAAAGTTTTTTTACGACTCTTTAAAATGTGCAATCTGAAAAAGCAAAAAAAAAATAAATAAATGTTTTCATAATTGTTTGATTTCCTTAGGCATCTCCTTAGGCACCCACGTTCACCATACAATGCATAAGTAACACAACAGGAAAATAAATGCATTAAAAAATATATAATAATTAAAGTGATACTGATAATACAGTAAATATAAGAGAAAGTGGAAAAGAAAACGTAGACCACATAGTCGCTTATTAGGACTTTTTCTCTCAACCTAATTTTAACTTTATTCTTTCTTGTGTTTGTTTCTCATATGACAACGTTAAAAACGAATGCCATGTCATTTGCACGGTTAATTATGAAATAAAAAGTCCAAATTATGAGATTACAAATATAAGAGGCATAATTATGACATAAAAAGTTGAAATTACAATATAAATAGTAATTATGAGACTGGAATCATTCTAAAAAGTCATAATGATGAGACAAAAAGTCAAAATTATGAGATACAAACAAGAAAAGCATAATTATGAGATAAACAGTCGAAATGATGAAATAAGAAAATCATAATTATGAGATGAAAAGTTGAAATTGTGAGATACAAATATAACAAAGGCTTAATTCTAACACAACAGAAAAATAAATGCATAAAAAATATAATAATTAAAGTGATACTGATAATAAACGAAAAGAATGCATAGACCACACAGACTTTTTCCCCCCAACCTAATTTTCCAAAACTTACAACTTTATTCTTTGTTGCGTTTGTTTCTCATATTACAACGTTAAAAACGAATGTATTTTTTCTTTAATATTTCAACTCTATGCTACTAAAATGCTACTTATTTTTTCCTCATAATATGCTGAGTTTATTCTCTGAAAATTCCGACTTTTTTTCTTGTTAAAATGCAATAATTTTCTCTTAATATTTTGACTAATTTCTCATAAAATTACAGCTATTTTTTCCATTTCTGCTGTTGTTGATGTTTTTGTTTTCCAACTTGTATTTAAAATTTCTTGAAAATGTTCTTTTCGCAGTTGTGACTTTGTTCTCATAACAGTTTGGCTTTATTTAGTAAATTTCCCCGCTGTGGGATCAATAAAGTACATACAATTTAACTTTTACCTGCAACCCAAATTACAACTTTATTTGTTGTTGTGTTTCCCATAACATTACAAAATAAAGTATTTTTTCTTTAAGTCATTCAATCCCAGCCATTTTTCAAAAGACGACCCCTTCAGTAGCGACCATTTTAGATGATTCTGACTGATCTTTCAAGGCACACATTGTGATGATGTCTCATCACAATGTTGTGATGAGACATCACAACATTGTGATCTATGGTTATATAAACATGGAACCCACCAAAAGAAACATTAGACTCTTGACTTTCATCGGGAAAAAAAAGTTTGTTTCTACCTTTTTCCGTTCTTTAGTAATCAGCAGTAGAACATAGGCAAGTTTCAGGAAAATATCGGTTCCTGACTAAAAAAGGGAGGAAACCAGCTTTTTATGCAAAGATACATTTCAAGCATAACTTCCACTTTGACACAAATATTTTTTGCTTTTGCGACAGCTGAAATATCTAAACAACTATACCACAACATAAACAACACAAAAAAGGGGTTGTTGTACATCAAAATAACAATTTATTTACAAATATAACACCATCAACTATTTACAATTTTCATATTTGGAACAGAACTATGTGGGTGCATGTGTTAAAATTTCCCTACAATACGTAACCATCTGCACGCGACCCTCCTCCACGCTCTCTTACTTCCTGTCATGCGTGATTCGTCAGTGAACATGCCGAGCCCTGCCGAGCTCTTAGCAAATGCACTTCTGCCACCTTGTGGCCGTTTTGATGGCATAAACGTCCTCTGAAGTGAAATGCACTGTTGGAGAGTTGCTTCGTCACCTCTTTTTGCCTCTCGCGCAAAAAAAACGCAAAAGACGTGAAATTCGTTGTTGTGCTCGGGCGTTTCGGATTATAAAAACGTGTATATACGTCTTTGATGTTGAATGAGTTAATATTTGAACGTTATGCTCATGAAATGACATTCTTTTTCCTCATGACATTATGCCCTTATTTTTGTAAAATTGCAACTTTTTTCTGTTAATATTTTGACTTTATTTTTGTACAATTACTGCCGATTTGTTGGTTTTCTTGTTAAATGATATTTTTAGAATGTGCCGTGGGCCACAAATGGTTTCTGATCGTTTTGGTTCCTACGGGTTCACACTAAAAGGCCAGTAATTGATTGCATTGATAACGTCTCATGGCGTATGGACCCTGCAGGTCTCCCACTCACTACAAGGTGAAGGCCCAAGTGCGAGTATGCGAGATGTGGACGGCCGGCTGCATGGAGGAGGTGTGCGAGGGCAGCACCAGCCCGGAGAGAAGCTTCGTCATTGGCTGGCCCACGTGCAACTGCGTGGCCACCTTCAGGTAGGCGCCTGGAATATGCCCGGAATGTTCGTGTCTTACCTTAATTTCAACAATTAGCCCAAACAAGCGGCGGTGACGGCATGTACATCAGCAGTGCCTGACAGCGTGTCATCTGCAGAGTATGCGTGTGTATGCGTGAATTCAAAGCTGAAGGGGTAAACCACAAAACACATTCCTGTACGCTCCCGACGCCCGTCGGCGAAACCACAGTGCATGCATTCATACATGCCGCAGTGCACATTTGCACCATTACACCCCCCCGGCTTCATGTTCATTCACACACACACACAGATATGACATGACATAACCACTCTGCAGGAATCTGCTCACAGTTTCTGTAGCTTTGTCTGCGGTGTTAGCCGCCACCCGTTACGTAAGCGGGACGGGCCTTCGTGTCTTTTCCACTCATCATCTCGTATCTCCTCCTCAGCTCCGAGGAGCACAAGGAGAAGTGGCTGGAGCTCATCAACAGGTAAACGAACGAGCGCTCCCTTTGTTGGTTTCCATCACATTGCTTACTAACCTGAGTGTGGTAAAGTATATGCAGTAATCCCTCGCCGCTTTGCGCTTCGAACGCTGCGGCTTCGCTCTCACGGTGTTTCAAAATACATGAATTAATAAATCACGCCGTTTAATGGTTGAATATGGCCTATTATTAGTCAAAAGATGTGCACATTTAAGCGAATTTTTTGCTTAAATTAGGCATTTTCAAGCATAAAAATGAACTAAAATACAAATATGCGGTATTCAGAAGACACATTCAACGACATGTGACATGTAGCATTCTACACTGGTGCCAGTAATGTTACCCGATGAGACATTAGCCACCACAGAAACCATCACATCTGGTGTAAAAATAACGCCGCATTTCAGAAAAGAACATCATACCGACAGTAAAATATGGTGGTGGTAGTGTGATGGTCCGGGGCTGTTTTGCTGCTTGAGGACCTGGAAGACTTGCTGTGATAAATGGAAGCATGGATTCTGCTGAAGGAGAAAGTTGGTGACCTCAAGCTGAAAGCAACTTGGGTTGTGCAGCAGGACAATGATCCAAAACACACCAGCAAGTCCACCTCTGAATGGATGAAGACTTTGGAGTGGCCTAGTCCAAGTCCTGACCTGAATCCTATTGAGATGCTGTGGCATGACCTTAAAAAGGAAAAGCCTCCAATGTGGCTGAATGACAACAATTCTGCTAAATTCCTCCACAGCGCTGTAAGAGAATCATTGCAAGTTATCACAAACGCTTGATTGCAGTTGTTGCTGCTAAGGGGGGCCCAACCACTTATTAGCTTTAGGGGGCCATCACTTTTTCACACAGGGACATGTAGCTTTGGATTTTTTTCTCCCTTAATAACAAAAAGATTCATTTAAAAACTGCATTTTGTGTTCAGTTGTGTTGTCATTGACTAATATTTACACTTTTTCACACCACTGTATATATTTCATGCCGAGAGGGCTCTAATCATGTTAAAAAACATATTTAGAAGGTCATAAAGAGGTTTTCTGTGCTCTAACTACAAAAATATTCCATTTATAAATAAGGAATCCCACTTTGTGGAAATTCACTTATCACTGTCTGGTCTGGTACCGATTAACCGCCATAAACGAGGGATGACCGTACTATTCACTGTCATGATTATGGGTCATTATTTAATAATATTCCTGAAATGTATTTAAATGTCTGCTTTTGCGTCTGTCCACTCAGTCGGATCAATGAGGGAAAGGAGAACGACGACCCCAAGACCGTTCCGCTGAAGATATTTGCGAAGGACATCGGAAACTGCGCTTACGTAAGGGTCCCTCCCGGCTCTTCTCCTCACCACGTCTTTGTCTGTGTTGTTGGACTCTGTTGTTTGTCTCCCGACGGGAAATGAATCCCTTCATTATGGAATGCATGTTATTTATTTTCCTCCCGTGTTGCATCCATTTAGGCCAAGACGCTTGCAGTCAACAACACAGAGAGCACCACCGACGTCATCCGCATGGCTCTGTTGCAGTTTGGAATATCGGTGAGTGTCGGGATGGGTTGCGTTCTTCATAAACGACACGTCACTTTCAAACTGACCACATGGAGTCAAGAAGCGTGCTGTATTTTTCAGTTAGTCATCTGCAATGTTGAGAGTAATGGGGTTACCAACACCCTTGTTGTTTCCCAGTAACGGGTAATTTTAATGAATTACTATTTCCAGCACCGTTTAAAGCACTGTTACCATTACTGACAGTGAAATGTGCAGTCTTATGATGCACGGATATTTCTAGCAACGATATGTGTGTTGCTTCAGTGGCCCATGTTCACTACTACTGCTACACAGGAAGCTAAATAGCTAGTCATCAAGAATTGTGGTTGCGCAATGTCAGGAAAACACCGCTCATGTTAAGTCATAAACATCAAAATACAGTAATTGCAATGAATCACGCTGTATGTGTAAGTAAACCACATGTACAAACAGTACAGTTTTATTAACACCATGTTTATTAAGAGCTAGCAATGTTGCAATTACCAGGTAGCCTAGCCTAGCGTTGCCTAGCCTAGCCACATGAGAGCAGTTTTCATGATGTAAAAAGTCATAATTATGAAATAAAAAGTCAAAATTATGAGATACAAACATAAGAAAAGCATAATTATGGGATAAACAGTCAAAATGATGAAATAAGAATTATGAGATGAAAAGTTGAAATTATGAGATACAAATACAACAAAGGCATAATTATGAGATAAAAAGTCGAAATCACGATATAAACAGTTATTATGAGATAGGAAAGTCAAAATTATGAGATAAAAAGTCATGATGATGAGAAGTCATAATTATCAGATAAAAAGTCATAATTATGAGATAAAAAGTCAAAATTACAAAATAAAAAGTCATAATTACGATATTAAAAGTCCTTATGAGATAGGAAAGAGATCAAAAGTCATGATGATGAGATAAGAAAGTTATAAATATTATATAAAAGGTCAAAATTAGGAAATAAAAAGTTGTAATTATGATATTAAAAGTAGCAATTTTGAGATCAAAAGTCATAATGTAGAGATAACAAAGTCATAATCATGTGATAAAAAAAGTAAAAATTAGAAAATAAAAAGTCATAATGATGAGATAAAAAGTGTAAATTACGATATAAAACGTTATTTTGAGATAGGAAAGTCGTACTTATGAAAAGCCATAATGATGAGACAAATGGTCAAAATTATGAGATAATTAATAATTATGAGATAGGAAAGTCATAATTATGAGATAAAAAGTAGAAATTATAAGAAAAAGGTCATAATTATGAGATAAAAAGTCATAATTATGAGATAGGAAAGTCATAATTATGAGATAAAAAGTAGAAATTATAAAAAAAAAGGTCATAATTATGAGATAAAACCAAATTACGATATAGAAAGGTCATAATTATGAGATAAAAAGTTGAAATCAAGATATAAAAAGTCATTATGAGATAGGAAAGTCATAATTGTGAGATAAAAAGTCACAATGATGAGGTAAAAAGTCGAAATGATGAAAAATAAAGAAGAAAAAATAAGAAAGGCATAATTATGAGATAAAAAAAATCTAAATTACGATATAAAAAGTCATTCTTAGATAGGAAAGTTGTAATTATAAAAAGTCATAATGATGAGAGAAATGGTCAAAATTATGAGATAAAAAGTCAAAGTTCCGAAATGAAAAGTCATAATTATGTGATAAAAAGATGAAATTATGATATAAAAAGTAGAAATTCTAAGATAAAAAAGTCATAATTATGAGATAAAAAGTAGAAATTATCAGATAAAAAGTCATAATTATGACATAAAAAGTCAAAGTTCCGAAATAAAAAGTCATAAATATGAGATAAAAAGTCGAAATTACGCTTATTATTATTATGCTATTGATGCCTTACCTCATAATTTCCACTTTCTATTTCAGAATTCTGACTTGAAGTTGTAATATTTGGAAATAAAAAAAAAGGGAGAAAACGAGCAAAGTTGACTTCAAAGTGTCAAAGTTGCATCCTTTCATATTTTCATATTTTGCTCTTTGGCCCTTGCGGGAAAAGGTTTGGACACCCGTGCGCTAAATCAATGCATACGTCTGCAAATGTATACTATGAGTAGCATCAGTACTTTTTTTTAACCCAACCTCTAAGTCAAACGATGGGAATATTAAATCAATGCTAAGCCGAAGCTAACGGTCCAGAGATAGCGATACAGTCAAGTATTTAGCAGCTTTGTGCTTGTTGGCAGATGTTTGCGTCATAAAACCCTGGAATGTTGGTCTGTGCTGGACATGATCAGTTGTAAAAGTGTCTCCAAAGAGGTGGTAAGTCTGTTTATGAGGACAAATAAAAAGGTTGGCTTTTGTGTTTGTACTGCAGGGTTGCGTGAAGGAGCACAGGTTGTGGGTGAGCTCCAGCAAGGACGAGCCTCCGTACCCGCTCATCGGTGAGGCGGCCATCTCCTTAAATGACTTCATGAAGAATGCATTGTGGTCGAACTGAAAGTCCACATCTGGAAGCTTGTTCTGAGCCGTCACTGTTTTGTTTTATGTCGCAGCGGCATTTTGTTCTGTTCTCCGTGTTCCCAACATCCTGTCGGTTCTTACAGCCGGCTTTTAATGAGGATTTTGATGGGATTTGCCTGTGACACGCCAGCATGCCGGTGACGTGACCGCTAACCTTCTTGCAACCCCTCATCCAGGCCACGAGTTCCCGTTCAGCATCAAGATGAGCCACATACGAGATGGTGGGAGCGGTGGAGGAGGAATCGGGAGAGATCCAATGAGTCCCACTGATTGTCCTGAGGTCCTGCTGCTGGATCAGTGCCTCCCCCCGGACACCCAGTGCCAGTTCATCCTCAGACCCAGCAAGGTTACCCAAAGCCCGGCTGCACTGATAGGTAAGGACTTGAAGTATTTGTGTATTTTTAAGTACCGTAAATTCCGGTATATAAGACGCACCCACTAAATGTATAGAGAAAAACAGATTTGTGCATATATGTCAGCCACACTATAAGACTATAAGCCGTGAGGACCAGGTGGCTCTTTCTTCAGCAGGAGCCAATCACGAGCTATCAGGGAACTCACAACGAGCTTATCAACACATCGGAAATCGCAGGAGGTCACCTCAGAAAGAAGGCTAAGCTCATCACACAGCAACCTAACACTCAAAAAGTAGGCAAGAAATAAACAAACGAGTACCAATACGAGTTTACAATATAAAAGAACAACTATTTTAATGACATTTCTTCACAGAAAAACATTTCATTGGACATGGCTGCCGGAGCGCCACAATGACTAATTCAGCTGCCAGAGCTCACGTGTTGCAAACAGCCCCTTTTGAGAAGTTTGAGTTCAAAACATTTCGCAAGTTGAGCGGTGATGGCGGGTCCCGCAGCCAAACCGGCTGAGAACCACTGGTCTACTGTATTGGGTAGCAGGAGTGGAAAGGTGACTATAGGGGTGTTATTTCATGTCTAGAGGGCTCTAATAATGTTAAAAGGCGTATTTAAAAGGTGGTAACCAGGTTTTCTATGCTCTTAATAAGGAATCCTACTTGGCAGAAAATCACTTATCACCTTCGGGTCTGGAACCAATTAACCGGCATAAACGAGGGATTACTCTATCGTTTTTAATCACAAAATGTTACCGACTGAGGATAAGAAAGGACTGAGGACGACTCGAGGAGGTCCAGATAGTTGGCCAGCTTGCTGTTGGTTGTGAAAGAAGTCTCTGACCACCTAATTGGTTTGTCAGTCCCTCCGAGGGCCGTACAGAAATATCCAAGAACAACAACACGAGCACGCACGCTGGCTTTGGAAACAGTCATATCGCAACCTCCTTGGCGGGGGGGGAGAGTGTGGTGTGCAAACATGTTGCCTCACAGCGAGAAGGTGCCGGGGTATGAATCCGAGGTTTTCGGTAGCTCACGAGAAATTATTAGCCTCTCGTGAGGTCATTAGCCTTGGAGGAACTGAAGGTAGCTTGCGGGACGCACTCTTGCAGGACAGGGACCCTCTGACGGAGCAAAGCGTGCGACTCTTGGTTCCAAGAGATCTCTGTTTAACGTCAATCATGATGTGGAGGACATGAGAAAGTGGAAGCGAAAAGATCCAGTAGCTCTCTTTGACCGCAAGTACATTAGCAGCATGATTAGCACCGTTGAGCTGATTGGAAACAACACGCACAACTTTCACGCCAACAGCTGAGTAGCAATGCAGAGCTGGATAAAGCTGCTCGATGCTGACCACTACTGACCACCACCGTACCCTGCCATTTTGCCTGTCGAGTTTCGCGGCTTCACTCTGTCACGGTTTTTCAAAATAAATGAATTAATACATTATCGTTGTTTCCTGGTTGACTCCGGCCTCTTATTAGTAAAAAAAAATAAATGCATATTTAAGCACATTTTACGTATTCTTGGCCCAAATTAAGCATTTTCAATTCGAAAAATGAGTAAATGAGTGGAAATACAAATATGAGTCATTCAGAAACACATTCTAAGATGTGAGCTATAGTATTCTACGCTGGGAACTCAGTGTCGGTAGTGTTACATTGATGAGACAATAGCCACCAGGAAGCACGTTGTCCAGAAAACAACAAAGAACTCTCCTGATGCTCACGTGTGAGTCTTATTTATGTCTAATATGTCTTATTGTCTGTTATTATGTCTACTATGTTGGGTAATAGGAGTGTAAAGGTGACCATAGGGGTGTTATTTCGTGTCTAAAGGGCTCTAATGATGTAAAAAAAAACATATTTAGAAGGTGGTAAGCATTTTTTTATGCCTAATATGTCTTATTTACTCGTATTATGTTTACTATACCGGGTAGTAGGAGTGTAAAGGTGACTATAGGGGTGTTATTTCATGTCTAGAGGGCTCTAATAATGTGAAAAGCAGATTGAGAAGGTTGTAAACAGTTTTTTATGTCTATTATGTCTACAATATTGGGTAATAGGGGAGTTAAGGTGACTACAGGGGTGTTATTTCAGGTCTAGAGGTCTCTAATAATGTTAAAAAAAAGGTGTATTTACAAGGTTGTAAACATTTTTTTATGCCTTATTTTCTCTTATTATGTCTACTATTTTGGGTAATAGGAGTGTAAAGATGACTATAGTTATTTCGTGTCGAGAGGGCTCTCGTAATGTAAAAAAAACATATTTAGAAGGTGGTAAGCATTTTTTTATGCCTAATATGTCTTATTTTCTCATATTATGTCTACAATATTGGGTAATAGGAGAGTTAAGGTCACTATAAGGATGTTGTTTCATGCTACAATATTTAGAAGGTCATAAACAGGATTTCGATGCTCAAACTATGCAAATATTCAATTTATAAATGAAGAACCTTACTTGGCGGAAATTCACTTATCATGGTCGGGCCTGGAACGAATTAACCGCGGATTATTGCAATGATCAGACACGGAAGACCAGGTCCAAAACCAGTCTTTCTGAGAAAGAAGACGGATCAACAACATTAGCGCAGCAGTTCTCGTGGACACAGGTCACAGGACAGCTCAGGACAGACGGCTGTGTCCAAACAAGACGAAGACAATGAGGACAGAAATTCCAGAGTGTGGGAATAGGAAGTTGGAAAAGTGTGCAGAGATACCGTTGGCGAAGGTCAGCAGCGGGCGAGCGTGGAAAAGCAACACGGGCCGGTCAGCGAGGCAACACTCACAGGAGGAAAGCGGATGGACGCCTCGTGGAGAGAAAGACGCGAAAAAAGATATTGAATCATTTTATCCATGTGTATATTATGTCTTTTAACATTTATTTTCATTTTGTTGTTGTTTAATTGTGTTTTTTGCAATAAAAACGAGCAGATAAGTAAGAAAAAGGTGCACGATATATATTGTAGATATAAATATATACATATATATTATATATATAGTCCCAGTAACAACTACCACTAAAGTAAGTAAAAAGAAGTACAGTACAAACTTTTCCCACTGGGGGGCCGTGTATTGAAAAGTCTAAGGAGTCGGTGGCCACTTTGATAGATCCCATTTTTTCATCAGGCTAAACTCCAGCCTTTTGTGTACGTAGGTGACTAAGCTTATCAAGATCAACACTAACATTTTTAGATTTCTTCTTACGTTGTGTGCTGTTGGATTGTATTTCAAGTCAAAAATAGCGCCTTAACGGCGGTAACTGTTTTTTTCCATGAATTACGCTACAATCATTAGAGTCGTTGCGCATCGTGCCGCAAGTGTCCCCCCAGAGTCTGCCGCTCTTTAAATGTGTGCTATCTTTTAGCGTGAATTAAACTTTCAGTTCATTTGGAGCTGTTTAATAAAATTGTGTCCTGCAAGTTATCGTTCTCTTCACAAAATACAGCAAATTTCTCACACAGTGGCAAATGGTGATTAATCGTGATTAATTCATGTGAAAACTGTGATTAATTTGATTACAATCTTTAATCATTTGACAGCTCAGGGCCGATTAAAAAACAACTGCGGCCTGTAGATGGCCCCCAGGCCACATTTTGGACACCCCTTAGACCCTATATGATTCTCCCTCCCATTACTCTTGTTGTCTTTTCCGCGAAATACTTTCTTCAGGGTTCTGATTGGCTGAAATGTTCTCGCTGTGAGGCGTTAGGCCACGCCGGTGAATGTGTTTTGAATTAATAATAGTCATTCACGTTTTTTACGCATAAATAATGGCGGATTGGGGGGAAATAAATTTTTGTGACGCATAACCAGAACAGCTTGTTTGGTTTGAATTTAACGAGATGACTGTCGCGTCTGTTCTTGCAACACACAGTCACCGTCAAGAATCTGAAGAACTCGACACCACATTTGGACAATGAGCAGCATGTGAGGCACAACAAGACCTCCTGCCTCGCACGCTATCTTTGGCCGCAACGAAGGATTCCAAAAGTGACTCACCGGGACTGGAGCTTTTCAGGCTTTTATGTATAAGAGTGACTAAAACAAGAAGCCCCAAGCAACACTGCTTTATAAAGACAATAATGCTCACTTTTGAGGGATTATTTAACGATACGGTCGTCCGGTGCCACTTTGCGCTTCGAATTTTGCAGCTTCACTCAATCACAGTTTGTCAAAAATATATTCATCATATATTCATTCATAAATCATTGCTGTTTTGTGGTTGAATACGGCCAATTACTTGTCAAAAATATGCATATTCAGCAAATTTTATGTAATTTGTGCCTGAATTAAGTCTCTTCAAGCATAAAACTGGCTAAATGAACCAAAGTACAAATAAAAAGCGCTCAGAAGATGCATTCAGAGATGTTGATGGTGATATGTAGTACTCTACACTGATCACTAGGTGTCAGTAATGTTCCTTCGATGAGACAATAGCCACCACAGGAAGTACTGTTCAGGACAGGAAGTGGGGAAAAAAAGAACAATGTCAAGGAACTTAACGAGTCTATATTATGTCGTATATGTCTTATTTTCTCTTATTATGTCTACTATATTTGGTAATAGGAGTGTAAAGGTGGCTATAGGGGTGTTATTTTATGTCTAGAGGGCTCTAATAATGTTGAAAAGCATATTTAGAAGGTTGTAAACAGGTTTACTATGCCTGATATGTCTCATTTTCACTTATTATTTCTACTATATTGGGTGATTGAACTGTAAAAGTGACTATAGGGGTGTTATTTTATGTGTAGAGGGCTCTAATGTTAAAAAGCATATTTAGAAGGTTATAAACAGGTTTACTATGCCTAATATGTCTCATTTTCTCTTATTATGTCTACGATATTGGGTAATATGAGTGTTAAGGTGACTATAGGGGTGTTATTTCATGTCTAGAGGGCTCTAATAATGTGAAAAAATGTTTTTAGTAGGTTGTAAACAGGTTTACTATGTCTAATATGTCTCATTTTCTCTCATTATTTTGCTATATTGGGTGATAGTACTGTAAACATGACTATGGCGTGTTATTTTATGTCTAGAGGGATCTAATAATGTTAAAAAGCATATTTAGAAGGTTGTAAACAGGTTTACTATGCCTGATATGTCTCATTTTGTCTTATTATGCCCACTATATTGGGTAATAGGAGTGTAAAGGTGACTATAGGGGTGTTATTTTATGTCTCAAGAGCTCTAATAATGTTAAAGAACTGTATTTAGTAGGTTGTAAACAGGTTTTCTATGCTGTAACTATGAGAATATTCCATTTCTAAATCAGGAGTCCTGCGTTTAAAGCAGCTGTGAACATGTGGCAAACGTGCACACGTGGCATGTTGTGTCATACAAGTAGTTGGCACACTGAGGCCACCCTTAAGGACACAAACCGCACAGGTGTACGTTGTGGAGGTGAACAAGGAGCGCACAGTGCGAGTGCACATGCATATGCAAAGGTCTCAATAAACGGTGAGCCTGCTTGCTCTCCTCATCAATGGCTCTCTGTCTGTGGTCCATGTCAGCGACACACAACTTTATTGACCTTGTGATGTGCCAGCAGACAAAGACCATTCATGATTGTCACATGACACCTCCTTCGCTCACCGTGGTTGTACTCTCTAAGACGCTTTTACTATGGAATTTTGGCATTTGCAGCATTTTTTCATTGAAAACGTATAAAAACGTCTTTGGTATTGAATGAGTTCAAGAAAAAAAAAACATTTGTAATATTATGAGAAAGAAACAAAGCATCGAGGTTGTAATTTGGGGAAAATTTGTGGAAAAAGTTCTAATGTTACAAGAATAAAGTCAAAATTTAGGAGAACAACATTTACAAGAAGAAAGTTGAAGTAGTTGGAAAATTAACAGCAAAAATTGAACAATCAGCAGTAATTGTAGAATAATAAAATGAAAGTATTAAAAGAAAAAAGTTGTCATTTTACGAAAAGAATGTTGTAAAATTATGAGGAAAAATAATGTCATTTTAGTAGCATAGAGTTGAAATTTTGAAAAAATGTTTTAATATCATGAGAAACAAACAAAACAAAATAAAGCGGTAATTTTCAGGAAATTAGGTTGGGGAAAAAAGTTATAACATGAGAATAATGTCAAAATATTATGGGGAAAAAAGTCGAAATATTTTGGGGGAAAAACAGCAAAACTGGGCAAAGAAGAACTCAAGAAAAGAAAAGTTCATACTAATAACAGGCTTTTTTTCCACCTGAGATGCAGTTTTTTTCTTGAAATATTTATATAAGTTCTTAGCTACATCTTTTCATCCTTGCATTTCATATTACGACTTTATTCTTGTAAATTTACAACTTTTTTCTCAGACATTTACAACATTATAAAAAGACAAAACAAATCGTAATATTAGGAGAAGAAAGTGTTAATCTGAGGTGTGATGTGTCGTACGTGTCAGAGGGAAAATAGAGCATAGATCTTCAGGAAGGAAGGAAACTTTCCTCTTCTGCTTCAGGCAAGCTTTTATTTACAACGTGGCAGCAAAACATATAGCAGTTGAGCACCAACAGATTAGCATGGCTAGCTAGCCCTTCTCACTTGCGCCTTCCTTACCCCGCCCCCTCCACAAAGGTCACAAAAGTCCCCCCCTTTTCATAGCTGTCTCAGGCAATGCCTGTTACATAAACTTACCTGTTTTTTCTCCGAAATTTACGGGTTTATTCTCGTAATATTACCTTTTTTCTCCTAAATTTGCGAGTTCGTCTTGAATTTATGACTGTTTTTCCTGTAAATTTATGACTTTATTGTTGTAAATTTACAACATTTTTTTCTCGAAAATGTACAACTTTATTATTTTTTTCTTTTTCTTTTTTTTTTTTAGAATAAAGTCATAAATTTACAACTTCATTCTCCTAAATTTACAACTTTGTTTTTTTTTTTCTTTTTTTGTTTTTTGAGTAAAGTTTTTTGAATAAATTTAGGAAGAATAAAGTTGGAAATTTCACTTTATTCTCCCTAAATTTACGACTTTATTCTTGTAAATTTACAAGTACTTTTTTTTCTCGTAAATTTGTTTCTTTATTCTCGTAAATTTACTACTTTTTTCCTGTAAATTTACTACTATTTTTCCTGTAAATTTTTATTTTATTTTGTTAATATTACAATTTTTTTCTTTCTTTTTTTGGATAAAATTGTAAATTTACAAGAATAAAGTTGTAAATTTACAATTTTATCCAATACAATTTTGCTCTTGGAATAATACGACTTTTTTTCTCATAAATTTATGATTTTTTTTTCTCTGAAATATACAACTTTATTAGTTTTTCTTTTTTTCAGAATAACAAAAATTACGAGAATAAAGACTTTTTTCCTGTAAATTACAACTCTGTTTACGACTTTTTTCTGGTAAATTTATGACTTTATCTTGTAAATTTACTACATTTTTTTCTCGTATATTTGTGATTTCTTTCTCAGAAATTTACATTATTTTTTTTTTTTTAGAATAAAGTGGTAAATTTACAACTCCAATTTTTATCTTTTATTTTGAAATTAATGTGATGCTACTACTTGGTCGTAGAAAAGCAAATGTGACCGGAGCGCCTCGTTAATCATCATCATCATCGTCTTCCATTTAGACGCCGCTCAGCCAAAGTCGTTTAAGAGGAAAAGGTCGCTGATCAATTGGCCCTTCTGGAGGGGCTCCAGCAGCCAGCTGGACGGCCTCCCCCTCACTCCCACCTCGCTCTCCCCCACCCTGGGTCGCCTCTTCGGGCGAGAACTCAGCTCCGTCTGCTCCCCGGACAGCGGCCTGCCCAAGCCTGTCATGGTGAGCGGCGTGCGTCTCGCACGAGCCTTCGAGTCATTTACGCAATTCGTAATGTCGCCTCGTCCTCTTCAGGACATGCTGGTGTTTCTCTACGTGGAGGGGCCGTACACCAGGGGTGTCTTCAGGCGCTCGGCGGGGGCCAAGGCCTGCCGGGAGCTGCGAGACAGGCTGGACGCCGGGGAGGACGACCCCGAGATCGCACGCCAGTCTGTGTTTGTGGTGGCTGCTGTCCTCAAGGTGACAGGAACACACGCATGCCAGCCACCGCTTCTTTCTGTGGCGTTTGGAACAACAACCACAATAAGAAACATTTTGTGTTTGGACGCAGGACTTCCTGCGGAGCATCCCCGGCAGCCTGCTGTGCGGGGACCTGTATGACCAGTGGACGGCCGTGATGGAGAAGGAGGGAAGCGACGACATGACAGGCGAAGTCCACAGGTAGCTTCGTGAGCAAGCTGGCTAATGAATTCCTGACGTCAGTCATTAGCATTTTACTTTCATCTCTCAGGTTGCTCCGCCTCCTCCCCGCCGAGAACCTGCTGCTGCTGCGCCACGTCATGGCCGTGCTGCACCGCATCCAAGGCAGCGCCCACGACAACCAGATGAACGCATTCAACCTGTCCGTCTGCATCGCTCCCAGCATGCTGTGGGCCCCCACGCCCGGCACCCCTGAGATGGAGGGGGAGGGCACCAAGAAGGTGAGGAGGAGGAGGAGGTGAAAAACCTCATCAGCGACCTGCAACACACAGAGCGCCCACCGTTGCTCATGGGATAGAATTTCCTACGCTTGGGTCGCCCCTGAAGGCCTCACTTGCACAACCAGCACATCCATGAGAACATAGATTGTAAATTTACAGTGTTTTATACAATCTATTTATGGCAGTGGCGGAGAAAAAGGTAACGACGTCAGTCGCCGAATTTGCATAATTATGCCGTGACGCAAATGAACTACAAATGAACTTTATTCTTGATTTGGACCAACTGGAGAAGTACTCTGAGTGCTCAACACCACTACTTGTAAGACGTCTGCATCAGTGTGGAGCCTTGAAGCATCTAAGAAGCTAAGCCAGGAGAGTCCAAAGTACGGCCCGGGGTCCATTTGCAGCCCGGTTTTAATATTGGCACGTAGCAAGCTTTAAAAAAAAGCAACAAAAGTTTAAAAATCAGCAGTAATTTTACAAGGATAAAGTCTATAATATTAAGAGAAAAATGTCCGAATATTATGAGGAACAATAATGTTATTTTAGTAGCATTAACTTGAAATATTAACTCATTCAATCCCAGCCATTTTTCAAAAGACAACCCCTTCAGTAGCGGCCATTTTAGACCATTTTGACTGATCTTTCAAGGCACACAGAATATTGTGTTCTATGGCTATATAAACATGAAACCTAGCAAAAGAAACATTAGACTCCCTTCTTTCATCAGGGAAAAGAAAAGTTTGTTTCTACCTTTTTCCGTTCTTTAGTAATCAGCAGTAGAACATAGGTGAGTTTCAGGAAAATATCAGTTCCCAACTAAAAAAGGGAGAAAACCAGCTTTTGGTGAAAAGATACATTTCAAGCATAACTTTCACTTTGACACAAATATTTTTTGCTTTTGTGACAGCTCAAATATCTAAACAACTACACCAACATTAAAAAAAACACAAAAAAGGGGTTGTTTTACATCAAAATAACAATTTATTTACAAATAAAACACCATCAACTATTTACAATTTTCACATTTGGAACTAAACTATGTGGGTGCATGTGTGTGCGTGTGCTTTAAAATGTCACTACAATGCGTAACCTTCCGCACGCCACACTCTCTCACTTCCTCCTTCCTGTCATGTTTGTTTTTCCCGTCCACATCTGTTATCAAATGCACTTTTTTATGGCCTGAAATTGCTCTGAAGTGAAATGCATTAGTGGGGAGTTTCGTCATCACCTCTTTTAGCCTCTCGCGCAAAAAAACGTAAGAGATGTCTAAATACGTTATCGTGTTTATGAGAATGACATCTTTGGTATGGAATGAGTTCATTAACAAGCGATTGCTTTTTTGTGGTTGAATACGGCCTGTCATTAGTCAAACATATGCATATTCAAGCTAATTTTACAATTTTTTTTGGCTCAATTAAGCATTTTTCAAACATAAAGATGGGTAAATAGAGTAAAGCCTTCAGAAGACGCATTTAAAGACATGCTGATGTGTAGTATTTTACCCTTTTTGTGATTGTTTTTTTCTGGTTGAATACGCCCTATTTTTAGTCAAATATAAGCATATTTAAGCAAATTTTACTTTTTTTTGGCAAAATTTGGCTAACACCATGAAGTATTTACAATTTTCGCATTTGGAACGGAACTATGTGTGTGCACGCGTGTGCATGTGTGCGCTCGTTAAAATTCCCCTACAATGCGTAACCTTGTGCACACTACACTCCCTCCATGCTCTCTCACTTCCTCCTTCCCGTCATGTGTGATTTTCCCATCCACATGAACCCTGCCGAGCTCTTATCAAATGCACTTCTGCCACCTTGTGGCCTTTTTTATGGCTTGAAATTGCTCTGAAGTGAAATGCATTAGTGGGGAGTTGCGTCATCACCTCTTTTTGCCTCTCGTAAAAGACGTATAAATACGCTGTCAGGTTTATAAAAACGTATAACTACGTCTTTGGTATTGAGTGAGTTAAACAAGAAAACCTTTTTTTTCACAAAAGGAAAAATCAGAGCAGCAATTGTTGCTTTTGTTCGCAGGGTCATGCAAAGACTAAATAGCTGACTTTGTGGAGGCGTGGGCCGAGAAACAACTCAATTTAGTCGTCAATCTTGATGTCAAAATTCAGACACATGCTGTAGGCGTGTACGTGTGTGAGGTGAAGGGGCTGGTGTGGATCAAAGTAGGACCGTCCTGTCCTGCCTCGGTTCTGTGCTGTACTGGCTGCTAGCCTAGAGGGACGTACAAAAACAGAATGGTAGCCAATAAAAAGCAGGAGAGTTAACGTATGAGCGAAGTAAATGATGTCTAATAAATCGGTAATGTATATTTCAACTTGGCGGCAGACGTCGTAAATCTCGTAGTGTTTTTTTTAACGCTATGTTATTATTATTATTATTGAATTACACAAATTCTTTGCTAGTGCTTGCTTTGCCTTTCCAGTGTGTGTGTGTGTGTGTGTGTGT
The DNA here is from genome assembly GCF_027744805.1 of Dunckerocampus dactyliophorus. NCBI lineage: Eukaryota > Metazoa > Chordata > Actinopteri > Syngnathiformes > Syngnathidae > Dunckerocampus > Dunckerocampus dactyliophorus. The sequence goes on from NC_072827.1 coordinate 3,065,355, forward strand.
GTGTCCTTGAGGCGATAGGGTTGAGCCAAAGTGTGCGTTTTAGGGGGAGAAATTTAACATGTCAGCAGAAAGAACCTCATCAGCCACAAATATCTCTGCTTTGTATAAAGGGGGTGGAAAAAAAATAGCGTTCTTGGGAAAATTCACAGTCCGATTTCGACATTTCCCTCCGGGGTTCAAGCTGGCGGCCGGCGGAAGCCAAAGCGGACCTCCAGCCTAGCTTCGACCTCACCTACTTTTATCTTGAAATATTTGGAAGATGTTTGCCGAAACGCGTTCAACCGACTTTGTCACGCCGTGAAAGTGAAAGGGCCTCCCGTCAACACCGAGCAACGTCTCGTTTGATTCATTCTGATGAGCTCAGGATGGCGAAGTGAATGAGTGAATACTGAGTGACGGCGAGGGGGAGCGCTTGGCGAAGGTTCACGGGAGGGACGAGCAGAAAGAGGAGGGGGGGACACCGTATTGTTTACTTGCGTCATCATCCCGACTGGTGGTGTTTACCTCAGCATTTTCCGTTTCTTCTTCCTGAGCAGCAACCAAGCAGCATATCATGCGTTACCTTCAAAATAAAAGCTTACTGTATTGTCAAAATGTGACAATGCGCACATGTGATGTGATGTAAAGCCAGCCAGTCTGATTATGAGCGCCTCATATGCAGCAAGCGGCATATCATGCACTAGCTGGACAATAGAAGCATTCAAAATATGACAGTCGGCCACCCTGACTTGTATCCCTTCCTTCCATCCCTTGATCACATGACACCAGCATCCATTGCCGCCGTTCATCCTCAAATTTCTGAAAATTGAGCTGTCGCTGCAAGCGGCACATCATGCATTACCTTGACAAAAGGCGCATATTGACAAAATGCGACAGTGCCAGCCGTGCAGCCGGACTTTTATCTAGTTTGTACGTGTTTTGATCATGTGACACAAGCACGGCGTCGTCATTTGTCCTCAGATCTCTGCACCTTGTGAGTGAAAATTGTCCCGAGTTTGAAAAATGAACCAGACGCCTCTTTTCTTTTTCATCTTGTGCGCCGAGCCAGCAGCATATCATGCACTATCGCGACAAAAGAAGCGTATTATTAAAACGTCAGCCACCTTGACTTTTATCCACTCCTTCCATACTTTCAGCGATTTGACCTCAGCTTTTGGTGCATTTTGAGTGAAAAGGAATCACTATTTTTTTTTAAGTGGTATATCATGCACTGTCTTGAAAAGAGAGGCATATTTTAAAAATATGACAGCCAGTCTGATTTGTATCCACTCCTTCTGTACTTTCAGCAACTCGTCCTCAGATTTCTGCATGTGAGAATTCATCGCTATTTTGAAAAATTACCCTTTTTTTCACCTCCACTGAGCAGCAATCAGCATATCATGCACTATCTTACTATCTTGACAAAAGAAGCGGATTTTGTAATTTCAGCCAGCCTGACTTTTATCCACTCTTTCTGTACTTTCAGTGATTCGTCTTCTGATTTTTGAGCGTTATGAGTGGAAATGAATTACTGTTTTGAAAAATGACCTTTACTTCTTTTTTCTCCCACTAAGCAGCAAGTCAGCGGTGTATCATGCACTATCCTGACAAAAGAAGTATATTTTAAGTCAGTCTGCCAGCAGCATATCATGTAGTGTCTTGACATAAGAAGCGTATTTCAAAAATATACGACAGCCTGCCTGACTTTTATCCGCTCCTTCCGTACTTCCAGCGATTCGAACTCAGATTTTTGCGTATTTTGAGTAAAAATGAATCACTATTTTAAAAAACGACAGTCACCTCTTTTTTTTCGCTACTAAACAGCAAGCCAGTGGCATATCATGCACTGTCTTGACAAAAGAAAACAACAGCCGGTCTGACTTTTATCCACTCCTTGTGTACTTTCAGCGATTTCTCAGATTTTTGCCTGTTTTGAGTGAAAATGAATCACTGTTTAAAAAAATAAACAGTCTCTTTATTTTCCCTACTGAAGCAGCAAGCAAGCGGTATATCATGCACTTGACAAAAGAAGCGTACTTTTTTATCCACTCTTTCCGTATTTTCAGCGATTCGTCCTCAGGTTTTTGCGTGTTTTGAGTGAAAATGAATCACTATTTTGAAAACAGTCTCTTTATTTTCCCTACTGAAGCAGCAAGCAAGCAGCATATCATACACCATCTTGACAAAAGTACTTTCAAACCTCAGCCAGCCAGACTTTTATCCACTCCCTCTGTATTTTGATCACGTGACGCCAGCACGGCACCGCTCTTTGCCGTCCGATTTCTACATCAATCCCCATTTTGAAAAATGAGGTCGCCACTGTAAGCCCCGGAACGGCACGTTTAACACCCGATGAAACCCAAATCGTGATTTGTTGCAATGGTTTGTGCATGTGCTCGCCAGCGCACGCATGAGGATGTTTCAGCTTCATCTGGTCCTGAAAAGGAGAGGATGTTGTGATTTCCAGCATGCAGTGCGTTACAGCACCGCCAGCGAACACACGCTGCAGCCGCATGTGGACTGCCCAAAAAACACAATGGATCGCATCCAAAATCACAGTTTGGGGGTGACGGTTGAAAATGTGGATGGCTGCGTGTCGATCTCTAAACTCGGGATGCCAAACACGTCCATCGTCTTTGTTTTTGGAAGAGGTGAAGCCTGTTGAAATGAGGCTTCAGAGGTGATATCAGAGGGCAGCCCGGCTGTTTGTGAGTCACGTGCGGCGCTCAAACAGCATCCAGACGCGCTAAGCGACAACATCTGGCCCAAACAAACAAAGCGGGCCGTGTTTCCACGGCAGCTTGCGTAAACAAGCCGGGAACTTTCCACACATCCAGGGAGGATGTCGCCCAGCGTCCTCGCGTTTACTTTTGCTCCTTCTCGTAAATTGAGGCTTTAAAAGCACAAGGTCTCCCTCCGGAACCTTCAGAGATGTATAGCCCAGCATGACGTCATGTTTCAGCAACAGGACGGTACGCCGAGGAGGAGGAGGGGGCTCGTGTTTACGCCGTCAGGTTGGAATGCGCCCGTGGGCGTAGGAAGGTGGATGTCAGTGCTAAATTTTCTCCGAATGAAAATACGGTACAGTCACACACACACACACAGTTTGGACAGCTGCACCACTGAGCTGATATCAAAAAGTTATTTAGGTCAGGAATTCCTCAAAATAACACGACTCATGTGAGCAAGCAGGTTCGTGTATTTGAGCCGGTATGTCAACACTTAGCAACACTCACAGTTTTAAATATTATTTTTACGTGGGTTAATCATTGTGGGACATACCGTATCAGTCAAAAGTTTGGGGATGCGCTCTCATGCTGTTGAGTGAAAAACTATCACCAAATTTTTGACTGAGACTGGAATTTGGTACTTGGTGTCCAAGAGTAACGATCGGAGATGATGGAGCGCTTTTTACACCCAACAATTAGCACCTGAAAAATAAACCGTGGGAGGCAATAACGGTTCTACTCCAGTCCTACAGGTGGCAGTACAGTAATGCCTCACCTCTTTGCGCTTCAATTTTCACGGCTTCACTCAATCACTCAATCCCACTCACTCTTTCAAAAGACAACCGCTTCAGCAAAAGACAACCCTTCAGTAGCGGCCATTTTAGACGATTTTGACTGATCTTTCAAGGCACACAGAATATTGTGTTCTAAGGTTATATAAACATGGAACCTACCAAAAGAAACATGAGACACTCGTCTTTCATCGGGAAAAAAAAGTTTGTTTCTACCTTTTTCCGTTCTTTAGTAATCAGCAGTAGAACATAGGTGAGTTTCAGGAAAATATCAGTTCCCAACTAAAACTAAAACCAGCTTTTTGTGAAAAGGTACATTTCAAGCATAACTTTCACTTTGACACAAATATTTTTTGCCTTTGTGACAGCTCAAATATCTAAACAACTATACCACAACATAAACAACACAAAAAAGGGGTCGTTTTATATCAAAATATAACACCATGAACTAATTACAATTTTCATATTTGGACTATGTGTGTACACGAATGTGTGTGTGCGTGTGCATGCGTTAAAATTTCTCTACAATGCGTAACTTTCTGCACGCTACACTCTCTCACTTCCTCCTTCCCGTCATGTGTGTTTGTCCCATCCACATGTCCTGCCGAGCTCTTACCAAATGCACTTCTGCCTCCTTGTGGCCGTTTTTTTTTTTTTTTTTTTTTTTTTTTAGCTTAAAATTCCTCTGAAGTGAAATCCATTCGTGGGGAGTTGCATCATCACCTCTTTTTGCCTCTCGCACAAAAAAAACGTAAGTGACGTATAAATAAGTTGTCGGGTTTCTAAAAACGTATAACTACATCTTTGGTACTGAGTGAGTTCATGAATAAGCGATTGCTTTTTTGTGGTTGAATACGGCTATTTAACCTTTTTTTGACAAAATTAAGCATTTTCAAACGTAAAGATGGATAAATCGAGTAAAATACAAACTCAGAAGACGCATTCCAAGACACGATGATATGCAGTATTCTAGACGGGTCACTAGGTGTCAGTGATTCGACGTTAATGAGACAGTCGCCAGCACAGGAAGTACTGTGCAGAACAGGAAGTTTAAAAAAGGAGCAACAATGAACTCTCCCCATGCTAACGTGTGAGCCTGTATTATGTCTTATTTGGTCTTTTTATTTTACTATGTTTGGGTAATACCTGTGTATAGGTGACTAGAGTCGTTCACTCGTTTTCAAAAATAATGAATAAATCATGCTGTTTTGTGGTTGAATATGGCCTATTGGTCAAAAAATATGAACATTTAAGCAAATGTTACGTATTTTTTTGTCTAAATGAAACAATTTCAAGCATAGAAATGTCCAAATGAACTAAAAAAAAAATGCCAAAATCACTTTTATTTTATGTTCAAAAAACATAATTGGCGGCAAACGACAAATTGACCATATCTTCCCCTCACAGGTGTGCGAGCTGATCCGCTTCCTCATTGAGAACTGCGTGGCCGTCCTGGGCGACGACGTCACCTCGTTGTTTGCGGCCGTGAGCCAGAAGGGCGGCAGCAGCGAGCACGGCTCCGGTGAGTAAAATCTATCATTATTGTGACCATGCAGAGGTTGTCTACCACCCACCTGTGATAAAGGCGCTGCTGTATGTTTGCCGCCGGAGGAGCGCCCCCTGGTGACCCCCATGTGGGGACCCACGTGGCTGGCGGACACATATTAAACGACAAAACGTCTCAGGATTGTCTCAGAAGTCACTGTTGACTGTCTCACTGTCGGTCTGTGTGCACACGTGCGTTGATCGGGCTCAGCTGACTGACCTGCAGTAATTGCGCTGACTTCCGGGGTCACATTTGCCGATTAGCGGCGCAAATTGGACTCGGTTGTCGCCTTGTTTTTTGTTCTCCTCATGTCACGTTGCGAGGGGTGGCATTCAGGAGGCAGAGGACAGGAGCTTTTTCTCTCTTCCATCAGAGGAAAAATGTAAGAAACGTTTGCTGTTGTGTACTAAGTGGTTGTGTGTTTGTGCTTCCAGACGTGTCGTCCTTCCACATGAACGACTCGTCCTACGACAGCCTGGAGAACGAGCTAAACGACGACCCCGAGTCGCCCTGCCAGGAGCAGCTGCCCCTCCGCGACAAGCCCGACAGCCGCAGCCGCGACTCGGTCATCACGCTGAGCGACTGCGACCCCGACCCCGAAGTCGAGGGCGACCTCCTGCTGCAGCTCCCCCCGCTGGCCAGGCCGCGCCGCTTCAGCCCCGTCGTCCGCCAGCCTCGCACCCGCCACAGCAATGGGGCGTCGTCGCAGGGCACGGGTAGGAGGCTGCGGAGGAGCTCGGAGCCCGCCCTGGCGGTGGCCGGCGCGTCGCCTTCCGGCATCGTGGTTGCCTGTGCTGAGGAGTGCCGTGCGCCGCTACGCAAGGCGAGCTACGACGCTGCCATGGAGGGCGAAGAGGAGGAAGAAGAGGATGAGGAGGTGTTCCTGGAGAAAGGGCTCAACGGACTTCACTTGAACGTGGAGAGGGATGGAAGTGCGAAGGGAGGAGCTAAAGTTCAGAATGGTGGGCGGAGGAAAAGCAAACATGCACCCCCACCCCCACTGCGACTGGACGCGAGCTGCTCCAGTCTGTCGTCGCCGGCCACCTCCCCAACAGGCTCCTCCCTCAGCTCTCTAGACTCCGCCTTCTCACAGTACTCCACTGATTACGCCATCATGCCAATGGGGGACCCCACCCTGAGATCGCCGAGGTGCTCCCCCCCGCAGAAGGAAGCTCCGCCTGGACAGCCTCCTCGCTCCTCCCACGGCGCCCACCCCAACACGTGGCTCAAGAAGGACCGCCGCTTGTCCTTGAAGCAGCCTGTTAACGGACAAGCCAAGGAGGACAATGGCGCCCAAAGCGGCCCCTCGACGACAACCAATCGAAGCTGCCAGCGACGCTCCAGCAGCCCTCCGTCGTACCAGCAGGCGCTACTGCAGCTGCAGCGCACCTCGCCATTCTACAGGGGGGCGGAGAAAACACTGACGGTCCGAGAGCTCAGGCTCCTTCACGACCAGGCCTCGCCCCCTGCGGGAAGCGAGGCCGCCCAGCCCCCGATGGGCATCTTCTATGGACAAAGCGCCACCACTCTGGTCCTCAAACGCCAGAAGTCCCACTCCCTGACGCCGCCCACAGAGGGGCGCACACACAGCAAGACACTTCCCCGCCGCGCGTCCGAACCCGCCAAAATGGGCGCCTGCCACACTTCCAAGCCGTCCGCCACCTTGGACAGACCCCGACCCTCCAAAGCTCCGCCCCAAGTTGGCAGACTGAGAGTGTCAGACGTGGCGCCTCAGCGCCCCGAGTCGCATTTCTGCCTGTCGCCTTCCGCCAACCGCGCCGTACGGGACTACTTTTCCTCGCAGGGGCAGGTGGACGCGTCGGGCTGCATGCGGCACAGCCAGGAGGTGGCGCTGGCCATCGCGCAGGCTAAAAGGGAGTGGCAGAGTCGGCAGTGTAGCGAGCCACGATTGGACGATTTCGACCAGCTCTTCTTTGCAGAGGAGTCGTACGTCTGAATTTGTACATACGATCTTTGTCTTCTTACTGTACTGCCTTTCGTCTCCGTTTGCGGTACCAGGGTGGGAGATTTTGTTCTTAAAGGTACAGATGCACTTCCTGCTTCCCGACTGCCATTTGCAATCACAGCCCGCCAAAATGAAGAGAGTGAGAGAGTCAGTCTTTCCTGCAAGACAAGACGTGAGGAAGCCTCTTTTCCCAAAACATTCCAAGGAGTTGTCGCCAAAAGTTAAACCTCCGAGTCCTTCATCAGCCTTTCAGCACAAGAACACATTAGTCCTTTTTAAATAGGATCCTTTTTTTTTTAATAGCGACAACGTGACACCAATTGGCGCTCATATTTGTTGTTTACCGGCTTTTCAACACCTTTTGTCAAGCAGAGAATGAAGTTTAGTGCTGCTGAATCAAGCGGGCGCTGATGTATTTATTATCCGTGACAAGAAAAAAAACACATTATCTTGTATCATGAATTCTATAATAGTAATATTCTATCATTGTATCTCAGTCCACATGTAAAGTTCTTCATATTTATGATACAGAAATATATAAATGGTATGATCTTGTTACGCCATGTAAGAAAAACAAATTGTATTTTTGTACATGCCACTTCATGCTGCTGCTGCTGTCGCCATAGAAACTATATTTGCTACATGCGTGTACATATGTGTGTGCGTGTGTGTGTGTGCGTGTGTGTGTACATATACTGTATGTGTACATCTATGTGTGTCGTCCACAACAGAGCATCTGGCTTTTCAATAAATGTTTTTTTTAAAAAGTGATTACTTTTGCTCCTTTTCACAGATTCAGGGATTGGTGTCCTGTTAGTGACCTAGTAACATTTTGTCAGCATGTAAATGTGTCATATAGAGGATCTTGGACAAGAAAAACTGCCATATGAAAGATATCCGACTTGTGTTTTTGCAATAGATCCTTTAAAACAGCAGAGTGCTCCTGTCAAAAAGAGCATCTTTGAATAGCGTTTTTCATGTGCATCCTATCATATAAAGGATCTTTGACTCGTGTTTTTCTACAAGATCCATGAAAACAGCAGAACACCCCTGATATATATATATATATATATATATATATATATATATATATATGATCTTTGATAAGTGTTTTTTTTTTTACTTAATTCCTCAAAAGCAGCAGAGTGCTCCTATCATATAAATGATCTTTTGTTTTTGTACTAAAGCCCTAAAAACAGCAGAACACTTCTGACATATATAGGATCTTTGATAAGTGTTATTTATTAGGTCCTCAAAAACAGCAGATTTTTATGTGCATCCCCCTGGCATATGAAAGATCTCTGACTACTGTTTTTTTTCTAGGACCCTAAAAAACAGAACACCTCTGTTATATAGAGGATCTTTGACAAGTATTTTTTAAATTAAGTCCTCACAAGCAGCAGAGTGCTACTGTCAAATAGAGGTTCTATGAATAGCGTTTTTCATGTGTGTCCTCCTATCATATAAAGGATCTTTGGTCCGTGTTTTTCTACAAGATCCATGAAAACAGCAGAACACTCCTGATATATATGGGATCTTTGATAAGTGTTTTTTTTTTCTTACTTTATTCCTCAAAAGCAGCGGAGTGCTCCTATCATATAAAGCAGGGGTCCCCAACCACCGGGCCGCGGCCCAGTGCCGAACTGGGCCGAGGAAACCCTTCAGACGCAATGATAAAAAAAAATACACACACACAAAAAATACTTTTGTAAATAACTAAATACAATTTTAAGTAAATGCATGTCAATTTTGGAAATATGCGCCATTGTTTTATTCAAAAAATAATATAGTTTGAAGTTTTTGTATGTTTGTCACGAGAATCCCACTTTGTTTGACAGTCCTTGAACGCATCATTGTACGTGCGCTAGCCTTCTCCCACTCTGCACAGATAGTCAACTAGATTGTATTTTTATCGGGGTTTTTCACTTCATATTTGCTCCCAAGGGCTGATACTCTGTGGGAATGCATAAAGGTAACGTTTGATGACGTTATTCGGTGCTAATGTGTATATTTGTTGTGTGCACAGCATCAAGTTGCGGCGCTATAATCTCTCAGAAAAACAAACTCCAAGCTTGCAGTGGTGGATGGTGTGTCTGTATTCACTTTGTGCTACACAATACATACTAAATGAGATCAATTACATCTCGCCTTAGTTTTACACAATACATACTAAATGAGATAAATGACATCGCTATACGACCCGCGGAGATTTGTGGGAACACGAGCCGGGCCGTGGGTCCAAAAAGGTTGTGGACCACTGACATAAAGTATCTTTGATGTTGTTGATGTTGTTTTTTATTAGGTCCTCAAAAACAGCAGATTTTGATGTGCATCCCCCTGGCATATGAAAGATCTCTGGCTACTGTTTTTTTCTAGGACCCTAAAAACAGCAGAACACTTCTGTTATGTAGAGGATTTTTGACAAGTATTTTTTAAATTAAGTCCTCAAAAGCAGCAGAGTGCTCCTATTACATAAAAGATCTTTGACTTGCATTTTTGCAGTAGAACAACAGTGTTCCTGTCAAATAGAGGATCTCTGACTAGCGTTTTTCGTGTGCATCCTCTGTCATATAAGGATCTTTGACTCTTGTTTTCTACCACGTCCATAAAAGCAGCAGTTGCTTGTTGAGAGTTGGTATTCATAGAGAGATACTCATTGAGCTGTCTTACTTACAGTCCTGTATCATAGTTATGAGTTATTCAGTAATTAGTATTGAATGGAATCATTATTATACTTGTGGTTTACAAATTCCAATTTGAAATTGTTCTTTTCCAACATTTCTAGTTGTATTTTCTTCCGTAGCTGGAATCAAAACATTTGGTATCGGCCAATGATAGCGATTACTTTTTTGGTCTTTTCATCCCAATAAAACACATGACAAACACTTGCCATTTAACAACTTTATTGTGTATTTTTTTACAACATATTACTCATAACAAATGGCAGTACTTTTTCTACACAATGTAATAAATAGTTAGCACAGATGCCCCCTTCAAAAATCTTAAAAGTTTTCATATTGTTTGATCAACTTCAGACCTGATCGTAAAGGTTAAAATTCTGAAATCAACGTGACAGCTCGTCACTTCCGGGTCGCGTTGGACAAAAAACAAGCCGTGGATTTATTTCGTATAATTATTAGTTATAGTGTCATAGACAAATTCCTAATTTATTAGTTGTTTATTTCTCATTTTTATTGATTTCATTGTTTAGCATTTATTTTGTTAAATATGTCTATATATCTGTTTTTAATTTGCTTTTTCAGTTTTATACAACAGCCTGTTCTAGCATTGTTCTTTTCTGGAGATCTGCTCGATGTTGATGCCATGTTTGTGTGTGTTTTCTGCATTAAAAACATTTTTTTTAAAAACGGGTCGCCGCCATATTTGCTCACTGGCTCGAAAGTGACGTCATTATCAATCGCCGTCACTTTGACGTCGTTACACCGCGACGTGTCACATGGCAGGATTACCGCTGCAGCCCAAGTTAGTAAATAAGTTATTTCGCGTAGGTAGTTAAATTTTTGTTTCTCTTTTTGTCATTTTAAACACCTTAATTCCCCAGTAGCGTCGTGTTTTATGTTGCGTTAAAGGAAACGTCCAGCCTCGCCTAAGGTTACGGTTGTCTCATTTGTGTGTGTGCGGGGGGGGGGTTAGACGTAGAAGTCACGGACTTTCTCTGCCGACGTCCGTGATGAGCGACAGTGACGACGACGACGACGACGTCCCGACCCTGTCAGCGCACACTATGGCGGCCCTGCAGGAGTTTTACACGGAGCAGGAAACCCGCAGCGATCCGGCTCTCGAATCCACCAGCTCCGACCAGTTTGCTGTGGGAGCGGTGGGCGAGGACTGGGTGAGTCTATTGGACTAAAATATGCCAGCACATGTTGAAGTAAACATGCTGTTAAGCATGTTCTAAATGAACTAAGTAGTTGCCGCTCATTAAACTGGTACGACAGCCTTACGTCACTGTGACACTTTACGACAGCAATTTATTTGACGAGTAGCTACGTAATTTATACACTAGCTATAAACTAATGCGGAGCTCGGCAGCCATTATAATAGCTATTAGATAATTATCGTATTTGTACGATAATTTAACCCTCTGTAGATTAATAATTCGAAAAATCTCACAATGTAGGATAATTTGACCTATTCAGTACATGCTAATTAGCAAACACCAACGGTATACATCCTGCACTACGCTTGTTGTTGTGCATTGTCTCGCCGTTCTCTTTACAGTCAGGTGGGGGCGCTGTTTTGCAGCAGTGCTTTTAGTTTGTTTCAAGGTAAACCTTCAGGATCAGCTATACTATCCACAATCTGTGTTATGGTTTTGCTGTACCAGATGGTCCTGATCAAGTTGAGTGTATATAAATACAATAGTTGTACATTTCTGGTACCGTAGTAATGTATGAATGCATGAAGCACAAAGCTGTGCAAAAATCATTTTTTTGTGTGTGTTTACCAGCGGATGAGTCAGTTCTGGTACACTGATGAAACTGCAACACGTCTGGCTGAGGAGCTTCTACGTGAAGCTGGAGAAGGAGGCAGGTAAAAACACCACACTGCTCACTTTATTCGGTACACGATCTAATGACGTGTTTGCGTAGGATCGCGTGCGTGAGCGCCCCCAGCGTCTACCAGAAACTGAAGCAGCTGACCGGTCCGGACGAAGCGTCTGTGGTGGTTTTGGAGTACGACCGCCGCTTCTCCATCTACGGCGATGACTTTGTCTTCTACGACTACAATGAGCCGCTGTCATTGGCGGCTAGTGTGGCGCCGCACAGCTTCGACATTGTGCTGGCAGACCCTCCGTACCTGTCTGAGGAGTGTCTGAGCAAAGTCAGCCAGACGGTCAAGTTCCTCAGCAAAGGCAAAGTGCTGCTCTGCACAGGTAAGACCACCCTTTAGTGTAGGGCCCGACCGATTAATCGGCTTCTGTATGCAAGTTGGCTTTTTGTAAAAACCGACTTTATAGCTCTCCGGGCGTCACGTGACTAGTTTTGCTAGCAGTGCCACATTGGCAGGCCAAGATGCAGCTAAAATGAACGGCACAGCGTCATCTTCAAGCCGTCTGGTTTGACTTTGCATGTTAATCGCACGGATATTGAGCGATACAACGCTAAATTGAATACAGCGGAACCTCGGTTAGCATGTTTTTTGGGTAACATTGAAAATGTTGCCTCGTTTTGCATACATTCGGCATACAATATGGTGCGCATGTCTTGTGTTATTGATGCACTGCGTGAGTCCAACTGTGATCTTAATGCATTTTTTTTTACCACAAAACATCTTTGCTAGCAGTCTATTAGCTTGCTAATACATGGAAACGGGAACCACAACTCAGCTCCTTCGCCCGTCTATGATGTAGTCAGCGGTTGACTCTGTAGTTCTTTGCTAGCTAGCAGTTACGCCAGAAGTCTAAAATATGTGGACACAAAACAACGTTTTATAGTTTGACATGCATAAAACGATTGTAAATGCATAGAAATGATGAATGTAAGGATAAATGAATATTTATGGTTACTTTGTGACAGCTCAAATATCCAAACAACTATACCACGACATAAACAACACAAAAAAGGGGTTGTTTTACATAAAAAATGCAATTTATTTACAAATATAACAACATGAACTATTTACAATTTTCACATTTGGAACTGAACTATGCGTTAAATTTCCCTGCAGCGCGTAACCTTCTGCTCACTACACTCTTCCACGCTCTCTCGCTTCCCCCTTGCTGTCGAGAGTGTTTTTACATAAAAGATCCATGCCAGGTATTATCAAATACACTTCTGTCACCTTGTGGCTGTTTTCATGGCTTAAAACTGCTTTAAAATTGGCATCTCTTACTGTGCAGTTGCGTCATCACCTCTTTTTGCCTCTCTCACAAAAAAATACGTCTTTGGGATCAGGCGCTTGGGTTTATAAAAAGATAGAAATACATTACACTCTTTTTAATAAATGCGTATTTTCAACAAAAGAGGCAGACGAGTGGCACTAAGATGGTGTCAGAAGTCCACCGTTTAAATCAGTATTGTGGAGTTTGTCACAAATGTAGCTAATGATGTAATGCTAAAATAGCTGCCGAGCATTTCTTTGCTTTTATGTTGTCGCTGATCCATCTAGGAGCCATCATGGAGAACGTGGCCAAACAGCTGTTGGACGTCAAAGTGTGCAACTTCCTGCCGCGGCACAACAGAAACTTGTCCAACGAGTTCCGCTGCTTCGTCAACTACCCATCATGCCTACTGTCCTGCTGACGACCGTGTGCATGTACTGTTTATATACAGTACTGTGTGTGCGTCTGTGTAGGCTCTCAGTCGTACAGGAGTTGTCCAACGAGGGAAAGGCTTCTTGAGACGTCATCTGTACTTCTATTAAAGAAGGTGTCGGACGTTTCGCTCCTCATCCGAGTACACTACCAGAGCGGCAGCTCGTCATCCACTTGCTTCCGTCGTTTGCCTGTCTGCAGGTGATCTTGGAGGGTACACGTAGAGACAAAACATTGTGTTCATTTTCGTGTTCTTATAAAGCATGTCAAACCTACATTTCATTGTGTCTTTGGCACACTGTTGTGATACCAGTGGACAAAATATGGTGCTAGTATTGCATATATTGCTACTATTGCATTGTGAATTAGTGCTTAGGTCTACTTCTGAAGGTTATTGTCATAAATCTGACAGTTCATTTTTGTTTTGCTGCGTTTTCAAATTTAAGTCAACGGGTATATAACGCATACTATACGGTTACTTCAAAAACCTAAAAAAAAAAAAAAAATAGGTCACAGCAAGCCGCGTGACATCGCTCTCTTCTCCGATTGGTCAGCGCCAAAACGTAAACAGGAAGACTGTCTGAGTAGCGAATGACATGTCGCTAATATACCCTAAATTGAGCAAAATAGTAATTTGTTGATCACATGAATAATGCTGACAAACTAGTAGCCCACAGTACAACAGGAAACAGAAAAGTACTTTAAGAGGACGTCGCGAGCGTAACAATGACAAGATGGCTGACGACATGCTAACCCGTAGCATGCTAAACTGAAGACGCGTGTGGTTAACTGTTTTCTATATGTAGAAGGTGTAACGTGTACTGAAACCCTGCTAGATTGTATGTTGTGTGAGCATTATTCAACAGTTAGAAACAAACAGCTACGTTTTCTGCGGTTTACGTTACGCGCGCGCTCACCGCTGACCAATTGGACATTACAGCAATGTCACGTGGCTTGTTGTGACGCATTTAGGTACACTTGGAATTCTTACTAATGAGACAGGAGAAAAGAAACTATATTGTGTAACCCGTTTGGTTCGCCCCTGGTCATGGCCAGGGCTCGAATCTTTGTTAACCGAATGTACTAGTAATGAAACTAATGGAAACTCGGCCCCTCCAGGTCACATAGCTCTCCATGTTTGACCAAAGCCTTGTGGGTTTTTTTGGGGGGGGTAAACAGCACATCACATCACAACTGTAAAGTTACAATGAATTCCACTGTCTTTAGTCAATCAGGACAGCTAATCAAGTCCAGAGAAGACAAGAGCAATTAAAAAGTGCCATTAGAGCTACACACTCAGTATAAAATTGAGAAAAATCATTGCCTGTCACGAAATAAAGGCTTAATGATGAAACAGATTATTGTGAACACTGCAGTTGTCCAAATAGCCACTAGGGGGCAGATGGTGGCGGTAGTGCTTGGCTGCACCGTGCGTTACTCACATTAGCAGAGATGTACCCGCCTTGGGCGTCAACGCCCAGCGCGACAGAGAGAAGCTTCTGGAAGGCGTTCTTCATGCGCCCCTGTCTCTGGGTGACGTTGTAAGCGTACCTGATGTTGGGAGTCTTGGGAAGTCGAGCTTCAGTTTAGAACGTTCCAATTCGTCCATGTTCAGGAAATGTAATCAAATGTCTACGGCCCCCCACCCCAACCAGATGATACAGTTGGTGTCATTTGACACATGGTTTGCAACCCGTCCATCTCAAGGTCAGCGCTTCAGGTGGGAGTGGCGAGCTTTATCGGAGGCGTTCACCTCACATGACAGGCTCTAGAGATAACATTTGTTCCGGGGGGGTATGAGATATACGCACACACACACACAGGAGAAAACAAGATAATGGTTGCAAATGACTACAATGTATCCTGCCGGACATCATATGGTGTTTTTGCTCCTGCTTTCCCAAACGGCCGTGGCGTGCACTCACTCACTGTGTGCTGAGCACGATCACTTCAAGAGCAAAACCTCTTCTCAAGTCGGCAAAATTCTACACACATTTTCTGCTTTGCACACATTTTGAAAATTAAAATGGCACTTTTTAAACGTGAGGGAGCTGAAAAAGGCAAAGCTTTCAGTTTTGTGGTGGATCCATGTTCCTACCCTCACCTGTGGTCATGAGCTTTGGGTCGTGGCCGAAAGGAGTTTTCTGCGTAGGGTGGCTGGGCTCTCCCTTAAAGATAAGGTGAGAAGCGCTGTCATCCGGGAGAAACTCGAAGTATAGAACCGCTGCTCCTCCGCATTGAGAGGAGCCAGATGAGGTGACTTGGGCATCTGGTCAGGATGCCTCCCAGTCACCTCCCTGGGGAGGTGTTCAAGGCACGTCCGACCGGTAGGAGTCCTCGGGGAAGACCCAGGACACGTTGGAGAGACTATGTCTCCCAACTGGCCTGGGAACACCTCGGGATCGGCCGGGAGGAGCTGGACGAAGTAGCCGTGGAGAGCGAAGTCTGGGCTTCCTTGCTTAGGCTGCTACCCCCATGACCCGACCTCGGATAAGCGGTGGAAGATGGATGGATGGGTGGCTCCTTCCCTCAAACTGATGGCCGTGTTGATCATTGAAAACTCTTCCTGGAAAGAAAACCTCCATGGCACGAGTTTGACACGTGGTCTAAATTAAGAGAAAGACAAAGAAAAACAATAAGTGGATATTCTTATCACTCACTAACCGAGCTCTTACTGCTTCATCCTTCATCCTTAGTGCTACACACAGCACACATTGCATTACTTGATCTATTTCCACGACGATACCATGGAACCATGGAACGTCCAAACCTTGGCATTATGTCAGCTTAGAGGTTCAATGTGTGTGTTTATTGTTACGCCACTCCAAATTACTAACTGGCCACTTATTATACGATTGTGTTGATTTGCATGTGGCCTCCTATCAACAAAAGTATGTCAAGGCTTTTCCCTTGTGCTGAAAATGTTTCCAGTTGAAATGATTGGGAAGATGAAAGGTTTGTGTCGGCGAAATGACGCAACAGCACCGCCTCCCAGGCAGCGAAGGCACGGAGAATGATGCTACAATATGTGCACTTGCAGACATACGTGGAGGATGAAGACGTCAGTTCTTTGTTATAAAAGGCTCTTCCACTTTGCAAACTCAACGTACCTTTTTCTATTTAACATTTAACAGTGAAAATTAAACAGATGACCAATATTATGCTGTTAAAGATTTGTCAAGTGCTATCATGATTACACTTGTGAAAAGACTTTAGCTCTTTGTTTGTATATTTTACTGGCGTACTTTTATTTTGACGGTCGGACTTTGCCGGCTACACGAAGTGTTGCGTCCAAAATGGCCGATAATGCCAGACAGACCGGAAAAGTCGAAGTTGTACTACATTGTCCAGAAGGCTTTGCGGTGGACCCGGGTAAGGGTCTTGAGGCTACTGCGTGTGTACTGGTTGTATCATTAAAGCAAGAAATTATCATTACACGTCGCTGTTCCTGCTCTGTTTACACAAGAAACATACGTTTTGACTAGACAGTTGACGTGCGCGTTCAAGCGCTGATCATGGACTAATTCTGATTGATTAGCACACCTTATCTTGCGCTTCTGTCGCTCATCGGTAGATAGCGCACTCTGGTGGTGAACACATGCAATAGCGACTGCTCATCACGCCCCCCTCTTAAATTGGATGAATTATGTAATTGTTAACGTCTTGTGTGTAACGTGTACCACTTTCTACCAATTGTCTAAGATGAAGGAAACGGATGAAAACGTTTGATAGTACAGCAGATGAAAAGTAATTCGTTGATGATCACAATACCCTTTAGACTCTTTCTCTGAAAGCTAATCATCAGGTTAGAAATCTAGGGGTGATAATGGACTCAGAGATGAACCTTACCAGCCACATTAAATCAATAACATCACCTAAAAAACATTGCCAAAATCAAGGGAAAAGTGTCTAAGCCAGATTTAGAGAGACTAATCCATCCCTTTGTCTCCAGCAGGCTGGACTACTGTAACGGCCTTCTCACCCGCTCTCTTAACGAGCCGTAAAACAGCTGCAGTACAGGCAGAATGCTGCTGCTCGACTCCCGACTAGAATCAGGAAATATGAGCCTTTTAGTCCAGTACTCAGGTCTCTGCACCGGCTTCCTGTCGCTCAGGGAATAGACTTAAAACAGCTCTGCTTGGACTACACACGGCGAGGCTGCGTTTCTGTTTTATGCTGCTAAAATCTGGAACAGTCTTCCAGAAGATGTGCGACAATCCTCAACTTTGGCAACGTTCAAATCCAGGTTCAAAACATTCAACGGTGCATACGACAACCGAAACTATTCTATCTGCACTCTTCATTGTTTATTGTTTTTTGTTTTATGGAATGATTTTATGATGTGATTCTTGTCTGTGAAGCACTTTGAATTACCTTGTGTATGAATTGTGCTCTAGAAATAAACTTGCCTTGCCTTACCGGGAAGGCTAAATGTCCCGAATGAGTTGAGAATTCTGACTTTGGAACGGTTCCACAACCCACCATTTGAGAATCCCTGGGCTACACGGCGCGGAAAGTCACATGTACAACATGTTCCCGCTTTCCTTTGTGCATTTAGCTAGCGGCGGCAGTGGCGAGTAAGTCAATGAGTTAACTGAGACGACTAGCCGTGAAAAAAGCTTGACTTCATGACCCACTCATCTCACAGGCTGCCGTTGTTCTTTCATTGCCTTCCTGCTGGCGTGTTTTTGACCGTTTAAGGAGCGCTAGCAGCATAGGAATGCTTTGTCATTTTGCCGGCCTGAAAATTAACTGAGACCACCCGTGAAAAAAGCTTGACTTCATGACCCACTCATCTCACAGGCTGCCGTTGTTCTTTCACTGCCTTCCTGTTGCCGTGTTTTTGGCCGTTTAAGGAGCGCTAGCAGCATAGCAATGTTAGTCATTTTGCTGGCGTGAGATTGACTTTTGCTAAACTTTGCAGAAATTCTAATACTCTTATGTTCTTATATTATCACCACGATGAGTTGTACTTCCTTTTTGCTGTTTATTGTACTCGCAAGTCCGAGTACACAACAGTAATCATCTGAATCTGATTTAGCCAAATAAATGTATTTATGCCGCCTGCTCTTCTACATACACATATTCCATTGGATCACTGAGCATGAGCACATGAGCACATGAGCACATGAGTACTGGTAAATAACCCAGTTGGGATCCTCCCAACCGAATGGGTTGAATTTGCGCTTCACTTTTTTATCAACCGACGATGGCTGTTAAGTCTGCATATTTCATACCAAAATGAAGGAAAGTTGTAACATGATAAACCGGAATCCGAATCCTCAATGGCTTTCCCTAGGCCAAGGGTGGGCAAACTGCGGCCCGTGGGCCACAGCAGGCCCGCCAAGCATCTACTGTGGCACGCTTGAGTCGCCAAAATAGTCAGATGGAATCTAACTTATACAAAAAAGCAATCCAAACAACACACGACGCACAAAGTAGCCTACCTACTGCACCATGTGGGCATGCAAATATCTACGCACAACACCCATGTCAAAAAAACACCCATATATTCCCGCCGCAAGGTATGCTGGGTAGTGTTCTCTTTCGCCCAACAGTTTCCTGTGTTTGTCGCATTTTTGCGTGGTCGCAAAATATGTTGAGGTCAAGAGAAGTAAACAAGACGGAGCTGACATACTCTTGATATCCAATTTGTTTTTATTGTTCACAGTTCATATTGTTGCCGCTGGACTACCCAGCATGCCTTGCGGGCATTTGGAAATAAGTTTGAAGTTATGTGTTGTGTTTAGCGTTTAGTCGTTTATCACCCACGTAGTAGCAGTAGTAGGAGTAGTTGTGAATGTGAGATGAGTAAAGTATCTAGTTGAGTTATGTGATGCGTTAACATGCTGTGGATGTGTTTTGTTTTGTTGCACCAATATTTTGAACCCAAAGTTTGCCAAATCCCTGCCCCAGGCACTTGGCGTGACATCATTGCCAACGTCATGCGGAGGCCACTTGCAGAGCCGAGTGGAAGAGATAAATGGAAGGCACCTTCTAGGGGTGTCACAAGACCTCGAGAGATTAAAACATAACAAGATTTCTCATTCAGAAAAAAAAATGCCTGGGACGATAACCAATCACCCAGTAAATGAAAAGGAACTTGATCATTTTGCCGGTTTCAATACATTGCCGTGTGCGTATGTGTCTGTTTCCAGGAAGACGGTTCACTCACTGTGCATTGGTTTCAGCACCTCAGTGCGTTTGTTCCATAGAACAAAGGCATGAACAGAGTGAGCCCTTTCGTCAGTCATACAGTCTCTGTCTCGGTGGGTGGAGGCGGGGAC
This sequence comes from Dunckerocampus dactyliophorus, assembly GCF_027744805.1. Lineage (NCBI taxonomy): Eukaryota > Metazoa > Chordata > Actinopteri > Syngnathiformes > Syngnathidae > Dunckerocampus > Dunckerocampus dactyliophorus. Next base: position 3,084,930 of record NC_072827.1, read on the forward strand.
GGTAACATACACACAGAGTGCCGAAGAGTGGAAATGAAATGATTAGATTGCAATATATTGTCGTATATTTTTTCATTGTACTTTTCAGAAACGTAATGTTCAAATCTTGTCTGGTAGACCCAATCTTGTGTATCGTCTCGTCTCGAGAACCGAGCGTATCGTGACACCCCCAGCACCCCCCCCACCCCCCCACCCCCCCACCCCGTTCACTTTCAGCCCAAGCAATCATGCCTCCACCACCAGTTGTCGGCGTAGCGCTATACTGCTTCTTACAAATAAGACATTATTATTGTATCATTCATATTACCGGGTTTGCTAAAGTTGGGTTGCGGTCTGTGCTCGCGCTGTGACGCGTTGAGGTGCACTCGTAATTGTGAGTGTTAGCCGCCAACTGTTTTCCGTTTTTATTCAAGTGCTCCCTGTGGCAATGGGCGTAGCCCAGCTTGGGAGCCTCGGCAGTGGACGACGACGTGTTCCGTCGTTCATCCTTCAGCTTCTGATAAGAGCAGATGGCCGCCATATCAGCCACTGCAAGGACAAGGACGGCAGACAACGAAACATGAAAACATTCACACCCAGTCTATGAGGAGAGACCTTCACTTGTTTGCTTTTTCCCCATGGAACGGGGGTGTCCAAAGTGCGGCCTGGGAGCCATTTACAATATTAAAATTATAGATAATGATAACAAAAAACATCAAAAATTATATCAATATAAAGTAAAATTGTCATCTTGCTTCCACGCCACTTTTCTGGTCCGGGAGGTGGGGTAAGCCTCCCACACCCTCAGCAGGGGTCCCAGCAGGACCCTAAAGAGGCACAAAATTGTGTCATTTTCTGCAAAAGTCATAATCTCCATCTTGCTTCCAGGGTACTTTTGTGGCCTAATGGGGATGAATCTGTTCCAGGGTCAAACTGTCACCATCATAATAGCTCTTTTTTCTTAGCCGTCTTTCAAGTGTAGAAAGAAGTTAACCACTTGTTCCTGCATAGCATCGTCAGGGATGCGTGTCGCTCACGGTTCAGCTCGTCTTACACGCAAGTGGCGCGTGAAAGGAGGACGGAGGGCTCGCGGTCTTTTTTTTGTTGAGGAAAGAACATCTGGTAGAAAGAAGTACGACCTTGGGTTCTCCCCTACCGTGTCTTGTTTGCTTGAAGGCATTTGCACATTTGACACAACGGCCTCGTAGGACTGAGCCGCATTCATCAGCGACTTGGGAGAGTCCCTCTTTCCTGTCGCCTGCTCCGGCCTCCAAAAAGCAACAGCCCTTGGCTTATAAAGCAGCCCAACCCCTCTTATGTCTTACTTGGCAGGGACGCTCCAACCTCACACATCCAAACACTCGCCACTTTCTCCTCCTTTTGGGTTCTTTTCGTAGTGCGTGAGCGCGCCAAGAGTGATGTCTCTGGGAAGCGACGTGTGCGTGGTGACGGGAGCCTGTGGGTTCCTGGGACAGAGGCTGATCAGGCTGATCCTGCAGGAGGAAAAGGTGGCTGAGATCCGACTGCTGGACAAGACCATCAAAGCTCAACTGCTGCAAAGTCTGAACGGTAAAAAGAGAAAACTGCACTGCAGGCCAATAGCTTCTTTTTTTTTAGGCTCATTTTGAGTGATTCCTGTCCAACGTGGTGTTTTTCGGTTCAAGTAGAAAATTTTCACCAAAATTTTGCCTCCAAATTGCACCAAGACAAACCTGCTTACAAGTGAGAAGACGAGAAATGTGTGGTGGCAGACAACCACAAGGTCTCTCACAGGGCATCCGCCAATTGTTTTGTAGCAGTTTGCATCCAAAAAGTTAACTTGATTCAAATTAAAAGAGAGAAATACAATTTTTGATGTTGATGTGAGTTCCAAAGCAGGGTTAGGCACGAAATTTTTTTGTAGAAGGGCGGGGGCATTTTCCAAGGAAGAACACATCGCATTTCGGTGCAGATCTGGATAAAAACATTTCAGTCCTGTAAAATAGGACTTTTTCAGGGGTTCAAAAATATTGGATTTCACAATTTTCCACTTTATTTTTTGGGCCTTAGTCAGCTTCAAATGTTATTTTATAACATAAAACGTTTTAGACGGCGTGTGGCGTATTATATATATGTTTTCCGTTAAAATGAAGCCGGCATCGCTGTGCTTTCTAACGGTATGGGCGTGCTGCGTTCCAGAATGCCGAGGCGACACCAAGCTGAATGTTTTCGAGGGCGACATCAGGGACGCCGACTTCCTGAGGAGAGCCTGTCGCGGGGCGTCGCTCGTCTTCCACTTGGCGTCCATCATCGACGTGATCAATGCGGTGGATCCCAACGAGATGCACGCCGTCAACGTCAAAGGTGAACGCGTCGGCCTGGTTTGACCTTGACTGAATGCTCTAGATAGATGATTGGTTCTCAAGCTGCAGCACCCCTACCACTGGTGGTACACAAGCTCCATCTAGTGGTGCATCAGAGATATATAGAGTGGTGCCTTGGTTAGCGTCATTAATGCGTTCCAGAAGGTCCAACTCAAACCAAAACGGACTCTAAACAAGGCAGGTTTTCCCATAGAAAATAATGCAAATCCAATGAATCCGCTCCAGACAGTAGCCAGTCATTTATAGACAATAATTATAGTTTTACATACAGAAAATGATGCAAAAAGAATCACAAATGACAAATGAATGGACAACTAAACATTGAACATCACTTTTACCTACCTAGTTTTGCAAATAGGGAGGCAATCCCCCTTTTTTACGTTACTCCACTCACGTTGCACAAAAAATAATAGCATGCCATGCACCCGTGGCCGTCTCGAGTGCCCCTGCAGTGGCCCCGTAGCCTGCGCGTTAGCAATGTGGTGTAAAGCAAGAATAGTAGCAGTGTGAAGGTGACTATAGGGGTGTTGCAGTATTTCATTTCTACAGGGCTCTAATAAAAGCAAAATATTCCACTCATTAATATTGAATCCTACTTTGCGGAAATTCACTTTTCGCGGTCGGGTCTGGAACCAATTAACTGCGATAAAAAAGGGACGACTGTATTTCCTGTTTGGTGCTTTTATTTTGTTGCATGTTTGGAAAGGATGCATTACCTTTACTCTGGTTAGAGGGCGCTGGGGAGCACACCTGTGGAGGAGTTGTAATTAAGGTTCTACTTCGTTCACCTGGGTGGTTACCTGCGGGTTTACTGCGTCTCAGTGGGCGGTTTCCCTGTTTCCTGGGAATATTCACCTTCTCTTGCACATTCCACTTTCCACCTCCCGTTGTGACCTTGCTTTAGCTCTACCTCCTAGACTTCCTCATTTTTGTGTGAGCTTATCTTTCGCTAACTCATTCAATCCCAGACATTTTTCAAAAGAACCCCCCCCCCCCCCGTAGCGGCCAATTTAGACAGTTTGGACTGATCTTTCAAGGCACACAGAATTTTGTGTTCTATGGAAATGAAACCTACCGAAAGAAAGATTAGACTCTCATCTTTCATCAGGAAAAAAGGTTGTTTGTACCATTTTCCGTTCTTTAGTAATCAGTAGTAGAACATACTGTAGGTGAGTTTCAGCAAAATGTCAGTTCCTAAATAAAAAAGGAAGAAAACCATTTTTTTGTGGAAAGATACATTTCAAGCATAACTTTCACTTTTAAACTTTTTTTTTTTGCTTTTGTGACAGCTCAAATATCTAAACAACTATACCACAACATCAAAATAACAATTTATTTACAAACAAAACACCATGAACTATTTACAATTTTCACAATTCAAACTAAACCCTGTGTGTGCATGAGTTCAAATTTCACTACAATGCGTAACCTCCTGCACGCTACACTCCTCCACGCTCTTCCACTTCCTCCTTGTTGTCGAGTGTGTTTTTACATGCAAAAGATCCATGCCGAGCTCTTATTAAATGCACATCTGCCACCTTGTGGCCGTTTTTAATGGCTAAAAACTGAATGAGTTAATGAGAAACTTCATTGCGCCAACTGGCCACCATGTCCTTGCATCTTGGGGCAACGCTTCATAAAATGGCAGCTAAACATGACAGTTGAACTCGCCTCAAATGTCACGAGCCAATTACCAGCGAGTACTAGCCACACACGGTACAAGCTAATGGTAAGCCGAGTCAGCAAAAACGGTGGTACTTTAATATTTTAGAGGCGGTTAAAGAAGTAAAAAGTGTGAAAGCCATTGCTGGACATGACTGACTTGTTCTGGCACATCCAAACGTCTGCCATTTAGGGTCATGCGCTGAAGATGGCGAGGCGAAAGTCAAAGCTCCCACATCTATGTCCAACTTTTCAAAAATGTTCTCAAGACCAAGAATGAAATTGCAAAGTATAATGTTGCCAGGCTCCACCCGGGGGGTTCGAGCACACTTGTTGACATCTTCCGTCCTACAGGAACACAGCTGCTTCTGGAAGCGTGCATTCAAGAGAACGTGGCGTCCTTCATTTACACCAGCACCATCGAGGTGATGGGCCCCAACCCCGAAGGCGAGCCAATCTTCAAGGGCGACGAGGACACGGTGTACAAAAGCTCCCTCAAGTTCGCCTACAGCAAGACCAAGAAGGAGGCGGAGGATAGAACTCTGCAGGCTAACGGCGAGGTGCTCCACAGCGGGGGCCGGCTGGCCACCTGCGCCCTGAGGCCCATGTACATCTATGGGGAAGGCTGCCAGTTCCTGCTGGGCCACATGGTGGACGGCCTGAGGAACAGAGAAGTTCTCTACAGGACGTCACTACCTGAGGCCAAAGTCAACCCTGTCTATGTCGGCAACGTGGCCGCCGCCCACCTCCAAGCCGCCCGCAGCCTCAAAGATCCCCAGAAGAGAAACGAGGTCGGGGGGAAGTTTTACTTTGTTTCCGACGACACGCCGCACGTGAGCTACTCAGACTTCAACCACGTCCTGATGTCTCCTCTGGGCTTTCACATCCAAGACAAGCTCATGGTGCCTCTGCGCTTCTTCTACATCATCTGCTTCATCTGGGAGATGGCGTGCATGATGCTGCGGCCCTTCTGCCGCGTGGTGCCGCCGATAAACCGCCAGCTGCTCACCATGCTGAACACGCCCTTCAGCTTCTCCTACCAGAAGGCCAAAAGGGAGCTTGGCTACACGCCCAAGTACTCCTGGCAGGAGGCCCGCAAGAACACCGTTGAATGGCTCGCCGACCAGCTGCCCAAAGAAAGAGAAAAACTGTGGCGGAAATGAATACAAATCACCAAAAATAAACAGCGGAACCTCCAAAACACGCAAGTTTTCCCAACTGATTTCAAAACTTCCCAAAGTAAATAACGTGACGCGGTTTAGTCTGTTCAGGGTCAAGCCGTGGCCATCATCAAAGCTTCAAGTGTACGCGCACATCTCCACATCTCCACATTCCAACCTGCCACGCAGGTGGAGAAAGATGCGTACAGAACTTCAAAATCCATCAGTTCTTTGTAGTGAGAGTTCATCTGTTCCAGCGTCAAACTGTGGCATCACCAAACCAACATGAGGTGTGCAGGCAATGATTTCACTCATTTTCACTTTCTTGTCACACAAGTGTGAGCCGTTGTTCTACGGTTGGCACGCTTTGTCCTTGCTGCCACCACTGGTGCCCTGAGTGGTGGCATGACAAAAATAGAAAAGGAAAAAAGACGAAACACACAGAGATGATTTCATTGACTGACTGAAGTGTTTATTTCCAATATTTTTCAATCAGGCGCAAAACAAACAATAAAATGAACCATTTTTAAAAATCAATTAATAATTACTATTATTTTGATGATTCATATTATTATGAAACAATAACAATATAAAATACATAAGAATAAATGATACCAAACATAATCAATGGTATCTTCAAAAAGGAGTTTCCTTGAGCAAATAGCAAACCAACTTACACTTGCATACACTCATTCTTGTTTCTCCTGTTGATGGGTCCATTTGAAGGCCTGGTGTAACTGAAGTAAAGCTTGTTGGCATAAATATAACGATGATAACAAATATAGCTCAAAAGAGTTTCATTTAAGAGCTGATATGCTCTGCATGCTTTTCTTGATAACAACCAACATCACTTACATCGATAGCTACTGTATGTATCGCGCTGTACTGACAAAAAATGTAAGTAACTCTATTCAGTAGAGCTGTTTTTGTTGTCATTGTTATATTTGTCCAAACAAATGGACCTTTAGTGGTATCAGGCATTCAAATGAAGAGGGAACCGAAGAAACGAGGGTTTTCCATGACTGTACACTCATACACCCCACACACGTCCATGTACAGCAGGGGTCACCAACGTGGTGCCCGCGAGCCCCCCAGGGCCACATGAGGCGCCCTCAAGCCTGCTTTTCAGGTACTAATGAGAGAACAGTAGAAAGAAATGCATTGTGAAATACAACATGTGAGTTGTGGACACCAGCATGTTGTGAATGTTCCGGTAAAACAAGCATGTTCGGATTGTTTGGGTTGAAATAAGCTATAAAAAGAATTGTTCCAAAAATGAGTAGCGCTTGGCCATTTTCATTTTGTAAAAGTCGCTCCCGCAAGGAAAAACTTTGGTGAGTCCTGCTGTACAGTCACACACGTAATGTACCACACCAGCACACCCTGTGAGGTCTCACCACATTACTGGTATCACGCGTGAAGATGGCTTGAACGCAGCATTGAACCACTTGTGGCAACTTTACATGCAACAGTCCAAATGCTGCATTTGGTGTGCAAACGGCACTACGAAGTCAAAAGAGGTTGTATTTAGTTCGTGTATGGCATGTCACACACACGTTTCACCTGACTTGTCAGTGTTGACTTGATATTTTACTCACTATGCTAAACTGAAGATTGTTTGCGATGTGGTTATTTACTCTATTCGTACTTGTTGGCTCCAGACCAAACATACTGCATGGGTGAAAGCAGTGCACCACGTAGTGGCAGTCATTGTGTGATGATGCCTTTGTCTAATTTGCATAACGCATGTAATGTTCACCGATGCTGTGGGACACAAAGTGAGTAAAAACATGAACATGTGTGCCTGTGAACATTCTCATCCATCCAAGTCATTCTTTTCCCAGGACATTCAATCCACCTCAACTGGACTGTTCGGGTTGTCTTCCTTTCATCCGAGCAGGCTTCATTAGTTCATGCTAGGGGACCAAAGACTAGGTGGGACAGCTCTCGTCATCACTTAGATCAGTCGGACTAGATAGGACCTAGTCTGAGTGATGACTAGTGCTGTACTATGTAGTTCGACTGGTCTAAGTGATGGCTAGAGCGGTCCTATCTAGTCCTACTAGATAGGACCTAGTCTGAGTGATGACTAGATCTGTCCTATCTAGTTTGACTAGTCTGACTAGTCTAAGTGATGACTAGAGCTGTTTTATCTGTAGCTAGTCTGACTGGTCTAAGTGATGGCGAGAGCTGTCCTATCTAGTATGACTGGTCTAAGTCCTCTGGCCATCACTTAGACCAATCAGACTAGATAGGACAGCACTAGTCATCACACAAAATAAAAAAAAGGTTAAATGTAATTTATTTATTCTGGTCAATCTTTTGAATAAATCATTTATTTTTATTTTTCACTTCAACAATTCAAGTCGTTCAAGTCCATTGAATAGCTTGAAATGGTACAAAGCTAAGCGGTGAAGTGCCAGAGGTTAAAAAAAAAGAAGTTAGGTTACCCAAAACTGAAAAATAATGCGTATTTCAGAATGATACAAAAGGGCCTGTTTCAGGCAGGGGCGGATCTAGCTTTTTTGAAAAGGGGGGCTGGAAATGGAGTGGGGTGTGGGGGCCCTACCCCAGAAAAAATGTTAAAATTAGACCTAATTTCCTGCAATCTGGTGATATCTGAGGCCAATTTTATGTGCTTCATTTCAAGAGTTTGTTGTTATTTTTATCCTTGGAATACATCGTTTAAGCCAAAACATTCTATTTATAAAATGACCTGTACTAGGAGAAACCCATTTTAGCTCAATTTCCTGAAATATTTTCCAATATGTGGTAGTCATTTTTTGCTGGTGGGGTTGGAATCATGACGGGCAGCTTAACAAAAAGGCTGGGGACCTTCCCCTAAGTACCTAATATGGACCTAATATGTCTCCATACCAAAGTCACAAAGCGGGCAACACTGATCCCTTCTGCTACGCCTTCTTATTCTCTGGCAGACCAGGTGCGTATGAGGTGTGTTAAGAATCAGTGTTACGATGCCATCTACTGCACGGAGCTGGAACAACAAGCTACATTCACAAACAGTCCCATTATAATGTGTTTATGAGCGACTATTTGTGGCAGTCCAAATAGCCTGTAGGCGTGCAATTGTACTAAGATCTTAAATTCTGTTTTACTGTACCCTGTTAAACCTTGTTAGAAACATATTAGCATAGTTAGTTAGCATTTAGTGTTTGAGCATTTTTCCATTATCAGGCTTTTTGCTTTCTGGATCACAACCGAGACAAACAAATTCACCGCAAACATCAAGAGACCTCCCCAGCCGGGAGGGCAGATTACGTAAAGAGTGATGAAAATGGAAAACCCCGTTCACGGTGGATTGATCGGACACAATGAGGCGCTCTCTTTGGTCAACACACTCACACACACACATAATTACAAAGCGGTGTGAGGCCAGGACAGAGTCCAATACTTTAAACAAACAAGTCATTGATCAGCAATGAGGCTATGGAATGGCTGCCAGGCAAAGACTCTCCCCCCGTGGGAGCACAACATGCTAGTGTAGCTCTAAGAAGAGACGGAAAGTTGTTATTTTTATGATTTGGATCAACAAATGTAAACATTTAAACACTCATAGAAGTCAGACATCTACTAAAACGGCTCGACATTTGAACTGGCTCCGATTCAAAGGCCTGTCAAACACACTATCTGGATCAGATGTGGATTAAATGTGGTTTGGCGTGACAGCTTTGCAGGTTCAAAGCACAGGTGGATCTGACAGACATCACTGAAAGTCTTTTTTCTTACCCATATATTATAATATAACTATTATAGTTCATGTTATGATATACATGGATTTATTAGGGCCATCGATTTACAATGAAAAAAATCTAATCAAATGTTTACATATGAAAAACCAACAGCAAGTTGCACAAAACCAAACACTACCCACGCTATATGTGTGGGCAATACTGTGAATGTTGGTATCGATCCAATACCAAGTAAATACTGTACAGGGAATAGACTGCAGATAAAGAAAAAGAAAAAATATTTCTAAGAAGTATAGAAAAACTAAATAAAGAACAATAAAAAGTACTATTCTGCATCTGATGGCGACCATGGTGTCGCAGTCCAAGGTGTACCCCGCCTCTCGCCCGTAGTCAGCTGGGATAGGCTCCCACATACCCGCCACCCTCGTGAACGTAGACATGTACTGTATAGACGCCGCATCGAGCGCTAAGCCGTACGTCAACATCGCAGCCATATTGGATGTGTCAAGGCTGCCGTGTAAATGAACCCAAATAAATGTAATGTACAAAAAAAATGTATATGATCTTCTCAGATGGCTACGATAAGAACTTGATTGATCTCACTGCAATAAAATAAGAATATAAAATAAGAACTTGAAAGCTATCAAAATAATCAGCAAATTCATGTATTTTAAACGATACACCTTTCACTAAAAATAAATTAAATCTTTACAAAAATAACTCAAGGCATATGTTATCATAAATCAAGGCAGAAGAAACACAAATGTATTCTTATATAAAACATGCAATACATTAATTATCCACTCAGAGGTGGGTGGAGTAGCCAACAACACAACTGTACTCATTTAAGAGTATTGTTGAATGTACAAAAGAGAGGCAGTAACTTAAATTTCTTTGTAGAAACTCGCTTTATGAAAGTAAGTCCATTTACTTGAATTCAGCCTTGACACATCCAATATGGCTGCGATGTTGACGCATCGTAGCAGTGGACAAACCCACTCGATGCGGCGTCCAAGTCACTACGCAATACGTACCCGAAACGCAATCGGTTCAACGGGGTTCTACGCACGTGCGGCAATCTTTTTTTATTATTATTAATCAACTTTATTAATGCCTTACAGACTGCAATAACAAAGCATCAAACCATGGGCATTAACAAATAACAAGTGGAGCACGTGCGGCAATCTATTTTACGGCAGCAAGCGATATACTGTACGTCTCCCCTCCCCCTACTCCGGAAAACGTTATGAGGATCGATAGAAATTTTAGAAATTACAACATAATCGATCTCTTTTTCGTATATCATATCCATCTAGATTAATCCAGCATTGCACTCTGCTTGTGGTTGTTTACATTGAAATATCAATGCATTTTATGTGTTTTATTCTATGTATTTATGGACGTCATATGTAACAGGATATGACGTTTACGTCTGCGCTACGTGCATTGGGTACATTTTCACGTAGCGCAGTCCTCGCGCATGCGTATTGCGTCTATATACAGTATGTCTATGCTCGTGAGGAGAAGCGGTATAGAAAATGGATGGATGGATGGATGGATGGATGGAACGAACGAACGAACGGAACGAACAACTATTGTTGTTTCTCATTCAAAGAATTTGGGCTTTTTTCCACCAATGCCCTTCTGTGCCCGAGAACTCATTCCCTGACTTTAGAAACAATATAACAATATCAACAACAGAATGTAACTCAAAACAATCGACATAATACAGATAAAGTCCACCTCATCCAGCACCATGTGATGTTGAGGCAGAGGATGGTCGAAACCCGTTGTTTGGGGGCAAAGCTAATTTTATTTTAAGTAGTTAAAACGAATCCAGCAACTTTTAAGCTCACAATGCTGTTGTGATGTGTCATTTCTGCCTGCCGTTCCTCCAAAAGAAAGAATGTGACTGATGCGGCTCATGTTAGCCACAGTTATGTTAGCGCGTGTGCGCCGCCATCTTGTTTGTTTATCTTGTCACGTCACCTCCTAATCGGCCAATCAACTGCGCGCTACACAAAATATCCAGCCAATCTCGCGTACGCTTTGATCGCACTTTCGATACACGTTCTAATGACGCCACAAAAGACTTCTAATTGTTAAGAATGATGATCACAAATAGTCACACAATGCCTTTAACTTTGTCGTGATGTTCTTATGCGGAGCTCTGCGTGCTGACCCGTTAGTGGTCCTCAACAAACAGCTTGCAGGGGATTTTTTTTTCTCACTGCTCTGCCGCTAAAGCGAAAGTGAACAGCTGAGCGATAAGGTCTCCCTGAAATGTCCTGCACTGACAACACCGTCTTCCTGTCCTGTCTTCTCCTCCTCATCCACTTGGCATTCCTGGTGGAAGGTAGGTGACCAGTCTGTAGGCACACCATCTCGTGATATCAACACACACAAAAATCATCTTTACTAATACAACAATGCTCACTGTAGTCAGAACTATGATGCTTCGTACTTATTGCCTATTAATTACTTTACTGGCAGTGTATATTTGGCGTTAATATACTGTTTGGAACCTGTCTTAAAACATGCAATTACCCAGTGCAAAAATGCATAATTACAAGTATTTTGGTTTGTCATAAATGTAGTGACAATAGTACAGCAATGAAATAACAAATTACGACTATGCAAATAAGATAAATATGTGTAATGAGCGTATAGTTAAAAACAAGGTACAGCTTAACGTCCAACAGTATTATCTACAGTGGCTAAGACTGTAATGTCCATCGTTTGTTTATACAAGATAGCATGTGCAAATGTTACTTGTAATATATAAGCACAGTGTTCCCCTCAAGACTGCAATCTATTTGTGGCGGCTAGATGCTGGGGTCTGGATGAAGAAGTCATCTAGAAGTATAATTGGCCATGACGCATGTGCATGTAAAGACAAAAAGTGACCAAAAAAACATTAAACGCAAAACAAGTATGTTTAGGAAGACAAATTAACTTTCTGTCTTGTGTTAATTTTTTTTATACGTCACAAACAAGACGGAGCGCCCCAGGAGTGCTTTTTGATGACCCAACTCATAAACCTAACCCCTAATCCTCCTAACCCTAACCATGACCACTGCTACCAGTAGAGGGAGTGGTATTCTCATGTGAGAGTTGAAGACATTGCAGCTCCACCTCGTCTCGTGGCAACATGCCAGTACGAGCATATTAGGAACCCACGGGAGACAGTAGCCGGCTAAATATAGAGCCACAACAGTTCTTATTGGCTAAGGGAGAACCCGCCCATCGTGTTCTGCGCCCTGATTGGCTGTAAACCATTGTCAATCAATCTCCTTTGTGCCGTTTCCTGTTGTAGTCACCACTGATCTGTTTAATAAGTCTGGATACGCCATTGGTCAATGACTTGTGAAGCCACGCGGCCGCCATATTACCACTCGCAAGAAACACTTCTCGGACAATGACTTATGTGAGAACTTGGGAGTTGTTAAGTGTGTTGTTAGTTTGTTAGCCACTCACACTAAATGCAAGGTTAGTCTTCAGACTAACCTCGCACAACAGGTGTGCTTGAGCTTAGTCATAAGGACTCGGGTATGATCATTTTTAAACATTCTGTCCATATCATACCATACCTGAGTCATAAGGGCTTTACAATGGGGGCTGTGGGGGATATGGAAACCGACTAGACTACTAAATAATTTGGGGTTGCTTGCAAATATAAAAAAATACGGGTTTTTTTTTTCGTTTACCCAAATTTAAAATGGACCCCTATATGGAGACAATGTTTATATATTATTACATATTATATTACATATTATTCCTGTGTTTTTTGTTACAGTAAAATATATTTCTATATCAGAAAAGAGGTTATTTCTATTTCATAACACAAACAAAAAAAATCAGCAAAATGTTAAATGATTTTAAAACTTGTCCAAAGTCTCTCTTTTATGATTCATATTTTGTACAGACGAGAGCATAGTGAATTGTATGAAAGTAAGAATAAAAAGTAAAGCATCATGACCATGGATTTTAGTGGAAAAAGGGATGGGATATGCAGTTCAAATGAAAATCTCTTTCTAGAGGAGTAAAACTATCATTGCTATAGGGGAGTGCTGAGCCAGGGTGCACAGTAGAATTTTGTCCCAAAGGCAATGAGAATTGGAAGGGGAAAAAGTACATTTAATATAGCAAAAGATAGAGAATAACGTATCAAATGGTTTTTAAGGGACGAAGGTTGCGTTACTTGAAGGAATGGGAGAATCTCCCCGCTTTTTAATGTCAAATCTAGATGTTCTGTTAGCCTCTTCATCTGCTTTGTACGCTATGTACGCTGTGCCAATGTAGTCTGCTACGTACGACACGTGAGTGCTAAGATGGCCTCTCTGTGGCTTCAGCGGCTTGCACGGGCGCGTGCAACATATGAACTATCCAGATATATAATACAGATCAGTGGTAGTCACTAGGTCGCTAGTAAACTGGCTAACTATGTGAGCTGCTTGCTAACTGCCATTAAACAATAGAAGAAGAAGAAGAAGCTAACCGGCTAAATGAATCTTCAGTTCAAGGAGTAGGATGACAGTGGGAGTAATATGTTTTAACAAGGATACAAAAACGCTACAGCCGAACCGTCAGAGCCGTCACTTAATAATTTAATGCGTCCAACCTAGAAGATTGATCATGAAAAACAAAATGTGAACTTTGAGAGTGTTTAAAATGTGACAAAATGTTAATGCCTGTCTGAGAAAAGTGTATCAAGTGTATGGTGAGAGCTTTTACAGCCTTAAAACATATCTAATCATTGTAAACAAAGTTGGCTACTTCACAGATTTCACTTATTGCGGGCTATTTTGGGTACCTGTCCCCCACGATAAATGAGGGAACACTGCATATGACTTTTTATAACAAACTCTCTTCAGAGCAGTAGTAATTTATTGACGGTCCCTAGTGTTAACAACCCGCGGTTAGAACAGCGGAGCCGGACATTTTGCTTTGGGGTGGCCAAAGTGAGATCATTACTCACATGGGGGTGGCAAGAAGTTGATACCTGAAATGTCAACAAATCCAATGTGGTGGCCGGAGAGTGACCAAGGGTGGCCACGGTCACAGATCTGTGCCCGTCCTCATTGGTCCTGGTCAAAGTTGTCCCATCAGGTTCCGACCAAGGGCAGGAGGAGGACCATTGCGCCGAGCTCAGCAACACCACGTGGCTGCGGTACCGCCAGCAGCGCCTCCAGATGCAGGTCCGATACCTGCTGCTGACCCGCCAGAACCCCGAGTGCGCTCAGACTCTTGATCAGGATTCTCTGGGCGAAGCACAGCAGAACCACTTTAATGCGTCAAAGCCCACCAAGGTCATCATACACGGATACAGGTGACCGCTACAGCTCAGGGTTATCGATACCAGGGGTGTCCAAAGTTGATTCAATGATGCACGGGCCAGTCGTAGCTACGCTAAGATGTTACACACGCATACATTTCAAGAAAAAACTGCATCTCAGCTTTGTGGTGTCAGTGAAAAAGCCCATTATTGCTACTTTTTCTCCGATTTTTTTCTTTTCTATTTATTTTTCAAATATTTAAACTTTATTCTAAAATAATCTTTCTTAATTTTCTTCTTGTAAAAATATGACTTTATTCCCCCCTTATATTCGAACTCTTTCCCCAACCTTATTTTCCAAAAATTACAACTTTATTTTGTTTTTTTGTTGTTTCCCTTATAAGACTTAAAAAATGCTCTTTAATATTTCAACTCTATGCTACTAAATTATTCTTCCGCACTTTAGTTTATCATTTGAAAACGAACCAATTTTTCTTTAATATTTCGACTCGGCTAAGAAAAGTGAGAGATTATTTTTGTAAAATTGCAGAAAGTTTTTCTGTTAATATTTTGACACTCATAAAATTACAACTGGTTTTTGCATTTTTGTTTTATTTATTTTTACTACTTTATTTTTACTATTTTATTTATTTGTACTACTGCAACTGTCTCCATGTAAATTTTAATTTAAATTTAAAATCATAACTTTATTCCCATAATATTATAAGTTTTCCCCCAACCTTATTTTCCAAATATTCTAACGTTACTTTGCTTTTTTTTGTTTCTCATATTACGACTTACAAAAAACAAAACATATTTGTTATTTAATATTTCAACTCTATGCTAGTAAAATGCCATTATTTTAACTCAGTTTAGTTTATTATTTGAAAAATAACCTGTTTTTCATATTTCAGCTGTGATACGAAAATGACGTTATTTTTCGGGTAAAATTGCAACTTCTTTCTCGTAATATTTTGACATTATTCTCATAAAAATACAGCTCGTTTTTAAGATTTTTTTTTCCAACTATTTCAACTCTCTCCACGTGTATTTTTCCTCTCGGAATTCTGACTTTTTTCCAAAATTATTATTTTTCCTCAGATTATTTTAGTAAAATTGTGGCTTTTTTCTTAATATTTTGATACTATTCTTGGAAAATTACAGATGATTTTTATTTTATTTTTTTCCAACTATTTCATTCCGTCTCCATGTGAAATTTCTTGTCATAATTCTGACTTTCTTCTTGTAAAATTCTGACTTTATTCCCATCATCCCCAACCTAATTTTCCAAAAATTACAACTATTTTACTTTTGATAATATTCATAAACAAACATCTAAATATTATGTTATAAATATTCATAAACAAACATGTTTTGTCCTGAATATTTCAGCTCTGCGCTACTAAAGTGACATTCTCCTCAGAGGTTATTTTCATAAAATTGAGACTTTTTCCTCTCAAAATGTTGACATTATCCTTGTAAAATTACAGCTGGTTTTTACATTTAATTATGTCTCGTAATTATGAGTATTATTTTTCCCCATAACATAACATTTTCCCCAACCTTATTTTCCAAAAATGTCAACGTTATGCGTTGTTTTGTTTATTTTTCAGAATGTTCCGACGTATAAACGACGCTATAAAATAACGTCTTCCTTTAATATTTGCACTTTTACTAAAGTGACATTATTTTTCCTCATAATATTACTTTATTTTATAATGTAATATTACATTATTCTCGTAAAATGATAAGTTATTCTCCTTAGATTGCAACTTTATGCTCCTAATATTTGGACTTATTCTTGTAAATGTTTTCCATTTTTGCTGTTGTGCTTTTTGGTTTGTTTTTTTAGTTTTCTTGATAAATTCTAATTTGTAGAATGTGGCGCGGGCCAATAAAAAAACGTGTGTGTGTGTGTGTGTGTGTAGGGCACTAGGCAGCAAGCCGTCGTGGGCCCAAGATCTGGCTCAGGCCCTCCTGAGGGTGCAGGATGTCAACGTCCTGGTGGTGGATTGGGTCTGCCGCGCCTCCTTCGCCTACAACGTGGCGGTGGAGAACTACAAGGAGGTGGCGGTGCAGATCTCCGTGCTCATCAACCTGCTGCAGGTCAGACACGCCTCATGCGCGTGCCGAGCCGGCGGCGTCGTGTGACGTTTGTCGTCTTTCTGACAGAAACAAGGATGCACGCCGGAGTCCTTCCACTTCATCGGGGTCAGTCTGGGGGCGCACGTGGCCGGCTTTGTGGGGACTCTCTTCGAGGGGAGGATTGGGAGAATCACGGGTGAGCTTCCCAACATTCCCGTGAAGTATTACTTTGTGTTTTGGACATATCTGCCAGGCTTCCTTGTTGTCCCCTCCAGCTCTGGACCCGGCGGGCCCCATGTTCAAAGGAGCAGACACCTTTGACCGCCTGGACCCGTCTGATGCTGAGTTTGTGGACGCCATCCACACAGACTCTGACTGTAAGACGGGCATCTTTGTGTGGTCCTTGAACACAACACTAATGCGCACGCGCGTCAATGCTCGTCAGATTTTGGCATCTCCATCCCCGTCGGCCATGTTGACTTCTTCCTGAATGGCGGCAAGGACCAAACAGGATGTGCACGCTTCCGCTTCGCCTCCAGTGAGCCCCGCCCCACACTGTGTGTGTGTGTGTGTGTGTGTGTGTGTGTGTGTGTGTGTGATATTGTCAGCTCTGGGCTTCTTCCAGTGTACGGCTATGTGATTTGTGACCACATGAGGGCGGTGCACGTCTACATGAGCGCCCTGAACGGCTCGTGCCCGCTGACGGGGATCCCGTGCTCCAGTTACGACAACTTCCTGAGGGGGCGCTGTGTCGACTGTGACGCCTTCAAGGGGCGGTGCCCCACCATTGGTATTCGAGCCAATATATTTGCATTTGATAAATGAGGCCAATAGGAAGAAATTGTTGAAATGTAATGTATGTGGCACATAAATTAGATTTTAACATTATTGTTAGAAAATATTGAAATGTTAATATATTTATTATGATAAGCTTGGAAAACCTAAACATGATGTATGATGATTTAAGGAAATAAAAAATCATTTGGAATGTTCTAATTAAAAATCAAAGTCAATAAAATATTTGTAATATGTAAACAGGAACAAATAAATGTTTAAAATTATTAAAATAATTTTTAAAAAATTAATTTAATTTAATTTTTTTTTATGTTAATAAAAGAAAATAACTTTAATAATACATAATAAAACTAACAGCATAGAAACAATAATAGTTAGCCACATGCCAATGGGAAAACATCTATATACATTTTTAATTGCTATTGTTGTAAAATATTTAAATAATAGTTATATATGTCGATAATTACAGCGTACTGTTCTAAAATATAAAAACCTGATTTATGATGAAATAAGTAAATAAAAAGAATTCCGAATGTTAAAATAAAAAATCAAAGTAAATAAAATATTCATAAAATATAATTAGTCATTTAGTAAGGAAAAATATTTGAATTATGTATATTGAAATAATACATATTAAACTAGAAATAAAACCTTTAGTAATGTTGATTTAAAAAAATGAAATATACATTCACGTTTTCAAAAAATGCAGAAAAAATAAGGGTTAGTTTTTTTCAAACACATTTTTGAAAAATGTACATTTGGGGCAAGAATAAGCTATATTGGCAGTTTATTTCTCTTTTTTTGGGTGGGGGGGCATATAATAGCTAAATGAGGCTTAATCGTGTCTAGTTTGAGTTGAGTATTTAATATGTAATCCTTGACGTATTGAAGGAATCATCGGGTAATATAAACATAACATGCTGCACATCGTCTCAGGGTGAGATCCCTTCCAGAATCGCTCCTGTATCATGCTGAGAAACCTTTCTCATCATTTGGTTACCTGATTTAGCCATATGACGTACACAGGGGGTTACAATGAAGAATGAATGCAATTATTTCATATAAATAACTGCGCACGTGTGTGTGTGTGTGTGTGTGTGTTTCAGGCTTATCTGAAAAGTGCGGGATCAGCGGTTCTCCCGTTCACAGCGAGCAGAAGTTGTTCCTCCTCACCACGTCGCTGCCGCCTTTCTGTGGTGACGCGTCCTCTTGTTGTTTTTGCACTTTTTAACTGGTTCACGAGCATCTCGGGCACCGAGCCGCTGAGAAGGTCACGGACTTCACGTTGAGGCAAAGAAGCGGTCTTCAGCGTTTGAAGTCGAGTTCTTTAATTGCAGCGGAAATATAAGACAACGCCAGCGCTCGTTATTAGTGTTCAGGTGCCGCAGGCCGTCATTACTTTGCGTTGGGAGGATAATAATGAGTTTGTTCCGTGGCAAAGTCAGGAGGTCATTTTGTTTCATTCACATCCATCCCATAATACACGCGAGAAGCCGGTCATTGTGTGTACAGTGTTGGTGTCATGTAACTCTGCTACTCATGAACCGCTCCACAGAAAAGGGGGAAAATGAATGAAAACATGCGGCCCTACTGTGTCGCCCGTGCTAGTAGTTTTCTGACTAATACGCCTTTTTCTCACGACCGAGTATTTGGGCCACATTGAAAAAAAAAAAGAAATTTCGAGGATAAAGTCGTAAAGTTATCAGGAAAATAAATCTTAAATTCACGTCAAGTCATTCAAGTCATAAATTTAGGAGAAAAATAGTCGTAATATTAGGACAATAAAGTCGTAAATTTACGCCAAAAAGTTGTACATTCACGAGAATTAAGTCGGAAATTTACGAGAAAAAAAGTCGGCGAAAAATTTTTTTCTGGAAAAAAGTTGTGAAAGTATAAGAAAAATGTCATAATATTGCAAGAATAAAGTCATAAATTTATGACAATAAAGTCATAATATTATATACATTTTATTCTCGTAAATTTACAGGAAAAAAAGTTGGAATATTACAAGAACGAAGTCGTAAATTTATGAGAAAAAAAGGCTATTTGTGAGGAAAAAAAGTCATATTACGAGAATAAAGTCGTAAATTTACGAGAATAAAGTCATAAACGTACAGAAAAAGTCATACATTCACGAGAATAAAGTAAAAAATTTCGAGAAAAGTCTTAGATTTACTGGAAAAAGTTGTAATACACAAATACGCCACACGGTGGTGCTGTTGTTTACCGAGTATTAGGGCCACATTGGATTAAAAAAAATCGGATGTTTCAAGAATAAAATTCTTTTTTTAAATAATTAACTATATATCAAATATTATGATTAAATATTAAATATTATTAAAAATATTAAAAAGTCATAATTTATGAGAAAAAAGTTGTAATATTACAAGAATAAAGTAGTACATTTACGAGAATAAAGTCGTAATATACAAATACAGCAACTTTTTATCGTTCATTTACGACTTTTTTTCTCGTAAATTTACAAGAAAAAAGTTGAAAATTGATGACAAAAAAAGTCGTAATATACAAATACACCACATGGTGGTGCTGTTTGTTACAACGGACTATTAGGGTCATATTGGAAAAAAATGGGAGATTTCGAGAATAAAGTTGTAAATTTACCGAAAAAAAGTCGAAAATGTACCATTTTCATAAATTTCTGACTTTTAAAAAAATTAATTTACAATAATTCCAAAAAGGGTTACGTGAATAAAGCCGAAAATTAATGATTAAAAAGTCGTAAAATGACACAAAAAAGTTGTAAATTTACAACAATAAGTCATTTTCCAAGAAAAAAGTCGTGATATACAAATACACCACATGGTGGTGCTGGGTTTTTTTTTACAGTATTGGAGCCACATTGAAAAAAAGAGTCTGAGATTTGGACAATGAAGTGATTGTAAATTTACGAGAATAAAGTTGTACATTTACAAGAACGAAGTTGTACATTTACAAACACACTTCAGGGTCGCGATGCACCAGTGGAGAATCGGTGCTGGAATGAATCCTGCAGTGCACTGAAGGTTGTTTTTCTGGCGTTGCGTGTCTCGTGTGTCTTTGCAGCTCAGCATATCCTGCTGGTGATGGAGGTCTCCGCCCTCAGGAGAAGCGCAGAAGTGGAAGTGACGCTGAAGACCGGCAACCTGGCGACCGAGCAACGACTCCGGCTGTGAGTACCGCGGCCTCGCCCGCCACCCTGAACCACGACAGATATTAGGGCCACATTGAAGAAAAATAAAAATCGAAGATTTCGAGAATGACGTCGTAAATTGACGACTTTATTCTCTTAAATTTACAACTGTATTCTCGAAATCTCAGAAAGTCGTAAAGTTCTGCGAAAAAAGTCGTACATTTCTGAGAAAAAAAGTCGCAATATTACAAGAAAAAATATTGTGTCATACGTGCCGGAGGGAAAATAGAGCAGTTGGGCACCAACAGATTAGCATGTCTAGCTAGCCCTTTTCACCTAGCCTTCCTTACCCCGCCCCCTCCACATGCCCAAGGCCACAGGTCTCATAAGTCCCACCTTTTTGTAGCTGTCTCAAGTTTTTTCTCCTAAATTTGACTTCATTCTCATAATACTACAACTTTTTTCTTATAAATTTATGACTTTATTCTCAAAATGTCTTAAGAATATTTAATAGTCCATCGTAACAGGCATTGACTAAGACAGCTATGAAAAGGGGGGACTTCTTTTCGCATACATGTACGACTTTATTCTCGTAAATTTACAACATTTTTTTCTTGTAAATTGAAGACTTTATTCTCGTAGATGTACAACCATTTTTCTTGAAAATTTGCTACTTGATTTTCGTAATTATACAACTTTTTTCTCGTAAATTTACACAAGAATACCAGAATAAAGTTATACATTTTCTCATAAGTGTATGACTTTATTCTCGGAAATGTAGAACTTTTTTTCTTGTAAATTTATGACTTATTCTCATTAATTTAAGACGTTATTCTCGTAAATACATGACTTTATATTCTCGTATTCTTGTAAATGTACATCTTTTTTTCTCGTAAATTTACAACGTTACTCTTGTAAACTCATGACTTTATTCTCTGTAATTTAAGGACTTGATTCTCGTAAATGTTCAACAATTTTTCTCGTAAATTTACGACTTTATTCTCGTACATTTACAACGTTATTCTCGTATATTTACAACTTTATTCTCGTAAATGTACTACTTTTTTCTGGTTAATTTAAGACGTTATTCTCGTAAATGTACAACTTTACAGTTTACAACTTTATCTCAGATTCTGATTTTTTTTTTTCCCCTCCAATGTGGCCTAATACGCCAACTTTCCAGCAAGCAGCACCGTTTCGGTGGGGTCATCTCTGCAGTGCAGTACCCTGTCAAGCATAGATGTAGAGCAGGGGGGCCCACCAAGGGCCACTTTGATATTTTGTAAAGTGACATGTATGATGACACAGTATGCATGAATTGGCTTCATGAATTGACTTTACTCCTCATTCCTCATAATTTTACGACTTAAAAAAAGATTTTCTTTCAGATTTCAACGCTATGCTACTAAAATGACATTTTTCCTCCTAATATTACAAGATAATTCAGGTAAAATTGCGACTGTCTTCTCGATAAGATACGACCTTTCTCTGTTAATATTTTGACTTTATTCTCCGAAAATTACAGCTGTTTTTTCCTTCTCTCCCCCCCTCCCCCCTCCCCCCCAACAATTTCAATTTCATAATGTCATTTTCTTCTCATGTTTATGTTCATATTTTGGACTTTCCAAAAATGACAACTTTATTTGCCGTGTTTCCAATAATATTCTGTCTTTTTTCTTTAATATTTCAAACTTTGTTACTAAAATGTTCCCTCATATTATGTTATGCTTGTAAAATTACGACTTCTCTTTAGAATACAACTTTTTTCTGTTAATATTTTGACTTTATTCTTCTAAAATTACTGCTGTTTTTCGCTTCTTTTAAAAATTTTCCAAGTATTTCAATTTCTTCTTGTAAATTTTCTTTTCAGATTTATGACTTTATTCTCATATTTTTTTAATTATGTCTATATTATGTCTTTAATATTTGAAACTTAGTTACAAAAATGACGTTACTTTTTCCTCATATTATGACGTTATTCCCGTAAAATTAGGACTTTTTCTCGTTAGGTTGCAGCTCTTTTTCTCTTAAAATTTTGACGTTATGCTAGTAAAATTACAGCCGTTTTTTCCTTTTTTTTTTAAATTTTCCAACTCTTTCAATTTTCTTCTTATATTTATGACTTTGCGTCCATGTTTTGACTTCACTACTTCACTCATCGTGTTGTCATATTGTGACTTTAAAAAACAAACAAACGTGTTTTTCTTTAATATTTAAGCTTTGTTACTAAAATGACAAAAATTATTTTCGCCTTGTCTTATGACGTTATTCTCAGAAAACTGAGGTTGTTTTCTGATTCCCATATTTTCACTTTCCAAACATTTCAACTTTGCCGTGTTGTTTCTCATTCTATGACCTCATAAAATGATGTCTTTTTTTCTTTAATATTTCAACTTTGCTACTAAAATGGCTAAATTTATTCTCAGAAAATTACGACTTTTGCTCGTTGGGATGCAGTTCTTTTTCTCTCAATATTTTGACTTTATTCTAGTAAAATTACAGCTCTTTTTCCATTTTTTGTGTTTATTTTGCTATTTCAGTTTCTTCCTAGAAATGTTCTTCTCTTATTTATGACTTTACTACCGTATTTTGACGTTCCAAAAAATGACAGCTTTGTCGTGTTTTTCATAATATTACAACTGTTTTATTTTCCACGTATTATGACGTTATTCTCGTGAAATTACAATGTTTTTTTTTGTTGTTAGAGCTCTTTTTTTCTTAATATTTTGACTTTATTCTTGTAAAATTACTGCAAATGTTTCCACTTTTGCTGGTTTTTTTTTTTTAGTTTTCTCGTTAAATTGTATTGTTACATTAAAGAAAAAAAACCACCTGCGGGCCCACGCTGGCCTGCTGTAGGGTACGAAAAGGGGGTGGGAGGTAGACACAGTGCAGTGTGTTGATGGGTCCTTCTTCCCGTCTGGGAAGAAGGATGTCCTCCGTTGTTGTTAATGCAGTTCTGACCTTGAACTAGACCGGAGCGCTTGGTGGTTTTTAACAGCGAGCAGCTCAAGGTCAATGGAATGTTTTCCTGACCCTCGAGGTCCCTCATTTTCAACACAGCATCTTCTAGTATTAACTGTCTGCGGTGACGAATGCTGTTGTGTTCCAGTCAGACGGATACGAGCACGTACAGAACCGTGTTGGCTCACCCCGTGGCGCTGTGCGAGATCCACTCCATCACGCTGAGGAACACAGGCGCCCGCTTCTACCGGCAGAGCGACGTCCACGTCAAGTCCGTCTGTCTGTCTCACATCGCCTCCACCACGTACGTACTTCACGCTGCCTGGAAGAGACGGCTTCAACAACGGCGGTGTGACGTGGCGGAGGCGGCATGCGGGGATTGCGATGCTATGCCGTGATGCACCAACCTTGTCGTTTTTGCAGCAGTCGTTCTTTTCTACTGCAGGGAGTCGTCAAAAAGTGACATCGTGTTGGTTTTTTTGTCTTTGCAGGCGCGAGCAACCGCTGTGCATCAACAACATCAACGTCAGGCGAGGGGCGCCCTGGTCACATGACTTGGTGCAGGTGTGCGGCTTCTTTTGAGTGTGCCAGAACAAGGTGGAGCTGCCCGCGGGTGCCTTGGTAGTGACAACGTCTACACCTCGTAATAATAATGGAACCCATGACAACGATAGGTCAATAAACAGCCTCTTCCCTCATCGTTGGACTGCACTGTCATGTGGTTTACACGTCAAAGCAGTAAACGAGGCTCGTACAAGCACACCGGATGCTATGTTAGTATCATAAATATCTTTCAATTGTTTTTCATGAAATCAAATTCGGCGGAACCTTGGTTTGAGTCATCAGCGCGTTCCAGAAGTTCTGACTCTACTTGAAACGTACTCACACCGAATCCATTTCTCCTACAAGAAATCATGTAAATCCAAATAGTCCATGCATTTACACGCAGAAGACAATTCCAAATGCGTACAAATGCACATCGATGACAAATGAAAGGGATTAATGAACGTTTACGGGATTCTTGCCAAAGATACGACGATCAACACGGACATCACCTTCCTGGTTTGCTTCAAGTTATTTAGTAGTGCAGTAGATGTCCAAAGTGCGCACGGGGGGCCATTTGCTGCCCGCAGCTGTTTTTTTTATTGGCCCGCCACACATTCTGAACTAGGACGGAGTATTATGGCCACGCTAAGAAAAAACCCCAAAAAAACAGATTTCGAGAATTAAGTGGTAAATTTGCAAATTAACGAGAAAAAACGTGTAATATTACGAGAAAAAAGCCTTAAATTTACAAAAAGTTATACATTTACGAGAATAAAGTCGCAAATTTACGAGAATAAAGTTGTAATATTACAAGGATCGTCGTAAATTTCCGACTATATACTCATAACGTTAAATTAACGAGAGTAACGTCTTAAATGTACAAAAAAAAACGTGTAGTATTACAAGAATAGTCGTAAATTTATGACAAAAAATCGTAATATTACGAGAATAATCGTAAATTTACGAGAAATTTTAATTACGAGAATAAAGTCGTAAATTTCAGAGAATAGTCTTAATTGACGAGAATAAAGTCATAACATACAAGAAATAAGTCGCAGTTTTACGAGGAAAAAAGTCATACTATTACAAGAATAAAGTTGCAAATTTACGAGAATAAAGTAACATAGGAGAAAAAACAATTCTTAAAGTTTTCCCATAATGCATTGCGTCTGAGCAAAGCATTCATCTGTGCCTCCCTCTGGTGGACAGAGTCAGCATTGCAGCACCATCCATTTTCCATGCCGCTTGTGCGCCAATGAAATGCTTTGCTCATACAAAATGCATTATGGAAAACAAAACCATTTAAGCCCGTATTGGTACATGTTTGTATATTTACCAGGCGTACCTTTTGAGTGTTAAGTTGCTGTGTGATGACTTTGGTGTTCTTTGTAAGATGACACCGAGAGTCAGACTTTCCAATGGGTTGACAAGATCATCGTGAGTTTTTTCGTAACTCATGATTGGCTCCTGTTAAATGAACATCTGCCTGGTCCTCTCGGACTCGTGCGTGCCACCGATATTCCATTTTATGACGTGGACACGTGCGGTTTATATGCCTTTAGTGGGTGTGGCTTATACGCCAGAATTGACAGTAAACCACCCATAGGGTAGTGTTTCTCACGTCAAGTCTCCATTCTTCTTATTGGTCACGGCTGCAAAATAAGCCAAGATGGAGCCAAAGACAGTTGAAAGTGCCAACGTTTCGACAAAGGTGAGAAACACTATTAAAGAAAAATACCCAACGGCAAAACACAAAGGCGGCGGTGTCCGTGTTGATCTTGCCGCCACATCGCGTCTTCAGTGAAGGGAAGAGCAACCTTAAAGCTTTGAGACGAAAAAAAAAGCTCTTGCCGTCATAGTTTGCCATGATGGATTGAATGAAAGAAGGAAAGCGCTGTGACAGCAAGTTTTTAATGTTTTAAAGGTGTCAGCTGGTGCAAAGTGTCGGAAATACACGTTGTTACGGGCGTCGCAAACGCGTGCCTTTCTTCACTACCCGCAGTGCTAGTATTTTAGCGATGAGTGAACATAACGTGTTGAAATATCATAGTACACAATGACATCATACATTCATGTGAACACATGAAACATCTCGAAATGAAATATGACGGCACACCTGAAACAATGCAATGCTGATTTACAGCGGCGTGAAAAAACGCTTTTTTTTGCATGTTTTTTCACACTTTAAATGTTTCAGATCGTCAAACTCATTTAAATAGCAGTTAATGGCAACACAACTCGACACAAAAAACTTATTAAGGGAGGAAAAAAAATCCAAACATAACTTTACTGAGACTAACTGAGATCCATCAGTGTGGAAAAGCTTCTAAAGCCATTTCTAAAGCTTTGGGACTCCAGCCAACCACAGTGAGAGCTATTATCCACAAACGGCGAAAGCATGGAACAGTGGTGAACCTTCCCAGGAGTGGCCAGGAAACCGAAATGACCCCAAGAGTGCAGCGGCGACTCATCAGAGGTCACAAAAGACCCCACAACAACATCCAAAGAACTGCAGGCCTCACTTGCCTCAGTTAAGGTCAGTGTTCATGACTCCACCATAAGAAAGACACTGGGCACAAACTTATTGTTTAGGGAGACAAAAAACATCCAAAGCTACATGTCCCTGTGTGAAAAAGTGATTGCCCCCTAAAACCTAATAAGTGGTTGGGCCTCCCTGAGCAGCAACAACTGCAATCAAGCGTTTGTGATAACTTGCAGCGAGTCGAATTTGCAGAATTGTTGTCATTCAGCCACATTGGAGGCTTTTCCTTTTTAAGGTCATGCCATAGCATCTCAATAGCATTCAGGTCAGGACTTGGACTAGGCCACTCCAAAGTCTTCAGCCATTCAGAGGTGGACTTGCTGGTGTGTTTTGTCTTCCAGGTCCTGAAGCAGCAAAACAGCCCCAGACCATCACACTACCACCACCAAATTTTACTGTTGGTTCACCGCTGTTCCTCCCCCACCCCCCCCACTCTTTCCCCACTTTTTCCGCCTTAATAATAAAAGGTTTCATTTAAAAAGCATTTTGTGTTCGGCTGCGTTGTCATTGACTCATTTTTTTTAAATTTTTTTTGACAATCTGAAAGATTTAAGTGTGACAAACATGCAGAGAAAAAAGAAAAAGAAGGGGGCAAACAGTTTTCCACACCACTGTTATTTTGGTGAATTCATTCATGTATAAAATATGAAATATTTCCAAATTAATTTCAATATCGAACACTTGACTCGTTAGTCAAATTTTAGTTCCATCTGTGTTTCCTTTCTATGCTCGTCTTTATTTTAACGTCTTCACCGAGAACTTATTTTGTCATTTCTTAAA
Organism: Dunckerocampus dactyliophorus; assembly: GCF_027744805.1. Classification (NCBI taxonomy): domain Eukaryota; kingdom Metazoa; phylum Chordata; class Actinopteri; order Syngnathiformes; family Syngnathidae; genus Dunckerocampus; species Dunckerocampus dactyliophorus. The sequence continues at coordinate 3,111,921 of NC_072827.1, forward strand.
CGAGGCAAAGTGGTCATGTGACAGGAAGTAGTCAGCTTTCACGGCATCCAAAGTAGCTCTATGGAGAAATGTTGGCCCCCTGGGGTAGAAATTCAGTGAAGTTGTCACAATGTCTTGTAATTAAGGCAACTAGCACAAACAAACCCCCAAAAAGTCAAGTGTAACATCAAGTGAAAGACGTGACACCACTAAGAAAACAAACCGTCGCAGTCCCACCTAAAAAAGCAACCAGTGGTCCAAATATCGAAGTCATTAAAGGGAAAGGAGACATGGATGCAACACCTTCATCGATGGAGTTGTCACAGTTTGGGCGTGTCGGTCGGAGCCAGCGGCGCCCTGATGCTCCTCTGGAAGCGAGGCGCTCGAGTCCTGTCGCTATCGCCCCCTGTGGCCACAAGTGGGACACACAACGCCATACAGTAAATAATAATAAAAAACGCTATTTAGCACAGACAAAACAGCGTCACTTTACTCGGGTAATTTTGCAGGAACTAGTCATATCCCATTGATAAATAGAAATTAGTTTCTTTAATGATACAATTATTCAATCAATAACAGATGTTTTATAGGGGTTTTTTTGGTCACCGATGCTAACTATACCTTGACAAATGCTAACAGAGCCATCAGTGGCGCTAATCGAACGTTCACTGATGGTAACTTACGATCAACGGACCCTTTAACGATGCTTGACTCAGGCTAACAGACATTACCGCTAACTAAACCAACTGAGCCAACTGAAACTTGACTTATGCTAACAGACCGTCAAAAGTTGCTCATGGAACGTTGGACGACACAAACAATATTTGGACTCATGCTAACAGGCATTCAGTGACATTAACTGACCTTGAGAGTGATGCTAACAGGGCCTGAAATGATGCTACCAAAACTTCTGCTGATGCTAAAGGAACTTTCCCTAAAGCTATCAGACTTTCACAAGTTGCTCGTGGGGCGTTTGAAGATGTTATCAATATTTGGACTCATGCTAGCAGACATTCTGTGGCATTAACCTTGGCATTGACCTTGAGTGTGATGCCAGCAAAAGCTTTACTTATGCTAACAGACTGTCAAAAGTCGCTCATGGAACGTTGGACGACGCAAACAATATTTGGACTCATGCTAACAGATATTCAGTGTCATTAACTGACCTTGGGAGTGATGCTACCAGAAACTTTACTGATGCTAACGGACCTTTTAAAAGTTGCTCATGGAACGTTTGACGACGCTACAACATTTGGACTCACGCTAACAGAATTACAGTGACGTTAGTATCACTCTCAAGGTCAGTAAACAGAAACTTTACTGATGCTAACAGACCTCCTCGTAGAACATTTGATGACGCTTTCAATATGACAACTCATGCTAACAGACATGTAGTGACATTAACGGACCTTGAGCGATGCGAGCAGAACTTTTGCTGCTGCTAACAGACCTTCACTGGAAACTTCAACCATGCTAACAACTGATCGGCGAGTGATGCTAACAGAACCGTTGCTAATGCTAAAACACCTTCAGTGGCGCTAACAAGACAACTTGAGTTAATTTAATTGATGCCAACAGGTTTTAGTGGTTTTAACACAATGCTAAGTAATGCTAACAGCTACCATAAGCAATATATACTGGCTGTCTAAGCAATCGGTGACAAGATTGAAGATTGAAACACGTTAGGATGACACTGACGTCAGCGTTCCAGGTTAGTGCGAGCTGTGCACTGCAAGCAAGCGTCTGGTGCGCCACCCAGTGCCCGGGTGAGGTACTTACATGTGGCTTAAGTGGTGACCCAGTGTGTTAGCTCCAGAACCCTGCCCCTCTACCTCAAATAATCCCTCTCAGTGCCATAGTCCATTAAGGAGCCCGCCACATCAGCAAAGTCCTCCAGGACCAGGCTGGTGGAGTCCTCACCAGAGGGCAGCTCGGGGTCCGACACCCACGGGGTCTGGAAGTGGTCATGCTGCGGGGGTTCGTCCGACGAGGTCTTCTCCTGTCTCTGAAGCTGCGGCTGGGAAGGGTAAGACCGGTCTAGTTCGGACTTCAGCAGGGCCGGTGCTTGCCCCTGGGGCTCTCTCGGGGGGCCGCCGTCGTCGCTGCTCTGCGACGAGGGCGCCAGCACATGGTAGAGGCTGGGCAGGCGGATGTCCAGCAGCACGCCGCTCTTGACGTAGAGCTTGTTGTTGAGGTTGTAGAGCTTCTCTGCGATGTCGAAACCCAGCATGACGGAGAAGAGACGGGCGATGTAGCGCTCCTTGGAAAGCAGCGAGAAGAGGCGCCGCCGCCGCCAGGAGATGTAGCGTGAGTCTTCCTCCGCTGTCAGCGTGACCTGCAAGTCGGAAGGAATGTCAGAAGGAATAGTTGGCAGAGCTTTAAGTCGTGTAGCGAAGCTTGCTTTCCTTCAAAAGGTATATTGCAGCATTCCGGCCACTACGTGGCAGTAACGTTCCATTATCGACATGACATTCGGTTGCCATCAAACTGCATGCAACCAGCCATGAGAGTGGAATTTTACTTCCAGTCAATGTGGAAGTGGTACATTTTTGGCTTCTCTGTCCTTCTTCCAACTCAATTTTAAGCCCTTTCTTAAAGGGAAAAGTGCACGTTTTGGGGGAATTTTGCCCATGAACCCACAATCCTTCTGAACACACGTCTTTCTCTTTTCTCTGCGTTCTAAAGATATGAAAACAGATAAAAAGAGACAGCTCTTTACCCCATGTAGTGGGAAGCACCTACTGCTATTAAAACACCTGATAAAAACAACATTTTATATCCAACTTTAAATTTAGAATACCATAAATAAGTTGGAGCCTGACTAGTTAGCTCGCTAGCTTGCTCATGTTTAAAGCCATGGCCGTCTCTTGTGACCCTGTGGCGATCCCGTATTGCAGTTGAGCAATGTTGCGTAACAAAAGTGCGTGAAGGTGACCATAGGGGTGTTATTTCGTGTTTAAAGGGCTCTAATAATGGTAAAGATGGGGTTTAGGAAGTCAAACAGGTTTTCTGTGCTCTTAAATGTGAGGCAGCTCCGTCTTGTTGGTGACACTGAAAAAAAATGAGCACAAAAAACCCCCAAAAAACATCAAAAGCAAAACAAATGCGCCATGGACAATTTCTTTATATTTTGTAGTTAGAGCATGGAAAACCTGTTTATGACCTTCTAATTATTGTTCTTAACATTATTAGAGCCCTCTAGACATGAGATAACACCCCTACAGTCCTTTACACTCCTATTACCCAAAATAGTAGACATAATAAGACACGTTTTCCACTGGGAAGGTTCCTTGTTGTTCCCGTCTCTGACATAATGTAACATTACTGACACCTAGTGACCAATGTAGAATACTACATACCACAGAATGTCTTTCAATGCGTCTTCTATGTAAATGCCTAATATTTGTATTTTACTTCATTCAGCCATTTTTATGCTTGAAAATACTCACTTCAGGCCGAAAACGTCAAATTTGTCCCCGACATGATTTATCAGCTTTGTTGTAGCATGTTATATATTGTTTGTAATCATGGTCGATTTTTTGAAAGCTAACGGTAAACTCGCAAAAATGACATTTATAGTTCACGGCGGCAGCCTCATTTGCGGGCGTGACGTTATTATTGGGGTGACACGTCTCAGCTTAAGCAGAGCAAACAAACGCTTCTCGAGGTAGATGGCGGACTTGGTTGAGTATATTTTTCACCAAAATAGTAGCCATGCCAAAATGTGGTGTTGCTGCTGGATGTTCACGGCATCAGTGACACTGCGAGTTTGCTTTCTTTTCCAAATGAGAAAGCAATAAGACAACAGTGGACGAAGCAAGTGCAGAGACCGAGAGACCGATGGACGTCCACCTCGAGTTCTGTTCTTTGCAGTGATCATTTCACTGATGACCGCTTCAAAGGAACACCTTCACTTGAAGCATTTGGCTTGAAAGTATGGTATAAATGCTAAAGTCGAACATAATTACAAACTTATTTAAGCATATTTGGACTAATAGGCCACAGTCGAACACAAAACAGCGGCCATTTATTCATTCAAATGTTTTGAAAAACCGTGATCGAGTGTAGTGAGGGACGACTATTTTGTTCAAAACATACGTGTCCTACCTGGAACTTTCCCTCCTCATTGGGCCTCAGAGATTCCCACTCGGGGGAGTCGAGGAACTGGTGCGGGTGGATGTAGTGCAGGAACTGACCCTCCAGCGATACGTCGATCCTGGCATGGCGAGGAGGGGGGAGAGAGAAGGTCGAAGAGGGGACAGAGCAAGATTAGCGAGTGATCAGGGGAGCTGTGGAGGTCACCTTCCTGGACCGCTTTTAAAACGTCGTCTCTGCTGGGGATGATCAAACGCGTGGAATATACAGTTCATGCACGCTTTGCTCTCTTGCCGGCGTCCTTGTGGGCATGCGGATAAAGCCATCGGGGGGGGGGGCTTTACGTCGATCGAGAGCCCGCTTTGAAGAGCCCCCTTTCTCCTTTCACACACTTCAGTGTTGCCTCAGGTTTTCTTCGTAATCTCTCCTCAACTTTGGTTGTCACGTTCGTAGGCTTTGCGCGCTTCAGACGACCCCGTCCGAGGTCGTTTGAGCCGAGGCGTCAAAATGTGGTCCGAACTACGGAAAGTTTGACACGATTCGTTGATCGCCCTCAGCGATGACTGACGACCGCTTGATCAGGACAGCAAGGGACAAAATGAAAATGTGTCTCCAATGCATAAGGCATTTTAATAAAGACGGTGGCAGTGCCCCACCGGATCCAGCAGGTGACGCCGTTTGCCTTTTCGATGACAGCAATCCCTCGTTCACCGTGCTTAATTGGTTCCAGACTGCGACCATGGTGGGTGAATTTCCATGAAGTCACATTCCTTATTTATACATTTTCATAAAAAACCTTTTCACGATCATCTAAATATGTTGTTTACACATTAGAGCCCTCTAGACATGAAATAACACCCCTATAGGCACCTTATACTCCTATTACCCAATATAGTAGACATAATAAGACAAAATAAGACATATTTGTCATAATATAGACTCACATGGTAGCATTGGGAGAGTTTTTTACTTCCTGTGGCGGCTATTGACTCATCAGTGTAACATTACCGACGCCTAGTGACCAGTATGGAACGCAACACATCACAACACAACTGTCTTTGAATGCGTATTCTTATATTTACATTTTATTTCCTTCAGCCATTTTTATGTTGAAAATGCTTAATTTAGGCAAAAATATGTACAACTTGCTTAGATGTGCCTTTGTTTTCCCGCTAATAGGTCAGATTCAACCACAAAACCAGTTGTTCCATTTTTTGGAAAGCCGCGAAATTGGCGAGGGATTACTGTAGATGTCAAATTAAAACGAATAAACCTGTCGGCGCACAAATCAATTGGGTTTATAGAGTGAATCCTCGTCTCTTCTCATGCATTTCTTCCAAAAGGTGCGGTGAAAACCAAAACGTACAAAAACCAAGGCGATGTCTCCCATAGGAAATCATGTAAATCCGATTAATACGTTCTAGACACACAAATATGAACAAAAAATAGACTTGGTAGAGAATAATTCTACTTTTACATGCAGAAAACAATACAAAATAATCCCAACTGAAGAATGGACGGAACTTATTGTTTATATTTACTTTCGCACCTTCTTTATCAAATTGATGCCACATTGGCCCCATGGCAGGTTATTTAGGGGCTGCACTCAATTAATTAGGTAAGTGCATTTGTTGTTTTGACCATACTTGCAAAAATTGGATCAAAAAGGAAAATGTAAAAAACAAAAAAAAAGAGTAAAAAGTCCTGCACCCTGGCCGGGGCTCAAACCCGCATCCACAAAGCACTACTGGCTGAAAGTTGAGCAGGGCTAGCCAACGAGCTAAAAGCGCGAGATGTCCGTGTCACCTGGGAGTGGGGTTTTACTAATGCGCAGCCACAGCAGCTGGCATCCGTTACAGGTGGGGCATTGAAGATACAGCCCTGTGAAATCTGCCTAGCAACACGTAATCTGGTTAAAGAATCGGAGCAATTCTGTGGATGTACGCTGAAGTAACTGATAGCTTTACGTCCGTTACATTTTATGTAATGATTTATGCTGGTCTTGTGCAATTTGTGGCGATTCGTGACATGATTTATGACCCAAAACAACTTACAGCAACAAGATTTTTGTATTTCACAGTCGTATCTGCCATCTGATAACGAGCTAGAAGCTCGAGTTGTCAACTCGGCGGCTTTGAAGGCATCAGGGAGTGTTGTTTTCCGACATACTTTTGCACACTAGCTGGAGATTCAGCTGGAACCACAATCGCGTGTCGGGCCTCAGTACAGTTGCGGCTGAATGCGAGCAAATGCCCGTGGGCAGGTTCAGTCAAACATCTGCTCGGGAAGCCTTCCAAGTAGATGGTGATGCCGTAAGAGCAGATTAAAGTCTTTTGGAATGAGCTGACCCCTGCCATTGTGCACTCTGCACACCTTTGTCCGCTCATTTCAGTATGAAAGAGGAGATTGTTTGGACTAGTTGGCAACAACACACGAGTCCTAGACCAAAATACCGTTTACCATATTTCTCTTGAGCAACGGCTTCAGTGCTGACATTACTGTTAAGGCACCGCAACGTTGCAAACTACATTATATCCAACTGAAGAACTGCACTACCAACGGGTTGCGCCCCGGTGCCCGCTTCGCGATGCCAAAACCGCAGCTCCCTGGTGACGGCGGCACTCGTGCACGCTACCACCATGCTTGACTGTAGGCAAGACACAATTATCTCGCTACTTACTTGTGCTGTGTGCTGTAGAAGCGGTACACTGACTACGTTACAGTATACACGTTTGCTTTTGTGAGACACGGTAACTGTGGTTGGCAAGGGTGCCGAAGGCCAACTTTGGTCAATGGAAACACAAAATGGTACTGCTTGGTGGACTGCATATCATCACACAGTGCAGGGACAAGGAGAGACACAGACTGACAATGCAGGCTCAAGGAGACACACACTGATGGCGTGTAGGATTCAAGGAGACACACAGAGTGCCTACCTCCCAGACAGCAGAAAGGAGAGCTGCTCGATGGGCGTCTTGCCTTCCACGGCGTACGTCTCCCCAGCCTTCATCTCCAGCACCTTGTTCTCAAAGGCGCTAGCTATCTCCTTAAAGACCTGAACGGGCACGCCCAGCGGCAGGTAGACGTCCTGGTAGAGGGCGTTCAGCTCCTCGCTGGGGAGGCCCTCCTGGTGCAGGCGGTACAGGAGGTGGCAGATCTGGCCCAGGCAGGCCAGCAGCAGGAGCAGGTTCCAGGTGGTGACATCCAGACCGCACACGGTCAGCCAGCCCCACAGCGTCAGGCACAGGAAGGAGGGGGCGAGGAAGCCGAAGATGAAGAGGCAGCCGCAGGCCCCGCTGCCCCCCATGTAGCCCAGGAACAGCATAGTGTTGCCCAGGTGGTAGATGGCTCCCTCGGTGTTGTTGCTCCAGCCGTTGCAGACGGGAGCGGAGAACAAACAGTCCAGCAGCGTCCAGTCGTCCCCGCTCATGTTGGGAAGGCTCGTGAAGCAAAGTGCCAAAGATCTGAGAGCTCCTAAAAGTTGGCATGCAGCGTTAAGACGTTCTGGAAGGACAGCTAGAACAGGCTTCTGGTCTCATTATGTGTCCCCTTCCTTTCTCTCTACTGGTGGCGACTCTTTCTCTGGAGCCAACAGCTGGAGAGGAGCAGGGCGAGAGGGTGGGGGTTGGGGGGCGTCCATAGCGTCCCACAAGGATCACCATGTTTGGACTTGAAACCCAAGGAGGACGGAGTGGCGGACAGAAAGCAGGCCTGCTACTTAACATAACGAGGGGGGTTGTGCAGGCAGGAAGTGGGAGGGGAAGAATGGATTTGTCGCACTGATGCCTCCAGAGGTTCTGATTCTGTCTGGAGTTCTTCTGTTGGTTCTGACCCCCAACAGGGCCGGCTCGGTCAGTGTATTAGGACACATTTGTAGCGAGCAGGTCAGATTTCAGGTAAAAATATCCCCCTCCTGCCTCGCGTGCTCAACTGTCCTGCCTGCCGCACGAGTTCATCTCGGTGTCCAGAGCCACGTTTCTTCTTCTGGAACCAAGGGAGGACATTGTTAGACACCAATGACTAGCTGATTTGATGACGTGTGACAGAGATATTCGTCTCTGTTCAATGGAACATAGATCAAATCTGGTTCGACATTAAAGTCTCAAATGTTACGCAATTCCAATTAAATGCATTCATTTTTTTTTATTAAACCTACTTTTTGAGTCTCCCCCGATCAGAGCCAGATCAAAGCTGGTTCGACAGTAAAGCTTCAAATGTTGCATACGCCACCCAAAAAATATGAATATTAAAATGATACATTCATACACACAGTCCAACTATGACATTTAAACCTTTATGACCAACGTTACCAACATTGTTGATCAAACATTTATCCATCCTTCGCGGTGTGCAAAACATGACAAATACACTTCATGGCATTTCTCTTTTATATCCACCAATGTACAGTATATGTAACGGATGCCAGCCTGTGAGGCTGTGCAAGTGTACGTTGGTAAACCTCACTCCCTCTGCCTCGAGAACTGCGCTGAACACGCGGTCGACAGTCCGGGCTTTTGGCCGCGCGGTCAGCGCTCTCGTCTCCCCATTATGAAGGTCTTGTGTTCGAGCCCCGGTGCGGGCAGTGTTATATATACACGTTACATATATTTTACCAGAAAACTCAGATGTAAATTGAAATCAGACATTTCAGACCACGCTGCACACATGTAAATGAAAATATGTCATGTTAAACCTCCCAGCATACTGGATTATACTGACAAGTGTTTGATCTGTAAACTACTGCCGTTTGCACACTGAATTGTAAGAAACGATTCGCCGTCCAAGGACAAACGCTGCTAGCATCAGTGTGCCAGGTCCACAACAGAGGAAGAATGTAGATATGTCAAGTATTGACTCCAGTTATTTTTAAGCCTAAGTGCATACCAGGGACAGCAGCCATTCACACAGAGAGGAGACATTCAGACACACCATTAATAATTCACAGTCCAGTCTTAAAATGAAGCAAGGTTTCTGACCAGAAACTTATTGCATAGAACTTTTATTCAATTCCAACAGAACTGATAGTCACACATTTCTCACATTCTTAGAAAAAAAAAAAACAGCCCAAAGTACATTATTCACGTGCTGAATAAATAAGAGGGGAAGAAACTAAGTCGCTGGCTCGTCTTCCATTTGCACCACAACACACTGCAGGGAGGAAGAACCAAGTCAGACTACAAGAGGTGGCGTGCTTCACGATAAAGACATCAGAGGCATATTTGTGTCCTACTGACGTTTTTATAGATTTTTTCACATTTTGTAAAAAAGATCTGTATGTTAAGACCTGGGGGCTCACTTATAGAGCTTGCGTACTCACAAAATGGGTCCGTTTTCCACGCAAAAGCAAAGTATGCTACCTATAAAAACACAACGTGACGTGAGAATGTCCGCACCGCTAACGTCACCTTTGTAGTTGCCGTACGCACCTTTTTGCAGACATGGCGAAAAGGTGACGCGCTTGAAGTGGTGAGGTGAAATCATACTGCATGTTAGAAATAAACATGCAATGGAAGCCAATGAAGATTTATCCATCATTGCATGAAAACACCACGCCATTATTGACTTAAAACATTTGTGGAAAGTGTTATTTGACATGACTGATGGATGTCATTTGTCATTGATCATAAACACCATTACATACAAGCGTAGAGTATCTGGACTAAAAGATACCGTACATGAAAAACACAACGCAGCGATTGAATGCGTCATCATTTCATTTTATAATCATGATAAATATAATGTGTTTGATTAATATTAATTACATCTTTATCAATTAAACAATTGTAGGGATTACGTTTACAAGGCTGCTAATATGTCTATTTTTTTGACGATTTATGTCATCAATAGCGATATTTCTTTACCACGCACGGCCTCCATTTGTGCGGATAGTCAGGGCCGTGTGCCTAAACATCCTCTTTCCTTTTGATAATAAATATCTTTATTGAAAACAGAAAAAAAAGTCGAGTCAAAACAATCATTTTTAAGCCATATAACAGAAAATGAAAGTGGAGCATTTGTTTTTAAAATAAATAATAACCAAATTCTTTCTAAATGAAAGTTGTGAGTGCCGTCTGCTACTGTCTACACACAGAAGTATTTTCTTAGCAAAATGCAAATAAATGCCATTAATGGCCCAACAACAATCATATGACCCGGAAACAGAAGATTGTGGAAAAGTGTGACCTGCCAATATCAAATAATAAAGTAACAAGTAAGTTTTTTTTTATTATTATAATTAATGTTGTGACATTCTTGAGCCATTAATTGCATTTATTTGCATTTTGTTAAGAAAATACTTCTGTTGTGACTTGAGTGGCAGGATTAACCACAGTAGACGGCATTCACAACTTTCATTTAGAAAGAATTTGGTTGTTGTTGTTATTTATTTGAAATACAAATGCTCCACTTTCATGGTGTTCTGCTATATGTTTGAAATGTGACAGTTTTGATCTAACTTTTTTTCCTCTTTTCAATAACGATATTTCAAAATAACACATTTTAGAGCTGTAATTACAATATTGTGAAACCATCACTGATAACATGCAGTCAAATAACCCGATCATAACTGGAACATCAGCAATAAGCCGGCTGCATACGGCCATGTAAACACCAAAAACCCTTCTGAAAAAAACAAATGTTACCCCTCAGGTTAAAACTTTCCTAACACGAATATTGTGTCATGTAAACCAGTGGTCCCCAACACCCGGGCCGCGGCCTGGTCCCGGGCCGCACAGAAAAAAAATAATTTCCATTATTTCATTTTTTTAATGTTTTATTTTGAAAAGTGGCCGGATTCTCTCTGTTACTTCCGTCTCACTTGACGCATGTCCATTGTGCGTGTGCTAACTTTCTCTCATGCCGCACAAATAGACTACTACTGTATTTTTACCATTTTTCTTTCACCTCATCTTTGGTGTCAAATGCTGATACTATGTGGGAATGCATGAAGGTAAGTTTGGATGACTTATTGACTGCTAATGTGCACATTTTTCTCAAGTGAATTCATGCTAGCGATGTAATAATCTTTCTGGAAAAACTTGGCTGGAACTTGAACTGGCAGCATTAATTTTGTGCTTTTAATTTGATGTTATTCATGTCTTAGTTTTACACAATACATCATAAATAAGATAAATTAGATCGCTATAATGTACGAACCCCCCCCCCCCATTCGTATTTCTTCACGTTCTCGCTTTCCATTAATGAAAGAAGTGAGACAGAATAGTGTCAAGGACTGGCGGTTGGTCAGTACCCGCGCCAAAGCGCAAACAAAGGCGACTGCTACCGGCCCCAGGCTGTTCATTATCCGCCGTACCGCTGCTGTTAGTGTTTAAGGATACAGGAAGAACGTTCTCCGTGCGTTGCTGTTTTGATCGGGATATCCCGATTGATTACAATTACCATGTATACAGGAATAACCCTGTTGGCTCACACATGTAAACGGGTTATTCCGAATGTTTCAGAAACCAGAATATTGACCTTAACCTGAATATTGACAGCATGTAAACGTAGTCCATGATATTTTTGCCCAAGGTTATCATACCGTCAGAATCTCATACCGGCCCATGCCTATTAAAGACAAAGCTTGGTGTTATTACTTAGTATCAACATTTCTTTACATTTTTCCTTATATTTGCCTTTTTTTTTTTTTTTTTTTTTTTTTTTTTTTACAATGTGCTAAGGTCCAATAAAATATTCGCCACAACAGTGAAAAGCCCCCAGGCAGCACTTTGGACATCTGCCTTCTTTGTCAGGGTTGAGCGTGTGACGTGATGTCAACTCTGTGAGCAATACGAGTGTGACAAAATATCGACATATTAAAGCAATATTTAAGCTCCCAAAAGTATTACTGTATTGATACGTCCTCGCAGTGAAAGTTTTGCATTCCTATTACAATATAGCTGCCATAAACTTCTTCCAATGTGAGTTTACAACAATGTTGGTGAAGTATTGCAGTCTTTTTTTTTTTTTTTAAATTAAACTTACCACACGCACAAAGAAAGCAATTAAATCTTGAATCCAAGCTGCCTCATGCAATCTTTGTGAGCCTCAATCAGCTCTGTGCATTTCTCTTCACCCTTTTCAATGATGCTAGAGCGCAGGAAAAAAATCAATCAATCACAGGAGTGTTTAAAAAGAGGTTCAGACTCCAAATGGGATAGTTACCATGCATCTCTGACTTTCTTGGTTTCAGGACAAGCGCAGCACGGCCTCAGCGGCTTCTTCACCTCGCTGCCCTGGGTCACAGACGCAGGCTCCATGCTAGCAGCAGACACGGTCGACATCTTCTGGCTATGTGGCACACAAGGAAAATGCCTTAAGATTCTTTGCTGTGGTCCAAATCACACCTTACACCACATCTCATCATTTGATATTATTTTGGCATGGTTTGAATCATATCTTGGATCAATTGCTCTGGTCTGAACCACAAATAACACTAGAATAATTAGATATTTTGCACAGGTCTGATACAGCTTGTTTCACTTACTTGACATCGCCTAGTCAAACTTAAAAGCAAATGTGCTCGTGCGTCATTACAGCCAACATTCACACACGTTTCCTCATTTTGTCTTCTGCCAAGCCAATTTCACCGAACCTAAATCAACCTTTATCCCTCAAGCAGTCCACATTTCCTAACTGCACATACTCCCAGAGAGGCTGTGCATACATTCGGCGTTCGATTATGACTATTAATGCACTGTTAAAATGCCTGAAGAGCCGCATGTGAAGAAATGGAGGCGTGGCCGCAGGCGGAAGGAAAACCACGAGAAGCATAAAACTATTATTTAAAACTGTGAGGAGCCGTAAATAAATAAATAATTACCAAAAGGGAAGAAACATTGTGGGGTTTTTCTGTGCTACTGTTGGCATTTCAACATTAAAACAGTTCCTATTTCGTACATTGCATAACGTATGTGATGGTTTACTAGCTTGCTAGCTAGCTAGCTTAAAAGTGACGCCGTTACGTCACGCGCTAAAAGTTCACAAAATCAGACCAATGTACACTTGTCCGTTCACAAACGACAGCGTTAAAAGTAACACAGAAAGGTAACCACTGACCAAGGCGATATTTCGGGTGTCGTGCATAACTTACCAGTAGAGGGAGGCCGTTGAATGATGCGCACAAGCTTTTCACCTTCACGATGAACACTTTGAGAGAATGGCTTTATACAACGTCACGTGACGTGACGCAGCAGTGGGGCACACGCTTCTGGAATATGTAGTCTTCTCACGGATAATACACAAGCAGCCGTGATTAGGCGCCTTTAAATTGCTTTTTTTTTGCTGCTTGATGTTTCTTTGACTTGCGCATTAAATTAAAATTAAGAACAAACAACACAACCTCATGAAGGACAACACTCATTCTTCACACTCCTACCGTCAGGCAGACGCTACAGGAGTTTGAAGTCCAGGACTACAAGACTGGTAAACAGCTTTTACCCACAGGCCATCAGACTTCTCAACGAAGCACTCACACACACCACACGCAACACACGCACACACTCATAGCACTTTATTTATTTATTTATGTATTTAATTAGGGCGGCACGGTGGCCTGGGTTCGATTCTCCCCTGGGCATTTCTGTGTGGAGTTTGCATGTTCTCCTGTGTGCGCGTGGGTTTTCTCCGGGCACTCCGGCTTCCTCCCACATTCCCCAAAACATGCTGGTGAGGTTTATTGGCAACTCTAAATTGCCCATAGGTATGACTGTGAGTGTGAATGGTTGTTTGTCTATATGTGCTCTGCGATTGGCTGGCCACCAGTCCAGGGTGTACCCCGCCTGTCGCCCGAAGTCAGCTGGGATAGGCTCCAGCATGCCCCCGTGACCCTAATGAGGAAGAAGCAGTATAGAAAATGGATGGATGGATGTATTTAATTATGTATTTATTTGTATTAATGTCTCTTCTGTTGTCGTTGCTATAATTTATTGGTATTAATGTTTCTTCTGTTGTTATTCATTTTCTTGTGTTTTTTTTCTTGCTTTTTTGGTGAGAATGAACAGAACAAGAATTTCATTGCATAGTATAACCACTGATTTTACTGTGCATATGACAACAAAACTCTTGAATCTAAAATCAGTTGTGCCGCAATACAGTCGTCCCTCTCCACCTATTTTTATGAAATAAAAAAATACGTAAAATATTATGAATATTAATTAATAAATCAATGCTGTTTCTGGTTGGCAGCCAATCGCAGGGGACAATTAGACAAACAAATACAGTAGACTCCCCCACAACGTAAATAATCCGTTCCGAGAACCTTTATGTTATAGGGTTTTTATGTTACACAAACCGTAAAATACATGTAAATAGCCTAATCCGTTCGAAGATCTTCCCAAACTCACACCTTTGGCTCTTCAAAATATTCAAAGTCCACCAAATATGGTGGGAAAATATAAGAAAACGTTAGCATAAACATAGTAGAGTCACATTCCAATATAAAATAAGTCTGTGTAGGCTCTCAGTCGTACAGGAGTTGTCCATCGAGGGAAAGGCTTCTTGAGACGTCATCTGTACTTCTGTGAAGAAGGTGTCGGACGTTTCGCTCCTCATCCGAAGAGCTTCGTCAGCGAACTAGTAAGTGCTGGTAGCCTAGGCCTTAAATACAGTAAGAGTGGGCGGAATTGGTGTGCCAACACCCTCCTCCTATTGGTTCCTTACACTAAGCCTGGGCGGAGTAGTGGTATAATCCTCTCCTGCTATTAGCACCTCCGATCAAAGGGAAGTGTAGCTCCCTGAGTTGGGTATGAACGACTCTGATACTGGCTCGTTAGCATCTATTGTTCTGGCTCGGCCCTGGCTTCACCTCATTTGCAAGACTAAGAGCTGTGGGTTTCGGTCTCAGTAACATGCTGAACACAGGTTCCAAATTAAACCTCAAACCACCATTCCAATTCAATGATGGGTTCTGTTGTTTGACAAAAAGAGCTTCCTTTACTCCTCTTTCAAACCATCTGTTTTCTTTGGCCAAAATCTTTACCTCGCTGTCCTGAAAAGAGTGATTGGTAGCTTTCAGGTGTAGATGTACTGCTGATTGAGGACCACTAGAATTGTCCCTGCGATGTTGATAAAGCCTTTTTTGGAGCATTTGCTTAGTTTCCCCAATGTAGTGCTCTTTGCATTCCTCATCTTTACAGTGGATGGAATAGACCACATTGCTCTGTTTTTGGTTTGGAGCCTTGTCTTTAGGATGCACTCATTTTTGTCTCAGGGTATTTACTGGTTTGAAATAGGTAGGAATTTTGTGTTGCCATAAGATCCTCTGGAGTTTTTCGGAGACCCCCGCTACATAAGGGACTACCACTCCTCTCCTTTTTACTCCTGTGGGTTTTTGGGTTTCTTTCTCTACTCTCTTCTTTTGACATTTGTTAAAAGCCCACCGTGGGTACCCACAGGTTGAGAGCGCTCTCTGGACATGTTGGACAAGCCTGTCTCTCACACTAACTCACGTACGTGCTGTATAACTCAGCCAATGAGATGAGAGCGTAGGCGGTGCCCCAATAATCAGCCAATGAGATGAGAGCAGAGGCGGTGCCCCGAAAATCAGCCAATGAGATGAGAGTGTAGCCGGTGCCCCAATAATCAGCCAATGAGATGAGAGCGGAGGCGGTGCCCCGAAAATCAGCCAATGAGAGCGTGATGCGTCAGAAGGCGTCACCAAGTGTTAGTCTGAACTTGCACAGACTTGAGGCATTAATAAAGTTCATTGAAAAAAAAAAGACTTGCACTGACTTGATGCTTTGTTATATGGAATTTCTTCTGTAATACGATGCAAAAACTTTACATAAATTCTTTATGTTCAGTGGAATTTATGTAAAAGGAGGTTTATGTTATGCGAGGTACTACTGTAAATGATTGTGTACAGTATATTATAATACTGGCCACTAGGTGGCAGTAATGTTACAATGATTAGACAATAGCCACCGCTGAAAGTACAGGAAGTATAATGTGACTCTCCCAATGCTAACATGTATGAGTCTATATTATGTCTTATTTATTAAATTAAGTCTTAAATGGCTTATTTTCTGTCCTTTATGTCTACAATATAATAACAAGAATAATAAAAATGGATTCGATTTTATATAGTGCTTTTCAAGGTAACCAAAGCGCTTCACAGTGAAAGTGAACCCATTATTCTTTCACTCCTCAGTCACACACTGTTGGTGGGAAACTACATCTGTAAGCACAGCTGCCACTCAGACTATAGGGATGTTATTTCATAGATTTCATAACATCTATGTTAGAGGACTCTAATGATGTTAAAAAGCCTATTTAGAAGGTTGCAAACACGTTTTTCTATGCTCTAACTACGAAAATACTCAGTTTATAAAGAAAGAAAACCCACTTTGCGGAAATTCATGTATCATTCATGTGTCGGGTCTGGAACCAATGAACCGCGATAAACGAAGGATGGCTATATATTACGTCTTAAGTCTTTAAAGATTATACAGTATCTCTCTTGTCTGGCAGCCAAGTCCTGCTTTATTAGGTGAACTTGCAGTACATCTCTCATGCAGTTGTTTTGGGGGGTTGAGCAAGTTTTTTGGCATTTGCAGCATTTTCCTCCCACATTCCAAAATCACAACATTACTAACCAACTAGCTAACTGGAGGCTCTAAATTGCCCAAAGGTGTGAATGGTTGTTTGCACTGTACGTTCCCTGTGATTGGCGGCCGACCAGTCCAGGGCGTACCCCGCCTCCCACCCACAAGTCACCTGGGATAAGCTCCGGCTCACCTGTCACACTAATGAGGACAAGCGCTATAAGCAGGACCTTTCCTTGAGATGATTTCTGTATACGTGCTGTAAAAGAGCCAAAGAAAAAAAGCAAAAGCTGCTGCAGGACAAAATGTAGAACGTGAGGGCTCGGGAGTATTTGAAATATGAAAAATGCATGTGTGTTTTTACATGTCTGCTGTGCGTCAGCAGAAGAAAAGCCACGCGTAAGCAAGCAGAAGCCCTG
This sequence comes from Dunckerocampus dactyliophorus, assembly GCF_027744805.1. NCBI lineage: Eukaryota > Metazoa > Chordata > Actinopteri > Syngnathiformes > Syngnathidae > Dunckerocampus > Dunckerocampus dactyliophorus. The sequence continues at coordinate 3,128,956 of NC_072827.1, forward strand.
AGTCATTCTCCGCGACCAGCTGTGTCCTGTTTAAACAAAGGAGGAAGCTTTGCATATTATTCATTTGCTCTCCCCTGCGTGGATGATAGTTACCTTTTTTCGGGCAACATTGAGGCTGCCTAAGCAGCACGTTGCTTCTTCAGCACTACAGTCTGTTGATGATGATGACGGCTTGTGTGAGTCCTCATCATCCCTCGCATCGCTTTTTTTTGGCCAAAAAATCAGCAGAGTGAGCTCTCTTGTCTCTCTCCAAGTTCGCTGATTAGCCAACAAATTGCCTCCCATGACAATAAAGCTCGATGCAAGTTGACAAAATTAAAAAAATCAAACCAAGATGGACTGAAAGTTTGTGAAACTACAAACATGGCTGCAATCAACCTCAATGTATCACGCTGGGCAATGTCCACATGATGGCCAGGTCAGAGGTCAAACTCTAAAATGATGTTGATTTACAGCGACTTCAAGGCGTAACGTAAAAACCTACCTCAAGGACATGATACCGCCTCCGACCCGCCCCCTAGCAAGGTGAGCCCGCCCCGTTGTAAAAAAGCAGGCTTTGCTTCACACACAACTCCACACAGTGTCACATCCAGAAGTTCTCCGACGACACAGCCATCGTTGGTTGTGTTTCAGAGGGGAAAGATCTGGAATACAGGACGGTCATCAGGGACTTTGTCAGCTGGAGTGAGCTTAACCACTACAACTCAACACCAGCAAGACAAAGGAGATGATCATTAACTTCCAGAGGAAAACATCTCACTTTACACCGGTGAACATCCAGGGAGTGGACATAGAGTTGGTAGACAGCTACAAATTCCTGGGTGTTCACCTTAACAACAAACTGGACTGGTCCGTCAACACCCACGCCCTCTACAAGAAGGGCCAGAGTCGCCTCCACCTGCTGAGGAGACTGAGGTCCTTTGGTGTGTGCAGGACTCTTTTACGGACCTTTTATGACTCTGTGGTGGCCTCAGCCATCTTCTATGCTGTCGGCTGCTGGAGAGGGGGCAGCACGGACAGGGACAGGAGCAGGATAAATAGACTGATCAGGAGAGCGAGCTCTGTCCTGGACGGTCCTCTGGACTCCGTGGAGGAAGTGGGGGAGAGAAGGATGTTGGCTAAGCTGACATCCATCATGAACAACACCTCTCACCCTCTACATGACACTGTGGGTTCCCTTAGCAGCTCCTTCAGCACCAGACTGTTACACCCACGGTGTAAGAAGGAGAGGTTCCGCAGGTCCTTCATACCGACCGCTGTCAGGCTCTACAACACCTGCACCACCTGAACCATGTTGTAGACACTATGCTTTATTTACACTGTTCTCTTTACTTGTCTTGCTGCTGTAACAAGTAAATTTCCCCGCTGTGGGATAAATAAAGTACATACAATACAATACAATACAATACATCTTGAAAATAAAGCTACAGACGTGGGAGCTGTGCGTTTGATCATGTTGTTTTTGTTTTTAGCGACTAGGCTCACCTAGCGTGTAATGTTAGCACTGTAGTTCTCATGCTGTGGAAGCAGAGTTACAATCTACAAGGGGTGTCACAAGATCTCGAGTCACAAGACTGCGTGAGATTCAAACATGACATGATTGAAAAAACATCTCGTGGGCACCAGGCCTGGGACGATAATGAATCAATGAATTACTCACATAAGAAATGAAAATGAACTCCATCATTTTGTCGGCCTTAGTATGTGAATACATGTCCACTTTGCATGCACGTGCACAAGCCATCTCATGCCATGACAGTCCCATTATAATGTGTTGAGAGGGCGAGGGCCAACATGTAGCACCAAATCTATTTGTGGTTTACTCATGGCGGGCCACCACAAATACTGTAAATTAATGTAAAAGCGTCTCGCTCCACGTGAATGGAGTAAAAAGTAAAAGTAAAAAGTATTTTTGGCCTAAATTAGGAATTTTCAAGCATAGTGTTGCAGGATGGACTTGGTCATCCAGTATAATAGTGTTTAGCTGCTGTGGCTGTTAGCCAATTATGACATTCAATTAGTCAAGCGTAGGTAGTTATTGTGGCCCTACTGTCATAGAGTTCCTGTTGTGTGCTTGTGAAACGAGTGGTTCGCTTCAAGCTGTCTCGTTCTCCCGGTGCTGCGGTTGACAGGTACGTGGTCCTGCAGGTGTTTGTGGTGTTCAGCCACCTGTGTAATCTTTTCAAGATGTTGACAGTTTCGACACTGGTGTATGGTGCCTGATCTCCCCTTTCACGTCACGGAAACCTTGGCGACGTGGAGCTGTGGCAGCGTACTAGTCCAGCGCTCCCCTCCACCGGCGTCCGTGCTCACGACACCTCCCCTGTGTGCGTGCGGGAACGAGCTGCCGCCGCTTGCCTTCGGATACAGAGTTTGGTTTCAAATTTTATCTTGTGGACGGGCTTCACGCCTTGAAATGGTTTGGCCCTTGTGACCCAGTTACCATAAGACGTTTTTGAGTTATTATATTTATTACTTTCGTTAATTTGATTGGTTTGATTCTTATTTGGTGTGTAGATTACATATTTGCTTTGTTATTGATTTTACTTTTTCCTCGCTGTGGGTTTGCAGCGTTTTTGAGTTTGAACTTGGTATTTTCACAATCTTTGTCCGCTGTGGTAACTTTTAGTGCATTTTTAACAAAAAAATAACTTTGTATACTTGGAAACTTAAAATCTATCTCATGAACCTTGTATTGTCACAATAACAATGATTAAATGAACTAAAATACAAATATGAGGCAGTCAAAGATGCTGCCATATACTGTAGTATTCTACACTGGTCACTAGGTGTCAGTAATGTTACAATGAGACAATACAAATATGTACAGGAAGTATAATGCGACTCCCCAGGAAGTACTGTATGGAACAGGAAGTAAAAAAGGAAAACAAGGAACTCTCCCAATGCTAACACGAGTGAGTCTATATTTATGTCTCATACGGCTTATTTTCGCTTATGTTTACTATTTTGGGTAATGTGGTGTAAAGATGACTATAGGGGTGTTATTTCATGTCTAGAGGGCTCTAACAATGTTTTAAAAAAATGTATTATGAAGGTCGTAAAAAGGTTTTCTATGCTCTAACTACAAAAATATTCCATTTATAAACAAGGAATCCTTCGCAGAAATTCACGTACCATAGTCTGGAACCAATTTACCACGATAAACGAGGGATTACCGCATGGGAAACACTGACTATTGCGGAACCGCTGAAACTTGAAATACTTCAATGTGAGACCTTTAATTTATTCAATCCCAGCCATTGTTCAAAAGACAACCCCTTCAATAGCGGCCATTTTAGACCATTTTGACTGATCTTTCAAGGCAAACAGAATATTGTGTTCTATGGTTATATAAACATGGAACCTACCAAAAGAAACATTACACTCCCGTCTTTCATTGGAAAAAAAATGCGTTTCTACCTTTTTCCGTTGATTAGTAATCAGCAGTAGAACATAGGTATGTTTCAGGAAAATATCAGTTCCCACAAAAAAAGGAGAAAAGCAGCTTCTTGAGAAAGATACATTTTAAGCATAACTTTGACTTTGAGACAAAGATGTTTTGCTTTTGTGACAGCTCAAATATCTAAACAACTACACCACAACATAAAAAACACAAAAAGAAGTTGTTTTACATCAAAATAACCATTTATTTACAAAAATAACACCATCAATTATTTACAATTTTCACTTTTGGAACTGAACTATGTGTGCGCATGCGTGCGTCGCGCATGTGTACAATTTCCCCACAATGAGTAACCTTCTGCACGATACACTCCTCCACACTCTCTTACTTCCTTCTTCCTGTCATGTGTGATTCTTCCATCTCTTATCACATGCACTTCTGCCACCTTGTGGCCATTTTTATGGCTTAAAAGTGCTCTAAAATGAAATGCATTAGTGGAGAGTTGCATCATCACCTCTTGTAGCCTCTCACGTAAGAAAATGTAAGAGACGTATAAATATGAATAAAAGTAAAACATTATAAAAACGTGTAACTACGTCTTTGGTACTGAATGTGTTCAAAAACTAAGTCTCAGTTTTGTCTTCATTTTTCTGGAGCTGCTGCACCTCAGCCTTTCAAAGACGCTGATCTGGCGTATTAAAAATGAAACAATCTCCTCCGCACGAGTAAACACGCAGTCAGTCCAAGCTGCCATGAATTCACCTTTCTCACTGACATGACCTCACAGTTAATCCCGTCCGTCATGCGGCACCATCCCTCGCCTCCCCACAGCGGCTTAAGTAAAACGATGAAAAAAAAAGTCACACGCACGTGTGTCTGACTAATGTGTAAACGATCCACACCGAAAGAACTGCAGAGGCATCAAGTAACAGTCAAGTGTTTCCTTACATCTAAGCTATACAAGTGTCCCATACTGAACACTCATGCAGTATCGAGTATATCCATACACACACACACACACACACACACACACACACACACACACTCCAATACGAATATGGACTGGACTTTAGCCCCTTGACACGGGATGATTCATGGAGGATGAAAGTTAAGTCCTGAATAGTTGATGAGCTGAGAGAAAAAGAGAAGAAATGAAAAGACTGGATGCAGAAATAGAGAGGGAGGGATGGACGGAGAGAGAAAGCGAGAGACAGGATGGAGGGAGGCTGGGCATCATCCTCCCGCCTCGCCTCCGTGCAGCTTCATTAAGGCAGGGCTCTTGCACGGAAAAGCACCTAGTGACCATGAGAGGAGGTCAGGGCTGCTAGAAGAAGAGGGCAAAGCCTGTCACAGAAGAAGAACAAGAACAAGAAGTAGAGGCTGAGAAGGGATGGTGCGATGAAGAGATCGAGCCATGCCACAGCGGCCATGGAGAGACTGAAGGAGCCGGCGGTGGCCGTGGGGGGATGCTCCAGGGCCACCTGTGGGTGGAGAGCTCTCCTCCTGCCGCAGCAAAACCGCCAGTCGCTGTACATGTACGGCAGCGAGGTGGCGGTGGAGAAGGAGTGCATACGCCAGCTGCAGAGCGGCGTCTTTGTCATCCACCCCTTCAGCCTACTGAGGTAACAACACACACAAGAGCCCCCCACCCCTCTACAACACTGTCTAGAAAGTTGCTCTGAACTCAAATAATACTTTTTTTCAGTCAACAACATAATAAGCCTGTATTTAGTGCATTTACATTGACTTTAGCATAGGAGATTGTACTGTATGTTGATGTTTTCATTCGGCAGATGAATTCAAATTATTGGAAATTTCATTCTATTCATATTGAGCGTTTATGCTCTTTTGACTGCAGCAAAAATATAAACTTCATATTGGCATAGTTACCTTGACTTGCATTATTTTTCAGTGCTTTTACTTTTAAGAGTGATTTATTATCAATACACGACTTAGTCATTCATCAGTAAATTTTATATACTGTAGAGTTGGGCAGAAAAAAACACGTCTATCAGTATATTTGAATATTTATTGCACAGCATTGCATATGACGCATTTCATACTCATGGAATTGAGTTTTACTTACGTATGCCAGTACTGTACATTTGGTGAAATTCCTGCATTTCTTCTACACATTTTATCAAAATGAGCATTTGTATTATTGGCTGTGAGGTGTTGCATGTTGGCTAAGCTGAAATTCCTGTTTGTATCAATACATTTAGGCTTTTGATTGATTTTTAGCAATATTCATACCTGTTTCATATTGATTGTGCTGAATTGCATGTTTACAGTAGTGCCTTGCATATTAATCTCAGTACACTTCATAATAATGGTAGCAAAATGCATTTTTGGGACCCATACTGTTAAAATTCATAAATATTTTACATACATTTTAACCAAATTTATATTTGTACAGTACCTGTACAAGTACAGTATATGTCACACTGATTTTTATGCCTTTGATTTGCATTTCATGAAGGCTGTCAGGAAATTTGCCTTTGAATCCCAACATTTAGTATTGCTTTCTAGCAGTTTTGACATCTGTGTCAATATCTGTGCTGAATTAAACATTTTCCCAGTGCAATGCATATTGATGATGCACATCGCAATGCATTTGCTTTTGCAACAATACATTTAGAATTGATTTGATCAACACATTGGTCATATTAATTGTGCTGAGTTGCACATTGATGATAGTGGACATGCATACCCTATTTTCATTTGGATTTTAGTGAATGAAATTCCTCCATTTCTTGTACAAATTTTAAACAAAATTGATTAGGTCTGTCAAAAATAGCGCGGTAAAGGCGGGTAACTAATATATTTCATTGATTACGATACATCTTTAGCGTCATGAACGGACGGACAGGGGGGCAGTGTAGCTCCCCACAGAGTCCCACAGTGTCTGACGCTCTTTTATAACTTTATTCTGACCTGAACACATCAACAGCAGAGCAACTTCAAACAAACACCTCTTGAGCACATTCATTGCAACAACGCTTCGTCATTGTCACGTGACAGACCGCGAGATGCGTTCCCGGACACTCCGAACATCGCAACAACGTCTTTATCATGCGTGTATCGGTGGTCTAAATCAGGGGCGTCACACTCGTCTTCACCGTGGGCCACATCGCAGTTATGGTTATCCTCAGAGGGCCACTTGTATAATTCTATTTTAGAATTTCGTTAATAATTAATTATTACATTCATTTTTTATTAATAACTAATGAAAACATTAAATTTAATCATCATTAAATCATTTTAAATTGGATTTGAAAACAAAAAAAGATTAGGTTTTCTGCCAAAATTGACAACAAACACATTTAGCACGAAAGATTGTCTTTTTGATTTAAAAAAAATATTTAAGTTGTTTTTGTTAGTAATATTAATTTTGTTTTTACTTTAATATATTATTTTATTATTTATTGTAAATGTAGCTGTAAATGTTTATTAAATGTTAAAATTTTTATATTATTGTAAAATTATTTTTTATATATTAAAATTGTTACTTATTTAAATATATTTATATTCAGTAAAAATAAATTACAGCATACATATAAAAATACAATAATATAAATCATATAATTTTACAGTAAAACAATGAAAAAGCTTATAAATATAAAGACAAAATTAATATTAATAACAAAATTACAATATATATACAAATATTTTTAAAAAATTATTAAAATAAGTGTCCTTTTGACATGAATCATTTCAAGGCTTTCGCGGGCCACATAAAATGATATGGTGAGCCATATCCGGCCCCCGGGCCTTGAATTTGACACCTGTGGTCTAAATCAACAGAAATGCAATGAAAATCAATAAGTGGATATTCTTGTCACTCACTTTGCAACTCTTAATGCGAAAGTACAATTTGCTGCATTTAAGTGTGCTCGGAAATCCCAGAAAATTCACTCAAAAACATGTGATTTCATCTTAAATGACGTGGTGTCTTTGAACGCCATTCCTCGTTGCTCATGACAACACAGTTAGACGTGTTAAAAGAAACCAGTGTTTGGTAAATAGATTTTCAGACACGTGTGCCATCTCTTTATTTTTAGTTAATTTGGCGCTGTTAATACATATACAAATATAAATATCCTAATATACAGTAAACATGGGCAGATTTCAGACCTGATAATGTTTGAACATGCATACAACTTACATTGGAATACTTCACATAGTACAATTTACAGTACTACATGTCCAAAAAGGAGTAGGAAGAAGCAAAGCTTATTGAATCCTACACCCCCATCCGTTTCACATCAACTGCAATGCATTTGTTCACTTTCTGTACTCCAAAGGTACTCTTTGCTAGTTTAAAATGCATAGGAAAATGATAAGGTAATATGATGACGTAATACAAGGTAACAGTGTGACATGGTGATGAATCATGATGAATTCATTTGAAAATGGTGATTATTTAAAAAATGTAATCATTTGACAGCCTTAAAATTCACATTTCTATCAGTACATTTCACATACGTTGTAATGCATTCCATGGTGACTGCAGTGGAATTCCTATTTGTATGCATTTACTATTGAATTTAGCAGTATTCATATCTGTACCACTATATTTCATATCAATTATGCATATTGACCTCAGCTGCTTATTGACTGTGGTGCATTTCATGATTAATTATGTCAACTGCAACGTCATTTCAGCACATTTCATAATGACTTATGTAAGAACATCCTTTGCAAGCTAAATGGTGAAATAACGCATGAAAAAACAGGTCTGTTTATGAGCACGGCTGCTGAAACAAAGTCAGTTCCTGCAAAGGACCAATAAACTATCTAGCTGCCCAAAATAGTATTTGTAGAACTGTATCAGCATGTGCGTGTGTGGGGGGGGGGGACAAATAAGGACGGGACTGAAAGAATTCCAGGAACAAAGTGTTGGATGCAGACACATTATCTCCTGCAGTGTTGTTGTCAGCAGTAAGGTGATCAGGCGGCGTGAAAAAGGAGACACGGCAGAGAGTTATTTGAGCCTTGCAATGGTGACGTGGACCGACATAGGCGCATAGTCCCACTCCCCCCCCCCAAAAAAAAAATTCGACAAGAAAGAAGAAAACACCCCGTGGCCTGTTCAACGCTTGCATTTGTGTGATGTTCCTCCCACAGGAGCTACTACATCATGGGCATGATGGCCATCACTTTCCTCAACCTAATTGGCATCCCCATGGAGATAGCGTTCCTGGACAGGACCAGCGGGCTGGCATGGGAAGGCTTTAATGTCTTCTCCGACACGCTCTTCCTGATTGATGTGGCCTTGAATTTCCGCATGGGCATCATAACAGAGGACGGCGAGGTGAGGGCGGGCCGCACGCTTTCTATTTTCAGGCACAATCTGGAGCACTGTAACCCCCGTGTAGACCACATGCGCAGGCCCTCTCATCTGTAATCCACTCCACGGACGGAGACAAAAGTCTAGATTAATACGCCCGCCCCCAGCTACCCCTGCCCCTGCGAATGGGTGAAATTGGTCGTTGCTGTTAGGTTTGGTAACAGGGATTGGCTGCGTGAGAGGCACTAAGCTGGCCTTCATCTGCTCACCTTTTGTCACATCCAGCTAGTCAGTCGCCAACGGCCCATCTGTGCGCTTAGATTCCACCACACGATGTTTAGCATTGAATGATTGTTTGTCTACATGTGCCCCAGGACTGACTGGCGAACAGTCCAGGGTGTACCCCGCCTCTCGCCCCAAGTCAGCTGGGATAGGCTCCAGCATACCCCCGTAACCCTAGTGAGGATAAGCGGCATAGGAGATGGATGGATGGGCTGTTTATAGCACATTAGCATGCCATGTGCTGTAACAGCAGTGAGTTACAGCATTGCAGCTGGACCCTCTTGTGCAGAGGTGTTTCTCAATGCCTAATTTCACTCTCCCTTTCTTTGACACGCTGACATCAGACGAGTCTGTCTCACGTTTGGAAACATAACGAAGGGAAAAGGTTTACTAAAAAGTGACGTGCGCATCCAAACAATTCTCTTTTTGACCATTTACGGGTGAGCATCATAACCACAAAACATAATTAGCATAATTAGCCATGGCACATGTGCATGTCATTTGTATGGAGGTCGTGGGAGACAAAAAGGGAGCGAAAAAAACGTGAAAAACCAAACAAACACAGTGGAACCTTGGTTAGCGTCTGACTCTAACCGAAACATACTCTAACCAAATCCGTTTTTCCCATAAGAAATAACGTAAATCCAATGTATCCGTTCCAGAAAGCCAAAAGTGTTTTACAGTTATAGTTTTACATGCATAAAACAATTCTGTACACATGTAAATGCATGAATGAAAGGGATGAATGAACATTTAAGGTTACTTTTACCTTCAATGAAGACGCCATTGTTGCCGAAGACACAATATGGCAGCGAGATCAAGACGAATACCAACTTCCTGTTTTGTTATTTCTTGAATTCAATAGTGTTTCTCTACAACGTAGTATCAGGGCCTCATTGGAACTGAATTTGACTCTGTCGGATCAGAAACAAAATCATCGGTATTGCACATCACTATTTTACGACGGAGTATTAGGGCCACATTGAAAAAAAAAAAAGTCATCTGAGATTTCGAGAAAAAAAGTCAGAAATTTACAATGTTATATGAATAAAGTCGTAAATTTACAAGGATAAAATTTACGAGGATAAATTGGTGAATTTCCGAGAAAAAAAGTCATAATATTACGAGAATAAAGTCTTAAATTTTCAAGGATAAAGTCGTAAATTTACAAGGATAAAATTTATGAGGGTAAAGTCGTAAATTTACGAGAAAAAAAGTCATAATATTACGAGAATAAAGTTGTAAATTTCCAAAGATAAAGTCGTAAATTTACAAGAAAAAAAGTTGCAATATTACCTTTGCCCAAGGGCAAAGGTCACATAAATCTCCCCTTTTCATGGCTGTCTCAGGCAATGCCTGTAATGACAGATTATTGAAATAATCTGAGATTTTGAGAATAAAGTCGTAAATTTACAACAATAGAGTCAAAAAAAAAATTCATAATATTACGAGAACAAAGTGGTAAATTTCCGAGGATAAAGTCGTAAACTTATGAGAAAAAAATAATTAATAATATTATTTGGGACACCCTGTACAAATGAAGTTTCTTCTGTCGCTTCTCTTTGTGTTTGCTTTATGCAGCAAGCAAGATCAAGACGTCTTCTTATTCCTGCACCTGCAACTTTCTTTGGCTCCATTGTGGCTTATTTTGACGCCATGATTAATAACAAAAGCAGAGACTGGTGGCGTAACTGTGATAGCTAGCAAAGAACGACAGAGTCAACTGCTGATGACTTTCGGTTCTGGTTTCCATGTATTAGTATGCTAATAGGCTGCTAACACCAATGTTTTGTGATAAAAATACATTAAGAACACAGTTGGACCATATTGCACACAAGGCCGAGGCGAAATTTTGGCTTAAATCTTTGACGTTAACCAAAGAACACGCTAACCGGGGTGTACGCTGACCGGGGTTACACGGTAAAAGCCGAAGGAAAAGCTCAACTCACAGACAGGAGTTGCTGGCTGAGTTTTTGCATTGCATGCTAATATGACACATGGCGGCAGCTCAAACTCGGACGTTTTGCGCAACTTTAAAGCTGTTTTTCTCCCGAAAATTGTGTTTAAATGCCAATGTGTACAGCCTGAAGGACACTTTGACATCATGAAATTCCCAACCTCACCACTAGGCAGAGCCACTACACACTATAATCCATGGGTCTCCAACATTTTTTCTTGTGAGAGCTACTTGGAAATGGCTAAGAGCTACTCATTTTTGTAACATTTACTTTCATTTCTTATTTCAACCCAAACAAACCAAATATGCTTGTTTTGCCAGAACATGAACAAAATGTTGGTATCTACAACTCACTCATTTTGTATTTCAGAATGCATTTTATTCTAGCACTCTTACATTATTAACTGAAAACCTGCCTCATGTGGTCGTGGGGGGCTACCTGGTGCCCTCAGGCACCGCGTTGGTGGCCCCTGCTATAAACATTTTTGCTAGATCGCAAAATATGTTGAGGAGGTTGTCAGAGAAGGACGAGTTAACATACTCTTGATATCCAATGTTTTATTGTTCACAGTTCATATTGTTGTTGCAGCTGGACGACCCAGCATGCCTTGCGGGCATTTGGAAATAACAGTTTTAAGTTACGTGCTATGTTTAGCGCTTAGTTGTTGATTTATGTGATGCACTAACTTGCTGTGGATGCGTTGTTTTCGCTTCGTTGCACCGTGAGCAAGTATGCCGTTCTGCTTGATGCCACCTATATACAAATCTTTTAACCCAATGAGGCCCACGAGTCAAAACGTTTGCCCTCCCCTGCTATAAACATACACAGAACTTGTGGTTGTACCTAATGAAGTGCCCGGCGCGCATTCATTGACAGCTTTGTTGCGTGCAAGCTTGTAAAAAAAGATCAGTCTACCTGCTGAGTCATGCTGCCTCTCTCGTGTTTCCCAGGAAGCTATTCTGGACATCAAGCAGATCCGAGTGAGCTACCTGAGGACGTGGTTCATTCCGGATGTTATTGCCGCCTTCCCTATTGGCTACATACTGCTGTTTGCGGTAATAAAGCACATTATTACATCGAAACATTGTTTGTTTGTTTTTGTGTGTGTGTGTGTGTGCGGTCCTAAAAATAAGATGACACTGGTGTGCGATTGTGCCTCTGCTAGGACTTACACTACCACAATGACGACAACCCCTCCAAGACCACCAAGATGATGAGGATCCTCATGTTTGTACGCATCCTCAGCCTGATCCGACTGGCCCGGGTGTCCAGGCTGGTCCGTTTCTTCAACGAAGTGGAGAAAGTAAGCAGATTTTGAAGTTGATTGACATTAAACCCTCTTTACCAGCATCCAAAACAGCTCAATAAATCAGTTCTTTCTCGGTTTGGTTCATTTTAAACACAAAAACACTGAATTAGGATAATTTAGAGACAAAGGAAAGTAGCGCAATTGTTTATTAGTTTGTTGTCGGTGGCTTTTGAAAATGAATTTTGAAAATTCCCTCAAAAGTAAGAAAAGTACAAGTTAACTTATGTCAGAATGCGAAGAACATGTTGCAAAATATGTTACATAAAACATATTCGAGGGCTACTTTTAGTGTGTCTTAGAGAAATGTGATGATAACCACAAAACAGGAAATGGAACTTAAAAACTGCATCTAAAGTGGGTCCCTATTCGAGCTGCTCAGTACAATATGGTTAACATGACAATTAGGGGTGCACGATAATTATTGGGCCAATATGAGGGAATCATGAGGTCACGCAGATTAATCCCATAAAATAGCTCAGATAACCGATAATTTAAAGAGAAACGCTCCAATTAGGCGAGATTACCCGCACTGTGCGGGTGAGCAAATCAATCGGTCCTTCTTCCTCCTTCCTGTCGTAACTTCCCCTGAGCTCACTTGTTTCCGAAGACATTTCAAATGCTAGTTGTACTAAACACTTCGCAATGAGGAAAGAAAAAAAAACATCAACCACACAAACGACCTTATCAGCCACCTGAAACGCCAGCACTGGTGCATTTGAAAAGTAAAAGAGGTTTGCCAGAGACCTCTGTGGCATCACACTGGCTGCTCAGAGCGTGTGCCCGAATACAGTGCACCTTGCTGGGCCACGCCAGGTGGCTCCCTCCGCTCTATACTCTGGTTCTCCTGATAGTAGTGATGTGGTAGCACTAATGGCATGATATTTGGTTAGGACAAATCAACAAATCCTAATTACCTCCAGGTGTGCACAAAATACAGTTAAATTTAAATAAAAGAAGTAAATATCAAAAAGCTATGGGTACCGTATCAGAAGTAGATATAAAAAAGCTATGGGTACCGTATCGGTCTTGAGAAGCAGAAAGCCATCGGTATCGGTTTGAAAAAAAAAGATATTGTGCATCTCTCGAGACAATATGTCAACATCAGTCATAATAAAAGGAAAGGAACGTACTTTTCATCATTTTCTATTGGAAAATTTGCTTTCAATTTGACATCAGGCGTTCCACTGTCGAGTTTTTGAGGGAAATTCACAGATTTGAAAAACACAGAACGCAAATTGGGCATCAACAGTACCAGTCAAAAGTTTAAATACGCTCTCTCATTCAATAGTATGAGCGCGTGTGTCAAAATTTTTGACTGGTACTGTAAGCGTTTGTATTTTGCTATCTGAACCAGTCTGCATGCCAACCACCCCAAAGTGCAGTCAAATGTGTCTTGTTCAGTCTTTTACCTGTGAGTGTCTTCTTTTCTCAGGTATCCAACGCAAACTTGGAGGTGGTGCGTCTCTTCTTCCGCATCCTGTCTCTGTTCATGATGATATTCCTGCTGTGTCACTGGAACGGTTGCATCCAGTACTTTGTCCCCATGCTGGAGGAGTTCCCGACTGACTGCTGGGTCCGCAAGGAAAACCTGATGGTACAATAAATTCCAATTTTACCAGTGAGATCCAATGCAAGTGCTGCACAACACTAAACATAAGTATGCGTATTCCTTGTATTGGGTTGGTTAAATTGGCTTTACAGTCATCCCTCGTTTATCACGGTTAATTGGTTCCACACCCGACCGTGACAAGTGAATTTCCGCCAAGTAGGATTCCTAAGTTATAAATGGAATATTTTCGTAGTTAGAGCATAGAAAACCTGTTTACGACCTTGTAAATATGATTTTTTTAACATATTAGAGCCCTCTTGACATTGAATAACACCCCTGTAGTCACCTTTACACTCGCATTAACCAAACATGGTAGACAGAATAACAGAAAATAAGACATAAGTAAGACATAAATAAGTAAGACATAAATAAAACATAATACAGTATTGGGAGAGTTCTTTGTTGTTGTTTTTACTTTGTGCTTCTGCACAGTACTTTCTGCAGTGGCTATTGTCTCATCAATTAACATTACTGACACCTAGTGACTAGTGTAGAATACTACACCTCATCCTTGAATGCATCTTCTGAATGCCTTATGTTTGTATTTGAGTTCATGTAGCCATTTTTATGCTTGAAAATTCTTAATTTTGGCCCAAAACATGTCAAATTTGCTTAAATAGGCATATTTTCTACTAATAATAGGTCATAGATCTGGAAAAACCGTGACAGAATGAAACCGCGAAATTTGAAGTGCAAAGTGGCGAGGGATTGCTGTATACTGCACACCCAGTGTCATGTGACGTGTAGTGCTCGATATTAAGGAGCAAAAGGTTCTTTCTAGAATGCCACAGTCATTGTGAAGTACTCTTGGGGAGTTTTCCGGGCTCTTTCCCAGATGATCGCGCTCTCCTACGGATCCATGGACGCACCCACAAGTGAGGAGCCTCCCTCCACATATATAAGCATATACAGTGGTGTTTGCCCCTTTACTGATTTCTTATTTTTTTGCATGTTTGTTACACTTAAATGTTTCAGATCATCAAACAAATGTAAATATTAGTCAGTGACAACACAACTGAACACAAAATGCAGTTTTAAATGAAATATTTTATTATTAAGGGAGGAAAAAAAATCAAAATCTACATGGTCCTGCGTGAAAAAGTGATTGCCCACCTCCCAGAAAGAAAGTAATTCAGATCTATCAGTCTGGAAAAGGCTTTGGGACTCCAGCAAACCACAGTGAGAGCCATTATCCACAAATGGCAAAAACATGGAATAGTGGTGAACCTTCCCAGGATTGGCCAGCCAAGAAGTCACAAAAGACCCCACAACAATCCTGAGAACTGCAGGCCTCACTTTCCTCAGTTAAGGTCAGTGTTCATGACTCCACCATAAGAAGGGGTCCAAGACGAAAACCGCTGCTGAAAAAAAAAGAACATTAAGGCTCGTCTCAATTTTGCCATAAAACATCTTGATGATCCCCAAGACCTTTGGGAAAATACTGTGTGGTCTGACGAGACAAAAGTTTAACTTTTTGGAAGGTCATCATATCTGGCGTAAAAGTAACGCTGCATTTCAGAAAAAGAACGTCATACCAATAGTAAAATATGGTGGTGGTAGTGTGATGGTCTGGGGCTGTTTTGCTGCTTGAGGACCTGGAAGACTTGCTGTGATAAATGGAAGCATGAATTCTGCTGAAGGAGAATGTCCGGCCATCTGTTGGTGACCTCAAGCTGAAAGCAACTTGGGTTCTGCAGCAGGACAATGATCCAAAACAAACCAGCAAGTCCACCTCTGAATGGATGAAGATTTTGGAGTGTAGTCCAAGTCCTTACCTGAATCCTATTGAGATGCTGTGGCATGACCTTAAAAAGGCGCTTCATGCTGGAAAAGCCTCCAATGTGACTGAATGACAACAATTCTGCTAAATTCCTCCACAGCGCTGTAAGAGAATCATTGCAAGTTATCACAAACGCTTGATTGCAGTTGTTGCTGCTAAGGGGGCCCAACCACTTATTAGCTTTAGGGGGCAATACTTTTTCCACATAGGGCCATGTAGCTTTGGATTTTTTTTCTCCCTTAATAATAAAAAGTTTCATTTAAAAACTGCATTTTGTGTTCAGTTGTGTTGTCATTGAGTAATATTTACATTTGTTTGATGATCTCAAACATTTAAGTGTGACAAACATGCAAAAGAATCAGAAATCAGGACCGGGGCAAACACTTTTTCACAACACTGTATGTATGACAATGTTGACCTTGTGTCTTGTGTTGTTAGATTACGTGGAAATGTGGATCGTCATGGTCAGCATGGTGTCCGGCTGCCTGATGTACACCGTGCTGGTGGCCAACACCACCGCCATGATCGCCAACACTGACCCCGCCTCCAAGGAGTACAAGAGCAAGGTCGGCATGTGTGACACCTCTTCATCATTCGTCATTTTAAAACAACTGTCTGTAGCTTTAATGCTAATGAAATGCGTTTGTCCACAGAGAGGCACTGTTTTGTACTTTATCCACTACATTTACACGAGCAACGCTAGCATAACTATGCGAGCTACAGTGCTAACATTACACTTACTCATGTTAGGTTAGCATGTTTGCTGAAGGAAAACAAAGTCGAACTTACAAACATCAAACTTACAGCTCCCATGTCTGGAGTTGGCCACGGGTGGACCAGGACAATCATTTGGCCCTGGACTTTTTTGTTCAGACTGGCCCCATCCCACATTACCAGCCTCCTTTCGTTAAAAAACAACAACTGTCCAGGGCTGGGATTGAACCCACACCCTCTGCCTTCAAAGGGAGCAGGAAGGACCATTATATACTCACAGGGACTGACAAGAAAGCAGATTAAAAGTCTGCAATTTTATTCACACTTCGGTGACCTAATGCAATGCACAGGCTCTTCGCATTTGCAGAGAATGCGCCCTCTTGGATCGTGGGGCCCTACTCACACTCTGCATGTAGGGAGGGGCAAATAAATCCACTTTAAAAACGGCCCCACCAGGAAAACCCCTGGTCCTCCGGGTGGCCCGTCCCTGTAGATGGCTGAGCTCCAGGCTGTATTTTAACACGTGTCCTCCGTCAAGTTGCGGGCGTATACACGGGGCGGACTCATCTTTTTTTCATGTATGGTGTTAATAAACATCCTCTAGCGACACATATTACTGTTACAACCCCTTTAAAAAAGGACCTTTTAATTGCAGAAGTTGTAGGTGTTGGTCTACAAAACCAAACCATTATGCGTGTCCTCAGATGAGTCGCCTGGAGCACTACATGGCCTTCATGAAGCTCCCTCCAGAGCTGCAGCTGCGCATCACTAACTACTACCAGGCGCGCTACGGAGGCAAATGGTTTGACGAGAAGGAAGTCATGCACACCGTGTCGTCGGCGCTGAAAGAGGTGCGACTGCGCCATCGTTACAAAATGCTCACACTTTGCTGTCGTCGTTTCATCGAATGTTGGCTATCACGTTGCAGCAAATCCTGACAGTGATGTGCAGCCGCCTGCTGAGGAACATGCCGCTGTTCCGGAGTCAGGACGAGAACTTCCTCAGCACAGTCATTCAGAAGCTGGAGTACGAGGTGTACCAGGAGGGCGACATCATCACCCGGGAGAACGTGCCTGGCGACCGCATGTTCTTCATCGACCACGGCCAAGTGCTGGAGGAGAACAACTCCTTCCAGAGGGAACTGTGTGACGGCGACTTCTTTGGAGGTGCGCTTGATTTACAACACTTCGACTAAACTTAAAAATAACTAACTTTTTCGCTCCCCAGAGGTCAAATTTTACATTTACCATACAGTTGTCCTTCTCAATATCGCGGAAAATTTATGACTTGATCGCTTTTTCGGGATTGGCTATTACATGTAGTCAAAAAATATTGAAAAGGCAAAAGGTAGCGTCACATTGCGTGGAGTCAGCCATGGCATATCCGACATGATTAAGTGAAAAGAAGTTCTCTACATTACATTAAAGACATTACACAGGCTGCAGAAAGTCATGGTGTATAATAAATGTTTCTGCAACATGATATAATTGGCGACATGCTGACAAACACAAATTGACAGGCGCCACAAGCCAAGTCAGTACCCCCTCTTCCGCTGTAATGCAAAACGATGGGACGATCCATCTCATCCCCATTGTTCTGACAGAAAAAACATAAAAACATATGAAACCAGAACAATTGCACAATAAATGTTACTTCTTACATGACTATAGGTTTACAATGAAACTAGTTTGCTGCCGTACGCAGAAGAGAAGGGTTAAGGAGAAGGAGAAGTAAGCTAGCATGCTAACATTAACAGCAGGCTAATATTTACACCCCAAACTGGGCTGTGAACATTAACTGAACAAATACAACTTACGGCAGTCCAGACAGGTCTGACTTGTGCCTTGGTCTTCTTTTGTGATGACCTCCAGAGTTTCGGTGGAGTTCGGAGAAGTACAGCAATGTGGTATTTAATCCACCAGCAAGTTGGCAAGCCGGTGTCTGTGGCCCAAAACCTTGTCGAGCTCCTCAAAATAAGGCATTACTCTCGTTCGACCACTGCCACTCCTGTCATTTCTTGAGTTTGTGATTTATTTGTTTGAAAAAACAAACAAAACCCGCAGCAGCCACCTCGCCTCTGATGCATTCCAGTATTGGCCGGGTTCTTGCCGGTGTTTCAAATTTCTTCTGCACTTCTTCGGATGTCCAAATGGACATCAAATGGTTTCCTCTGGTGTCCATTTTCCATTATCAGAGTTTGCTAATGGCTAGAGTGCCATCTCCAGGTCGGGATGAGATCCTGCCCCAAGTGGAGGAGTTTAAGTACCCTGGGGTGTTGTTCACGATTGAAGGAAGGATGGCACACGAGATCGACAGGCGGATTGGTGCGGCGTCTGCAGTGATGCGGACTCTGCATCGGTCCGTTGTGGTGAAGAGGGAACTGAGCCGAAAGGCAAAGCCCTCAGTTTACCGGACGAGCTACGTTACTACCCTCACCTGCGGGCAGGAGCTTTGGTTAATGACCAAAAGGACAAGATCGCCCGGCACAGATGAGTTTTCTCCGTAGGGTAGCTGGGCTCGCCCTTAGAGATAAGGTGGGAAGCACTGTCATCCGGGAGAAGCTCAGAACCACTGCCCCTCCGCACTGAGAGGAGCCAGATGAGATGGCTCGGGCATCTGGTTAGGACGGCTCCTGGACGAATCCCTGAGGAAGTGTTCAGGGCACATCCGACCAGTCGGAGGCGTCGGGGAAGATCCAGGACACGTTGGAAAGACTATGTCTCTCAACTGGCCTTCGAATGCCTCGGGATCCGCCTGGAGGAACTGGACAAAGTATCTGGGTAGAGGGAAGTCTGGGCTTCCCTGTTTAGGCTGCTGCTCCCGCGACCCGACTTCGGATTAGCAGAAGAAGGATGGCTGGAGTTTGCAATGCAATGTAAAAAATATGGCGGTAAGTCGCAGAATTTTTTTGGGTAACTCCGGCATGTCATTATGCAAACCGTTTGCCCACTCGGCCCAGCAAGGTTTTGGAGCCAGAGTTGAACCAAAAAAAGACAGTTTCAGTGCGAACCAATTGCGGAACCATGACAATGGAAAAGCAAAGCTGTGGGAACCAGCTCTGAACCAGGCACAGTTGAAAAGGATTGTGCCTCACCTGCCTCCCCTGGCCGTGCGTCACTGAGTTCATGTCTGACACTTTGTATTTTAGACGCTAAAAACAACAGAACTTGGAGTCCATCTATTTGAATGGAATTCTGCAGTTAACGAAAAGATCTGGAAGAACAGGCAGTTGTTGGGAATGTTTCTTGACAAAATACACAGCCAACTCGTGGCGTGGCGTGCATATTGCTGCCTTTTCAGTCATTTGTGTCACTCAATATTTTTAAGCCAGGTTTCTTGCTCAAGGGATGCTCAGGAAATTGGCATTTCTCCAACAAATAGTCACAATTCTCCAAAATATTCCATCTGTGCACGTCTGGTCATGAACCCATGAGCCTCCAGTCCTAAAGCCAAATCCCCTGAGACAACAAATACCAAGCTTGTGTCTCCCCGGATACAATAACAGATCTCGTAATCCACACTGCAAGTTGTTCTTCTTCCCAAATTGTCTGTAGGAGCACCTGCGTGTCATGTCGTGCAGAAGGTTTTTGCAAAAATCTCTCTGTCATCTGTCTCGTTAAATGGTTTCCAGTAAAAACTCCTGCTTATCCTCAAACCTCGCTGCGATTTAAGGAAGTGAACAGCAGGTTTTTTATGGATTATCCTCCCACAGCACAGCAGGGATGTTGGTGATGTTGCTGGGGAAAAGATGATGCTGATGTTTGTTGGGGCAGATTAAGAAAAACTATGTACAAGCATCAAGACAACAGAAGATGGATAGAATACAATACAACACAGATAGAATACCAGCCAAAATATTGGTCCATTGGTCTAGATCAGCATTCCTCAGCTGGTGGGTCGAGACCCAAAAGTGGGTCACGGATCCATTCTGGGTGGGTCGCAGGCAGCAGATCATAAATTACATCAACCGATGTTTGACTTTTTTTTATGTAAAATTGAGCAATATTTTAGTCATCTTCCTGTTTGGTATACAGTCACTGCACAATTATTAGTAAAATATCAGATTTTGTGGTCTTATTTAGGGCCATTTTGATATTTCTTTTTAATCGAGGCATATTTTTATGCACGCAGTTATCATGTTCATCCTCACATTTCCTTAATAAAATGCCTTAATAGGTTGGCTGCGCGGGGGCCTAGTGGTTAGCATGTTGGCCACTGGAAGGTCTGGGTTTGAATCTCTGCTTAGGCATCTTACATGTTCTCCCCGTGCGTGTGTGGGTTTTCTCCATGTTAGGTGAATTGGCGACTCTAAATTGTCCATAGGTATAAATGTGAGTGTCATGGTTGTCTATATGTACCCAGGGTGTACCCCACCTCTCACTCAACGTCAGCTGGGATAGGCTCCTGCATACTCCTAGTGAGGAGAAGCTTATAAAAATGAATGAATGAATAAATTCCTTTAAAATGGACATGTAATTATGTGTTTTAACTAGGGGCTGTCAAAGTTAACGTTAACAACGCATTAACGTAAGTTTCCTTTAACGGCACTATTTTTTTGGAGGCACGATTAAAACGCGCTCCCGTTTGACCCTCGGCCCACACCGTAGTTTGAGGAAATGCAGCAGTGCAGGTGGACCAACAAGCGATAACAAATAATGTGGGAGGAAGCCGAAGTACGCGGAGAAAACCCACGCACGCGTGGAGAACACGAATCTGCCCAAACGGAGATACGAACCCAGATCTCCTGACTGCGTGGCCAATATACTAACCACTAGGCCACTGTGCGGCCCCTATTAATTAACTAAATAAATAAACTAAAATAGGTTGCAACTTAATAACCATTGGGCCCCAGGTTGAGACCATTTGAGAACACAGCAGTTTTGGAGAGTTCTACACCCAGGGGGCTCATCTGTAAAAATGTGCGTGGATTCCATCCCAAAACGTCAGAATGTACGTACGCAATAAATTATTCAGAACTACAAAGGCATGCGGTGCACATTTTTACATGGTCTTCTCATTATAAATCTGACCTGCAAGTAGTAACGAGCGCAACCAGAGGTCAGTGCTTCCCATGCATTCATGGCAAAAATAAATGTCATTGATTTCATTAACTGCTGATGATCAGCATTTAAAGCGCATGCAGAGGTAGTGTAAAATGTGTACTGTTATGGAGGGCTACATTTGCAATGTGAGCATCTTTAAAAGTAAATGCATTATCTTCTCCAGTTTGGGGATTTATTTAATTCTCAGGCTTTAAGTCCTTCTAAGCTAAGCAGCCCCAAAAAAGTCTGCTTATTTATTTATTTCACTTGGGATTAATTGTCAGCTCTGCTCGGCATCCGTGCTTGCTCATTAACTACGCTCTGGTGTGTGCGTGTGTGTTGGTCAGAGGCATGTGTGCTGACCAGAGGCAAACATCTGGCCACGGGGAAGGCGCTGACCTACTGCCAGTGCTTCAGTCTGTCCTGCGACGACTTTCAGGAGGTGCTGCAGGGCTTTCCAGATGTCAGGAAAGACTTGGAGGAAATGGTGGAGCTCCAATATTCAGGAGGAGGACTTGTGTGAGGAGACTGGCCAGGAACGAGACTGCAGCTCAGCAACAACATGAACAATTACTCAATAGCTATCATTTGACGTATCTACTGTACCCAAGAGTCTTCTGATCCATTATTTACCAGCAATAATCAATAAAGTACCCTGTATATACAACATTTATGCTTCCTCGTGAATTATGCACATTGTAAATTTCTTATTTTTTTGCGTCGTTGACACACTCATATGTTTGAGATCATCAAACAAATGTAAATATTAGTCAACAACACAACTGAACACAAAATGCAGTTTTTAAATGCAACTTTTTATTATTAGGGGAGAAAAAAAATCCAAAGCTACATGGTCCTGTGCGAAAAAGTGACTGCCCCCTAAACCTAATAACTGGTTGGGCCACCCTTAGCGGCACCAATCAAGCATTTGTAGTAACTTGCAATGAGTGTCTTACAGCGCTGTGGAGGAATTTTGCAAAATTGTTGTCATTCAGTCACATTGGAGGCTTTTCCAGCATGAAGTGCCTTTTTAAGGTCATGCCACAGCACCTCAATAGGATTCGGGTCAGGACTTGGACTAGGCCACTCCAAAGACTTCAGCCATTCAGAGGTGGACTTGCTGGTGTGTTTTGGATCATTGTCCTGCTGCAGAACCCAAGTTGCTTTCAGCTTGAGGTCACCAACAGATGGCCGGACATTCTCCATCAGCAGAATTCATGCTTCCATTTATCACAGCAAGTCTTCCAGGTCCCCAAGCAGCAAAACAGCCCCAGACCATCACACTACCACCACCATATTTTACTGTTGGTATGATATTCTTTTTCTGAAATGCAGCGTTACTTTTACACCAGATGTAATGGGACACACACCTTCCAGAAAGTTCAACTTTTGTCTCTTCAGACCACACAGTATTTTCCCAAAGGTCTTGGGGATCATCAAGATGTTTTCTGGTAACAGTGAGACGACCCTTATTGTTCTTTTTGTTCAGCAGTGGTTTTGGTCTTGGAACTCTGCCATGCAGGCCGTTTGTGCCCAGTGTCTTTCTTATGGTGGAGTCATGAACACTGACCTTAACTGAGGCAAGTAAGGCCTGCAGTTCTTTGGATGTTGTTGTGGGGTCCTTTGTGACCTCTCGGATGAGTCGTCACTGCGCTCTTGGGGTCATTTTGGTTGGCCGGCCACTCCTGGGAAGGTTCACCACTGTTCCATGTTTTCGCCATTTGGAGCGCTAAAGCTTTAGAAATGGCTTTATATCCTTTTACAGACTGATGGATCTCAATGACTTTCTTTCAGGGGGAGCAATCATTTTTTCACACCTTTAAAAACTGCAATTTGTGTTCAGCTGTGTTGTCATTGGCTAATATTTACATTTGTTTGATGATCTGAAACATTTAAGTGTGTGAAACATGCAAAAAAAAAAAAAAATCAGGAAGGCGGCAAACACTTTTTCACACCACTGTATTAATATATTTTATAGAAAATAATTACAGGTTTACATGCAGAAAACAATGCAAAATAATTATGAATGAGGAATGAATGGAACTTATTATTGATGCAGACTTCCCGTACACCTTGGTGAGATTGAATTAAATCGTGTTTCTCACCTTCTTTATCAAACTGCTAGCACTCTAGCACTCTAAACAAGAACGATACCGTACAGGGCAAACGGGCAAATTTGTTACGTGCAATATTGTATGAAAAGCGTAGCAAAATTTCAGTGCACATTTTCAACAAAAACCAAATCATACAAATCATTCTATCCATACAGAGGAGGCATACTTTAAAATGTACTGAAATTACAAGGCATCTTTCAGTAAACTTCCAGTATCATTTAAATATCTCATTTCCAGGCCGAGTGTCCTTGTTTTCATCATCAAAACATGGTCACCCTACATTTACATGACACATTCAACATGATGAATTCACCCACCGTCTTGTGTAGTATAGTACTGTATAGTTCCACATAAGATCACGTAATCGCTTGTTTGTGTTCATCGCTGCATTTGGAGACTGACTACTGCTTTTGACCAGCAGTAGATGATAGTTTACTTCACTTTAGTGTAACTAACGCCTGTATTACATCTTTCTCAGCTGCAGTCAGATTTGTAAATAAACACAATACGATAAAAAAAGAATCCTCTGAACGACAGTATTTAGAACATCAATCAGTACTTATACTATTGTTACAGTATGATAATAATCATTAATTGATTTGCAAATTGAAAAACTTTGAGTGCATCTATATTGTAAACCACCCAATAAAACCCAAATGAGGCAACAAACAGATCAGATTTGCCCACACACTTAATTGATTGTTTTCACAATGATAATAACTTATAATAAATATATATTTATATGTATGTATTCAATTTTATGGCTCTACCAAGTCAAATTAATCTATTTTAGGCGTACTGTACTGCTCCATAGCAGTACGGTGTCTCTTTTCTTCAATGTGCTCAAGGTTAGTATGAGTAGTTACAGCCCAGTGCCGGGAGGGGGCGATAACCCACTGAACTCTATACTACTAGAAGGGGCGTCACGGCTGACCGCATGAAGCCATAGGTCGGCCACCTTGCTTCACCCCAAAAAGCACACACGCATACACATTCATGTATCTTCATTCACTACATTTATTATGTTTCGGTATAAAAATTAACACGAATTAACAAAAATTCCATTAAAACAGAGTAAATTTACTAGACCCAAATCTTAAAATTTCCCTCCAGTTTAAGGTTTTTCCTACCTCTATGGTGTGAAATTACAATGCATAACAACTCAGTTTCAGTGTTTACAAGGTATTTGTTATGATAAGGATCTCCGTAGTATCAAAGTTAAATGCAAGGCATACCTTTAGAAGATGATCGGGAAAGTCAAATATTGTTGTATCTGCATTTTGTCGTCATCTAACAGTCTGGCCGGTCCTGTCCAAGCTCTCCTCGGTGAAATGACTTGAACAGAGTTGCGATCTGGCTGCAGGAATCCACCTGTCTCTCCGAATATTTACTACCCATTGCTTTAGAAGTTGAGCATTGCAGTGTGGAAATCTAAAGGAGAATAAGGGGTAATTTACAACTACTTAGATGAATAGATGCTTACAGATTTAAAGTATCAATTTTTTTAAAACTATTTTTATTATTTATAAGCATTTACCTACCTGTGAAATGTAAGTCCCTTCTCACGATTTTCACGAGTATCACGATTTGTGCCATTAATAGCAGCACAAGACGGCATCTCGAACTCCTTAGTTCTGAGGCTTTCTTGTTGTGGGTGAAACAACGTGGCGACTTCTACACTTCCGGTGGCTTCAAGCATCCAATGCGCAGAAAGCGATCGGGGCCATTCCAGTAGTAGAGTTCAGTGGTTCAGTGCGATAACCCAAATACTGTTCATCCATACCATCGAAGAAGAACTTACAGTTCCGGTTAGAGTGACAGTGGCGCCGAAATTGAAGCATTTGTACTTCCGCTAAGTTGGAGGGAGTCGTAAAAGTAGCTCCTTTGCATTTATGTAGCTATTAACACACATTTATTTTAAGCCTGGAAAATGGACCCTACGTCGCAGTTTTTTGCCAAGTTGAAGAAGTTGGCCGTGGCTCTCGAAATGGAGACGGCCCGGCTTCAGCGCTCCTTTGAGGACCGCCGTGACAGCGACGACGACGGTGAGTTATAACGCAGATAAGCATAACTGCCTTTTACGTGACACCATCTCAATGAGGCTATTGTTCTTTCTTTGGCGTTCTAGAAGCAGCAGCCAGAAGCACGCGAGCTTATCACGACTTGAACTGTGACGTGTTGGGCTTGAAGGTACGTCCAAAACAAAACCGCAATAAAATGTTTGCTTTCTTTAAGGTATTCGTTGTCTTACCTTTGTTGCACTTGAACTGCCAGGGCTCAGTGGTGTTGAAGATCAAGAACTTTCTTCATCTGAGACCCAGAGTGGAAAGTTAGCCTTTCTCCAAACTAGTTTCGACCATACAGTAGTGATGTGTCGGTCGCGAACTAATAGGCTCTAATAGCCGGCTCTTTGAAATGAACGACAGGAGCCTTTTGGCATCGGTGGGAGCCGATTATTTTTTTCCTCGTTTTTTTTTCTGTTAAAGGCGAATGTCATTGGTCAAGATGTGTGGCGCCCTCTGTGTCCACACTGAGCGGGGGAGGGGTGAGGTTAAACCCGCTGCGTTCTCATAAAATCGATTTGTTCGTGAGCTGTTCGTTGAGGTTTAAATAATAAACATTTGATATCATGTATTTTTTTTACATTAGTAATTAATTTTACACAATACACATCATTTGGTAATAAATGAAGGCAACTAAACAATTTGAGGAGCCACTTGGGAAAGGGCCAGCTCTTTTTAGTGAGCCGAGCCAAAAGAACAGTCTCTTTAAAAAAAAACAAAAAACAGAGAGACAAAATTTCCATCCCTACCATACGTAGTGATGGGTCGATGGCGAACGATCTGATCTGGCTCTGAGAGCCGGCTTGTTCACATCGAAGGCAGGCTCCCACCCTACTTTTTTTCTCATACGTTTTCTACATTTTTGCTCAAATATCTTAATCAACTTGAGTTTTAATACAAAAATACCAAACATGTAAATACATTTTTAAAATTATTTTAACCCTCTAAATCAGGGGTGCTCACACTTTTTTAGCCTGCTAGCTACAGTACTTTTAAAATGACCAAGTCCCAAAGATCTACCTACTACTATAAATATAGAAAGTAAATATATTTTTTATATTTATTTAAAAAAAAATATGAGTACGTATTTATGTAGGTTAAACATGTATATCAGGAGTGCACGCACTTTCTCAGCATGCAAGTACAAGTCAAAATGATCTACCCCTTTCTACAAAACATATAACATATACAAAATGGAACCAGTAAACTCTGATATTCTATTGTAAATATTCATGATTAGTATTTCACATTCACATTTTCAAAGTTTACAGGTAATCAAAGTAGTTGCTATCATAATTCACTTCAATATGGAAATAAAGATCATTCCACATAACTCCTAAATAGTTGTTTACTAGTGAGTGAGTACTGGTAATATGTCAGTCACATTAGCTACGTAACGTTCATTAGGGCACACAGTTCATGTATTACATCCAGTTAGCATTTGCTATCAAACATTAGCCATATACAAGAATGGAAAATGATGATGCAAAAGACAATGCAGCCCAAGTCAAGGCAACATATTTAAAAGGTTTCACCAATGGGCACATTTTTAATGTCATCATGAAATAATAGTTTAAGAAGCCAACGTGTAGAAAACACTGATTTCTGTAGTAGAGTTCATGACGCCAAGCAAAGCCAGTAAACAATACACTTTTTTTTCTACGTAACTAGCAGCTACAAGTGAACAGATAAGTTAGTTATAGATAGATATAAGCATCTTACCGCAGAGTTAGTTCATCCATGATCGCAATAATAAAGATGAAAGTTGCATCTTAGTGTGTAGCTTGAAACGCTGCGGGGGAGCAAGCGCGAATCAGGAGGGGAGCGTCATGTCAGCTGACTGATGTCATATGACGACTACAAAGTGACGTTTAAGCCATCGACCCAAACTACCTTGGCGATCTACCGGTAGCTCGCCATCGACGTAAGGGCCACCACTGCTCTAAATGCCCATTTGACTTCATGACGTCAGTGTTTTTGCTGAGAAAAATACATACACAATACAATGAGTTATATTGTGGCAAATATGACAAATTGGACTATTTTTCGACAAAATGAAACCCTGAAATTAGAAAATGCATGTTTATATTGTCTAATTACAATGTGTTGAAAAATTGTGCTTATAACGGAAGTCAATGGAACTTTTTTGTCCTGTGGGACTCAAAGGGTGGGAAATTTTCTGAAAAAAAAAAATAAAGCATCAAAATCAATGTTACTACTCATCTTATGTATAGTTAAGCCTGATCTTTGTCTACATTTATTATATATAAATAACTAATGTTGCTAAAAGTGAATGAAGGAAGTGGATATACAAATGATCTGACATCAGCATTGATGTCAACTTCAGAGTATCTCTCTGTTTTTTGTCAATATTCAACAAAAGTGACACTGATTCAAAATATTGTGATTTTTTATTTAAGTGTAATAAAAAAATTAAAAATGATCTTTTATTTTTACTGGGGTTTTTTGTCTTTTTTTGTCATTTATTATGTTTGTTTAGATTGCAATATGTATGTTTGACATTCCAATTGCAATGTTAAATGCTCTTCAGAACTTAAAGTTTACTGCTTTTTATGCTGTGTGCTCGCATCATTATGCCATCTATTATTAGGGATGTCCCGATCCACATTTTTTGGCTTCCGAACCAATTTTTTTTTTATAGTCTTGCTGAGCAGATCCGGTACCGATCCTTTTTTTCTGTTTAAATAATAAGCGACTGTTACGAACATGAATTTGTGGAATTGAATATGGTTATGAAAATAGCTTCTCGGAGCATTAAAAATAATGCAACCAAAGCACTGCTGAATTTACTTTTTTATTACACAGCATGACCAACAATATTGTTTGGCTTTTGTAACAAACCTCTGTGAGTCAGGTCCCTAATCCAATAAAAGATCCAACAAAAGTACATCCAATAAAAAATAATATTGGAAAAAATGAGCATGCAAAATACTTTTAGGGTAGGACTAATCTATTTGACATGGTTATAGATCAGTTTGTGGTGTGATTTTAGTTGACTGTGATGGTCAATAATATAAACAACCACAGGTTAGAGCAGCACTTCCCGTGCAAGCTCCCCGCACCATGACACAGCAGTCCGGGGGGGAACTACTGCTGTAGCTACAGAACCGAATATCTAATGTCCAACATGAAACTAACCACGGTACGCCACGGGCATGTCTGCATGATGGTGTTGCATTTTATTCTTCTTGCAGGTGGTAGGAGTCGAGCGGTAACCAGCTTTTAGGCGCATTACCGTTCCTACCGTGTTGGAGTGTTGCCCAGAGTTACGAACGTTATACGGCAACCAGAGCGTCCCGTTCTTGTGGCGGAAGCGGATATTATCCGATCTTCAAAATACAGCGATCCTGAAGATCGGATCGGGACATCCCTAATATATTATCATTACTTTCATGAAAAAGTGGTCTCAAAATAATGCAACAATAGTATCGTTTATCGGCAATCATTTGTAGGACAATTATCATCCAGCAACAGTTGTTATCGTGACAGGTCTACATGTGGCCCCATCTTGTTTGTGACCAAAAACACAACAAAAAGGTGACAGAAGAAAGTTCATTTGTCGTTGTGCTGTGTACATACATCTACTGATGCCTGGTCTGGACACATCTTCAGTGATGTTCCTGGGATCTTAAGGCGTTTCGGGTCTTTCAACATCATACGCCCTCCTCCAGGTGACCCAGCCGGGGCTGATCAGACCCCAGCTTGTGTCCAGACGGCTAGCTAGCTTCCATGACTCCATGGCTCCCGTCTTTTGAGCCAAAGCCATCTTGAGGCTCTTTCTGCCGCATCGGTGGAACTGCGGATGGCTCTCCTCTTTCTCTCTCCCTCGATGCCTAAACTACTGAAGGCTCTGGCCAAGGATCGGGCTGCAAAACCCCTGCATCCAACCTCCACAGGGAGACACCTTGTTCTCCAGCCGGCCTGCTGGCAGTCGCTGACCAGTCCTGCGTACTTGGAGAGCTTCCTCTCAAAGGCTTCATCCAGTCGATCTTCCCACGGGACTGTCAGCTCCAGCAGCACTATTTGCCTGGTGGACTCTGACACGAGGACAATGTCTGGTCGCAGGGTGGTGACGGCAATGTGGCTGGGGAACTTCAGCTGATGTTCAAGATCCACCAACAACTGCCAGTCTCTTGCAGACATCAGTATGCCTGCAGATGTTGTTCTTCTGACAGGAGTTGGCTTGTCCCCAGCTCTGACAAAGGCGATGGTTTTCTTGGAGGGACGGAACTGCTTTGCCCACTCCAGTCCTGAGCTGATGTCCTCAGCGATGGTTTTAAGGACTTGGTCATGCCTCCACCTGAACCGTCCATCTCCAAGTGCCCTTGTACAGCAGCTGAGGATGTGTTCCAGGGTTCCTCGCTTTGAACACAGTGGGCATGCTGGTGACTCTACTACACCCCATGTGTGCAGGTTTGACGGGCTTGGAAGCACATCATACACTGCCTGGATGAGGAATTTAATGCGGTGAGGCTCAGATTTCCAAAGCTCTGCCCAGGTGACTTTCCTCTCGACTGCATTCTCCCATCTCATCCAAGCTCCCTGATGTTTCATTCCCACTGCCTTGCAGGTTCTGGTCTCCTCCACTGCTGCTCGCACCTCCTCCTGAACAAGGCGTCGCCTTTCCTTCCCCCTGATGTTCAATTGGGGACACGGAAAGGAACCTAGCCCTGCTTGGCTTTGTGTGACCACTCCCACCAGGCTCCTGTGGTGCAGCCGAGCATCAGCCTCTTGAACTGCATCCTCTGCCCTCCATTTCCTGCCCGTCCTTACTTGGATCCCTGCTTTAGCCACCTTTGGATCACATGAGTCCCTGTACTGAACCACTTCCCTGGCTCTGGTTACCTTATATCCCTCCTCCAGGGATTTGAGAGGCAGTTGCAATTTGTTGGTGTTTCCATAAAGTGCAATGCTGCTCAGGCTCCTTGGCAATCCAAGCCATCTCCGGAGGTGGTTGCTAACCCTCCTCTCCATGGTTTCAACTGTCGAGATGGGGACTGCGTAAACAAGGAGGGGCCACAGGATCCTGGGAAGAATGCCATGTTGGTAGACCCAGGCTTTAAACTTCCCAGGCAGGCCTGACTTGTCCACAGATTTCAGCCAGCCATCCAACTCAGTGCAGGTCGACTGTATAGATGTTGTGTCTCTCAGAGAGCAGTCAAAAACCTTTCCCAGGCTCTTGACTGGTTTCTCCGAGATAGTTGGGATGGCTGTGCCTGTGATGTTAAACCGGAACCTGTCCTCTACCTTTCCTTTCCTCAGCACCATTGATCTGGATTTGTCAGGTTTGAAACGCATCCGGGTCCACCCCACCAGCTTCTCAAGCCCCTTCAGAATCCACCGACAGCCTGGGACTGATTCTGTCATGACTGTGAGGTCATCCATGAATGCGCGGATGGGTGGTTGCCGTTGTCCAGATTTCGTGCGGGGCCCTCTGCACTCTGGTTCAGCAGACTTGGTGAGCATGTTCATGGCAAGGGAGAACAACGTCACAGAGATAGTGCACCCTGTGATGATACCGATGTCCACCTTGTGCCAACTGGATGTTATTGCTCCTGAAGAGACCCTCACCCTGAAATTGCTGTAATAATCAGCGATGAGGTCTCTGCACCTGCTGGGTACGTGATGTTTCGTCAGAGTGAGCTGAACCAGCTTGTGTGGAATGGAACCGAAAGCATTTGCCAGATCAAGCCACAACACTGACAAGTTGCCCTTGTTCTCTCTGGCCTCCTGAATGAGCTGTGTCACCACACCAGTATGCTCCAGACAACCTGACATTCCTGAAATGCCTCCTTTCTGGACTGATGTATCGATGTAGGTGTTCTTTGCCAGGTAGGTACACAGCCGTTTGGAAACAGTGCTGAAGAAAACCTTTGCCTCAATGCACAATAGGGAGATGATGCGGAACTGGTCAAGCTGGGTGGAATTTTCCTCCTTTGGGATCCAAACCCCTTCAGCAACTCTCCATTGGTCAGGGATCCTCCCTCTTCTCCAGAAGACTCGCAGGATTTTGCACAGACGCAGCAGGAGTTTGGGACAGTTCTTATACACTTTGTATGAAGTGCCACTCGGTCCTGGAGCAGAGCTTGCCCTTGCTTTGCGGACAACCTCCCTGATTTCCGTTAGCTGCAGCTCTGACATGTCGAACTGCACTTCTGGTTCAGGGGGTTCGATAAGGTTGTTGCACTCTCCCAACTCCTGCTCACTTGCGGGGTCGCCGTATGTATCCTTCAGATGTTGGTCTATAACTTCCTGCGAGGAGACCAGTTTGACACTGCGCTTCTGCCCCAGCAAATCCTTCGTGAACTTGAAGGGATTAGCGATGAAAGCAGCACGTTTGCGTGCCCGTTCCCGCCGCCTTCTCCTATGCCACTCAGCGCGGCGTAGAACTCGGATCTTCTTCCTTAGAAAGCTCATTAACTGGGCAAGGCCAGTGCGTTCCTCTTGTCCTGCCACCTTGTACTGGGATTTCAGCGCTTTCATCTCCTGCCTGATTTTGTGAATCCTGACCGCTCTTTGATTCATTGAGTAAGCTGTTCCAGAGCTATTCTTCTCCTCTTCACCAAACCGTTCCGCTGCAATGCTGACAATGGTTGCTGTCATCACCTGAAGCTTCTTGTCTGCATCTCCTTTGGCCAATCCCTCCAGAATTTGGTCGACATCGTCGTCAAACTGTTGCCAAAGTGAGGTCATGCTCGCTGCAGGCCATTTGATCCGCCTCCTGTCGGACTTGATGCTTGAGGGATTAGGTTGCACCACTTGGAGGTACTGGGCACTATGGGGTGACTCCGGGCCTGGCACCTCCTGCGTCTCACCAGGTGTAACACCTGTGCGTTGTGTTGCTTCTGCTCCCAATGGGCACTTCATCCTCGCTTGGTGGATCTTTAAGCCACGGATGTTCTTGCAGACTTTACCGCATGTACACTGCTTGGTCTTAGTTGTTTATCCGTTGCTTGGGTCTGTTGCCGTTGAATCCGTCCGACTGGGGTGCTCATCCTCCCCCACTCTCGGGCACCCCTGGGGGTATTTTTCCATTGGGTTCATAGTAGCTTGGTTGGGTTCCTCCTCAGAGGTTCCTCGGAGGAGGATGCAGATTGGGTTGCCGACCCGTTCTGCCCCGGTTGCCGTCTCTCCGGGCTGTCACTGACTCTCCAGTAGTCACCACACTCTTCATGGTTGTCATCCAGTCTTTCCTGGCTGTCACTGATCACTCAGAGATTCGCTGTGTGCATACATCTACTGATGCCTGGTCTGGACACATCTTCAGTGATGTTCCTGGGATCTTAAGGCGTTTCGGGTCTTTCAACATCATACGCCTTCCTCCAGGTGACCCAGCCGGGGCTGATCAGACCCCAGCTTGTGTCCAGACGGCTAGCTAGCTTCCATGACTCCATGGCTCCCCTCTGTATTGTTGTAAATGTATTTGTTGTACTTCTCATGTTATTTTTACTCACTTTTTGGCCCCCAACCCGCTGCCGCCACAAATAGTTTGCAGCCCTGTGGGAAACAATGAGCTGGATGGATAGTGTTGCACGTTGCGTATCCACTGTTGTTAGGCAAAAAATGCGCTCTCCCTCTCTTTAGGTGGCACAGATATAAAGTGAGAACCCCCATAGGATTTGACTTAGTTTTTTTTTGTTTTTTTCCCCACCCCTCCAACCTTCCAAAAGATAATTCTTTGTTGTTACAGGGCCAGATGCAAGAGGCGCTTACCAAGCAGAAAATACGGAGGGGGGAGGTGAACACTTTTATCGACGCCTGCAGGGCCGTGCAGCACAAGGTCGCGGAGGATATTCAGACACTGAAGGGACACTTTGAAAAATATGGCTATCAAGATCCTGTGGACGCCCGGAGACCAAACGGTAAACATTCTATAAAGCTTACACTTTTTTTTAAAAAACACCTCCTGGATTCCTGCTGTTTACTCACAATTCTTTCTTTTTTTTCCCCTCCCATTTAGAAAGAAATGCGACCATTTGCAAACAACAAATGTCTGCTTTAACTGTGATAACTTGCGGAATGTTGTACATGGTGATAGTTCAAAGTTTTGTGACACTTCAGTGGCGTATTTTTCCTCCAATTATGTTCGAACTCTGAATTATATGGCCTTGCATTGAGTGGGTGGAGGTTCCGCTGTATATATTAAATGGTAGGGGTGTCACAAAATCTGGCAAGATTAAAATGTGACAATTTCTCGTTCAAAAAAAAAAAAGTCTCCTGGGTACTAGGCCTCAGACGATAATAAACAAATAAACTGACCCGCCTTTAACTCATTCAATCCCAACCATTTTTCAGTCCCTTCAGTAGCGGCCATTTTAGACGGTTTTGACTGATCTTTCAAGGCACACAGAATATTGTGTTTTCACATTTGGAACTAAACTGCATGTGTTCGCGCGGGTCTGTGTGTTAAAATTTCCCTACAATGCGTAGCCTTCTCCTCGCTACACTCCTCCACGCTTGCTCACTTCCTCCTTGCTGTGGAGTGTGTTTACATGCAAAAGAGCCATGCCGAGCGCTTATCAAGTGCACTTCTGCCACCTTGTGGTCGTTTCTATGGCTTAAAACAGTGTAATCTTTTAGTGTGCACTTGCGTCATCACCTCTTCATGCCTCTTGTGCAAAAAAAACGTAAAAGACATTTAAATACATCTTTGGGATTGGGCATTCGGGCTTATAAAACATGTACAAATAAGTCTGAATGAGTTCATGTATTACCATGTGCATTCGTGCCCGTTTTTCTTGTCTCTCCTCCAAACAGGCAGGAAGAGAGTTCAATCTGTGCATTGGTTTCAGCACCTTGGCGCGTTTGTTCCATTGAGCAACGGCATGAACACAGTGAGCCATTTTGTCGGTCGTACAGTCTCTTTGCCTGGTTCACACAGAGCGTGGAAGAGTGTAACGTGGTAGAAATTAAATTGTAATATAGTG
Organism: Dunckerocampus dactyliophorus; assembly: GCF_027744805.1. Taxonomy (NCBI): domain Eukaryota; kingdom Metazoa; phylum Chordata; class Actinopteri; order Syngnathiformes; family Syngnathidae; genus Dunckerocampus; species Dunckerocampus dactyliophorus. The sequence continues at coordinate 3,163,468 of NC_072827.1, forward strand.
TCATATAGTTTTTTGTTGTATTAAAAGTAATGTTAAAGTCTCATAGACCCAATCTCGTGTATCGTCCGGTGTCTCGTGACACCCCTATTAAATGAACATGAACTAACATGAAGGATGTTTTCAAATGCTTCTATTGTTGCTTCTTGCACATGCGTTAAAGGTCAGGAAATGGAGGAGGGAGATGAAAAGTCTGGTCTGAAGGCGCCTGCAACGGAGGACAGAGGCCACGAGGAGGCAGAAATAAGCGGACTGCCGGCTTCGCCTCAGGCAGCCGCGCCGCCCACCTTCACCAACCTGATGCAAACCCCCCGTCTCTCGGACTTTGGCCTGTCTGAGATGCAGCTGAGGAGGAACCTGGCGGGGGCGGAGTGGTGCGCCGAGGTGCCCGACATGCCCAAGATGAGCCTCCCCCACCCTGCGCTCAACATGCCCTCCCCGCCGCCTTTGCCCCTCACTCCCAAATGTGCACTGCGCATGGACGAGGACGAGATGCAGACGCCTCAGATGATCAACTTCGGCATCTCCGAGCACACCATGTGTCTGAACAATGACTTCACCATGGATCTGTTCCGCAAGAATGCCAACAACCCTATAGGGTAGACGCAACCGTTCTTCTCATTGTCTTTTTAAAGTCACCACTTCTCGACTGTTTCTTTTCCAATGCAGACCCGCACAGGACCTCCCGTTGTCACCAGACAACCCTCAGTCTGTGAGTCCGCAAAAAGAAGGTAAACAAATGTAGCGTTTGCCTCAGAATACCTTATGTGACATGATAGTCCCCATATAATATGTATCTTGGGCAAATCTATTTGTGTGCTCCACAAATAGGTGAATGTATGGGGAACACCAACCTCTACATGCGCTTTAAAGTGTTGGTTGCGCCACTCAGCTGAAAGTCATGCGTGGTACACCTGTTGTGTTGTTTATAATGAGGTCATTAGCACTATTAATGCTGACTGAGTGGTTTGCTTTGTTTTCCACAATTACAAAATTGGTTCTGTTGGTGCTGTGTTGTGCAATATACAGTACTTGTGAACAAATGACTTTGTAGTCCTTTCCACTTTCTCATGCTATCCATACCATTATTAGAAGTTCAACTATTAGCCTCGTCGTCGTTGTGCTTTAAGCACATAAACAATAATCACATCATGTACAGTATATGACATGTGAAGAAATGGCATTTGTGTTCATTGCTAGACACCTGGGAGTCTCCAGAGCCGCCTATGTTTTGTACGCCAGGATTCAAGATAAAGAAAACAAATGGTCATTGCTCCCTGCCGCTACAAGGGGACTCTGAATCTCCGAGTCAATCCAACACCCTGGCCACCACACCTGAGATTCCGACCTTCAAAACTCCCTACATGAATCGTCTGATCAGCACCCGAAAGGTAAAATTACAAAACCCTCTTTGCTTAATTTTCTGTAGGGTTCACCAAACCACACGTTTTTCACAGAGCACACAGCGTCCCGAGCCGATCATCATGCAAAATGACTGCAGTCACACCTTAGAACTTCCGACGCCAGCTCGCAACGGGTCACGCGGACCCACGCACATGTGGGAGTATGATGTGCCAGAATTACGTATCATGGATGGGGAGGACAAACAGATGCTGCAGATGCCCAACCTGGAGTCCATTTTGGGAAACACTTTACAAAGTGTAAGAAGCACACACAAGACAAACATGATTTTATTGCTCAAAATAATCCCATACCAATCGCAGACCTGCCAACATGTACTGTACTTACTTTTCGGTACACGGCTCGCATTCGGACGTTTGAATACGCTTGTATGCTTTGCTGCTGCTTCTTCAGTCTCTGTGCGTAGTGTCGCGTGACGTGCGCCAGCTGTGGCGATGTATGTAATCATCACTTTCTTTTTTTTTTTTTTTTTTTAAAGACTATTAATATTACACACAGAAGCGCAACAGGACCGCCTGGTTTGATTCTTTCCTCAGTGGGTTTAGTCATCAAACCATTTGAATCATTGTATTACATGTGCCCTCTGCTGGTTGCTACCGAGTGGCACCACTCAACATCCGTGAAACAAATATTACATCAAATCCTACTTGATTACCAACATTCTTAATGATCACAATGTTGTCCTCCAGGGTAGTACGAAAATGCCAAAAGAGTCGCGCCAGTTTGACGAAAAGCCAGTGGAGCCATCTGTCATCGACATAAACCGGGATGGAGAAGCCACGCAGGAGTTCTGCTTTGGAACCCCCTGCACCAGAAGGGAGTTCCATGAGGCCATCACCCCTGAGATGCCCGACCTCAGCTCTGTCACGCAAGACATCTGTAAAGTAGGTTTATGTTAGTTGTTGAAGGACCATGTCCCATCGTCAGTGTGTCTGCACAGTTCAGGCAGTGCCAGGAAATACTATACAGCTAATGCATGTGTGGCTGATCTCTTATCTCCTGCTTGTGTGCTTTTGGATTTTGTGTGTGTTGCCTAGCTCGTCTTGCAGACTCAATCGAAGAAGGCAACCGTGCGTGCCCATCCACAGGAAAAAGCAGAACACAAAAGGTGAAGTCTAACTAATTTACCTGCCCGTAAATGATGTATGGGGCATGTGGAGGGACGTTTACTACTATGATATAACACCGTCACCAATTAATACAATTTGTGTGTGTGTGTTTTCAGATGTGTGACTGTGGTCTCTGAGCAGGAGTTTCACAGTTTACCGGCCTTTCTAAAGCAGATGACTTTGAAGAACCTCAATCAGGCGGTCCGCAACATGAACAAGTACTTATCAGAGCATCCAGGTCAGTTGCTTTTTCTACATATGCATGAAAATATCAGGACAAATTCAGCAAGAAGTCCAATTGTCCGTGGCGCCCTCTACAGGAGACACACAAGACTTTCAGAGGGAGGAGCTGGAGAAGATGACCAACGTTGGGATCAAGGCGCCCGTCTATGTCCTCTGCTTGAGCGAGCTGAAGAGGCTGGAGCAGGTGGAAGGAGCCGGGAGCACCGCTGTCTACAAACTGAGATTGCGCAACTGAGTGTTGTATCCAAAGCAGCAAACTGTGAGCTGCCAAATAACACACACACACTCAGGCATTTTAATCCCTGAGGTTACCATCATTTGCACGTTGGTGGGTTTATTGTATGCGCAAAATATCCTGTACACAATAAAAATGTATGTTGTTATCCAATTGCCATCTCTTGTGTGTGTGTGTGTGTGTGTGTGTGTGTGTGTGTGTATATATATATATATATATATATATATATATATATATATATTTTTTTTTTTTTTTTTTTTTTTTTTTTTTTGTAATATTTACAGCAGTTGGTCTCAAACCCGCGGCCTGCGGAACATTTGTGGTCCACCAAATCGTATCTTGCGGCCCGCGACTGGACATCAAAGAGTAGTGTAACTGCAGCACGCAACATCCGGGCAAGCTCAGTGTTACTTCCATACTTCCAGGGGCAAGTAAACACCAACACTGAACTAACAGTGGTGTTATCACATGGATGTATTGTGAATTGTATCGTATCGTGAGATTCCCAGCCCTACTCCCAATACTTGATGCGGCCCAGCCTCACCCTGACTCTACCTCCACTGGTCCCCAGTGAAATTGAGTTTGAGACCCCTGCTTTACAGAAGGTCAATGGGGAACTGTTTGAAGAAACAGTCTAATGCAGCTCTGAATAAATTATTCCTGCTCGACAAGATTAATTCTGGGAAACCTAATCACCCAATGTAGGACAGTAGTCCCTCGCAATATCGCTTTTCAATTATCGCCACCTCACTCTATCGTGTTTTTTTCAAAAATGAATAAATGATTGCTGTTTTGTGGTTTACTGTGGCATATTATTAGTCAAAAGTATTGAAAGACAAAGGTATAGGGCCACTAGCCATCAGTTTCTGTTCCATTTTTGCAGTGGTTCTCAATTATTTTGTTTTCTGCTAATGTTTAAAGCCATGGCCATCTCTTGTGTCCCTGCAGTGATCCTGTGGCCTGCGCATTACAGTTGAGCGATGTGGTGTAAACAAAGAATAATAGGAGTGTAAAGGTGACTACAGGGATGTTAGTCCATGTCTACATGGCTATAATAAAGGTAAAGATTGTATTTAGAAAGTCTTTAACAGGTTTTCAAACTATGAACATTTTCCATTTCATTAACATTGCGAAAATTCACTTATTGCGGTCTGGTCTGGAACCAATTAACAATTATGAATTTCTCTTTTAAGATCAATCAAGTACAGTATGAGGGATGACTGTAATCTTAATCTAGTAGTAGTAATCCTAATCTTTATGTGGTTAATTTACAGCCACCAACCATATTCTACAACAGTGGTCATCAAACTTTTTGAGACCAAGATCCCTGGTCTAAGCCGTGAACCTGCCCAAGATCTGTTGCTGCCTGGATAGTGGCGAGGCGTACGGGTGTGGTCGGTGGGCAAAATGCGTGCCTGTTGTTCGCTTTCTGAGGGGTGAGGGCACTGATAATACATGTTTTTCAAAATGTCCTTGTGAACTACTGGTAAAATTCCAATAATCTACTAGTAGCTCACGAAAGACGGGTTGGCGACCCCTGTTCTAGAACAAAGGTAGCCATTTTGTTGAGCAAATCTTTGTCCTGGTCAACAGTCTTTTCCTTATGGACTATGGGGATAAAATTTACATTTTGGGAATGGATCTCTGCATGTTTACTGTTTTGCTGCCAGTAGACAGATGTTTCATTGATGAAGCTCAACTTCCAGTAGCTGGCTGGCCTTCTTTAGACAACTAGTTAAGGCTGATTCAACAGCCCCTCTGCTGGTTACAGCCAAGTACTGCAGCGTTTTTTCCCCAGTTGCTTCAAGTCACAATTGATCAGCCATAAATTTCACATAATTGATAGAGCTGGTTATCAATTGATTGGTTAAGACCATCACAACAATGAAGAATATTTTCACACACAAAAGAAACAACATGAAACAGATACTTGTGTTTAATTTAATCATACAAGTGGAAATTTGAAACAAATATTTGGGAGGTTGATTAAGAGTCCTTGAGACGAATCTTTGCTTAACTTCTAACACGCTGGTCATGATTTCTCAAATTAGCAGAAATGGGTAGATCCATCTGGTCTTCCCTTTTGCTGTCTGGAATTTCAAAAAGAAAGTGACATGGCTTAGTTCTTTTGGTCTTGACAAGTTTCCTCCTTTCCCTGTTGAGGGACACCAAAACAAGTGCTTCCTCTGATTCAACCAGAGTTAATTTGATTTTGTCGTTAAAATACTTCAATTTTTGCTGCTTGAGGGTCTCCTAGTGGTCACAGTTGTCCGGATAATCTTAGGATTGAAGACTGCGATGCCTTTTCCTTGTCTTGCTTGTTTGCCTTCATGTCGTCCAGTTTATGACTGGGCATTCTTATGAGCGTTAACCCGGGTCGGCATATCAGCTTCGGGATCTTTGTAAGTCTCCAGATGACTAATTAAGGCCTCCAGTAAAGTGTTGGAGAATTTCTTCATAGCAGCGTTGAAGTACTCTTCGAGGATTACTGGGGCTGACTTCTGATGCTTAGTTTCATCCCCTAAACCATTTTTTAAAATGATGTCCTCCTTGGTGGCCAAAGGGTCTCCACTGTGTTCCTCTTGTGGTGGTGGGCCCAATGATTTGCATGATAGCATGTCTTCCTCTGTTCCATGACCATCCTCTACGCGGTCTGACTCCTGGCAGGGAGAGATCCTGTCTGCTGTTACCGCAGCCGGGTCCTCCTCATTGGGGATTTCAAGAATACCTGTGGGCACTTCTGGAGTAGTTTGACTGTGCTGTTGAGGTGATGGAGATTTTGATGCCACTTCTTCCACTAGTTCATCATCACCGCCATATTTCACAACATCCTCACAAGGTGAGATCGAGGCAGGCTTCATATCTGCTTCCTGTTCCGGTAGTAGTGATGAGCTGAACGACTTTGGAGCCATATCATTCTCTTGGTCAACATCACCTGTGTTTTCCACAAGGTCAGAATCTTCCCAAGTCATCATCAAGGCAGGTGTCTCTTCATCAGTCTTTTCATTTGGTGTAGGGCTGAAGGATTTGGATGCCAAGTCCTCAGGTTCAACGTTGTCTTCCCCAACATCCAACCCCTGATCAGTGGCGATCAGGACTTCAGCATCGTCTGCACACAGCTCCTCTCTTGGTGATGAGCATAATGATTTTGACACCACACTGTCTCCTTCCTCTTGGTCCACCTGATCAGTGTAGATTGAGACCACTGCCTCCTCTGTACCCTGCTCCTCTGGTGATGATGATGGACCCAAGTACTTTAATACCTCATGTTGAGCTTGATCATCTTCATCTTGATCTTTATAGTCATCTATCGCAGTTTTGAACTCTCCAGCCATGGCCATCAGGTCCCCTGGCACATCTTGCTCTTCTGGTGGGGATGGACACAAGGGTTTGGATGCTTTCTGGTCATGGATTTCGTTTAAGTAGGTAGGTAAATATTCAGCTGATTCTGAATGAAATTCTTCATCTTCATCCTCCTGAAGATAGAACTCCTCACAGGCAGATAACAGAGCTGGTGTCACATCTGCATTCTGTTCCTCTGATAATGATGGGCTCGATGCTACATCTTCAATTTGTGTGCCATCATCTTTTACCGCATCCTGTATTACCTTGTCCAGGAGACCCTCATCCAGGCTTACGAAAGTGGGAGAGAATGCCTGGAGACACTGTTCCTGTTCCTGGGGTTCCAAGATTGAATCCTTGAGCAAATTAAGACCTAACTCCTGGAGAACAGGGCTTATGGCTGGTGTTACATCCCTGCAGTATTTTGGCGCCATGTCTTCCTCCAGTTCATTTTCATCCACCATCAGATCCAGCTCTTCGCCAGTGGAGATCTGGGGCGATGACATAGCGGCCTCGTTGTCGCCATCGCTCCATACCGAGGTGTCGATGGATGCATGGATACATGGATCGAGCAGATGATCTCTGCGCAAAACAAAATTGCCTTCTTTTGTGGGATCATTGTATTGGTCAATGTGATGAACTAAGCCCTTATAGATGGTGTTGGAGGCCGTTTTTATAGCAGCTTTGATGTCTGCGTCCAAGCTTACTGTGCCAGGGGAGGATGCCTGAGAACTATTGTCATGTTCTGAGGACTCTGGGCTGACTGCACAAGTGTCTTCATTATGTGGAGATGATAACCTGGAATAGTGTGAGACCAGCCTTTCCAGTATGACCCCATCATCCTCCCCATGGTCCAATTCCGGACTGACGGGGCTCCAGTTTGTCTTGTATCCAAACTGGATGTCGTCATCAGAGCATAGTGTGGTGGGGGTGTCTGTTTCTGAAGAGCTTCCGTCCCTTGACATTAGTTCTCTATGCAAAGTCTCTTTGCCAAGTGAAGACCTGTGTCCAAAGTCACTTGGTGGCCTCTCATCGCCAAGGTGGAGCCCATCCAGCAGCCCGGAGAGGAGCATATTTGCAATGTCATTGGGGTCTGAAAAAAATGGGTTTCTTGGGTTGGTGGAATCCATTTCCTTATCTCAAGATTTAGACAAAACTGTACGCTTGTGCCAAGTATCCTTTTTTATACTCTTAGAGTAAAAAAAACAACAAAAATCTGACATGCAAATAAATATGTTATCTGCTGACTGCACAAACACCAAGTTTGTGTTGCCCACCAACACCCAGCCTTCCACATGACTTGACATAGGCCTTTATGACTCTAACATCCAGCCTCCAGTGATGCCGCATCAGCCTTTATGATTGGCAACATGTAGCCTTAGATGACAGTTCACCAGTTATGACTCCGGACAAATATCACATTCGATGACTTGGCGATGACTCTAGCCTTATGACTTGAATAATCCAGCCTTGAGACGACATCATCATTATGACATCATGAAGTTCTGAGGGGCGTGCCCGCTATAGTCACATCATTCGGGTGCCACAAAGTAAACGTCAGGAGGTAGGCTGAGTACGTATTCTTGGGGTACTCCTCGAGGGCCGGATGTGTGTCCAATACTCAACTGTGTGCATAAAATGTATTCAAGTCTGGCAAGCAACCCATACAGTGGTTTGTCTTTACTAGGGTACTAGAGTGACCCCAACCTCCGGCAACCAATAAAGATGACTGATTAATTGAACCCCTAACTTTCATTGTGTAGCTAGACATTGCAAATTATTTGATCTATTGTCTGGTTAAAAAGGGACATGACCTACATTTAGGACTCATTACTGTGCGCTGTTGGGTCTTTTTATGAAATGTATGTTATTTTTGGACTTTCACCAACTGTTTAAACGTTTACATTTTTTGTCCCACTACATTTTTCTATACTTTTTCTCGCCCACATGAGCCCACGAGGGTTTAATTTGAGCTGTCCTATTAAAGGAAAAATTTTGCCCATCATCTTTTTCTTTTCTGTCCATTCTAAAGATATAAACACAGATTAAAAAGAGGCAGCTAAGAATGCACATAATGTGATGCACCTACAGTGTTCTGCCTTTAAAGCTTTCTGAAAAAAACATCCAAAAAGGCCCCATTTACATATCATGTGACCAAGCTGCAGCGATGTTATTATTTATGTTATTAACATGGTTAGGCCGAAGAACTACGTTACTGGCATAGTGACACCTCGACACAGCTACTAGGCGGTTAGTGACCAGCTTCACCACACATTCACTCAGCGCATCAGCTTTTATTTTTGAGTTTGGAAAAGTTAACACCAGGTGTAAGCGTTCATGTCTATGTTATATGTGAAATCAGTGCGCAAGAGAAAGGATGTTGCGATAATGCTTAAAATGATCAAAATACAACAAAATACTGCAAGTGTTACATGTTATCATGAATGTACCTGTTACTACATGCTCACAGCATGGATATAAAACATTGTTGGAGGTTTCTGGAGGTGTTTTAATAGGCATTAATGAGCGGCCTCTTTTTTTATTATCTGTTTTTATATATGAGAACGCACGGAAAGGAGAAAGACGTGTCTCACATTCCTTATCTCTTACATCAGGATTGTGGATGATGGGCAACATTACAAAAAAAAAGTGGCATTTTTCCTTTAAATGATGAAAACCTGATTATGTTGAACGCATTTCACGGAGGACGACATGTAAGGTAAACAACTGGATGGATTGTGGTCATCCACAACCATGCATTTCTTCTGTTTGTACTCATTAGCTAAACTGGCTTCATAAATGGTTGCATGAAGTGTAAATGATTGTGGCTCAGGGGCCTTTTTTTAGCTTACAGCTTTTTTTTATTGGCTCTCTGCATTTTGTAAAAATCAAATCATTAATAGTGACATCTATGTTAAGAGATATTACAGTGCACTTATTTGATTTGAATATAACACAAAGCTTAGATGTTTTGTTCAGTTTAGCAAATGCTGATTTACAGTGAATCAGTTTTAGCTAATTGAATGCACAAAATGTATCAAAGTGGGTCTGCACCCTTAGATTTTTCTGTTTGCGACCCGGGAGAGGAAGAGTTTGGAGACCCTAAGGTAATTTTAAGCGATGTACTGTATACATTTACAAGCTTAAATGTTAAATTACTTAACGTTTCTCTATGTTCCGTAATCGTTTTATGTCTATGCCTTTTTTTGAGCCGTAGCAATTCGATTACGTCAGACATACGCTCCGCCCCTTCCGTCCCATCGTTCGAGTAGATGGCCGCCATTTTGGGAGTCAAACACACCCCGCCAGGCAGCTAGGTAGCCGCTGCCTTTGCTATGGTCCATACGTGTGTGGTGGCCGGCTGCAGGAACCGAAGGACTCCCGGCACCAGCCTGTCCTTCTATCGCTTCCCCCGGGACCCCGAGAGGAAGCAGCGGTGGATAGCGGCCGTCAACCGCCAGGGCTGGGTCCCCAACGACGGCAGCCGGCTGTGCAGCACGCACTTCATCTCCGGTAGGACACTTCCTCTCACGTTTTTATTAATATTTTCGCCAGTGTTTGGTCTTATAAACGTTTTTGTCAGTCGTTTAAATGCTTTACATTGAAATAAAGTTAGTGTTTACAGTGGTTCCAAATAAAAGATCCAGTATATGCGAGGGAAGTTTGTTTTTTCACTTCAAATGTTGTTTTATTTGTCATTTGTTTCAGTAAATGCTGTCATACAAAACGCTGCATCCTTTTTGCCTGCGTGCAGGTAAACAAGTGAAGAACCCTCGTTCACCAGATTATGTTCCTTCCATCTTCACTGCTACTGCCCTCTCTGCTGACATGAAGGAGCCTGGTCTGTTGGACGTCTCGGACAAGCAGGAAGCCCGCGTGGAGGCGGCCAATGCCTTGTTGTTCCTGCAGTGCCAGGGGGGGTCTGGACTGGACCGGCCAGGTCCAACGGAGCGTGAGTCCAACATGGAGGGCAGTGCATCGTCCTCAATGAGTGCAGATGATGATGACGACGATGAGGATGATGAGTCTGCGAGTGACGGCAAGGATGAAACCGCTCTGACTTCTAACGCGTCGGTCAACTTTGACGATGTCCTCAAGGCGCTGAGGCGAGAGAACCGAGCATTGAGGGAGTCTGTGGAGAAGATGTCCCTGTCGGAGAGCTCCCTGAGGAACGACGCAGAGAAGGTAAAGTTCTACACGGGCTTGCCCAACTTCTTTGTGCTGGAGACGGTCATGCTGCTCCTGGCGCCGCACATGGACGCCATCAGGAACGTGAAGTTGTCCAAGTTCCAGCAACTCCTGCTCACGCTCATGCGTCTTCGCCTGGACCTGCGCAACCAGGACCTGGCCTACCGCTTTGGCGTCAAGGTGGGCACGGTGGTCAGGACTGTGCATCACATGGTCAACATCATGTCTTCCACACTGGTGCCCACCGCCGTCTTCTGGCCCTCGCGAGCTGAGCTGAGGAAAAACCTTCCCGCCGCCCTGCGCTCTTCCTGCCCTGACTGCGCCGTCATTGTGGACTGCTTTACCGTGCCGTGTGAGGGCCCGGTTGCCTACGGCAACAAGCCTCAACAAGGTGCGACGGCAGCTTGTAACGTCCTAAATTACCTGATTGGAGTGGCCCCACAGGGAGTGGTCACCTTCGTCTCCAGGGGCGTCCTGGGAAACGTTGGCCCCCGCAATCTGGCCGAGAGCTGCGGATTTCTGTGCAAGCTTCTCCCGGGCGACGTGGTCCTGGCCAGACGGGATCTTGACATCGCCGACGCCGTGGCCGCCCGCGGAGCTCGCTTCGGGATGGCGGAGGGCGAGCCGCCAACGGGTGGCGCTGCGGCAGATGTGCAGGGTGTGCGGGCCCACGTGGAGAGGGTGGTGTCCATGGTGAGGCAGAGGTACGCCATGCTCACCGGTCCCGTAGAGAGTCCCTTTGCCTCGGCCGCCGAGCGCACGTCCAACATGTCCACCTTTGACAAGATCGTACAAGTCGCTTGTGCCTTAAACAACCTCTGCATCTCTGCTGCGCCACTTGAGTAAAACTTGCATCATACTTTCTAATACTTTGGCCTACTTGTGTAGCTGAATGAGGACACCAAAATATTAGAAACATGTGTCAGTGTGAAGCAGAACTATTGACTCTCGAGTGTGCAGAGGGAAGGTGTAGTTTTTCAGGCACTTTTGTAGTACCTCTTTTTTATTGGACATCGTAAACGTCTCATGAAGACAGAATAGCCAAGCCCGTAACGAGACCTTTACTTTAAAAAAAAAAAAAAGACTAGTTAGATGTTGGATAAAAAGTCCAGTGTGCCTTGTTGTTAAGATGCTTTAAAAAAAAACACTTGAGTTGGTATGCAATCTTAAAATCTTTTTCTCCAAACACACCAAAATTAATCGAACAAACACCAATCTAACTGTGAGGTGGCTCCATCCAGTGGTGAATCTGCAGAAGGCACAACGACTTGATTCTGCCATTTCCTTAAACCCAATTTTGCCCTTCAACATCCACCCATCCAATTGTTATATAGGACTGTGCCGCACACACCCAGGCTCTGTTGGACAGAAACAGACCTTTTCATCCCTTGGAGTTTTGTGTGTGGGCCAAAATTAATGAAAATATTAATTAAGATTTGACCAAATTGATCATATTTGGGCTGATGAATTAAGTTGTGAAATAGCTTAAATTATCAGTCTTCAAAGTTCCATAGAATTATTTAAGATGAGGTTTTACAATTTATTTAGTGGATAATTTTGAAAATGTTTTGAATTTTTTTGTAAATATTTAAAATTATTTGATGTATGATATTTTATATATTCTAATATTTTATTGAATATTTTCTTAATATATTTACTTTTGGCACACGGAAGAAACAACTCCATAATGAAATGCCTTGCTTGCTGTTAATTGTCCTAATGTCAGTTTCAGCTTTTCAACAACAACATGAACAATTGTTTCATCTTTGTTATAATCACAACTGAATTGCGGTTGTATGTTTTCCCGTGATCAGGCGATGCAGATGATGATTGCAGGTTATTAGCTTGGAGCGTGACGTCACTGCTGGGAGTTTCTCCATCTTATTATTATTATTATTATTTTGCTAACTATTTCTGTGTTGTCTTTGTGACTGACATTTTGATAAACCCAGGACTTCCTCCTGTACTCACATATTTATTTGTACTCTCCTGTATTTCTACCTTTTACAATGTAAATGAACGCCTTTATTTTTGCACTGATTCCTGAGTGGAAGCTGAGAGTTTTTCGGCTTTTATTGCAATGATTGATTGCTTTGAAAAGAGAAACTTTGGAGTAAGAAAAAGTACTGCTAGCATTGCTCTTGTTTCTGTAGACACACTAGAACCTGATGTCTATAACTTTTGTCACAAGTGATGAAGTCAAACGGTATACAACAAACTACTTGGTGGTGTGAAAAAGTGTTTGCCCCCTTTCATGATTTTGTATTTTTTTGCATTTTTGTCACACTTAACTGTTTCCGATCATTTGTCATTCAGCCACATTGGAGGCTTTTCCAGCATGAAGCGCCTTTTTAAGGTCATGCCACAGCATCTCAATAGGATTCAGGTCAGGACTTGGACTAGGCCACTCCAAAGTCTTCATCTATTCAGAGGTGGACTTGCTGGTGTGTTTTGGATCATTGTCCTGCTGCAGAACCCAAGTTGCTTTCAGCTTGGGGTCACCAACAGATGGCCGGACATTCTCCTTCAGCAGAATTCATGCTTCCATTTATCACAGCAGGTCTTCCAGGTCCTCAAGCACCAAAACACCCCAAGGCCATCACACTACCACCACCATATTTTACTGTTGGGATGACGTTCTTTTTCTGAAATGCGGCTTTACTTTTACGCCAGATGTGATGGGACACACAACTTCCAAAAAGTTCAACTTTTGTCTTGGCAGGATCAAGAATTCATCAAAATTGAGACGAGCCTTAATATTCTCTTGGTTCAGCAGTGGTTTTGGTCTTGGAACTCTGCCATGCAGGCCGTTTTTGCCCAGTGTCTTTCTTATGGTGGAGTCATGAACACTGACCTTAACTGAGGCAAGTGAGGCCTGCAGTTCTTTGGATGTTGCTGTGGGGTCTTTTGTGACCTCTCGGATGAGTTGTTGCTGTGCTCTTCGGGTCATTTTGGTTGGCTGGCCACTCCTGGGAAGGTTCACCACTGTTCCATGTTTTGGCCATTTGTGGATATAGGCTCTCAAAGTGAAATGGCTTACAACCTGTTCCAGACTGATGGATCTCATCTCAGTAAAGGTATGTTTTAACAACGAGGGGGCAGGGGAAATCGTTTTTTCCACACAGTGCCATCTAGGTTTGGATTTTTTTTTCTACCTTAGTAATAAGTTTTATTTAAAAACTGCATTTTGTGTTCACTTGTGTTGTCATTGACTAATATTTGAATTTGTTTGACCTGAAACATTTAAGTGTGGCAAACATAAATAAATCAGGAAGGGGGCCAACACTTTCACACCACTGTAACTCATAAAGCCATTAGGTAATGTTGCAGTTCCTCATATTTTGCACCTCTTTTATCTTCGATAAGGTAACCAACATACTGGGTGCGACTCTCAGTGTGATAGAGTACAGAAAAAGTACAGAATTGCTGATCGAGGTCTTGTTTTCATTGTACTGCATTAGGTTGTGCAGGTGTGCCTCATGAAGTGGTCTGTGAGTGCTTTATAAAGCACTGTAAAAGTATATATTGTATATTTTTAACTTTGTATATTAAACTATTTGGACAGAATAGCTGTGCGTATTAGCTAATTGTTGTGGATAAATGTACTTGAATCTGCTCACTCTTGCTGTCAGATCTACTCTCAAATCACAGATTACAAAAAGCAGCCGGGTGTGGTGCGGAGCATCGGCAGGCTATAGACGATCTTCGCCTTGGCCCCCGCTGCTGACGCGCGTCGGTCCGTCACGTGACATGTGGAATGTTAACAATGTAGCGAGTGTCCAACTTTGTGCCTCGCTGCTGCTGCTGCTTCTTCTCCTACTTCTTCTTCTCATTCTGCTGCTGCTCCAAAATGGAGGCTGCGATCATCACTTTTTCTCGACTCCTTCGTCCCTACTGATCCCACCCGAGAGCCTCCCAGCCCCGGCCAAGAGATCCAAGAAGGAACCCGACGAGAGGACGACAAAAAAGTGGGATTTGGACGGAATTGAAGTGATTATCGTGGCGACTTCACACATGGTGAGGACAGCGTTGTGTTTCTTTTTTATTTTGCGTTGAGCGGAGTGGTGGTGGGACTTTGAAGTCTCCGTGAAACTTTCCAGGGTGTTTAATATAAAAATGAGACGGCGGTGGTCGTGGTAACATGGCTGCATGGAAGTGTTTGTGCTGTTAATCCCCTTCATTTTTAACAGGCGAGCTGAGCGGCACACAAGACGCTAAAACTGGGCTTTCCACATTTTTCCACGGTCCTCTGCGTATGTATGTGTGGGAGGGTGGTGTATGATAGACACCAGCATAGCCAGTCTGCGTTGTTTTTAGCTTTTCCTGAAAATGTGCACACCAAATAGTTGTGATTCCGTGTTATTATTACCCACGCTAAATTAAACGATTCCCTTGAATGGCCTCAACTTCTTGTTCAGACCCGCAGTGTCACTGAACAGACCCAGAAAGTACATTTTTGCACTCTGACGGGGTCCAAATTTGTCTCAGGTTTTGGTTGTATACCTTTTCTGTGACTGACCGTTACAGTTTGGGAACATACCTGTACCTTTTTTAACCAGGAAAAGGTACACCTTGCTATCTAATAATTGTCCTTTTGGGTAAATGAGTGTGTACTGTACTCGTATTTCTGACAAGGGGAGAGAATCTGAATTTTAGAGGCTTTATTACTGCACTCATTACATCTGTACCGTTTGGGGAGCATACAGTACATGTATGTAACCTTTTAAACTGGAAAAGGTACACGCAGTACCTGGGGGGGTCAAACAGTTGCCCCTAGGGGCACGTTGAAGTGAACCATACTTCTCCTGTACCCGTATTTCAGATAGTTTACAAAATAAAGGTACACTGTCAGGGTATGATTAAATGCTCTATTGTTGTATTAATTGCACCTTTACATATCGGAACGTAGATTGTACCTTTTCGGGGTCACCATGCATCGTCTCCTTTCCGTTTCCATGTTCATTCCTGTCAAGTGTGTGTATTCCCTCAAAGGTTCCGTCATCTGTACTACCTGGGAACACACGTACCTTTATTACAGGGGTGTCCAAATTTTACGAGAGTAAAGTCAAAATATTAAGGGAAAAAAGTTGTAATCTCACGAAAAAAGGCATAATTTTACAAGAGTAATGTAATTTTAGTTGCATAAAGCAGAAATATTACAGTAAAATAGGTTATTTTAATAACATGAGAAACAAAAAAAAGTTGTAATTTTTGGAAAATTGGGTTGCAGAAAAAAATTACAATATACTATGGGAAAAAAGTTATAATGGCGAGAAGAATGTTGAAATAGTTGGGGGAAAAACACAAAATGATAGCAGCAGAAATGGGGGACAAACAGCTGTAATTTTACGAGAATAAAGTCAAAATATTAAGAGAAAAAGGTTAGCGAAAAAAGCTGTGATATTGTGAGGAAAAGTAATGTCATTTTAGTTGCACAAAGCTGATGTATTAAAGCAAAATAATTGTTTTTAAACCTGTAATATTATGAGAAACAGACAAAATAATGAGTACTTCTGTTATTTTTGGATAATTAGGTTGCGGAAAAGTGATAATATTATGGGAATAAAGTCAATAATATGGGAATAGTCCTAATTATGAGAAGGAAATTGAAAGCGTTGGAAAATAAAACAAAAACATCAGCAAAAATGGAGGAAAAACAGCTGTAATTTTATGAGAATGAAGTGAAAATATTAAGAGAAAAAAGTTGTAATCTAACAAAAAAAAGCCATATTTTACAAGAATAATGTTGTAATGTTATGAGGAAAAGTCATTTTAGTTGCATAAAGCTGACATATTAAAAGCAGAAATATGTTATTTTTTTCAAGTTGCAATATTATGAGAAACAAGCAAAACAACAAATAAAGCTGTAATTTTTTGGAAAGTAGGTTGTGGAAAAATATATAATATGGCAGTAAAGTCCAAATAATATGGGAAGAAAGTCATAATTACAAGAAGAAAGTTGAAATAGTTGCAACATAAAAAAACAACAACAACAGAAATGGAAATATTATGAGAAACAAACAAAACTAAATAAGAAAAGTAATTTTCTGGAAAATTAGGTTGGGTAAAAAGTAGGGATGTCCGACAATATTGGCCGATATTGGCATAAAAATGTAATGTAGTCCCCAACTAACGAACACAATTGGTTCCAGACGACCGTCCTTAAGTCGACTCGTTCTTAAGTCGAAACAAAAGGTAATATTAGCAATGATATAGGTACTACATGTACGTGTATACATATACAGTATATGTGTATGTATGTAAGTATGAGTTTGGATGTAGTAGTAATATTAAACCAGGATAATTAATGAAAAAAACATTAATAAAAATGATATAATAATACGTATTGATAAATGTTATTTACCTTTGAAGGGGAGTGGTTGAGCATACGTCGTTGTGGAGGAGGAGGAGGAGGAGATATTGAAAAAAAAAGACAAATGGTCGTCATCGTTAGACTCTTCTAAAAGAGGTAGTGTTCTGTGGGTGGTGTAGAATTAAGCAGGCCTATTAACTCTTCATAAACTTCAATCACACGCTCTGTCCCGGTTGTATCGTACAGCTAACAATGTAGCTTTCCATTTGTCCTTTACACTCTCTCCCCACCGTCTTCCTCTCTGTTGGTCCCATTAGCAGTGTCACAGTGCCCTCTACTGGTCAAGCATGGAGCAGTTTAAATACTGATGGAGCGAATAGAAGGCAAAATAAAATATAATATAGACCAGTCGGCTTGTGTTCGTATCTACGAGTGTTCGCAAGTCGGATGTTCGTAAGTTGGGGACTTAGTGTATTGGTATCAGATTTTTTTCCCGATAATGAAAACTGATACAGCCCTTTAAGCGCCACAAGCAACTTCGCTGTAGCCGTAGCAGTCTATACGCAGCATATACTTGAGCCAATGCTTTGCTTGTCCGTGTTCGGGGTGGCAGGACGTGGTGGGTTTTCAAAACGCCGCTAATGGCGAGCGGGGTAGCTCTTAGACATATACATGTAGACGCCACATCGAGCGCTGAGCCGTACGTCAACGTCTGGATGCTGGCAAGAACCGGAGCGTAGAAGACGCCTCATTCATGTGCTGCCAATCAAATCCCTGGGAGTAACATTTCACAGGTAAGACTTAACAATTACCTTTGATAGCATTTGGCCATTATAACATCGTTTTGAGAGAGTCGTGGAAAACACTGTAATTCATAGGTCTTTGGGGTAGGCAGGCAGACGCGGTAGTTTGCTTACACAAGATGAGAAGAAATCATTTTAGGGATATCCGTCAATTTACCTTATGCTTATTCGTGTAGAATACCTTTCAGGACTTTTCCTGTCCGAGTAAAGGTGCGTGATGGTGCTCTGGAAGCATCTATTACGCAAACTGTTTGGGAACACGCATGCACCTGGAGAAGGTGCACACTTACCTCGTCCAGTAAAGACCCCTACAGGGTACATGAGTGTTTATTTGTACCTTGATGGATACACATATACTCGGCCTATTTTACGTTTTGGGCTCTGGTGTTGTTGTAACGTTGACATTCGAGCAATTTGGGACCACGAAGAGGTTTGATACCCTTGCAAGCGCCGTGACAGATTGTTGTGGCTGCCGTCACTCGAGTATGTTTTTGTGGCAATGTTGCTACATAGCGTGGCTACGTATACGTGCAGTTTGCACTCAGGCACCACTGGATGACAGAGTTGTGTGCCCTTTGACTTTGACTCCATTTTTAAGAGTTATTATTAGTCGATTGGAGCCAGTGTGACGTGCGGGGCTAGTACTGCCAAAGATCCGGTGTTGCAGATAGCCAATGTGTCTGACGGGTGATTTCAAAAGACAAGATTAGAGGCTAAAAAGTCATAACCTTGCTTACATGTATTGGACGTTTGTACACAGGTCATACAGTGGTTTGATTTGGAACGTGTTCATGTCTAGTGTGTTTATAACAGCACTAGACCTCTCAACACAGGCCAAAAATACCTACCTCCTGTTTTGTTTTGGGTTTTTTTCATGCTGCGGGCAATCTCCCCTGAAGCCCTGTGTTTCTCCCAGGAGAGGCAGAGGACCATCTGTACAGGTCCTGGGGATACATCCTGCCAACTTTTGCCGTTTCATGGTTAGGTACGCACTTCTGTAAATGAATTCATGACTTCATTTTGGTTTGTAAACTGGAACTTGTTTCAGCACGCAGCGGGCGAGTATGCGCTGCACGCTGCAAAGATGCGTCCCGCGGGGCCGCGTTTGCATACTGTACCGTGTGTGTCTCATTCACAGCTGCTGTCAACGTGGCTTGTTAATGAACTTTATGCCTAAGGCAGGCTCTTATGGTGCAAATGAGGTCGTAGCTGTGATATCTGTCATTAAGGATAAAGGTGGGATCCTTGACCATGTAAAACAGGGGTGTCCAAAGTACTGTACGTCCCGGGGGCCTTTTTTTAAAATTGGCTCTCGACACATTCTAATAATACAATTTAACAAGAAAACCCAGCAAAAATGAGGAAATCTACAGTAATATTGCAAGAATAAAGTCAAAATATTAAGGGAACAAAGTTGTAATCCGATGAGAAAAAGTTGTAATTTTACGAGAATAACGTGGTGCTATCATGAGGAAAGCTAACGTCAGTTTAGTAGCACAGACTTGAAGTACTAAAGAGGAAATTTTATTTTTTTAAAAAAGTTGTAATATGAGAAACAAACAAAACAAAGTATAAAGTTGGAATTTTTGGAGAATTAGGTTAGGGGAAAAAGTCATGATAGTATGGGAATAAAAATCCAAATATTATGGGAATAAAGTCATAATATAAAGTCATAATTACAAGGAGAAAATGTACATGAAGAAAGTTGAAATAGTTGGAATCGGACAAAACAGCTGTCATTTTCGAGAATAAAGGCCAAATTTTAACAGAAAAAAAGTAGTAATTTTACAAGAGTAAACTTGTAAAATGATGAGGAAGAAAAATGTCATTTGAGTCGCATAGATTTGAAATAGTAAAAGACAAAATATGTTATGTTTTACTTCATAACATTATCAAAGACAAACAAGACAAAGAATAAAGTTGTCATTTTCGGAAAAGTAGGTCATGATATAAAGGGAATAAAGTCATAATTTTGAGAAGAAAGTTTGCGTGAAGAAAGTTGAAACAGTTGGAAATTAAAAAAATAAATGTAAGTAAAAAAAACTGTAATTTTACAAGAATAAAGTCAAATATTAAGAGGAAAAAAAGGCATATTCTCTACTAGAAAAAGTTGTAATTTTATGAGAACAAAATAAAGAAAAATGTCATTGCAGTCGCATAGAGTTGAAATATTAAAGAAATTATGTGTTATTTTTTTAAAGTCATAATATTATCAGAAACATACAAAACAAAGAATAAAGTTGGCATTTTTAGAAAATTTGGTCATAATATTACAGGAATAAAGTCAAAATATCCTGAGAAAAAAAGTCATTTTCGCACGAGAAAAAGTTCTAATTTTGCGAGAATAAACTTGTAATGAGGAAAAATAACGGCATTTTAGTCGTATAGAGTTGAAATATTAAAGAAAAAATTTGTTATTTTTTTCAAGTCATAATATTACGAAACATACAAAACAAAGAATAAAGTTGGCATTTTTAGAAAATTTGGTCATAATATTATGGAAATACAGTCAAAATATTAAGAGAAAAAAAGTCATATTCTCACGAGAAAAAGTTGTAATTTTACATGAATAAACTTGCAATATTGTGAGGAAAGATTTTTGTTGGACAGAGTTGAAATATTAAATAATTTTTTTAATTTTTGAATAAAAAAAATTGTAATATTATAAAATACAAACAAAAATAAAGTTGTAATTTTTTGAAAATTAGGTCTTATTATTACAGGAATAAAATTAAAGTATTATGGCAATACAGTCATAATTGCGAGAAGAAAATGTACATGTACAAGAAAGTTGAAATGGTTGGAAATTTAAAAAAGAAAAAGAGATAATTTTACCAGGATAAAGTCAAAATATTAAGAGAAAAAAAAGTCATATTCTCAGGAGAAAAAGCTGTAATTTTACGAGAATAATCTTGTAATTTTATGGCGAAAAATAGTCATTTTAGTCATATAGAGTTGAAACATGAGTCGTAATATTACCAGAAACATCCAAAACAAAGAATAAAGTTGTCATCTTTGGAAAAGTAGGTCATAATATTATGGAAATAAAGTCACAATTCCGAGAAGAACGTTTACATGAAGAAAGTTGAAATAGTTTGGAAATTTAAAAAGAAACAGAGATGGAAAAAACAGCTGTAATTTTACGAGAATAAAGTCAAAATATTAAGAGAAAAAAGTCATATTCTCACGAGAAAAAGTTGTAATTTACATGAATAAATGTACAATATTATGAGGAAAAATAACGTCAATTTTGTTGCACAGAGTTCAAATATTAAATGTTAGTTTTTTAAAAAAGTTGTAATATTTTAAAATACAAACAAAACAAATAAAGTTGTAATTTTTTTTAATTAGGTCTTATTATTACGGGAATGAAATCAAAGTATTATGGCAATAAAGTCATAATTCCCAGAATAAAATGTACATGAAGAAAGTTGAAATGGTTGAAAATTTAAAAAAGAAACAGAGATGGAAAAAAAACGTCTGTAATTTTTACGAGGATAAAGTCAAAACATGAAGAGAAAAAAGTCATATTCTCAGGAGAAAAAAACTGTAATTTTACGAGAATAAAGTTGAAATATTATGAGGAAAAATCAAAAATCATGTCATTTTCGTTGTATAGAGTTGAAATATGATAATAAAAATGTGGTGTTTTTTTAAAAAGTCGGAATATTATCGGAAACATCCAAAACAAAGAAGTCATAATTCCGAGAAGAAAGCTTACTTGAAGAAAGTTTAAATAGTTAGAAATTTCAACAGAAATGGAAAAAGCAGCTGTAATTTTATGAGAATAACCTTGTAATATGTAATAATAATAATATTATTATTATAATACTTGTGATGTGAGGAGAAATAATGTCATTTTAATTGCATAGAATTGAAATATTAAACATTTTTTTTTAAAGTTGTAATATTATGAAATACAACCAAAACAAAGAATAAAGTTGTAATTTTGGGAAAATCTGGTCATAATATTAGGGAAATAAAATATAAAATAAGGGAATGAAGTCATAATTACGAGAAGAAAGTTGAAATATTTGGAAAATAAATTTGTAAAAAAAAAATGGGAAAAGAGCAAAAAGCTAAGTTGCTACTAATCGGCTTTTTTCCATGACAAAGCTGAGATGAATTCTGCATTACTTTACAATTACAAAATATCAAAGCGGCAAAGTCGCATCCTTTCATTTTTCACTGTCGGGAGACCCCTGATGTAAAAGGAGCTGCTCCTATGAAAGCGACGGTGATAACTAAGCCTTATTATTGAGATGGAAAGCTTTCACGTTCATACAGGACTGTATCCCAGTCAGCCTTGTGTGCATTCAGGAAGCTACGGTGTCCCCTCCACCTCAGCAGCTTCTTCTCCAGCCTCTTCTACTTCCTCCTCCCAATAAATCCCACAGGGATTAAACTTCCATGTCACTGATTCCTATACAGTATTTAGTGTTTTATTCTTGTATTTTATGTCCTTCGTCTGTGAGACGATTTAGGTTCAAACTAAGTGCAACTTGCATCAAAACTCAACTAAGACTAAAACTAAAAGTGAAACAGCAGATGAAGGGAACGTTCAGGAGATGTCCCGTGGGGTCCCAGCGGCGGAGAAGAAAAGTCAACTCTGCTGTCAACTCTCCCAATTCCTATTTCCAGACTCGTTTTGGAGTTTATTTCTGTCGGCGCAGACGGTCCCATGATTCAATATGGCCGCTTGCCGGAGGAATGAAAGGCTCACTGATGGCGGGCGGGATGTGCGGCGCCCCAGGCACGGCAGGAATGGAGCCAGGAGATCCCCGAGATAGGCCGGCGTGCTCGCCGCTCGCCACCTCCCGCTGTGACGAACAAAAGCAAACATGTTTTTGGTGGCGGGGGGGGATTTGTGTCCGTCCTTCTCCCAGATGGAAGCAGACGACGAGGATGTGGGCGGGGTCTTGCCCAAGGGCCTCTTGTGTCCGTGCTTCTGCTGGGAAACGCCTTCTAAGACAACCTGACCAGGCCAGTTGCTAGAAATTCAATTCAATGCCCTGACAACTTCTCAGGGCATTGAATTGAATTTAAAATGACCATTAAGTTCAGGACTAACATTCTCATAGCTTAACTGTAACTTTTTGCTTAGAGAGATGCCAACATCTTTTAGTGCAAGAATAAAGTCGTACAGATACGAGAGTAAAGTCGTACAGATACGAGAATGAAGTCGTACAGATACGAGAATGAAGTCGTACAGATACGAGAGTAAAGTCGTACATTTACGAGAATAAAGTCGTACAGTTAGGAGAATAGTCGTACATTTACGAGAATAAAGTCGTACAGTTATGAGAATAAAGTCGTACAGTTATGAGAATAAAGTCGTACAGATACGAGAATGAAATTGTACAGTTAGGAGAATAGTTGTACATTTACAAGAATAAGGTCGTACATTTACGTGAAAAAAGTTGTACATGTACAAGAATAAAATTATTCATTTACGAGAATAAAGTTGTACAATTATGAGGGAAAAAAAGTTGTACATTTACGAGAATAACGTTGACATTTAGGAGAAAAAAAGTTGTACATTTACGTGAAAAAAGTCTTAAATGTTCAAGAATAAAATTATTCATTTACGAGAATAAAGGCATACTTTTACAATGATAAAATAATAAATTTATGAGAACAAAGTCGTACATTTTGAGAAAAAAAGTTGTACATTTATGTGAAAAAAGTAGTAAATTTACAAGAATAAAATTATACATATACGAGAATAAAGTTGTACATTTAGGAGAAAAAATTAATACATTTACAAGAATAAAATCAGAAATTCACCATAAAATCGTACATATACCAGGAAAAAAATTTGCACATTTACGAGAGAAAAAAAGTTGTGCATTTACGAGAAAAGTCATGAATTTACAAGAATAAAATCTTACATTTACGAGAATAAAGTCATACATTTACAAGAGCAACTTTATACATTTCCGAGAAAAAGGTCGTATTTTTACGAGAATAAAGTCGTACATTTATGAGGAAAAATAGTCATAAATATACAAAAAAACATCATACCTGTACATTTATGAGACTAAAGTTGTAAATTTCCGAGTATAAAATTGTACATACACGAGGAAAAAAAGTCATACATTTACGAGAATAAATTTGTACATTTACAAGAAAAAAGTCGTACATTTACAATAATAAAATCATGAATTTATGAGAATAGTCGTACATTTACAAGGAAAAGTCGTACATTTACGAGAACAAAAGTTGTACATTTATGAGGAAAAACAGGTGTGAATTTACGAGAAAGTTGTACATTTACGCGAGGGAAAAAAAAAGTTGAGACAAAACGTTGTGTATATTTACGAGAATAAAGTTGTACATTTACAAGAATAAAGTCATAAATTTACAAGATTAAAATCATACATTTATGAGAAAGAAATCTTAAATATTGGAGAAAAAATGTCATACATTTACGTGAGTAAAGTCATAAATTTAGGCGAATAAAGTTGTACATTTTTGCTCAGAGAGATGCCAACCAATGCCATTTGCAGTCATTGTTGTACGACATGCTAGCATTAGAGATCTGCCATTGTCCCCACTCATCAGCCACTACATTTGGTGCACTTGTTTACATTCAAGAGTGTTTTATTGTTTTTACATGTTAACATGAAAATGTGACCTAAACATTGCCTGTGCAGTTGATACACGTATCACAGTTCGACCCTTGAACAGATGTTTGTTTTCCCATGCGAACAAATGTTTCACAATGTCCAAAATGTTTATACAGTTCTTGTATTGGCTGGAATGCGTGCCAAATAAAGCCAGCGTGTGAAGACGACGTTCACGGGCTTTAAATGTTGGGACGTCTGACTTGTCGCGACCTCCGATGCTACGCCGAGTCGGGGTGTTTACCGATGACAACGCAGCTCAAGTATGCGGTGACACGCTGACTTGTGCAACTTGTGCTATGCGCCAACCACGGGGCGGGGGTGTGGGGGGGGGGGGGGTGCTTGCCTGACTGACTGGCTGGGGCGAGGGCCAGGAAAAGGGGTTTGGTGGGGGTTTCACATGGTGTTTTATGACTTCTTGCATTCTTCAATTATGAATTAGGACCCCGCTGTCCTGCTAATGCAGTGTTGCTCAATCTGACTGCATAGCATTATTTTTTTGTTTTGGGGGCGTTTTTAATTCTCCTAATATATAAACCTTCTATATATATATATATATATATATATATATATATATATATATATATATATATATATATATAGCACATTTCCAACAGTTGAACCACCCAAAGTACTGTGCAGCAGCCAATAAAACACAAAACATACCCAATAATAAAAAGTGCAATTGAAAACAATACACAAAAAATAACTGCACTAATAAAACAGTAAAAACAGTCAATAAAGATAAGCATTTTTTAGACATTTACTTTAGTACAGTACATTTTTCATATATATATATATATATATATATATATATATATATTTAAATTTAAGTCTTACAAATAATTAAGATTAAAATATGTGTATTTATTTTTTCATATTTAAGTTTTACAAATGTATCATATATATATATATATATATATATATATATTTAGAAATGTTAAATTAAAGTTTAGAAATCAAAAAATTATACAGTATATTTTTAAGTATTACAAAAAATAAACTTTTTTTGTAGTTAGTATAGTAAATTTGTATTCCAAATACATTTGGAAATCTTGTATTATCCACACTGAGCGGCCAAACAGTCAGAAGATCTGAGTTTGTATCTCCGTTGCAACACCTCTGTGTGGAGTTTGCATGTTCTTCCCTTGCGTTTTCTCCGGGTACTTCGGCGGGTATACTCATGGACCAGTCCACGTGTGCCCGGCCTCTCGCCTGAAATCGGCTGGGATAGGCTCCAGCTTAGCCGTGACCCTAATGAGAACAAGTGGTATAGAAAACGGATGGATGGATGTGTTCTGTACCATTATTTTTATGTACAGAATATGTCAATTTTATGGCATTTTTAAAATACATATTCAGCACTATTTTGGGTCTTGAGTTGAAAAAGCAACGTCTTTGTTTTGCGCCCCTCCACAGAAGTTTGTAGCGTTTTAAAAATGCTTAAAGATAAAGATCTGCTGGCACACGTGCCTTCCTATTCCACCTGCTGTCCATGAACGGTGGTCCCAAATGACGTTTGAGGATGCTAAGTGTCTTCTCCGTGTTTGTGCAGGCGCAGGTTGGCAGCATCACGGTTTGGCTCCGTGGCACTCTTGTGACCGGCTGCATTTCCTGGAATAAGCTGGAACCTGAGCCTTGAAAAGCACACCATGGAGCGCCTGTAGAACCCCTCCCTCCCCGCCGCCCCCTTCCACAGTCACCACCTTAAGTCGCCTTCCTCCTCCCTGTCGGGGCCAGCAGACACAAACAAATAAGGGCGACAAATCTTGGATCTGCCGCGGGAGAATTGTTATCTATTTGGGTCAGCCTCGTTGGGTGGCAGATTTAGTGTGTGTGAGTGGTTCCCCGTGCTAGGTGCCTGACCTAGGCACCTCAGCCATGAGACCCAAGACGTTCCCGGCAGCCCCCTATGTTGGCAACACGCGCCAGAGGCTTCAGGAGATCAAGGAGGGCCTGAAGCAGCCCGCCAAGCTGGTAAGCCAGGCCCTGCACGGGAGCGGCTCGCGTGCCGAGGGCGGCCGCCCGGCCGACTGCAAAGGCGGCAAGGACGCCGCTGGCCGGCAACAGCCCGTGCGACCACCGCAGAAGTTCAACAACTACCAGAATGCCCTGCGAGAGATCCGCAAGTCCCTCATGCCCTTCGCCAACGAGTCGGGTCCCTCATCCGGGTCGGGGCACCCAGCTGGCGAGGTGAACCGGCAGATGCTACAAGAGCTGGTCAACGCCGGCTGCGACCAGGCAAGTACTGCACTGCTTCTGTGTGCTTTGTGTGTTTATCCACGTTTTTAGGACACAAGCAGAGCTATGTGATGCTAAAGTGCTAACATGACACTCACATTTTTAACAGCAACATCATGCTAGGCTAGCCTTGTCACTGAAGAAAAACTAAATGATCAAACTTGCGGTTCCACGTTGGCAGCCGACTGACGGATGGTGGGCAGGGCTTTATTTTAAGATGTGTAGCAAAGCCTTTTAACAGATATATCTGTCCTCTGTGAAGCATAGTTAGCATACACGGAGTGGGCTCATCTCCCCAGGAGCGGGTCAGAGGCGGTGTCATGTCCATAAGTAAAGAGGTTTGCGTGCCTCCTCCCCAAATAAGTGAGGGAGATTATTTTATCATGTTGGGTGCTCATAAACGCATACTGCTCTTAGAAGGTCATTAAAAAGTTGCTTGAGGGCACCTTTTGGAGTGGTGCTTTTTCACTGATCTACGCAGTATCGTACGAGTATTAGGACCACATAAAAAAAAATTATCTGAGATCTCAAGAATAAAGTCGTACATTTAGAATAGAATAAAGTTCCACATTTACAAGAAAAGGAGGCGTACAATTACGAGAATAAAGTTGTGCCTTTACGAAAAAAAACTTGTGAATATATACCAGAAAAAACATCATACATTTACGAGAGAGTCCTAAATTTATGGGTATGAAGTCGTGCATTTACGAGCAAAAAGTAATGAAATTTCAAGAAAAAAATCGTAAATTTACGAGAATAGTCGGAAATTTACGAGAATAAAGTCACACGTTTACAGTACATGAAAAAAATCCTAAACCTACAAGAAAAATTGTACATTTGACAAAAAAAGTGATACATTTACAAGAATAAAATCATCCACTTACGAGAATAAAGTTGTACATTTTTCAGAAAAAAAATCGTACATTTACTTGGGGAAAAAAGTCGCATGTATCCGAGAAAAAAACGTTGTACATTTACGAGAATGGAGTCGCACATTTTTGAGAAAAAAGTCGTACATTTACAGGAAAACAGTCATAAGATTTCAAGAATAAAATCGTACATTTACAAGAATAACGTCATACATTTACATGAAAAAAAGCCGTACACTTACGACAAAAACATCAAACTTACAAGAATAAAATCGGACATTTACGAGAATAATGTTGTAAATTTAGGAGAAAAAACTGGTAAGTTTATGTTACAGGCATTGCCTGAGACTGCTATCAAAAGGGGGCAGTTATGTGACCTTTGGCCTTGGGCATGTGGAGGGGGTGGGGTAAGGAAGGCGGACGTGAGAAGGGCTAGCTAGCCTGTTGGTGCTCAACTGCTATATGTTTTGCTGCCACGTTGTAAATAAAAGCTTGCCTGAAGAGGAAAGTTTCCTTCCTTCCTGAAGATCTATGCTCTATTTTCCCTCTGACACGTACGACACATCACACCTCAACACTTTATTCTCATCCATTTAACACTTTATCGTACATTTACAACTTTCATCAAAGTCACAGATCTCCGATTATTATTTTTTTCTCAGTGTGGCCCTAATACTCCGTCGTAGTATAGAATGTGTTCATGGCTAGGAACGAGCTGCTCTTACGTAACAGCTTCCGCAGTGTGGAAATGTCTGATTGTCAGGTGGATTTTCCAGCCAGCTGAAGAAATATTGTTTACTTATAGCAGAGGTGGACCATATTGATTTGGAATGATATTTAACTCTTGAGTTGAGGCAAATGAGGTCATCGGTCGGATCCAGCAGTCCGTTATGTTCTAACCTCGGCTGATATTCACAGCGTGTGAGATGATGGAGATGGGGATGGAGAAAAAGCCGCTGGGCCACAATGGGGGCCCCTTCCTGGCCTCCACGGCCGCCGCCATTGTCAGCGCTGCAAACAGGAAGGCGACATTCAATGGCAGCAGGGCGGATCAGTTCCTTCTGTTCAAGCCCAGTCGCCACCCTGACTGTCGCGTCCCACCGCTCCCTGTCCCTGTCTGTGTGGCAGCGTCGGCCTCCATTTGATGTACAAATGTTTTGGGTCACAACTCATCTTGGCAATGAACAACTCCATCAAACACTTGTGGGATGAACTTGTAGGAAGTCCTCCAACGATGCCATAGTTTATGACCAGGCTATATTTTATTACAAAATTGCGTTAAAATTTCCCTACAATGCGTAACCTTCTGCACGCGACACTCCTCCACGCGCTCTCACTTCCTCCTTCCTGTCATGCAGGTCTTTGCCATCTATGATGCTTGCCGAGCTCTGATCAAATGCACTTCTGCCACCTTGTTTTATGGCTTAAAATTGTTCTGAAAGTGAAATGCATTAGTGGAGAGTTGCGTCATCACCTCCTTTTGCTTAAAAAACCCTAAAAGACGTGTAAATACGTTGTTGGGATCGGGTGTTCGGGTTTATAAAACCGTATAAATACGTCTTTGGTATTGAATTAGTTAATATTTCATATTTACTACTTTTCTTGTTAGATTATGACTTTTTTCTCTTAATATTTGGACTTTATTCTTGTAAAAATATATATATTTTTTTAATTTTTGCTGTTTTTTTTAAATAAAAATTTCCCAACTATTTAAACTTTCTTCTTGTAAATGTTTTTTTTTTTGCATAATTATAACTTTATTACGATAGTATTTTGACTTCATTCCAACAGCGACAACTTTGTTGTTTGGTTTGTGTTTCATTATATTGCAACTTTAAAAAAGTCGTTCTTTAATCTTTCACCTTTTATGCTACTAAAATGAGTATATTCCTCCTCACAATATTATGACGTCATTCTCGTAAAGGTAGGACTTTTTCTCGTTTTTTCTCTTAACATTTTAACTTAATCCTTGTCAAATTACGGCTATTTTTTAAGTTTTCCTGTTGAATTATATTTTAGAACGTTTCCATGGGTCAATGACAAAAACAGATGCTCGCACTTTGGACGCCCCGGATATGATGGCCTAATCAAGAAAATACTAAAAGATGAATTATTCACTAAGAAGTTGCAGCATTATTAAAGTCATTTTTAACCTTTATCCAGAGTTGAACCAATTTTTTTCGGAATTTTAAAAATATTTATTTATTAATAATAACTCGTTTTTGTATTTTACGACGGAGTGCTAGGGCCACATTAGGGAAAAAAATCTGAGATTATTATTATAGTCGTATAGTCTTATTATAGGACTTTATTCTCGTAAATTTACAACTTTCTCCATGCTAATCTGTTTGTGCTCAACTGTTCTGTTTTGCTGCCACGTTGTAAATAAAAGCTTGCAAGAGGAAATATTCCTTCCTTCATGAAGAGCTGTGCTCTATTTTCCCTCTGACACGTACGACACATTCTTTTAATGTGACTTCTTCTTTTCTCGTAAATTTACGACTTTATTCCCCTGACATTACAACTTTTTTTTCAATCAATTTGCATCTTTTTTTTGTAAATTTATAATTTTCATTCTTGTAAATTTACGACTTTTTAATATCTCGTGATATTACAACTGTTTTTGCAGAAATGTACAGCTTTATTCTTGTAAAATGTACGACTTTTTTCTCGTAAATTTTTGACTTTTTTTCCTGTAAGTTAACGATGCAATTCTTGTGATATTCCAACTCTTTTTTTGTTGTAAATTTGACTTCATTCTTGTAAATTTACAACTTTTTTTATCCTCTTTATTGTTTCAAATTTACGACTTTTTTTCTCGTAATTGTAATTTTTACCAGACTTTAACTTGTTTTTTTTTTTTTTTTGCAAATTTGACTTTATCCTTGTACTATTCTGACTTTTTTCTCATAAATTTACGACTTTACTCTTGTGATATTACGACTTTATTCTCGTGATATTATGACTTTTTTTCTCAGAAATTTACGGCTTTTTTCTTGTAAATTTATGACTTTTTCTCCGAAATTCATAGCTTTTTTCTTGTAAACTTATGACTTCGTTCTTGGAAATTCACGACTTTTTCTCCGAAATTCACGGCTTTTTTCTTGTAAAGTTATGACTTCGTTCTCGGAAATTTACGACTTTTTTCCGCAAATTTACGACTTCTTTTCTTGTAAATGTATGACTTTTTTTCTTGCAATTTTATGACTTTATTGTCGTGATATTATGACTTTTTTCTCGTAAATTTAGAACTATATTCTTGCAAATGTATGACTTTTTTTCTCTTCAATGTACGACTTTTTTCTCGCGATTACGACTTTATTTCCGTGATATGATTTCTTTTTTTGTAAATTTACAACTTTTTCTCACAAATTTACGACTTTATTCTCGTGATATTATGACTTTTTTCTCGTAAATTTACTGTACAAGAATAAAGTTGTAAATTCAATACTTTTTTCCTAATAAATTAATGACTTTTTTCTTGTAAATGTACGACTTTATTCTCATAGATTTGCGACTTTCTTCCCAATCTCGGATTGCCTTTTTTAAAATGTTGGCCCAATACCTAATTTGAAATACTTTTTGAAATATATTTTTGTAAAAACTGAAAACTTATCCGGCAAATTTGGCCTCTCCAGAACTGAGTAACGTTGGCTCATTCCCGCCACTTAAATCACTACACGCTGCAATAATGTTTTCTTTAGCTTGTGTTGGGACTTGAGGAAATACACTGCTTAAAAAAATTAGAGGAACACTTTGAAAAGACATCAGATCTAAACAAGGGGAAAAATGATGTTGAATGTCTTTCCTGATAATAATTGGGTGATGTATTACATTAGTAACAAAATTATGCCACATCATTTGATAGAAATGAAAATGATCACCCTATAGAGGGGGGAAATCAAAGACACCCCAAAAATGAAAGTGAAAAAATGATGCAGCAGACTGGTCCATTTTGTCGCATGTGCTCAGGTTGAACTTGCTCTCATCAGGGAAGAGCACAGGGCACCAGTGGTGTAGTTGCCAATTCTGGTGGTCTATGGCAAATGCCAATGGAGCTCTACGGTGCTGGGCAGTGAGCACAGGGCCCACTACAGGACGTCGGGCCCTCAGGCCACCCTCATGGAGCCTGTTTCTGGTTGTTTGGTCAGAAACATTCACACCAGTGGCCTGCTGGAGGTCATTTTGTAGGGCTCTGGCAGTGCTCATCCTGTTCCTCCTTACACAAAGGAGCAGATACCGATCCTGCTGAGGGTTGAAGGACCTTCTACGGCCCTGTCCAGCTCTCCTGGAGTAACTACCTGTCTCCTGGAATCTCCTCCATGCGTCCAGGTACCGCAGTGATGCCCTGGTCCAGATCTGGGAGGAGATCCCCCAGGACACCATCCGTAGTCTCATTAGGAGCATGCCCCCACGTTGTCAGGCATGCGTACAAGCACGTGGGGGCCACACAAACTACTGAGAATCATTTTGAGTTGCTCCAGTGACATTTTAGCTAAATGGACCAGTGTGCTGCATCATTTTTTCACTTTCATTTTTGGGGTGTCTTTGATTTCCCCCCTCTATAGGGTGATCATTTTCATTTCTATCAAATGATGTGGCATCATTTTGTTACTAATACATCACCCACTTATTATCAGGAAACATATTCAACATCATTTTCCCCCAGTTTAGATCTGATGTGTTTTCCAAGTGTTCCTCTAATTTTTTTGGCCAGTGTATTTCAACTGACTGAACACCCGGAGTACCACTTTTACACAAGATAATGTGTTGAATAGTCCTCAAAGCGCTTCAAGCCATTTGCGCTGCATTCCAGCAGGCTTTATTTGAACACAGCGTGGTCTGTGTTTTTTAAATAGGAAACTTGTTTTGGTGTCAGTCCTAAACACCCGCCGCCCTCCACTCACCGCTCACACCCGACTCTTATCAGCCGACCTCGTCTTCTCCTCTCCAGCTGCAAATTAGCCAGCAAACTGTCTCGTTGCATAACCAACTTTTTTTTTTAAGGAGGAAATGTTTTAGAGGGGGAGAAAAGGGGGGAGGCGGGTGGGAGTGGTATGCCACGCATTGAGATGACAGGAAAGGATGTGTGCGTGTGCGTGCGTGCGTGTGTGTGTGTCCTGCCTACATTTTTCTTTTCCGTCCCCAGAGTGCTTCCCGCACACAGAATCAGCCGTGGTGGATTTTATGTAACGACGACGCCAACAGGATGTGACTTGCTAGTGTGTGTGTTTATTGTTTGTGTGTTTGTGCACTATAATGTCTTGGCGAAGGATGGACAAAGGAGGGCGGTGAGGGCCTTTGAGTAGGAAGACGATGACAGAGACGGCGCCAGTGTTTCTCCTACACACATTCATTTATTTGGGCCGGTACGCCATGAGTAAATTTAATAGATTCGGCGCTACCTGTTGGCCCTCGCTCACAAAGACATTAGAGTGGGCACCGCCTGTGAATGTCGCTTGTCGTTCCAACTCCTTACAGAAGATGTCGTCGTAACTCATGATTCTTAATAATAATAATGGATTCCGTTTTACTGCGCTTTTCAAGGTACCCCAAGCACTTTACAATGAAGTGAATGAAAAATGTAATTCATTTTTATATTTAATTTTCATTTATGCATGCAATTATCATTTTCTTGACAAAACGCCTTTATAAATTCCTCTAAAATGCACTTTGGACATGTAATTATGTGTATTAATGTTTGAAACGATGACATTGCCGATTTAAAAAAAACAAACAACAACCAAACAAAAAAAAACGTACACATTGACTTAAATAAAAAATATAGATAAATTAAATAAATACATAAATGAAAGCATTTAAATTAAAAAAAACAAAAAATAAAAATGACTTAAAAGTGTAAAAAAATAATAGTAATTATAAAAATGACTTAGGTAAAAATATAAATGAATTAAATAAAGGCATAAATGATAGCATAAAAGGAAAAATTAAAAAGTAAAAATGACTTCAATAAAAGTGTAAAAAAGAATTTTAAATAAATACATATAAAAGTGACTTAAGTATAAATGAATTAAATAAATACATAAAGCACTGATAAAAATATAAAAAAATAAAAAGTGTAAAACTATTAAAAATAAGTTTGAAAAACAACTTGAGTATAAATCAATTAAATACAGTCAAACCTGTCTGTAGCGGCCACTAAAGGGAAACGGCAAAAGTGGCCGCTATAGGCAGGTGGCCGTTATAGACAGGTTGACGGCCATGTTGAATTTTTATGCGCACATATTGACATGTCTGTGATTAGAAGCTTGTTGTATTTGCAGGTACGTATAATTACACTGTTACATGTTGACCAGTAGAGGGCACTGTGGGACTGCGGATAAAAGTTAATAAACTAGGTTAATAAACTAGGTTAATAAACCGCTGTTAATAAAGCGATTAAAGTGCATCGGCGACGTGAGTCTCTCCTTCCCCACAACAAGCGGCATTACAGTAGTGACCAGTGCACACCAGGAAATAAACGGTGTCACTGTCTGCAACACACTCTAAAGAAGACGGCTTTTTTATGTGGAACAACTGACAGTTTGTGTGGATGTTGTGAATGATTGTGACTGAGCTAGGACTCAGTAATTAAAGTCTACACACGACGGCTTCATTGATTGAAAAACGAAATTTTTTCGTGCATGAAGCTTCTGCTTGAGTTGGCATTTTGGCCGCTACATGCGGTCAGATATTGACCAACGGAGACAAAATGGGTGGCCGCTGGCCGCATTGGACAGGTGACCGCTATACAC
The DNA here is from genome assembly GCF_027744805.1 of Dunckerocampus dactyliophorus. Classification (NCBI taxonomy): domain Eukaryota; kingdom Metazoa; phylum Chordata; class Actinopteri; order Syngnathiformes; family Syngnathidae; genus Dunckerocampus; species Dunckerocampus dactyliophorus. Next base: position 3,197,611 of record NC_072827.1, read on the forward strand.
AGGGTTTATAACGCGTACATTTTCTGCGGGGGATTTGTCAGTGGCCGCTATAGGCAGGTGGCCGCTAAGACAGGTTTGACTGTATATAAATGAAAGCATACATAAAAAAAAAAGAGACAAAAGTATAAATGAATTAAATGCATATATGAAAACATAAATATAAAATATAAGAAATAAAAATGACTTAAATGGTGTAAAAAAATGTAGGTGTAAAAAATTAAATAAAAAATAAAAATACTTAAATAAAAGTGTCAAAAATAAATAAATATGACTTAAATAAAACTGGATTGCAACTAAAATACCACTGGAAAATGTGGGTCCCAGGTTGAGACCAGTTGAGAACCCCTGATCGAGTCAATGAAAAAGGTCAGACGTGTTTAAGGTTGGTTGGCCTTGGGTTTGGCGGCTATCTTGACGAGGGCGCCCATGTGACCTGCATACATGCGACAAGAGGCAGAAACTCGACCAGATTGCAAATACCTCAAATTCCTCACTTCCTGGCCTGCGGAATGTGGGGAGCATCTGTCGCCGTGGCAACAGGGTCACTGGGGCGGGCCTCCGAAGTCCAAAGCACACAAACATCTACGACTTGGGACAGGACGACATGCTTGCTTTGAAACCAAACCAGAAATCAGCTTTTACAGAGATGCAAATGCTCACTTTTGATTGACACGCTCAGATAATTATTGGTTTGACCATATGTTTATTACGGTGGTGGTAGTTTGCAGTGGTGCAGAACTTTACTACATCATCATGAGCGGCGAATCCTAACGTTTTGTTTTCTGTATTTAGCTACATAAGCGGGTTTTGTTTTCATGATAGATCTCTTTCACTGGATCTCCTCGTAGGGTTTCTGTAGTCGCTGAATGTCACAAATCACCCACACGCTGTAGGCACGGCACTCCAAAGATTCAAGATTCATGAGTTTTATTGTCATATGCACAGTAAAACTGGTGGTTCTGATATGCAATGAAATTCTTTTTCTGTTCATTCTCCCAAAAAAGAAAGAAAGAAAAAAACACAAGAAAATGAATAAGAACAGAAGAAACATAAATCCCAATACATTAAGCAACAGGAGCACAAAGTGGAACTTATCAGAAGAATTCTCATGTCTGGTGACCTTTGACACACTGACCAAGCTCATTCCAGCCATTAAGAGTGAGAATTAAACTTGCATCGTAAATCTGATATAGTGCATAGCCAGTCAGGGGGAAAAAGGACAAAAATCTGATGCATTGGCACCCGCTTGCATTCTCTGCTGGCTATGCCACACGCACACACACAGTATGTGCCCACAAACATCCAGGCTGTTGATGTTTGTGTGCACATTTCATTTCCAAGCTTCAAAAACTCTTCCCAGCTAAATGAATGTGCACAGAGAACACAGTTCTCAAATTCCTCAAAACAGCTGGATGGCACGCTCGGGTGGCGGGCGTCCTTCAGGGCTCATGTGGAATTACACACTCCTGATCAAAGCTTTACGACCAGCTGAAAAAAGTAATGTAAATGCAAAAAGAAGAAATACGAGTGAGACATTTATTGCAAACACGCATTAACATGAAAGAGGCTGTTCATCAGCTGATCAAAAGTTTAAGACCATAGCTTAAAAAAAACAAAACAAAAACAAAAACCTAAAATCGAAATAAAATGTAGAAAAAAGGACTAGGTAATGAGTAGCTGTGCCATTCTTGTTAATCACCTCAAAAATTGGTTCTGGCATGCTTGAAGCCAGTGTTTCCAGGAGGCTAGTGGGAATGTTGCTCCAGGTGGTCAAGATGGCTATACGGAGGGCATCCACTGACTGGAACTGATGTCCATTTTTGTACATTTCCCTTGGCATCCATCTCCATATTGTCTGGATTGGATTTAGATGAGGGGAACACGCAGGATGGTCCAAAAGAGTGCGCTTATTCCTTTTGTGAAGTGCATCGTTGTCCTGTTGAAAAAGCCAGTCATTACCCCACAGACGAGGGCCTTCGGTCATGAGGGATGCCCGAAGGAACATCTCTACATAGCCGGCTGCCGTTTGACGCCCCTGCACCACCTGAAGCTCCATTGTTCTGTTGAAGGATCATGACGACGCCCCCCTCCACTGTGCCATGTGGAAAACATCTCAGGTGGGATCTCCTGGTCTTGGCAGTAACGTTGGAAGCCATCAGGACCGTCAAGGGAGAATAAAACTTTCTTCCACCCTTCAATGTCCCATGTTTGGTGTTCTCATCAAAATGATCTTAAACTTTTGATCAGCTGATGTACAGGGTTAGGGTTAGGGTTTGCAATAAATAGCTTTTTTGTCTCACTCCCATTTCTTCTTTTTGCATTTTGAAGCTCTACTCAGAACCTCCTTGAGATCCAACAGTGCAAAATGGGCATACTTGCCATTTTTAAACGGGTCTTACAATTTTGATCAGGAGTGCACATGAGGACAGAAAGTGTGTGTTTTTGTTGTGTATAATAAGACACACTGAATCAAACCAGTCACATCAGCTGATCCTAATCAAGCATTTTGCCATGGTGATGATGAATGTTTACCAAACTGTGTGTGTGTGTGTGCGCGTGTGTGTGCGTGTGCGTGTGTGTGTGTGTGTGTGTGTGTGTGTGTGTGTCCGGCAGCTGACATTACCAACATTTTTAGCATCGCTGACCTAAATATCTCTGCCCTGCCCACCTGTTGGAGTTGCACTCTTGGTGTGGAATTTGTATAAAATTAGTAAAATACAACAAAAATATAATAATCATGCTGAGTAGACATGATGGCATGATTGTTGCGTCCCCTGATTTTTTTTCAACAGCTTGGATTTGTCTTTTTTACCGTTGATTCCGGTGTGTCGCACCCACTAAATTTAGAGGAAAAAACTGATTGTACATGTATAAGCTACACATGTCTACGTCATAAAATGGCATATTGTGGCGCGCACGAGTCCGTGAGGACCAGTTAGCTCTTTATTTGACAGGAGCCAATCATGAGCTATGCAAAAAAACCCGAGTTTGTCAGCCTATTGGAAATTGCAGGAGGTCATTACTCAATATAACAGTCTGACCCACTGTGTCATCTTACACTCTAAAGGTATACCTCAGAAAGATAACATGTACAAACATGTACCAATAGGAGTTTAAAATGAAAAAAAAAAGGATTTTAAAGTTTTTTGCATAATGCACTTTCTTTGAGCAAACAATTTTGTAGGAGAAGCACAGAAAATGGTGTGTGGCACTGCAATGCTGCCTCTGTCCACCAGAGGGAACCAGAGAACCCGGAGCCCAAAACCCCAGAGGGAGGCTGACATCATTGCAGCGCCCCAATTAACGTTTTTTTCAGATGCAATGCTTTGTAGGAAAACTTAAAAATGTTGGGTTTTCCATTGCAAACTCATATTGGTACATGTTTGTATATTTGTCAGGTACACAAATTTAGTGTTGTTAGTAAATTGCTGTTAAAGATGACACCGTGAGTCAGACTATGTTTTTATACTGGTATATATACTGACCTCCTGCGATTTCCAATGGGCTGATAAGCTCCTTGTGAGTGCCCTGATAGCTCGTGATTGCCAAAGAAAGAGCGACCATTCCCTCACTGACTCACCAGCGGCACAGTATTTAAACAATTAGTAGTAGTTCTGAAGTAAAAGAGATGTCACGAGATTAGAATTTAGCCATAAATTAGCCACAACGTATATATACAACAAAAGGTGGCGAGAAATATTTCTATATTGAATAAAGCTAAATATGTTCTTGATCAAAAATCACTGCACACTCTGTACTGTTCCTTAGTATTAGCATATCTAGCGTATTGTGTGGAGATATGGCGTAATCATTACAAAAGCAATCTTCATTCACTCACTGTATTGCAAAAAAGATGGTGAGGATCATTCATAATGCCAAGTATAGACAACATACAAACCCTTTATTTTTAAAATCACATATTAAAATTTGCAGATTTAGTATTCTTTCAAACTGCTCGAATAATGCATGAAGTTAATAACTTCTTACCCAAAAACCTCATACAGTATTTCTCTATCAGAGAGGAGAAATATGATCTCAGAGGAAAATGAAACTTAAAACATTTATATGTGAGAACTACGCTGAAAACCCACAGCATTTCTGTATGTGGAATTAAATTATGGAACGGATTGAGTAAGGAACTCAAACAATGTACAGAGATGAGCAAATTCAAAAAACAACACAAGCAGTTGATGTTTGCTAAATACAAAGCAGAAGAGTCTTGATCATCACAATGATTATTCTGTCAGGTTTGGGGTTTTTTTTAAGTTTTGTTTTTTTTAAATTTATATTTATTATATATATACTGTATATATATATATATTTTGTCTTCTTACTGTTATTATGTATTATTATAGAAAACATGACATGGAAAGCAGGAAGTGAACAACAGGTACTGTACTAGATGTAGATGGATGGGGGGTAGGATTAAATAAGCTTTGCTTCTTCCTACTCCTTTTGGACAAATGGAATTGTGAAAGGATGATTCATGAGATGTATTCCATTGGAACCTTCATGTTCAAATAAACTAAACCAAAACAAACTAACGTTGTATAAGCGACTCATACACCGGAATTTACGGTATGTTTTACATCATGCAACTAAGGGCTGTTTGGAGAAAAAAGATACGCCATTACTTTGGATTAAAATCTCATCTGGCAGCATATTTTCTCTCTCTGAAATGGTAAAAAAAAACAAAAAATCAGCCAGACGTGAATATTTAGGGTGGTGCATTCTTTTAATGACAGGAAACTCCCATTTCTACAAAATGTGCCGTGCTGGCTGCCTCACACGGAATCTCTCTGGGCTGTGCCACACTTCCTTTTTCTTTGTCAAAGTGCAGACCTATCCCATCCGTCTCTGGAATGCAACGTGTAGCAAAATTCCTTCGCGTTATCTCCGCTATTATCATAATGGTATCCCAAAAAAATGGTTCTGATCATAAAAGGAAATTTGGCATGTCAACCAAAATCCTCAGTTGCTTCTATAACGTCGACAGGTCAACGTATGCCATCAAAATGATCACGTCGGGCATGCGCTGGCTAAATCGTCAAGGTGTGACAGGGCCTTTAGGTGCACTATGGAAAGTGTCCTTACCGCCTCCATCACTGTTTGGTACGGTAACTGTACAACACGTGATAGGAAGGCACTCCAGCGGGTGATCAAGACCTCACAGAACATTGTTGGGGCAGCCCTCCCCTCACTGCAAGACATTTATAAATCTAGAGTCCTACGCAGAACACACAACCTCATCAAGGACAGCACACATCCACAACACTCATTATTCACACTCCTACCGTCAGGCAGACGCTACAGGAGTTTGAAGTCCAGGACCACAAGGCTGGCAAACAGCTTTTACCCACAGGCCATCAGGCTCCTCAACGAAGCACTCACACACGCCGCACGCAACACAAACACACACACTCATAACACTCATAACACTGAACATATTATTGTTGCTTTTAATTTATTGGTATTAATGTCTCTGTTGTCGTTGCTTTTAATTTATTGGTATTGGTGTTTCTTCTGTTCTTATTGTTTTTCTTGTGTTTTCTTTCTTTTATTTTAGGGCGAATGAACAGAATAAGAATTTCATTGCGTAGTATAACCGCCTGTTTTACTGTGCATATGACAACAAAACTGTTGAATCTTGAATAAAAGACAGCCGTGATGGATGGTTAGAGCAGTGAGGACGTGTTAAATGTTAACCTTCATGCCAGAAGGCTCCATTGAAACACTGAAACGGGATGGGAAGGAGCACGCCCCTGCTGCACAGCTGTGACGACCAAATCGTTCCACATGTGCAACAACAACACTTGGCGCAAATTATTATGTGTCAAAATGACAGTTCCCTCACAGCGAGAGCAAGGATCAGCTCACTTTTCCCGTCGTTTAGGCATGACCTACATTAAGGAGAGAAAAAGGAATCACTCCCAAACCGCAAATTAAAATTCCCATCTTCTGTCATTTGACCCACTTCTGCTGTGTGTGTGTGTGTGTGTTGTGTGTGTGTTGTGACAAGCGCAGGAAATCAGTGTTATGTGAACTTTGGGAATGTCCCTTTGACCTTCATCCTTGGAGGGCCTTCCACGCAGGACATATGGATATAGACAACCTACAGCCTGCGTTTGGAATATCTTTTTCTATAGATAACTGGAATAAACAGCTACATTACATTACAATAGATTGATTGATGGACATACCGATAGACTAGTCTACTATATTAATCCCAGGAGGGAAATTAACGTCAAACACTCCAGATTTGGCACTGCTTTGCTCATACAAAAAGGAAAAGCTGTAGAAAACTCCCAAATATCATCACCTGTGTCATATGAGTTTGTCAGTTCATTTTTATGGAGAGTTAGTTCCAAATCATCGCATCCTTCAACATTGCCTTTTTTACCTTCACTTTTTCTTTCCTTCTTCCCCTCAACATTTTTTTTATTTTTTATTTCTGTTTATTTGCGAAAAGATGTCAAGCATAACTTTCACTTTGACACAAATATTTTTTGCTTTTGTGACAGCTCAAATATCTAAACAACACAAAAAGGGGTTGTTTACATCAAAATAACAATTTATAATTTATATTAGAATTAATTATAATTATTATAATTTAGATTATAATTTATAATTTTCACATTTGGAACTGAACTATGTATGTGCAAGCGTGTGGAGATTTGCGTCATCACCTCTTTTTGCCTCTCACGCAAAAAATACGTAAAAGACGTATAAATACGTTGTTAAGTACCTCTTCACATGAAGAGCACCTGCACGGCGCAAGGAGTACAGTGCTTAAGAGAGATAGACATTAAGTTGTTCAGTCAGCAAAAGATACATTGAATATCCAGAGATGGGTGGCGCAATACTTTAAGGAAGAAGCAGTTGAATTCTGATGCTGATTGTGATAAAGGTGGGGTTTAAGGAATGTATTTTTGCCATTAAAGTCCGCTTGCATGAACCCCGCAGATCCAGCAGCTGATACAAACCTGATAATGAGCATGATTGCCACCTACAGGACTGGAGTGGAACTGTAACCATATTGTGTTTTGTGTCCCACAGGAAATGGCCATCCGGGCACTGAAGCAAACGGGAAGCAGGAACATTGAAGCGGCGCTAGAGTACATCAGTAAAATGGGCTACCTGGACCCCCGCAACGAGCTCATTGTCCGCGTCATCAAACAGACGTCGCCAGGTACGCAATCGTGACCAATCATGACCCACCATCACAAGGCCTTTTTCTGACTGGTGTGGTAACATTAGGCAACGTCCTTATGTTTATTTGGTGCTGTTTTAGGAAAAGCAGGTATGCCCCCTTCAATGGACCACCGTCCTGCAATGGAGGCCTCAGGTGATGCAACAGGTGCTATGCCCCCTTACCACCCAATGGGGGCCCCCATGTATGAGGGTGTACCTGGTTATGGGCCAGAGGGACCTTACATGAGTCCTCCCCCTGTCATGAACTACATGATGCCTCCATCTGGGGCAGCACAGGGTCCCCCAATGGGGAACCCATTGGGTCGTCCTCCCAGTATGGGCAGCTACACGCCAGTGATGGCCACCCAGAGTAACCCCGCCAACACCATGTACCCTCCTGGGGCCCAACAGAAAGGCTATCCTGGCGGCATTGAACAGCACGGGCCCATGATGAGCTACAATGTCCCCAGTCAACCTCTGCAGCTCCAGCCACAGCCCCCGGGGGCCCCCGTTCCAGGCCAGCACTATGACTATGGCCATACCAGGCCTCACTTAATGGAGCCTGCAGGCTATGGAGTCAAGAGAACCGCATCCTTTCAAAACAAGATGGCACCCTCAGACAACTATGTCAACATGCAAGGTAAAGGCGCCATGGGCCAGAACGGGCCAGGAGGAGGTGGGGGAGGGTACCCTGCAACTCTCTACCTGCCCTCTCACTCACACCCGCGCCAGGCAAGCCCAACCTCCCACCAAGTTCATATGATGTCCCGTTCACCAGGTGGGGTGCCAGCCATGGGCCCGGACTTCCCCGATCTTCCCCAGGGGTTAATGACACCTTCCAGGGCTAGCCTCAACCTGGACTTGTATGAGCACCACTGGGCGGGGCCTCCAGGTCCTGAAGGGGCCCCCCCAGCCAGGCAGCCACAACCCCAGGGGCCCTTTAGGGGTGAGGTTCGTGTTCCTAGCAGAGCCAACTCATTCAATAGCCGCTCCGCTGTATCCAACGGGGTTCGCCCAGCGATGACCGCACCCCCTTCTGGTGGAAAACCGGAACCTTCCCTGGGCCCTCCCAACACCATCACAGCTGTCACATCTCCACCCATCCAGCAGCCAGTCAAGAGTATGCGGGTGATGAGACCGGAGCCCAAGACGGCCGTGGGACCGTGTCACCCCAGCTGGATGACTGCACAGGCCCAGGATGCATCAGAACCGCTGGCCTACATGCCAGAAGAGTCTTACTCCCTGGAGCCCCCACAGGAGCCCCGCTGCCCACCTCCGCCTTACCCCAAAAATCTGTTCATGGCATCTGGCGAGACCGGGGCCCTGGAGGGTGCTGGCGCCATCAGCAGGGCTCAGGATCTCAGCAATGCTGCTTCCAGAAGCGCACACAGCGGCAGTGGAGGGAGCGGAAATACGGACGACGGAGACCAGCAGGTGAAGGAGAAGACAAAAGTCAGCAAGGGAGACAAAACCCTCAAAGACAAGAAGCAGATCCAGACGTCGCCCGTGCCGGTGAGGAAGAACGGACGCGACGAAGAGAAGCGAGAGTCCCGCATCAAGACCTACTCGCCTTTCGCCTTCAAGTTCTACATGGAGCAGCACATTGAGAACGTGATGAAGACCTACCAGCAGAAGCTCAACCGCCGGCTTCAGCTGGAACAGGAGATGTCCAAGGTAAGGAAACACTCATCCACCCTTGTAGTAGGGATGAACGTGTCCCAGTAAGGGGTAAACACAGAGACGTTGGAAAGGCGTTGCTTGACAGAACAAGCATATGAACTACAAATAGTCGACCAAATGGTGTGTAAAGTATTAGCTCCCTCGTGCTAACTTTTTCTCTCTTTAGAACGCACAGAAAAGAGAAAAGCACATATGCTCATGTTTCACATGAGGATTGTGGATGATGGGCAAAATTCCCCCAAAAAAGTGAAGTTTTCCTTTAAGGCTTTGACGCAGCACATAGCAGACATTCTAAGCGTGAATATCCACTGTGGAGGTTATTTGACAAGGACAAGATGAACAATGTGAAACTTTTCTTGCATGGAGCAGGATTTCGTCTTTATATCATAGAAATCAAAAATGAAATCACTTGGAAATGTATCAAGGCTGGCAAAATTATCGCGTTTGTTTTTATTTATCATGCAATTCATTGATTTATTGATTATCCTGGCAGGCCTGACGTACCTGCAGCACGATAATATGCAACTGCAGACGTGCTGAATCAGCCCAGATTATAATTTCACCGACTGTATTGGTCCATTATGATTGGCTGGAGACCAGGCCAGAGTGTATCCCGCCTCTCACTTGAAGACAGCTGGGATAGGCTCCAGCATACGCTCAGTTCTAGTGAGGACAAGCCATCCATCCACCTTCTTCCGCTTATCCGAGGTCGCATCGCGGGGGGCAGCAGCCTAAGCAGTGAAGCCCAGACTTCCCTCTTCCCGACTACTTCATCCAGCTCCTCCTGGCGGATCCCGAGGCGTTCCCAGACCAGTTAAGAGACATAGTCTGTCCAAGGTGTCATGGGTGCCCGCATTTTGGCCGCCACCTAGCTCGCTCTGCACCCAACCCCTTTGGCCCATCCCACGACTGGTGAGCTCATGAGAGGGGGGGCCCACGTTACCCTTTCGGGCTGTGCCCGACCGAGTCCCATGGGTGCAGGCGCAGCCACCTCCAGGCCTGGCTCCAGAGGGGGTCCCTGTGACCCACGTCGGGGCGAGGAAAATCTAGGTCCAATGTTATTTCATTCACTCTTTGTCTGGTCCCTGTCATGAAAGCCCCTGACAATTTAGCTCCTAGGACCTTTGGGACACGCAAATTCTTCACTCCTCCACGATAAGGTGGTGGCCCAGGAAGGAGTAGTGAGGAGAAGCAGTACAGAAAATGGATGGATGTACTTTTTATTTAGTCCCATGCAGATGTTTGTGCCACATAGAAATGTACAGCTTTCCAAATTGTATCGTTATTTGGATTATTTGTGAATTTACCAAGTCTAACCTGTCTTACTTTTTGCAGTAGGAGAGCACGTTAGTTTAGTTGCCGACTGCTCATGATTTTTTAAAATTTTTTTTACATTTTTCTGCACTTGACTGTAAAATTAAATGACTTTTTCTATAACTTGCGTTGCAGTATTTGTAAAATCACAGTAAAAGAGTAGCATGTGTTCATTCATCGCACAAGATGTCAGAGCTGCTGCACATGTCAGGCGGCATAGATGATATGTGGCTTAAAATGGGGGTTTGAGATTCTGTGCTGAAGAGTTCACGCTTTTAGTCTCTTCTCCTCCGACCCCCTCCGCAGTCATTTGCGAGACATTTTCAGGACCAGACAGTTTATGACCAGAATTGTGACCCTCTTCTTTGCTCTCCTGGTCTACCTGCGCAGGCTGGCCTGTCCGAGGCGGAGCAGGAGCAGATGAGGAAGATGCTCAACCAGAAGGAGTCCAACTACAACAGGCTGCGACGCGCCAAAATGGACAAATCCATGTTTGTCAAAATCAAAACGTTGGGGATTGGCGCCTTCGGGGAGGTGTGTTTAACGCGTAAGGTGGACACCTGCGCACTGTATGCCATGAAGACCCTGCGCAAGAAAGACGTCCTCAACAGAAACCAGGTGACGTCCTCTCGAAGAGTCGTTGATGTGTGTTTTGTTCGTGTTACTGACGTAGAGCACTGCTGTGGACACAGGTGGCTCACGTGAAGGCGGAGCGCGACATCCTTGCGGAGGCGGACAACGAGTGGGTGGTGCGTCTATACTATTCCTTCCAGGACCGTGACAGCCTCTACTTCGTCATGGACTACATCCCCGGGGGAGACATGATGAGCCTGCTCATCCGGATGGGCGTCTTCCCCGAAACTTTGGCGTGCTTCTACGTGGCCGAGCTGACACTGGCTATTGAAAGCGTCCACAAGATGGGCTTCATCCACCGCGACATCAAGCCAGACAACATCCTCATTGACCTGGACGGACACATCAAGCTCACCGACTTCGGCCTGTGCACGGGCTTCCGATGGACTCACAACTCCAAGTACTATCAGAAAGGTGAGCGGCATTTGTTGGATCCCATTAGATTGTGCGGATGCTACACTCCGACTCTCACTTGTATGTTTTTGGAATGACTTACTGGGCACCCTTGTTGTGTCTCCAGGGAGCCACGTGAGACAGGACAGCATGGAACCCAGCGACTTCTGGGACGACGTGTCCAACTGCCGATGCGGCGACCGACTGATGACGCTGGAGCAGCAGGCCAATCGGCAGCACCAGCGCTGCCTGGCTCACTCGCTGGTGGGCACGCCCAACTACATCGCCCCCGAGGTGCTCCTCCGCAAAGGTGGGCTGCAGGAAGCGGCATCTTATTCGGTCCCCTTAAAGGTGACAGGCAGTAACGTGTGTCTATGTCACCAGGTTACACCCAGTTGTGCGACTGGTGGAGTGTGGGTGTGATCCTGTTTGAGATGCTGGTGGGGCAGCCGCCCTTCCTGGCCCCCACTCCCACAGAGACCCAGATTAAGGTCAGTACCAAAACAAAGGTTGCATACTGAACAATCTGATGCCGAACACATGTACCATTATGCTGCTGCTGTAAGGACATTGTAGGTATTCAGTGTTTCCAATCACAAGCACAGCTCAAATGAGACTGTTAGTAGACCCATGAACACAAAATCTGGATTTTACCGTGTTGCTGTTCTGTATAAACGGCACTTCTCCCGCCCTGTTGTGTTGGAAGCAATTGTCGCTGCCTGACAAGTACTTTAAATGTCACACCAATGCTGCGGCTGACGTGATGTGATTGTGTTCCGCCAGGAGCACACACAGTCACGGCAAAGTCCTGCTTTGCTGGGTTGTGCGTAAAAGGCACATGTGGGATCTTCTGTTGCAGGATGTCTGTGTGAAAGGGGCTAACGAAATATGTGACTGGACATTATGTGTGCACCTGTCCTCAGGTCATCAACTGGGAGAGCACGCTGCAGGTGCCCGCGCAGGTCAAACTGAGGCCGGAAGCCGTCGACATCATCGCTCGCCTCTGCTGCTCGGCGGAGGACCGCTTAGGTGCCAATGGCGCCGGAGAGATCAAGGCGCACCCCTTCTTCAGCAAGGTGGACTTCTCCAGCAACCTGCGGCAGCAGCCTGCCCCCTACCGGCCCAAGATCGCCCACCCGATGGACACTTCCAACTTTGACCCCGTGGAGGAGGAGGGCGGGCCGGGCGCCTGGAGCGACAGCGGCGACAGCACCCGCGCTTTGGATGCCCTCTGCTCCCCGCACGGCAAGCACCCCGAGCACGCCTTCTACGAGTTCACCTTCCGCAGGTTCTTCGACGACAACGGCTGCCCCTTCCGCTACCCGAAACCTCTGGAGGCCGCCGGCAGCATGGACCCGGAGGAGGAAGAGGAAGTAGAGGAGGAGGAGGAAGAGGAGGAGGCCGGGGAGGGGTGTGAGCCCGTCTACGTGTAGACCAGCCAACCTCCCACCTGTCACTATCGCTTCTTATCTCTGACTGACTCCCCCATCGCACGCGACCAAAAAGCAACATTCTGCCACACATCCGGCGTCAGGCTTGCAGAGTCTGGTAAGAATGTCACAGAAAATGTGGGAATCCCACGCGGCTGCTCCTGGTTCTTCCTTCCATTCCGCGCTTTCTTTCATCCTCGTCTTACGCGTGACTGAAACGACTCCAAAGTGACTTTCTTTTTTTTTTTTTAAAGAGTGCTTTTACACTGAAATAACACACATGTGAACAGGAAGTCAGTGGGACTGAACCAAAGCAAATCACAAAAAGGAGGGTGACGCTTGCTAGCTTTCTGTGGAAAGTTTATTAGCAGGGGACAACACAAAACAACACAAACTTACTCTCTCGGAATTGAGTTAGCCATTTTACGTGGCGTTTTCCAACACTTCCAAATATGACAAACACACACCGCACATACACGCACATTCCACTTCCACAGCTGATATATAATAAGCGTAAAATACACTTTCTAAGGCTCAACAAGAGACAGGTGTGACACATTCAACATCCCACAATCTAACGTTGGTCTTCTTCTATGACAGCTGGTTTCAGGTAGCACGAGAGAGCGTTGTCGCCACCTGCTGGACCATTGATAGACACCCCTTCAGAATGAAAACGCAAGATTAAGACCCGCGACCCACTGAAAGGTCTGATCGGGAGCCACTGGTTGAGAATCATTGTCATACAAAAATGTTTTAACCCAGGGGAGTCCAAAGTGGGGGGCTCATTTTTTATTGGTGAGACGAGACGTGCGCCCTCGTTGACTTGGGCCACCGACCGCCACTACGCATGCATGTGCAAAAAACAGCAGTTGTCAGTGTCGTAACCTCTAAACAATGCGACCCTTTTGAAGGAGAGTTGAGTCTTTGGATAAAATAACCCAATGTTAATGTTTTTGTTTCACACCACATCAGGGGTCTCAAACTGCGGGCCATTTGCGGCCCACCAAATCGTATCTTGCGGCCCGCGACTGGACATCAAAGAGTAGTGTAACTGCAGCCCGCAACATCCGGGCAAGCTCAGCGTTACTTCCATACTTCCAGGGGCAAGTAAACACCAACACTGAACTAACAGTGGTGTTATCACATCGATGTATTGGGAATGGTATCGTATCGTGAGATTCCCAGCCCTACTCCCAATACTTGATGCGGCCCAGCCTCACCCACACTCCACCTCCACTGGTCCCCACTGAATTTGAGTTTGAGACCCCTGCACTACATCCTATTAAACGACGATGATGCTATTCACGTGTGTTAATGTATGTTAACGATGGCAGAGTCGTAATATAATGCTGTTTCATGTTGTTAAGGATCGCGATACGTTCATGTAAATATCATCATAAATTGTAAACGCTGTCCTTTAATAGGTTGGGGAAAAAGCTACATTTTATTATACGTATGAAGTGAATTGAATTCATTATATGACATGAATAGCATCACAGTATATCGTAAATGTTATCATTTAATAGACTGTAGTGTCAAACCTGTATATTAAATGACAAAATGCATTAGCAATGGGTCATTTGGTCTAAAATAGGGGCGTCCAAAGTGCGGCCCAGGGGCCATTTGCAGCCTGCGGCTGTTTTTTTATTGGCCCGCGGCACATTCAAATTCAACAAGAACATTAAAAACAGTCAGCAGCAGTAATTTTACAAGAATAAAGTCAAAATTTGAAGAGAAAAAGAAGAAAACTAGTTGGGGAATGTAAAAAAGAAAGAACAGCAGAGATGGAAAAAATTGCTGTAATTTTACAAGAACAAAGGCAAAATATTAAGAAAAAAATTTATATTCTAACGAGAAAAAAGTCACAATTTTACGAGAATAAACTTGTAATACAATGAGGAAAAATGATGTCATTTTAGCAGCATCAAGTTGAGTTATTAAGAAAAATAAATACATTTTTCAAAGCATATACATTAATATTTGGAAACAAAAAAGCAAAATAAAGTAGCAATTTTTTGAAAAGTGTTACGAGAAGTGCAAATTTTAGAGGAATAAAATCATATTATGAGAAGAAAATTGACAAGAAAAAAAGCTCAACTAGTTGGGTCATGTAAAAAAAAAAATTAAAAGAACAGCAAAAATGGAAAAAAATTGCTGTAATTTTACAAGAACAAAGGCAAAATATTAAGAAAAAAAGTCATATTCTAATGAGAAAAAAGTCACAATTTTACGAGAATAAACTCTGAGGGAAAATGATGCACTTGTGTCTACCTGCAAAATATCAAAGCGGCAAAGCTGAATCCTTTCATTTTTCGCTACGTGGCCCTCCCCGGCGTGAAGACCCTACTCTCCTTCAAAAAGGATGTGCAGTTCGACAGTTACAACGCTGTTGTGAGCGTGCCTGCGCGGTAGCGGTAGGTGGCACAAGTCGACGGGGGCGCACGTCTCGTCTTAACACCGGCGGCATATTGAAATAATACCTAAAAGCTGCAGTCTTACAAGAAGAAGCTGAAATGTTGAACGTTGGAGGATATCGTGTTTGTGTCACATCGCCTTCTCCTCTTCTGTAGTCAGCCCGGGATGGAAAAAGTTTGGCTTTCTTACCGATACGCTGATATTGTCCAGCGCTTCATTACCGATGGCGATATCGAAACAGGTGGCAGCTGTTTTGTGCTTGACTACAGCCTATTCTTATTAAAAATATGCATCTATTTTGCCTGAATTAAGCATTTTCTAGCATAAAATGAAGTCAAATCCAAATAGTCATTCCTCATGGATCGCGGTTTATTGCTTCCAGACCCGACCGTGATAAGTGAATTTCCGCAAATTATTATTACATTTTAATAAATGGAATATTTTTGTCGTTAGAACAACGAAAATGTGTTTGTGACTTTCCAAATCCAATCTTTAAATGGGGCGTTCAGGTTTATAAAAATCGTATCAGTACGTCTTTGGTGTTGAGTGAGTTCATACGGAATCCTGCTTTGCGGCCGGGCCTGGAACCGATTCACCTGTCATGCGCGGCCGTGGAACACGGCGAGTATTTTAGGATCCCAAATGCAGACAAGGGAAGCAGAAAATACAAAAAGAACAATTTAATGTACAAAAGTGTCCAAAACGAAAATACAAAGTACAAACAAGGAAAATCCAGCAAGGGTAAGAGTCAATAACAAAAAACACTAACAGCAAAAGGCTGTTAGGACAAAAACTAGCAATAACAAAAATACACTGCAGGCAAACCTTACAGGAGAAGATCACAAAAGACTAGCAGGTAGGTTCGGGTAAGCAGGGAGCCAGAGAGCAGGGTAAGGAGCAGGGAGCCGGACAAAGCGGTACAGGAAGCAGGTCGTTTGGCTGGAGCTTAAGTAGGCCGGTGGTAACGAGCTGCAGGTGTGTGTAATTAGGTCTGGGTCATGTTCAGGGATGTGCTGCAACACATAACCAGCAGAGGGCAGCAGAGCAGAACACAGAACGTGATATCACCAGCACAAACGAGGGCCGTATTTATTTGAAGCATTTAGTCTCAACAGAATCATTTTTTTAAAAAAGCCACGAGCAATAGTCGGCTAGCATAACAGGCTGTAGCTATCAACAAGTCATACATCCACAAATAAGAAAGCAATGAAATCATGCTGACAAGCATGCAATTAAAGGAAGCCTCCTTGCCCTCCCCTCTTGCACAACAAGCGCTTTCATTGTGACAGGCTGCCGCGTGGGGCGCGCCATCGCTCCATGTCTCATTTCCACGCCGATATCGGTCGTCCCTACTTTCGAGTGACTCCCGCGGTCGAGGACAAGTCGCCAGCAAACTGAATTTGATGGATTTTTTAGCCCCTCTTTTCTGCGTAGCAGGCGGGAAGATGGTGGGAGCCGGGAGATTTAGAGCGGATCACCCCCGGCCTGGACTTGGCCTCCTGACGTCCTCCATTGGGAGGACTAAGTGCAATACAATAACGTGTGTCCTTTTTGAAAACCTTCCTATCCCTTTCAAAGTATTGAAACGTGCCATGTACAAATATATTGCTATACTGTATTATACATACAGTATGTGTGCATTTTCTCCTTTCAGTTACCATGTGCTGCTTATTAGTATTATTATTATTATTATTATTATTATTACATCAGCTATTATAACTGTTTTGTCGCCGCTTAAAGTGTGCTTGAACGTGATGAATGTTGATGCCGGTGGTGATGATGATGATGATGTATGTGGACCGTCGATGGCTGATGACGAGTCTTCCCGTCCCGCGTCCAGGCTGGTCCTGAACGCGGCGCCGTGAAGGTCTCCTCACAGAAGCGACATGGGAGGATTTGGGAAGCGGAGCGTGGCGGGATTTGTCGTTTTGAAAGAAGAACGAAAGGCTCTGCGGCTTGTTTGCGTGGTCGAGGTTCGTCCGAAAAGAGCACAGGACTGGAGTCGGGAGACATGCTGGTGTCTCCTGACGTATTAGGGCCGCACTGAAAAGACAAAAACAACGACGAGGATGTCATTTTAGAAATTAATACCGCAACAAAGTTACGACAAAGAGTTGTAACGTTCCGAAAAATGTTTTTCTTGCAGTACTGTGACTTTTTCAGATATTCCGACTTTATTCCCGTCACTTAGCAACTTTTTCTTACTGTTAAGACTTTGTTCGTGTAACATTTCGTCTTTTTTTCCTTGCAATCTGACGACTTCATGACCTTGACATCTTTTTCTCCTGTAACCTCGCGACTTTCGTCCCGTAACACGACGCCGTTTTTGTGCCACATTCCGACGTAATTCTTGTCATTACAATATTACGACTTTATTCTTGTAGCGTAACAACGACTTTATTCGCTTGACCTTGTAACATAAAGAGATCTGGTAGCGTTACGACTTGATTCTTTCTTGTTCCGACGTAATTCTTTGTAGTTCCTGTAATTTAGCAAGCTTTTTTTCCCCTCCTCATTTCACCCATGCAGTTTTAAAAATTCCATCATGAAACGTTATCATTTTTTTTCTCCTAACAGTACGAATCGCCTGTCGTAATATTACCATTTTTTGCGCAACATTACGGCTTTGTTCATGTTTTTTTTTCCTTCAAACTTTTGACTTTCATCCCGTAACATGACGATTTTTTCTTCGGAATTTTCCGACGTAATCCTGTAAGTTAGCAAAAAAATTTCTCAGCATTTTAGGATTTCATTCTCACAGTATTAAAACTTCCATTTTGAAACATTAGCATTTTTTTCTTGTAATTTACAACTTTGTCGTCGTCTTTTGTGGTGTTATTGCCACTTCCTGTGCAATATTCCGACTTTATTCACGTAACATTACAACTCAAAACTTGTCACATTAAGACTTTGATGTGGTAGCGTTACGACTTTATTCTTGCCAGGTTCCGACGTAATTTTCGTAATTTTACTGTCACTTTTTTCTCGTCACTTTATGACTTTATCCACGCAGTGTGGAAAATTCCATCATGAAACGTTTTTCTCTTAAGTTACCAATTTATTCATCTTAATGGTAAAAGTCTCTTGTCGTAGTATTACCACTTTCTGCGCAACATTACGACTTTTCTGTTTTCGCAAATCACGACTTTATTTGCTTAACATTATGACTATGATCTGGCAACGCTTCCACATTGATCTGTTTGTGTTAGGATTTTATTCTTGCCAGATTCCGACGTAATTCTTTTAAGTTAGCTAATCTTGTTTTTCATTGTAGGACCTTATCCACACTAATAAAAATTCCGTCATGAAACGTTAGCATTTTTTTAGGCCGTAATATTACCACTTTCTGTGCAGTATTACGACTTTATTTACGTAACAATGGGGTCGTAATATTTTTTTGACTTCTTTGTCTTTTTTTTTTTTTTTTACTAAGTTGTAACATTTTTTGCCCGTAACATAATAACTTTTTCATTTAATTACGACTTTATTCTCAAAACAGCTGACTTTTCACAATAATGCCGCTGTCTTCTTGTAACTTAACATTCTTGACGCAGTGTGCCGACTTTGTTGTCGCAATTTTCCGACTTAGTTGTCATAATATTTTTTTTTACCACTTCTTTGCCATAATTTTTTTACGAAGTTGTCGGAACTTTTTTCCTCATAGCATGACTTTTTTCATAATTTATATTACAACTTTATTCTCAAAACAGCTGACTTCTTGCAATTTTGCAACTTTCTTCTTGTGATGTGACATTGTTGTCGCAATTTTCCGACTTGGTTGTCGTCATTTTTTTTATGACTTTGTCATAATTTTTTTACAAAGTTGTTGTAAGTTTTTTTCTCCGTAACATAAAGACTTTTTTTCATAATTTCTATGACGACATTATTCTCAAAACAACTGACTTTTTGCAACATTGTAACTTTCTTCTTGCAACTTAACATTTTTGCCGCAGTGTGTCGACTTTTTGTCGCAATTTTCCAACTTGTCATAATATTTTTTTTACGACATCTTTGCCAGGATTTTTTTACGAAGTTGTAGTAACTTTTTTTCCTCGTAGCATGACTTTTTTCATAATTTCATAATTTTTATTACAACTTTATTCTCAAAACAGCTGACTTTTTGCAATGTTGCGACTTTCTTCTTGTAACGCGACATTTTTGCCGCAGTGTGCTGACTTTTTTGTCGCAATTTTCAGACTTAGTTGTCGTAAGATTTTTTGTTTACGACTTCTTTGTCATAATTTTTTTACGAAGTTGTGGTAACCTTTTTCCCCACAACATAAAGACTTTTTTCATCATTTTTATTACGACATTATTCTCAACACAGCTGACTTTTCGCAAAATTGCAACTTTCTTCTCGTAACGCGACATTTTTGTCGTAGTGTGCTGACTTTTTTTGCCTCAATTTTCCGACTTAGTTGTCCTAATATATTTTTTATGACTTCTGTGTCATAATATTTTAACGAAATTGTCGTAACTTTATTTGCCCGTAGCATAGACTTTTTTCATAATTTTAATTACAACTTTATTCTCAAAACAGCTGACTTTTCTTGCAATTTAACATTTTTGCCGCAGTCTTGCCGACTTTTTTGTTGCAATTTTCCGACTTAGTTGTTGTAACTTTTTTTTACAACTTTTTTTGTTGTGATTTTTTCACGAAGTTGTAGTAACTTTTCCCCCCGTAACGTAACAACTTTTGTCATAGTTTTTGTATTTCTTTTTAGTGTGGCCCTAATACTCCGTACGTTGACGAAAACAGCTCCAGCCTTTTGCGTAAGTTGTTTCCTATATCGTAATGGCATTGTAACGGATGGCGATCGTGTCAGGCGTGACACGGCAGACACCGAGCTCTCCAACGGAACCTTTTGGTTAGTCGTCAAGACTAAGTAAGCCCTGATGTTTGGCTGGCAGGATGATGGCGATGCCGTGTGTTTTCATTGTTTCCTGACGTTACGGTTTGTGCTCGACAATGCATTTGCTGTAAATGTGCCTTGCGTTCTAAAGCCGGCTGCACTTGTTTTCTTCACTCGTGACCGACGGTTTCGCAGCAAAATATTTACCATTTTGTGTCTTGAACGCACCAAAAAACACATCCTTTGCTGTGCAGTATCACTGACTGTGGAAAAGGAAATGTGCACTTTCTTGGGGAATTTTGCCCATCATCCAAAGTCCTTAAGTGAGACATGAACACACGTCTTTCTCTTTTCTGTGGGTTCTAAAGATATAAAAAACAGCAAAAAAAGAGGCAGCTACTTAATTCACGTAATGGGACACACCTATTCCGCCTGGAAAGCCCACCATTAAAACACCTCCAAAACCCTCCAACAAGGTTTTATGGTTTTCTATCCATGCTGTGAGCTAGCCGGTGTGGTGTGGCGAGGTGTCGCTACACCGTGAAGGTAGTTCTTTGGTGTAACTATGTTAATAACAGCAATGTTGCTGTAGCTTGGTTTATATGCAGGTCACATTGTATGGAAATGGCGGTTTTTTTCAGAAGCTCTTTAAGGATACGTGCCCCTCATTACGTGCATTCTTAGCTGCCTTTTTTAGCTGTTTTTATAGCTTTACAACGCACAGAGAAAGAGAAAGATGTGAAAAATTCCCCCAAAAAGTGCAGTCTTCTTTTAAGGGTACATTAGCGACCTACTGCACCCCTCTAAAAATGAATAAATATGGATATATGTGTACCAGACGGACTTCTCGTTTAAAATAAACAGCTTTGTAACCATAGAGTGAGTGTTCTGACATGTGTTGGCTTTGTTTTTTGGGGATTATAAAGTGATGACTGACAATCATTGACTGACTTCCGTCTGATTTCTTAATGTTTTGGGGTTTTTTTTATATCCCCTTCATTTTGTTTGTATCTGTGCCCCCCCCAAGGAGCTTGTGTTTGCGCTCCATAATGTATAATACTGTTGTGTTAATCTTGAATTTATATTTATACAGATTTACATATTTTTTTGTATCTTCCCTCCCACCCCCCTTGTATTTTCTTTCAAGTTCCCAGCGTGCTAAAGTCCAAATGTCAACACAGTATTATTATTATTATTATTATTATTATCAAAATGATCATGTCATGTGGACGGCTGTGTCTTTTTTTTTCACTCGCGTATGAATGGACACATTTGTCAAGGGGCTGTCACCGTCTTTGTGTGTAAAATGTATGTATAAATTAAATTAACCAACTCAGACTCTGCTTTATTTTTGTGGACGTTCACGATAAGCGCAGATGAAATGTTGCAAGTGAAAGGATTTATCAGACACGTCAACTCATTATTCATTTGGTCGAGGGTCATTGGAAAAAAAAAATCGAACTAATTATATTGTAACCTTATCCCTCCCAACTCTTTAAACACATTTGCAGTAAAAGAAAACTAAAAAACTGAAGGTATGTATGTTTTGCAACTAATGGAAATAGATGACATTATATATTAAATGGAATATGTTTTTATTCTTCAGCAAATCCTGAAGAATAAATAATAATAATAATAGTATATGATATTATTTTAAAAGTGCATACTAATAATATACTGTAGAAGATAAAAAAAATGCTGATAGTATGATTAAATAATAAATACCATCACAATTCTTACTATTTATATTTATTTACTGTGTAGCTGTATGTATATATATATATATATATATATATATATATATATATATATATATATAACACCTCTCACCCGCTACATGACACTGTGGGTTCCCTTAGCAGCTCCTTCAGCAGCAGACTGTTACACCCACGGTGTAAGAAGGAGAGGTTCCGCAGGTCCTTCATACCGACCGCTGTCAGGCTCTACAACACCTGCACCACCTGAACCATGTTGTAGTGCTTTACTTTACTGTTCTCTTTACTTGTCTTGCTGCTGTAACAAGTAAATTTCCCCGCTGTGGGATCAATAAAGTACATACAATATATATATACATCTGTCTTCTACTGCTTATCCGAGGTCGGCTCGCGGGGGCAGCAGCCATAACCAGGGAGGCTCAGACTTCCCTCTCACCAGCCAATTAGTCCAGCTCCTCCCAGCAGATCCCGAGGCATTCCCAGGCCAGTTGGCAGACATAGTCTCAGCAACGTGTTCTGGGTCTTCCCTGAGGCCTTCTGCCGGTCGGACTTGCCCTGAACACGTCCCCAGGGAGGCGTCCGGGAGGCATCCGGACCAGATGCCCGAGCCACCTCATCTGGCTCCTCCGGTTCTACATCAAGTCTCTCCCGGATGACAGTGCTTCTCACCTTATCTCTAAGGGAGAGCCCAGCCACACGAGGGAGAAAACTCATTTTGGCCACTTGTACCCACCATCTTGTCCTTTCGGTCACGACCCAAAGCTTGTGACCATAGGTGAGGGTAGGAACGTAGATCCAACACTAAACTGAAAACTTTATGTCTGGACTCAGCTCTCTCTTCACCACAACATGCAGGGAACAAACACCTTGAATTAGCTGGTCCCATACTCCTGGAGTACTCCCCACAGAATTCTCCCAAGTCCACAAAACACATGTAGACTGGTTGGGCAAACTCCCATGCACCCTCAAGGACCCTGCTGAGTATGTAGAGCTGGTCCACAGATCCACGACCAGTGTCCCAACAGAGTCTGACGCTCTTTTAGAACTTTATTCTGCCCCGAACACATCAACAGCAGTGGGAGCTTCAGGTTGTGCAGGGGCGTCAAATCGAAGCCAGTCGTGTGGAGATGTTGCAGGGAGGCATCCCTCATGACCTTAGGCCCTCGTCTGTTTTCAACAGGACAATGCTGCACTTCACAAAGGACTTCTTCCAGAGGAGTAAGCTCGTTCTTTTGGACCATCCTGCGTGTTCTCCTGATCTAAATCCAATGGAGAACATTTGGGGATGGATGGCAAGGGAAGTTTACAAAAATGGACATCAGTTCCACACAGTGGATGCCCTCCGTGAAGCCATCTTCATAAAAATGGCTAAAGGAACTAAAATACTAATACTTGTATAAGGCATTCAAAGATGTTGTGAGGATATGTAATATTCTGCACTGACCACTAGGTGTCACTATTGTTACTTTGGTGAGACAATAGCCTCTGCAGGAAGTACCTTTCAGAACAGGAAGTATTATTTTATCTCCACAATATGCCGACAATGACAATGGGCCACAATGAAAAATGCAAACTTATCATTATTATACACATTGTATGACAACAGTAATAATAGTAATAACACTAATATTATTTTTAAAAAACATGTCTAGGTAGATTGATCCTTTTTTGAGAATAAAATAAGTGCAAAAAATTCAAATTAAAGAAAGTAAATATGTAAATTTACAAAATAAAGTATGAATAAAACATACAACTGCATCAATGAAAAATAAAATTGTATCTTTTTTGGAAGTGGCTGCGTGAGTGAGTGTGATGTGTCGAACTAGTTCTTTGAAATGAATAACCGCAGCCGGCTCGGAGCCAATTGGGAGCCGATTAGATTTTCCCTCATCTTTTTTTTTCTGTTAAAGGCGAATGTCATTGGTCAAGATGTGTGACAGCGTCTCTGTGTTGACACCGAGCAGGGGGAGGGACGGGTTTAAACACAAGCTGTGGTGCTCTTAGAGCCCATTCGTTTGTGAGAAGTTTGCATGAAGAGATTTGGCGTATTTTGACTTCATTTGTCCATTGAGATCGGTCTCTGTTTTTGTATTTTATTCATAAGATTATAATGTATTTTGCTGCTCATTGAGGTTTAAATAAATTCATTTAAATAATAAACATTTGATATCAAGCATTTTACACAATACACATCATTTGTTAATAATTTAAGACAAAAAAAATCTGAGGAGCCACCTGGGAAACGAAAGAACCGCTCTTTTTAGTGAACCCTGGTCAAAAGAACCGACTCTCTAAAAAGAACCGAAATTTCCATCACTAGTTAGTGTGAGAGAGGGCGGGAGAGAGAGTGAGGGAAGTGGCGCCCTCCGCTACCCACAATGCATTGCTTGTGACGTCATCGCGGAGGGACCATGATGGCGGCGCTCGGTGCACCAGAAGTGATCACACAGCTGGAAAGCGCTGCCAAAGTTTTAATGGTGAGACTTTCCCACTTATCAGGCAGCCTTCGGGGGCTCGACTAGCGGGTCGTTAGCTCGTCTCGGTTGGGGTGGAACATCGAGTGTGTCCGATGTTCGCTTATGTCGGCGTTTGGTGTTGAAAAGTGGTCACTTTCAACCGGAGTAACGTGATCGATGTGTGGCGCTGAGCCTCCCCCTCCTTTTTCTTCTTCCATCATGAAGCCATACTTGTGGACACCATGTGTCCTGCTCCACCCCCCCACTAAACGTGTTTCATGCTGGGATGATTTCTAGATACTTCGCACTTTGGTGGTGAAGTTGTCATGGCTCACTGCTGGGTGCTACTGCAGCAATGCAGCATCTGGAAACTACACCAACAAGCTACCACAACCTTAACTAGTACTTTTCACAGCTCGAGCAAGTTGTAGACCCCACCGTTAGAGGCTAGTGGCGTCCCAAAACAACAACGGCAACTACCTACCACAACCTTAACTCGCACTTGTCGCAGCTTAACCGAGTGGAGAAGCTAGTGGCATCCCCAGCCCAACAATTAGCTCCCACAATTTAACGATGGAGTTTCTGCACACTCCACAACCCAAGCACCTTCTCCCTAACGTGCTAACTAAACATTAGCTTAGAAGCTAGGCCCCAGCCCTCCAAGTACCTCTAATAATTACAGCAAAGTGAGCAAACCCCTCACATTTCAGCCACCATCCTGTATATCTTACTATAGAACGCGAACATACTTGAGTGTAGTCAGTGTGCAGCTTGTATAGCAAGTATACATTTACTGTCGACACAGCCATTATTGTGTAAATATCTGGCAACATGGCTGTGGACGCCTGTGAAGCAGAAACTGGGACGCATGGCAGCTTTTGTGTTGTTTGTTTTCCAGGCACCGCCGTCCATGGTCAGCACAGAGCAGAGGCAGCATGCCGAGCACGTCTTTCTCTCCTTCCGCAAGTCCAAATCACCCTTTGCCATTTGCAAACACATCTTGGGTAAGTCCTGAACATCTGAGCTTCGTAGGGTTGACGTATCCTCTTGAATATATCACGTTCTTGCGTCCACGTGGAAGAGAAACAACGCGTGAGCGCGTTCGTGTGTTTGCAGAGACCAGCAAGGTGGACTACGTGCTGTTCCAGGCGGCCACCGCTATCATGGAGGCGGTGGTGCGCGAGTGGATCCTGCTGGAGAAGACCAGCATCGAGTCCCTGCGGGCGTTCCTCCTCACCTACGTCCTGCAGAGACCCAAGTAAGTCATAGGGAAGCTCATGCTGCGTTCAAGACCACTGGGAAGTTAGAATTACTGCTGTCTTACACTTGGAGTCTTCCAGACAAATGAAGTTGAACGTATACAACAAAGATCTGTGTGTCCCACAGGGCTGCAATCTATTTGTTGGTGGTGGTTGGATGGATGGATGGATGGTTGGTTGGTTGGTTGTTTGCTTGCATAATTGTTGCGTTGTCGAATTTGCATGTACCGTAATTGTAATGGACGCTCTAGGGAGGAGGACCAATATGGGAGAGACAAAAAGTGAGTAAAGGTTGTTTTTTTTTCCACAAACAAGACGGAGTCGCCTGTGAGTGCTTTGGGTTGGGGGTGGGGGGCAGACCACCCACTGCTCATTGAGAAGAGCGACATGTGCTTCCATGCAGCCTCTGTTACAAAGCCCACATGTTTGGATTTACATGCATTAAGATTTCGCACTTTCAGTGGTCCTTGAACGCACCGCAGTTATGACATAAAAGTGAAACCTATGCATAGCTGTCTCATGGCGCTGCCACAGCTGTGTTCTTCAACTTACCCTTCTGCTAGGTCGTCTTATTCTCTGGGAGGCCAGGGGCCTTCCTTATAAAGCTTGCGTGCGCACAAACCGGAGCCGAAAGGTTGCGTACGCCGTTTTCCATGCCAAGTTCTGGTACCTATAAAAACACAACTTGGCGTGAGAGAATGTGCGCACCGCTACGCCGCTCCCGACTAAAAGTGCATCAAAACATGACGCAACGCTTAAATACTTCATCATTTTATGTTACAGTCATGATAATATTATGTGTTCGATTAATATTACTTATAACAAACATCAGGTTGTCAGTTTTTCGTTGCATATGTCAAGTATGTCATCAATAGCAAAATTTCTTGACCATGCACGGCCTTTATTTGTGGGGACAGCCTCAGGGCCGTGTGTGTAAACCTCTTTCCTTTTCCACAAGTGATGGGCTTTTCTTTTGTTGTGCTTTAGAAATAGCATGCATTAGTTCCTCACAATATAATTAATAAACCTAATAATGTTCATGTCATCATTAAGTTCAATATTTTTTTAAATATCCTTCTGGAATTACAGCAAATAATCTTCAGCATAACCTCATCCCCGGTTTTGAGTCATTGCATCGAGCTTTAAATGAAACAGATTTTGCTGTGCTTACGGTGAGGGTCATAAGTATTTGCACCCCCTGCGATTTTGCAAGTTTTGCCACTTAGAAAATAGGGAGAGATCTGAAATGTTCATCATAGATGCATTTCCACTCTTAGAGACATCATCTAAAAAAAAAAAAAAAATCCGGAAATCATATTGTATGATTTTTTTGATGATTTATTTGTAAATTACGATGGTTCATAAGTATTTGCACCCTTGAGAATCAGCAATAATTTTGACTCTCAAAGAGCTCTCAGTCCACCTTAAAAAAAGTCCACCTTTACCCCTCGAGTAACCACCCACCTACCACCCCTTTGAGCTCATTAATGTCACCTGTGCACCCCACAGTCAGTCATAATCCAACTGCTACCATGGGCAAGACGAGAGAGCTTTCCAAAGACACCAGAGACAAAATAGTAGAGCGGCACAAAGCTGGGAAAGGCTACGGAACAATTGGAAAGCAGCTTGGTGAGGATAAATCAACAGTTGCTGCAATTTGTAGAAAATGGAAAAGGCTGAACATGACTGCTACCTCGGACTGGGGCTCCATGTAAGATCTCTGCTCGTGGGGCATCACTCAGGATTAGAAAAGTGATAAATCAGCCCAGAATTACACGGCAGGAGGTGGTCGATGTCCTGAAGAGAGCTGGAACCACAATTTCAAAGTCTACTGTCAGTAGAACACTACGGAGTAATGGTTTAAAATCATGCAGTGCACTGAAGGTTCCCTGTTGAAGTCAGCACATGTGCGGGCTCGTCTAGAGTGTGCCAGGGACCATCTGAATGATCCAGGGGGGTGATGGGAGAATGTCATGGGGTCAGATGAGACAAAAATGGAGCTTTTTGGTGCAAACTCCACTTGTCGTGTGAGGAGGAAAAAGAAGGCTGAGTTGCATCCCAAGAACACCATCCCTACTGTTAAGTATGGGGGTGGAAACATGCTTTGGGGGTGCTTTTCAGCACAGGGGACAGGACGACTGTACTGTATTAAACAGAGGATGAATGGGGCCGTGTATCGTCACATTTTGGACAACAACCTCCTTTCCCTCAGCCAGAGCATTGAAGATGAGTCGTGGCTGGATCTTCCAACATGACAATGATCCGAAGCACACAGCCAAGATGACCGAGGAGTGGCTGCGTAAGAAGCATATCAAGGTTCTGGAGTGGCCTAGCCAGTCTCCAGACCTAAATCCAATAGAAAATCTTTGGAGGGAGCTGAAACTTCGTGTTGCTCAGCGACAGCCCCAAAACCTGACAGATCTAGAGGGGATTTGTGTAGAGGAGTGGGCCAAAATCCCTGTTGCTGTATGTGCAAACCTGGTGAGGAACTACAGGAAACGTTTGACCTCTGTAATTGCAAACAACGGCTTCTGCACTAAATATTAGCACTGATTATCTCAAGGGTGCAAATACTTATGAACCATAGTAATTTACAAATAAATCATTAAAAAAATCATACAATGTGATTTCTGGATTTTTTTTTTTTAGATGATGTCTCTAAGAGTGGAAATGCATCTATGATGAACATTTCAGATCTCTCCCTATTTTCTAAGTGGGAGAACTTGCTAAATCGCAGGGGGTGCAAATATTTATGACCCTCACTGTATGTTCATCTAAAATGTGGTATCAAATTAGGAAAAATGTGGAAATGTGCTCAGTAAAAATGGAAACGTGTGCCTTGATATCCGACCACTTTCTGCGGTGACGCGCCCTATCCCGCCGACGCTGTCGACAGTGGACGCTACTTGTTATAATGCCTCCAAATATGATGTTTTTACGGGCCTTCAGCTCTCCGACTCAGATTTCCCCCTCAGTTTCGGTGAAGTTTTTCAGAAGAACCAAGCAAAACGCACTCAAGGGTCATAAAATACGGACGCCGCACTCACGAGCCACTCTGCATTGACCATTTATGGCGAATTGAAGGCGTGGGGAGGAGTTGCGTACGGGCATTTGGACAGCAGGTGAAGCACAAATTTGCGGGAATGTGTGTGTGTCTGAGGTGTGTCAACAAGCTTAGTCACACAGATAGAATGTGTTTATGAGGGAGGGCCAACAGGTAGCGCCAAATCTATGTGTGGCCTTCCAATGGTATTTGTTTGTTTGTCGAGATACAAATTATTCGCACCACTCGGTGGTGTGCCGCCAGGGCCAGCAAAGCCTTCTCTGCTGGCCTAAACGCTCTCAGAAGCACTGACCTACATTTACCATTTCATTTCTAGTATGTTTGTTCCATGAAATTGTATTAATTTATTCCCAACAGTCTTATCATCTTCATTTGGTGGCGTGTTTCTTAGCTGCACTGCTTCCAGTAGTGTATGTTCGTGTTGGATTCAGATTTCAGCTTCTATGTGTTGCCATGTCGGTGTAATCTGCCCTGAGCCTTCAGAATCAGTAGTGCTGGCCCATGTTACTTCAACACTATTAGTAAGTGGGCTGTTTTTCTTGTTGTTGTTTTGTTTTAAACTATCAGACATACAGTAATGGCAGCATTTCTCTGTCCTCTGATGTCTCAAAGTGGATTCCCTGAACACTCAGTTACCACTGCGCTTGAACGTATCGTGGCATGAACAGCAGAGCAGTTAATAGTGGCGGTATTAAGAGGTGGATTGGGTCGCTTCAGTCCCCACTGAAGGCCCAGGTACCAAATGCACCACCTGC
The DNA here is from genome assembly GCF_027744805.1 of Dunckerocampus dactyliophorus. Classification (NCBI taxonomy): domain Eukaryota; kingdom Metazoa; phylum Chordata; class Actinopteri; order Syngnathiformes; family Syngnathidae; genus Dunckerocampus; species Dunckerocampus dactyliophorus. The sequence goes on from NC_072827.1 coordinate 3,226,769, forward strand.
CACGGACAACGATATAGTCATTTATGTGCACAGCAATTACATGCACAACCTGTTTTTACGTGTCAAACTGTCCACCGTAAAAGCCGTGTTAAGTGCACAGGTAGTGTTTTAAGTCACATTTTCACACTCTTAAGTGTAAAACGAAGTGAAGCTGCGTACACGTGCACAGTGATTCATTGTGCCCTTGAGTGCCCTAGCCTGATGTCACTTCCGTTGTATATTCTCCTCATCCTCATTTATGGTCTTTACGCAGCTTGCAAAAGTATGTGCGCGAGCAGATGTTGCTGGCCGTGGCCGTCATCGTCAAGCGGGGCTCTCTGGACAAAACCGTCAGCTGCAAGAGCATCTTTCACGAGGTCGGACAGCTCATCAGCAGCGGCAACCCGGCAGTGGTAAGAGACGAGCGCTGTATGCAAGCCTTGCTAAATATTCTTACCAGGATGTGCACAACTACTTATTGTTCAATTAATAGCCCCGCTACACGTTATGTGTAAGCAGGAAGTGACGACGTATCAACGTTGAAGATGCACGTTATTTTTGTGACACACCAGCCCAAAGTGCTGCCTTGTAGGCAAATTGTTAATACTCGTGTCCAGCAGGTGGCAGCACCTCATTAAGCTTTCAATGTGTGTTTGGGCTAATGAAAGCAAATGAAACATCTAGCCCTTTTAGGCTTGAGCTAATTAACCGTATTGATTGCTTTTTAATGAGTTTATTACATAGGATTGTACTTTGAACTGTATTAATTATAGGCAGTTGAATAATTGAACTGAGATGACCCCCAATGAAACTTAGTTCAGTCTAAAGATAGCATAGTCAATAATGATGTCAACATATTGGCAATTTTCTGATGCCGACGCTTAATTTGTGCCTGCAGCAAACTTTGGCCTGCTCCATCCTGACGGCGCTGCTCAGCGAGTTCTCCAGCTCAAGTAAGACCAGCAGCATCGGACTCAGCATGGAGTTCCACGGCAGCTGCAAGCGCCTCTTCCAGGTCTAAAAGTCCATTTTACTCATTTCTTTGCTGTCAAACCACCTTTTAACCAGCCTGTCGTGCAGTTTGGCGAGGACGAAGCCTAAAGCAACAACATGTGGGACTGAGTGTCGCTGTTACAGGCCCGCAGAACAGCAGCTTACCGAGCTTTACTCCAAACTTTATTCAGCTTTTTACACAACCTTTTATTTTTGGCGGTTAATTGGTCCCAGACATTACCACCCTAAATGATTTTCCACTAGTTCCGTAAGGTAGGATTCCTTATTGATAAATTAATAAAATAAAAACCTGTTTACAACCATCTACTTGTTTTTTAAAAAAAACTATTAGAGCCCTCCAGACATAGCATAACACCCCTATAGTCACCTTTACACGCCTTCACACTGATTATGATGATTGTTGTTGTTATTGTACCTACTGTGAGATCATTCAATGCTACAACAGTTGTTGATGGCGATCAAGTCTGGTGCGTGTGTTACTGGTGACACCTAGTGGCTAGTGTGCACTGTTCATCAATGTCCTTTAATCCTTTTAACCAGGGGTGTCCAAAGTGCGGCCCGGGGGCCATTTGCAGCCCGCGGCTGCGATTAATTGGCCCGCACCGCAGTCGAACAATAATGTGTAATTTAACAAGGAAACTTAATAAAAAAAAACAACAGCAGCAAAAATGGGAAAATCATTTAAAAGTCAAAACATTAAGAGAAGAGTTGTAATCTAGCAAGAAAAAAATGCCATAATTTCACAAGAATAAAGTCATAATATGAGGAAAAATGTTATTTTAGTAGCATGAAGTAGAAATAATAAAGAAAAAAGTTTGATTGTCAAAAACAATGAATAAAGTTGTAATTTTTGGAAACTTAGGTTGGGGGAAAATTTATAAAAGGGAATAAAGCCAAAATATTAAGAAAAGAAAATATTTATACTTTTTTCTATAATATATATACAAGAAGAAAGTAGAACTATTTGGAAAATTATTTTAAGAAAAATCAACAGCAGAAATTTGACCAGAGTAAAGTCAAAATATTAAGAGAAAAAAAAGTTTTGAGAAAAAAGTTGCAATTTTATGAGAATAAACTTGCAAAATGAGGAAATATATCATTTTGGGAACAATGTTGAAATAAAGATAAAATACATTGTTTTAAAAGATATGGGAATAAAGTTATAATTACGAGAAAACAATTTTCAAGAGGAAAGTGGAAGTGAAATATTTGGAAAATAAAAAAACACTAAAAATGGGAAAAAACAGTTGTAATTTTAACTGGAATAAAGTCAAAATACTAAGAAAAAAGCCGTAATTGAATGAAGAGCAAAAGTTGCCATTTTACAAGAGTAAACTCGTATTATTATGGAAAACACTTCACTTTTAGTAGCATTTCACCCATATTACACAGGTGAAATGCAGTTTTTTCTTCAGCTACATACTGTATACTGTAGCTTCTTAGCATATCTCCATGTGTTGGTTTACAAAGTATCAAAGTGGCGCTTGCGTTCTTTCATTTTTCAGTATGTGGCCCTCGCTGGAAAAAGTATGGACACCCCTGCTTTAAACGCTATTTGTATTTTAGTTCATTTAGTCATTGTTATGCTTGGAAATGCTTAATTTCGGCCAAAAACAGGTCAAAGTGCATATTTTTCACTAAAATTAGGCCGTAGGCAGCCAAAAAATAAAAACGCAACAGAGTGAGGGTGCGATTTTCGAACCTCAAAGTGGCGAGGGACGACTGTAGTTGTAAAAAAGTCCAATAAATAAACGACTGAATGAACAAACCAGTTTAGTCATCCACATTATGTGTATGAAATGTGAATATTTTGAAAAAGCAGAATGCATTTTGCATTTTATAGTCCAAATTACCAGTGGATATCCACTAACTGTCATGTGCGTCCGTCAGGAGGAGGGCCTTCGCCAGATCTTCATGCTGACCATGGAGGTACTGCAGGAGTTCGGCCGCCGAGAGAACCTCAGCGCTCAGATGTCGTCCGTCTTCCAGCGCTACCTGGCTCTGGCCAATCAGGTGCTCAGCTGGAACTTCCTGCCACCCAATCATATCCTTTCTTTGGCGCAGTACCACTTTAACCACCTCACTTTAACTGTAGTGTGATTGTGTTAGGAAAGCATTACGGCGTATTAGCCAGTTACAATAGGTTGCCATGGTGACTGCAGGGATCAATATTGTGTAATGCTTGTATTTTTGTGGCTGAATATTTCTGACTGGGTGACTTATGAAAGTGAGGCCATCTAATGAGTGCACATCTGTTATCCTTGCAGTTAGCCGCATGTTGAGAGGACGTAGGCACTGTGCTCGCGCTCATTACAGTCCTAACCAGCCTGGCATCCTCTCTGGCCCTCCAAGGGGATCTGTAGTGGCGCTCGTTGGCCGCCATGGCCACGTATCACTTTCAAAGAGGTGTTCGTGCGCATCATTCCTGCAGATAGCCTCGCCCTGCCGTGACCAGGCTCCCGCTGGTATGTGCGGTACGCTCGCTCTTCTATGCGTGTGTCTTCTCAAAGACAAACTTTGCAAGTCATCCGTGTGCGTGAGCATCCGCTGTCGTCGTTTGTAGCCAACATGGAGTCCAGTGCGAATGTATGTGGTGAACGGCATTGGTTCGGGAACTAATCACAGGACCGGTGGTGTTTTGTGGAGTATTATTTTGACTGTTGAAACACTGTCCAGTGGTTAAGTTATGATCTAATGACTTGGATGGAGGAGAGACCCTTTAAGACAAATGTGTGGACATAGTGAAAAATGAAAGGATGCAACTTTGCCACTTTGATATTTTGTAAAGCAACACATGCAGATATGCTAACAACTTGTTTCATCTCAGCTTTGTGATATACTGTACAGTAGGTGAAAAAGCCTTTGGGTAGTATCAACTTTGCTCTTTTTTCCCATTTTTGCTTTTTAAAAAAATGTTTTTCCAAATGTTTCATCTTTCTCCCTAAATAATCTTCTAATCTATTTTTATATATTATATTTGACTCCCATAATGTTAGAACTTTTTCCCCCAACACAGTTGTCCTAGAAAGTAAAACTTTTTTTGTTTTGTTTCTCATATTACAACTTAAAAAAAAAAAAGTTTTTCTTTTCAATATTTCATCTCGATGCCACTAAAATGACATTATTTTTCCTAATCAGAATATGAGTTTGTTTGTAAAATTGCAACTTTTTTTTGTTGTGAGAATGACTTCATTTCCATAAAATTTTGACTTTATTCCCATAATATTATAACTTTTTCCCCAACCCAATTTTTCAGAAACTACGACTTTATTTTGTTTTGGTTCTCATAATATTATGAATTAAAAAAAAAACAACATATTTTTTTCTTTAATATTTCAACTCGATGTTACTAAAATGAAATTTTTCCTCATTGGAATATGAGTTTATTCTTGTAAAATTGCAACTTTTTTCTTGTTAGAATACGACTTTATTCCCATAATATTATTTAATATAATATAATTAGTTAATAATATTATATAGTATTTTTCCAAATCCAATTTTTGAGAAACTTTATTTTGTTTTGTTACTCATATTACTATTTATAAAAAAACATAATTTTCTCTTAAATATTTCAACTTGATGCTACTTATCATTCCTCATTATGATGTTATTCTCTAAAAATTACGACTTTTTCTCCTTATATTGACTTTTTTTTTTCTTAATATTTTCAATTTATTCTTGTAAAGTTACTGCTGATTTTTCCATTTTTACTGCTGCTGTTGTTGTTTTTTTTTTTTTTTTTTTTAGCTTTCTTGTTAAATGCTATTTTTAGACTGTGCCGCGGGCCGCAAATAGCCGCAGGGCTGCATTTTGGACACCACCGCTTTAAGATAAATTCCTGGTGGACGGAGGCTCTTTCACAAGAACAAACTTCTTGTGGTGGCAGTCCAAGGAAGTGCTGGTGGTTGGTCCGAAAGATAATGATTTTGTGTAGGTTCCATGGCTGGACGGTGCAGGGAAATATATGCATCATGATTTTCTTGCTTCGAATTGAGACTGTGTCATGGGATGTCCCGTTGATGGGGGACTTGATATAAAAAAAAAAAGTCCGGCAACGATGTTGTATTTACATAACTACCCTGCACGTAAACCAAGCCACGGCGACATTTTTACTGTAGCAGCTAACACGAAGAACTATTTTTCTGGTGTAGTGACGCGGCGCCTCACGCCACTACTGAGAGGTAACGGGCCCCCTCCAAAACAATGCGATAGGAAACCAATCTGTACTGACCAGGAAACAAGAACAAGAATATGAACAACTAGGACTAGACAACCAAATGATGTGTAAAGTATTAGCCAAGTCATGCCAGTGGAATGACTTGCCCCCCATCTGCGACCAAGTTTCACACTCTCTTCTTGCGGGCTCAGCTTCTAAAACCTGTAGCTTATCCTCCGTGTAGTCTGGCTCAAAAACACAAGGTTCTGGATCCTCATTTGTCCAAAAGTAGTCGGCGATGGTGGCGGCGGCACTCACAAAGTCTGCCATGATTGGTAGTGGCAAACAGACACGTGCTTGACACGCTGCCGTTGTTGACGGAAGCAGCACTAGATGTGAAATCAGTGCGCCCAGGATAGAAGTTCCGGTAATGTTTAAAATGATCAAAATACGACTAAGTACTGTAAGTATTACATGTTATCATGTACGTGTTACTGCATGGTATGGTCACAGAATGTGTGTAAAACCATAAAATGATGTTTTTTTTGGAGGGCTTTTTGTCGAAATAAATGTGTCCCATAACATGCATTGTTGGCGCCCTCGTGCTAACCGTTTCTCTCTCTTTTGAACGCACAGAAAATGCAAAGACGTGTGCTCATCTTTCACATAGGATTGTGGATGATGGGCAAAACTCCAAAAAAAACAGTGCAGTTTTTCTTTAAAATCTTCTTCTCTTTTTAAACAGGATAATTGGTTCATGAATGTAGCACGCTAGAGCATACATGCAGATGATCATTTGGGGTTGCGAACATGACAGGACATGCCCTAAAAAAAATAGTATTTAGTATGGTCAGATTTAGAGAAAATGTCACATTAGTACTGACAAATAGATAAATAAGCTGCCTACATGCCTTGTATCCCGGTTCCCTGCGTGCTCATTGCCAGGATGGTAACATATAATAATATCATGCAATATGCCAGGCAGCTGTGGCCCATGTGGATATACATTTTTTTTAAACTTCACTTGTGTGGCTGGACTTTTTTTTTTTTTTTTTAAACATTGTAGTGGGGGAAATGTGCATTTGTGAAAATATCCGCGTTTGTGTCTGTTCATTCCTGCTTGAAATGTCTACTTATAGATACGATACTTATAGATACAAATGAATGCGTGAAAACGTCCTGACTGCCGATTGGATGAGCCAGTATAAGCGAGGGGGAGACGGATGCGGATACGTACCGCTGTGGTTGTTTTTGCGTGGTTCTTGGTTCCAGTAAAGCGATTGTTGATCATTCTCTCAACGTCTGCAGCTGTAGAATGGGAGGATTACGCGTTTCCCAGCATGCCTTGTTGTAGTTAAAATGATCACCTTTAACTGTCTTGTGCCTCGTTAAGGTACAGACAGGTTGTAAAAGTTTTTAGTCATGTACGGCTAAACTGTTTTTACCTTGACTCTGAATTTGTCATCTTTAGTAACAAGTAGTTTGAGCAGTTAGTGCTATTTATAATGCTTGCTTTCAATAATGTTCCAGGAATAGTTGAAACTGACATGACTGCATTGTCAGTTCATCGTGAGCAGGTTGTTTGATGAGTTCTAATTCCGCGGGCCACATAAAATGATGCGTCGGGCCTTGAATTTGACACGTGTCCTAGAGGATACTAACTTCTTCACATGCATCAGTGTGGACAACGAGGCTGATGAAGGCCTGACTGAGCGTGGGCTCCTGTGCGTCTGTGTGATGCAACTATGAGTGTCGAGGGGTTTCTCTGTAATTGCGAGGCTGACAGCCCCCGCCTTTCAAACACTAGTAAACACTCCTTTCAACCAGAGCCTTTTTCATCGAGCGGCGTGCATCTCATCTGTCCTCGCTTCAGAGGCCGGGCCCTTTGGCTCGGGTGTCGTGTGTCGGCGGCACGCTCCCCGGGCGTCTCTTGGACACCACGTCACTCGGCACCAGGCTTGACTCAGGCCGGGGTCGCGGTCAGGCCTCGAGGCGGCGGCGGCGGTCGGGTGCTGTAAATGGCCGCCCAAGCTGACAGATTGGGTCGCTGCGGCCCGTTGGCCACGTGGCCGCATGTGTCCACATATTTGTAAGTCTGTCCATTCTGCCATCTGCTTTGTTCCTTCACCAGGCAGGAATGTGAGGACACTTCGGTCCAAGGGAAGAGTTGTTTCTGATTAAAGCGTGACATTCCCTCCCCCTCTAAGTCACTCAAACTTACCAGCTTCCTGAACGCTGGCTGGTTTTTACCCTCAGACCACTGGATCCATGTGGCTTGGACCCTCTCAATCAGGCCTCACAAGGAGCTATTCTTGTGGCCTGCCACACTATTGTCATTAGCGTTAGCCGGGGGAGAGGTGGGGTGGGGGTCCATAGGCGCTTGAGGGATTAGGAGTGTGTAAAATGAGGCTGGATGTTTTCCTTGACCCTGACCTGATTGAAGAATCTTCATCTGCTCCTGTCCAAACAAAGACTGGATGAACCTTTAAGTATGTTGACCATTAGTATGTGCATTGACAAACTACACGTGTGTGTGTGTGTGTGTGTGTGTGTTTGCTTGCCCCCCTTCCTGGCTGGACTGAATACAAAATGCAGTTTTTAAATGAAACTTTTTATTATTAGGGGAGAAAAGAAATCCAAACCTTCATGGCCCTGTGTGAAAAAGTGATTGCCCCCTTCAGAAAGATCTAGATTGAGATCTATCAGTCTGGAAAAGGTTAAAAAGCCATTTTTAAAGCTTTGGGACTCCAGCAAACCACAGTGAGAGCCATTATCCATAAAAGGCGAAAACATGGAACAGTGATGAACCTTCCCAGGAGTGGCCGGCCAACCAAAATGACCTCAAGAGCGCATCTTGTGTTCAATATATATAAAAATTGCTAGAATTCGCATTTTGCACATTTGGATCTTCATAAGGTTTTAAGTACTGTTGAGCTACAATATGCAAAAACAAGAAGGGGGAGTTAGACCAAAAACATTTGGAACTTGTAATTTAAACAAAAAAACAAAACAAATTGAAATAGATTGTTTTATCACCTGATCAAAAGTTTAAGACCACAGGCTATAAAAGCCAAAATCTGCTCCAAATGTTCATTTTCTGTCAGGCATTCACACTGTCATGCCCTCCTGATGCTAAAGCTAAGAAGCTTTCTCTTTTTCAATGTGGTGGGATTGTGGAGCTGCATAAGCAAGGCCTCTCGCAGCGTGCCATGGCTGCTGAAGTTGTGAGCAGTAAATCGATCATTCTACATTTTTGAAAGATCCTGAGCATTATGGAACAATAGAGTCAAGTGGTACACCCAAAAAAATCACACCTGCGCTGAGCATGAGGATCCGATTGGCTGTCCATCAAGACACAGGGCGGTCTTCCACCCGCACTGAGGCCCTTACTGGTGCCAACTGCAGCGCAATAACCATCAGACGCCATCTGCGGGAAAAGAGTTAAAAAAAAAAAACAAATTCAAAGACCTCGTCTCCTTCAACGCCACAAAAGTGCCCGTTTAGACTTTGCCAGGGAGCATCAAACATGTGACATTGAAAGGTGGAAAAAATGTAACCTTGATGGTCCAGATGGCTTCCAGCGTTACTGGCATGACAAGGAGATCCCACCTGAGATGTTTTCTACCTGCACAGTGGAGGGGGGTCCATCATGGTCTGGGGTGCTTTTTCATTCAGTGGAGCACCGGAGCTTCAGGTGGTGCAGGGTCGTCAAACGATGGAGACTTACGTGCAGATGTTGCAGCAGGCATCCCTCATGACTGACGGCCCTCGTCTGTGTGGTACCAGCTGGGTTCTTCAACAGGACAACGCTGCAGGTCACAATGCTGCCTTGACCAAGGACTTCTTCAGGGAGAATAACATCACTCTTTTGGACCATCCTGCATGGTCCCCTCATTTAAATCCCATAGAGAACATTTGGGGATGGATGGCAAGGGAAGTTTATAAAAATGGCCATCAGTTCCAGACAGTTGATGCCCTTGGTGAAGCCATCTTCACCACTTGGAGCAATGTTCCCACTAGCCTCCTGGAAACACTGGCATCAAGCACGCCCAAAGCCATTTTTTGACGTGATGAACAAGAACGGTGGAGCTACTCATTACTGAGTCCTACTGAGAACATTTTTTGTTCTGGTTTGGAGAGTTTTTTGTTATTTTTTTGAGCGATGGTCTTAAACTTTTGATCAGCTGATAAACAACCTACTTCAGTTTAATTGTTGTTTTCAATAAATGACTTTTTCAAAGTACTTTTTGTCTCACTCCCCCTTCTTGTTTTTGCATATTGTAGCTCTACTTAAAACCTCATTAACATCCAAATGTGCAACATGCAAATTCTAGCAATTTTTCAACTGGTCTTAAGATTTTGATTAGGAGTGTATTTTTATTTTAGTTAATTTAGCAATTTGTATGCTTAAAAATGCTTAATTTAGGCAGAATATATATACAATTTGCTTAATTATGCATTTAAAATAAATACAAGTTTAAAAAAAATGAATAGCCCCAAACAGGAAACGACATGATTTATTAATTAATATATGTTTCAAAAACGGTGATAGCGTGAAGCCCTGAAATTTGAACCGCAATATGGTGAGGGACAAACGCATGTACAGTCATGGAAAAAATGATTAGAGGACCCTTGTTTCTTCATTTTCTTGTTCATTTTAATGTCTGATATAACTAAAGGTACCTTTGTTTAGACAAATATAACAATAACAAAAACAGATCATAAGAGTTACATGTTTTGGCAGTACAATGCTACTGCTATGCATGTAAGAACTTAAGTGATTTTGGTTGTCAAGAAAACCATGGAAGTTGCTAGATATCAGCTCTTAAATTCGACTTATGAACTATTTTTTTTAATCATATTTGTTGAAACAAATAAAACAGGCATTAAAATGGATCAATAAACTGAAGAAACAAGGGAGGTCTAATCATTTTTTCCACTGTATATGCATGCATGTATATAAAATGGAATAATTATGTATAATGTACCTCTCGTGTACCATGGTACATGACATTGTTGTTGATGTACTTCTCATGTAGCATATTCGTCATATTTAATGATGGAGGTACTTGAGACATTTTAAGGCGTATGTTCTGGTATGTATAAATGATGAATTGTGCTAGCGTTGTCACTTCGCTGCTGACAGCTGCGTCGTTGTCTCCGTAACAAAGCTGAGGCAGGCAGAGGGCCGATGACAACAGGAGATGGCGTGGGGGTACGCAGGGGGGTGGGGTTGTTATTCCACATGGCGGGATTTAGGGCGGGATGCATCACTTAAACCCCACCACGCGCCTTAGCATAGCACCACGCTTCTCGCACGGCTGCCGGCCGACGCCGAGGCGCTGGCGTGGCGCGGCCCTGAGGATCAAGCGTAATGAATAGAGGATACAGTGGAGGCTCGCAAATCCATCAGCCGCGCACACACACTCCAAGGTCGCGGCGGCTCGCAAAATGTTGGGATTACTGAGCTAATCTATTTGTTGGCTATTTGCAGCGGGAGTGAGGGCACAATGACAGCTAATCGTTGAGACGTGAAAGATGAACTGCAAAGACAAGACGGTGTCAGCTGCTTGCCATTCAGCTCATTTCATATTCAGCACCTATAGTATAGTAGGCATACGGCAGTGTTTTTGATTGCTAGTGGTTGCCTTGGCTACGTGATCATGTATGGAAAGCTTTCACAACCCAGTGGACTATTTAGCACTATTTTTGTTCCACAAAAGAGCGGAAATTACACACAATTTTAAAATTCAGTTTTCTTAATGGTGGTCGTTGTATTGTTTTGGATTCAGGAGTAGCATTATTGCAGAGGTGGCTAAAGTTTTATGCATAGAGTTGCACGAGTCTGCAAAAAATCTGAATCTCTGGGACAATTTTTACACACAGAGAATGTTTAAAATGTTGTACGCTTGTTCTACAGCAACGGTGCTCACACTTCTTCAGCCTGCAAGCTACTTTTAAAAAGACCAAGTCCCAAAGATCTACCTCCGACTATAATCGCAGAGAATACAGTGGTGCGAAAAAGTGTTTGCACCCTTCCTGATTTTTTTTTTCTTTTCAGATCATCAAACAAATGTAAATATTAGTCAATGACAACACAACTGAACACAAAATGCAGTTTTGAAATGAAACTTTTTATTACTAAAAGAGAAAAAAATCAAAACCTACATGGCCTTGTGTGAAAAAGTTAAAACATAGCTTAACTGCAATTAATTGAGATTATCAGTTAAACGTTACAAAGCCATTTCTAAAGCTTTGGGACTCCAAAATACTCTGTGGTCTGATGAGACAAAACTTAAACTTTTTGGAAGGTGTGTGTCCCATTACGTCATGCGTAAAAGTAACACCACTTTTCAGAAAAATAACATAGCAACAGTAAAATATGGTGGTGGTAGTATGATGGTCTGGGGCTGTTTTGCTCCTTCAGGACCTGGAAGACTTGCTGTGATAAATGGAAGCATGAATTCTGCTGAAGGAGAATGTCCGGCCATCTGTCGGTGACCTCAAGCTGAAAGCAACTTGGGTTCTGCAGCAGGACAATGATCCAAAACACACCAGCAAGTCCACCTCTGAATGGATGAAGACTTTGGAGTGGCCTAGTCCAAGTCCTGACCTGAATCCTATTGAGATGCTGTGGCATGACCTTAAAAAGTCGCTTCATGCTGGAAAAGCCTCCAATGTGGCTGAATGACAACAATTCTGCTAAATTCCTCCCCAGCGCTGTAAGAGAATCATTGCAAGTTATCACAAACGCTTGATTGCAGTTGTTGCTGCTAAGGGGGGCCCAACCACTTACTAGCTTTATGGGCCAATCACTTTTTCACACAGGACCATGTAGCTTTGGATTGTTTTTCTTCCTTGATAATAAAACAATTAGTTTAAAAACTTGGCATTTTTTACTAATATTTAAATTTGTTTCAATAACATTTAAAAAAACTGCAACATTTAAGTATGACAAACATGCAAAATAAGAAATCAGGCAAGGGGGTAAATCCATTTAAAAAAAAAAAAGTCAATATTTCCGCTTTGTAGTAAAGGTGAAAATGATGCTCTTAAAATGTGTTTTATCTTTTACTGTTATTCTTATTATTAGGACAAGTAAATTACCTTTTTGAGGGCTTTAGCGTATTTAAAAGCTTACCAAACCTTGCAGACATGTATACTGCAGGAAGGACGCACATCGACCAAGTTGACTTGAACATGACATGTCCAGTTGTGCTTTGTTTTGTGTTGATTTCATTCATCTCTGATTTCATTTTATCCGTTGAATCTGCCAGTATAAAAGCAAAGCTGAGTCAGGATAAAAACAAGCTGTGGGCCACACTTGCTTCATATGTATTATAATTGTATAAATGGGGGCAGGGTTGCATGCTAACTTTGGCCCCTAATTTCCAATTTTAGGAGCACAAGCAGAAAATTTTGGGGTGCACAGCAAAATCGACAAAGTAAACATTCACATTTCCTCTTAGTTTCACAGTTTTACTGATGAATATTATAGATGTGTATGCATTACATGCCTCAGAAATGTCGAATGTCTTCTCTTTAAGTCGTACAATTCAGAGGTCTTGCACCCTTATCTCGGTACGATCCATCGCCTTTCTCTTTCGTTCGTTCCATGTATTTTATTACAGCGTGTATCTTTCTCTGGCAGCAGAAAACTCTGATATAAACAAACGCCGTTGCACTAAAATGGTGCCCAGGGCCCACTATGCATTGTGCGATCATGTGCAAGTATCACGAGATATCGTATTGTGGGCGTGATCCAAGGTGGTGGCGTAAACAAACCGGACGCTAAACAAGCGGGCAAACGCAAACCAAGGCAAAATTTTAGCAAAGATTTTGGATGTTAACCGAAAAAACGTGCTAACCGGGGCAGACGTTAACCGAGGCCCCACTGTATATGCGATTGCAAAAAACAAAAACAATCAAAACAAACAGTTTCTGCATAATTCCAATGATTTTTAACATTTTCTGAAGTCAGAAAAATGACTGAATTTGTGCATTTTCCCTAAGGAAATACATGTCAGAAACCAACATCAGCATATTGCAACATAATTTTTGCAGAAAGATTTATTATTTACCATCACTTTCCACATTCTGTGTCATGTTTTTAACTCATTCAATACCTAAGACGTCGTTATACGTCTTTATAAACCCAACGCCCGATCCCAACAACGTATTTATACGTCCTTTACGTTTTTGTTTTTTTTTTGCGTAAGAGGCCAAAAGAGGTGATGATGCAACTCTGCAGTAATGCAGTAACATTTCAGAGCACTTTTAAGCCATAAAAACGCCCACAAGTTGGCAGAAGTGCAGTTGATAAGAGCTCGGCATGGTCATTTCAATGGAAGAGTCACACATGACAGGCAGGAGGAAGTGAGAGAGCGTGGCGGAGTGTAGCATGCAGAAGGTTACGCATTGTAGGGAAATTCTTAAGCATGCACACAGATAGTTCAGTTCTTAATGTGAAAATTGTAAATAGTTCATGGTGTTACATGATAAATTATTTTGTTGTAAAACAACCCTTTTTTGTGTGTATGTTGTGGTATAGTTGTTAAGATATTTTGGCTATCACAAAAGCAAGAAATACTTGTGTCAAAGTGGAAGTTATGCTTAAAATGTACTGTATCTTTTCACAAAAAGCTGTCTTTCTCCCCTTTTTTTTTAGTCGGGAACTGATATTTTCCTGAAACTTACCTATGTTCTACTGCTGATTACTAAAGAATGGAAAAAGGTAGAAACAACTTTTTTTTCCTGATGAAAGACGGGAGTCTAATGTTTCTTTTGGTAGGTTCCATGTTTATATAACCATAGAACACAATATTCTGTGTGCCTTGAAAGATCTAAACTGGCCGCTACTGAAGGGGTTGTCTTTTGAAAAATGGCTGGGATTGAATGAGTTGTTGACAATACTTGCAAGTCATAAGGTGATGCAGACAGTACTCTGCTGCACCTGAAGGGGGCGTGGGCATAAGTCCTGACTCCAGAGGAGTTGGTGCCTCACCGCACGTCACCAATGCTGAAATATAATGTAACAGTGTTGTAGGGATCCCTTATTGTGCCGCAGAAACAAAGTAATACCGAACATTTTTTGGTATTCCACAACAAGACCTCTTTAACCAACATCTGCCCAGTTTAGCCTTGCGTCACACACACCACTGCAACTGAATTCCGACCCATAGGAGCCGGAATGACAACAGTTTTATTGTCATAGCGTTTAAGCGGGGGGAAACTATGCCTGAGCAAAGGTTCACTGATGATGAAGTTGATGATGATGGTGCGGCAAGTGAAGAGACCCATGACACGCATCCTAGTGGAAGTGTGTCATGGGTCTTGCGGTCAGGGGAGTGTGTGTGTGTAAAAATGAGGCGTCACATCATCTATTAGTAGCCTGCTGGAGGCTTGAAGTAGTAGCAGGTGATGCCTTTTAAACCCTCCACCGACCGCCACCACATGCGCTCGTCACTCCATCACGCACATTCATCATCCTGCAAGCATGCACATGACACACACACAGGCTCCATTTTGTATCTTTTGTTTAGGAGGAAGAAGTGGTTTTGGTTCTTCAAATGTTCCAACACGAAGCTAAATGCAATCGTAGAGCATTTTCCTGCCACCTACTAAATCAAAACATAAGCAACCACCACATGCTAGTAATATTAGTAGCCAAACTTTGTCAAATTGCTTTTATTTGCGGACAAGAAACATACATAACTTACATCCTAGGCGGGATATAATGCTATTTGTATGTTGGCACCGTGCAGGCAGCTGGAGGAACTCGTTGCATACAGTCCCTTTTAAGAGCATGGGTGTCCAAAGCGTGGCCCGTGGCATATTCTAACAAGAAAACGAAAAAATAAATTATAGTCAAAATATTACAGGAAAAAAGTTGTAATCTAACGAGAAAAAGTTTCATTTCATTCATTCACGAGAATAATGTATGTATGTATGTATGTATAGTACTTTATTAATCCCACAGCAGGGAAATTCACTTGTTACAGCAGCAAGCAAGATACACAAGTAAAGAATGCATAGTGACATAGTGACTACAACATGGTTCAGGTGGTGCAGGTATTCTTATGAGGTATAAGGTCGCATAAGGTTGAAATGTTAAAGAAAACAATTACAGTTACAATTATAAGAATATTAACAAAGTTGGAAAATGTTTTAAAAAAAACAGCAGTCATGAAAAAAAATAGCTGTAAATCTGCAAGAATACAGTCAAAATGTTCCGAGGAAAAAAGTTGTATTCTAAGAAGAAAAACATGTCGCAAATTTAGGACTTGTGATATTATAGGGGCTTTAATAGTTTCATACTTTTAGGGAAGGTAAAATGGGATTAGACCATTGTTGCATTAGTAATCTAAACTCTTTCAAACTATTAAACGATTTAAACTATTAAAATTTGTGATTCTGTAAGGAAAAGCAATGTCATTTTAGTAGCATAGTGTTGGTATATGAAAGAAAAAAGGCATAATTAAAAAAAAAGTTGCAGTATTATGAGAAAGTTGTAATTTTTGTACAATTATATTGGTGTATAAGCAGCTACTTTTTTCTTTAATTTAAACTAATTATTTATATGGCTAAATTCTAATCTTGTGTCATCTCTTTTAATTCAGAACTACTACAAATTGTTTGAACACCGCGCCGCTCGAGAGTCAGTTAGGAAACAGTAGCTCTTTCTTTGGCAGGAGCCAATCACGAACTATCTGTACACTCACAACAAGCCTGTCAACCCACTGGAAATCGCAGGAGGTCATTAAATATGACTCACGGTGTCATCTTGCAACGAACACTAAACTCATCACATAGCAACTTAACACTCAAAAGGTATACCTGACAAATATACAAATGTACCAATATGAGTTTCATGTGAGAAACGTTTTCCCACAATGCATTGTGTCTGAGCAACGCATTCATTGAGGCGCTACAATGACGTCAGCCTCCCTCTGGGCTTCTCTGGTGGACAGAGACAGCATTGCAGCGCCATCTAACATTTTGTATGCTGCTTGTCCCCCAATGAAATACTTTGCTCAAACAAAATGCATTATGGGAAAACTGAAAAATGTTTTTTTCCATTTTAAACGCGTATTGTTTATTTCTGAGGTGTACCTTTTGAAGTGTTAAGTTGCTGTGTGATGAGTTTCATGTTTGTAAAATGACACCATGAGTCAGACTGTTATCTTGGGTAATGACCTCCTGCAACGGGTTGACGAGCTTGTCGTGAGTTTTTTCATAGTTCATAATTAGCTCCAGACAGGCATTATTATTTTACATAGTAGTATAATCATTTTTTTTTAGTATAATCATTTTTTTTTAATTGTGATCATAAGAATATAACCAAGCTTTAGAGTATTCTACTTTCTGCTATAAGAGATGTTCTAAGAACCAGTCGGGTTGTTAGCATCTTTAGTCCAAGTCAGTTAACATGTCAGTCCATCTGCATGGTGTACTTATCATTCCCAAGCTCTCCTGAGAGCTTCCCTCAACGTGAGACCTTTTTGGAGGACCTCTGTCGCCACGTTGGTCCCTCCTGAGGGTTGGGTGGGGGCAGCCCCTTGTCTGCCTGTTCTTGTGTCCTCTCAGCTTGTCCTCAGGCTGGTGAAGAAGCTCTCGTGGAGCACTCTCCATCTTCCTCATTCCTCCTCTCCCCACCAAAGTTCACTTTGAGGACTTCTGCCCATGCCGCCGCTATTTTTAACTCGGCCACCGAAGCGAGGAGGCGTGCTCCTGCTCAATTTAAGCAGACCCTTTGACAGGTGCCAACTTTTGGGCCCAAAGTGTATTGCGGCGTGGGCGTGGGCGACGCCAGGAGCGAGCGTAGGCCTCCCGACGCCGGAATGTGCGACCTCGCCGCCCTCTGCCGCCGTTTGGCTTTGATGGAGCATTCCACGGCAGAGTAGTTTGTAAAACGATGCAGGCGGAATCTGGTGATGGCCATTTGATGACAAAATGGGCTGGAAGCAGAACTGAGAAAAGTATTTTTGATTGACAGGAGGTTTTATTTTTATGTGTAGCAACTATGACAAACATCTGTGCATCCAGCTTTTCCTGTAACTCACTATAAATAACAAACTCACTTATACAGGAACTTACTTCTGATTTTGGGCTAAAATTAGAAACCAAGGTGATATTTGTTGGAATAAATGGTAAATAATTACTTCTAAATAATCACTTCATAGTGTGGATTTGTTCAGGTTTTTGTTGTTAGAAAGCCTCTAGACTGCAGGACTGGGTTGGGTTTGTGGCAACAAACTCCTAACAGGACAGTAAACTTGATTGAAAGACATGATGAGGACAAGGTGTCTCATATGTGGACAAGGAGCAAAGAGAAGCAGAGACTTGAGTGCTGGCTTATTGGCTGAGGAGTAAGAGGGGGGCGTGTCCTGGCCCTGAAGGAGTCTGGAGGCTGAGCCTTGTCTGAGGCGAGCACATTTGCGCTGCGATCGTCTGCGGTGTGCTCTGGAGGAGGCACAGAGGTGAAAGAGAGGACAAGAAGGCTGAGGAAGGGAGGCGGAGTCAGGTGAGCGTGAAACAACTGATGAGGGAAAGAGAGGCTGTGAAGGCAAGACGGAGGAGCAGGAAGTTGAAGCGTTCCACCGAGAGGCAGGCATCCTCATGCTGTCGTTTACCTTAACCGGCGGTGGGTCACTGGGGCGCCACTACATCGCCATGTTTGAGGCTGCGCAGAATGTCATGCTGAAGCCCACAGAGTCGTGGAGGGAAGCGCTGCTGGACACCAGAGTGATGGACCTCTTCTTCACTGTGAGTACATCTGTCTCGTCTGAATCACAACCATCTTTATTGGCTGTCAAAAGTCTGGACGCACTTTTTCATCACCATTTGATGAGAAGGTGTGTCCAAACCTTGGAACGTTAAACACATCAGGACACTGTAGTACTACTGTAGTATGTTATCTCTTACTTTTTTTCAGTTACCATTGCCAGTAACAACAACATAGTGACAATGCAACATTCAGCATTGTCATTGGATGTTGACACTTGACACTCTACCTAAACGGGCTGTCATGGAAAGTGGAAAGAGCTTCCCCAAGCTGCAGCTTCAAAATGCCTGCGTCCCTGGGACAAAAACATACACAATCTATTGCCATGTCATCAATATTGATGTTCAGAACCACAACAGTCATGACTCCTAAAACCAAGAAAATGGTGTTCCTGCTCAAAGGGTCCCTGACATCATTCATCAACTTTGGTGAAATATTTTATTTAATAATTATGTAATTATGTTCTGCATTGTTCGAGAACATACAGTGCTGTGAAAAAGTGTTTGCCCCTTTCCTGATTTTTTTTTTGCATGTTTGTCACATGTTTCAGATCATCAAACAAATGTAAATATTAGGCAATGATAACACAACTGAACACAAAATACCATTTTTAAATGAAACTTTTTATTATTAAGGGAGAAAAAAACCCCAAAGCTACAGTACAAAATACCATTTTTAAATGAAACTTTTTATTATTAAGGGAGAAAAAAACCCCAAAGCTACAGTACATGTCCCTGTGTGAAAAAGTGATTGCCCCCTAAAGCTAATAAGTGGTTGGGCCCCCCTTAGCAGCAACAACTGCAATCAAGCGTTTGTGATAACTTGCAATGATTCTCTTACAGCGCTGGGGAGGAATTTTGCAGAATTGTTGTCATTCAGCCACATTGGAGGCTTTTCCAGCATGAAGCGCCTTTTTAAGGTCATGCCACAGCACCTCAATAGGATTCAGGTCAGGACTTGGACTAGGCCACTCCAAAGTCTTCAGCCATTCAGAGATGGACTTGCTGGTGTGTTTTGGATCATTGTCCTGCTGCAGAACCCAAGTTGCTTTCAGCTTGAGGTCACCAACAGATGGCCGGACATTCTCCTTCAGCAGAATTCATGCTTCCATTTATCACAGCAAGTCTTCCAGGTCCTGAAGCAGCAAAACAGCCCCAGGCCATCACACTACCACCACCATATTTTACTGTTGATACTGTATGATGTTCTTTTTCTGAAATGCGGTGTTACTTTTACGCCAGATGTAATGGGACACACACCTTCAAAAAAGTTCAAGTTCAACGACATTCTCCTTCAGCAGAATTCATGCTTCCATTTATCACAGCCATTTATCGCTTTTTCACACAGGGCATGTAAGTTTGGATTTTCTTTCCCCCTTAATAATAGCAACTTTCATTTAAAAACTGCATTTTGCGTTCAGTTGTGTTGCCAATTGACTAATATCTAAATTAGTCTGATCTGAAACATTTAAGTGTGACAAACATGCAAAAAAAAAAAAAAAAAGAAATCAGGAAGGGGGCAAACACTTTTTGACACCACTGTGTGTTCCCGACCCATGTTCAGTCATGAGGCTATGAGACTGTGTCTTCCACTCAGATGTTTTCCTACTTGGCTCTTCAGTTTCTCTGATGATGGCTGTGAACTCGTGTCTTTGCCTTGTGTGATTTGTCGTTGGTTTCGGTTGGTTTCGTGGATTTACGGCCGACCGCGCAGCAGGGTTGTGTTACTGCCCGGAGGAGTGCCCGCTCGCTGAAGCAAAGGTGTATTTTTGTCAGGTGGATTTAAAGAGGCACCCGCGCCGGATGAAAAGGTCACAGCATCCATACGAGAAGCCTCTGGTGGTCCGTTGCGGGATGCTTCCCTCAGTGTTCACCTTTTACGAAATTATGCTTAAATGTTTTTAGTAATCAGGAAATAATAGGAGAAACATTGTCATGACAGAAAACACTTAGGTTTCATGACTTGGCCTTGACTGTGCCAGGATTTGTTCAGTTCTGCTCGGAAGGCTTTGCATATGCCTGCTGTTTGTAGCAAGTTCCTTGTTCCAAGTTTAGTTGCTGGGAGATGGGGGAGCGTTTTTCTATCAGGGGCCTTTTCAGTCCTCATGAAGTCCTCCAAGGATGATCCTAAATTTATGAAACAGTATGGTGCAATGATTAGAAATGTTTTTTTTATTATTAAAAATCATGATCATTGATGTTTTTGGATCGAAGGCTGTCACAAGCTATATGTTCCCCACCCATGTTTTATGCATCCTCAGTAAAAAGGAAGCATTAGCTGCAGTTAGCGCAACGCATCAGAGGTCAGCTGGACACTTCAGTGCGTTCTACCAATTGAATAAAAAATAAAAAAAATTCCGGCAGGTTCATGTTGCTGCTGGAATCTCCACAATGTGTTTTGTGTTGGTTTCGCCTTTCAGGTCGTCGGCCCCATCTCCCACTGTGGTATTTCTAGTAGCTCAACTGTTTGTTGTTGTAGACGCTTGCGGCACCCACAGCTGTCTGTGTGTGTGTTGGGTGGGTCAGTGTGGATGGGGAATGGGGACCATATTTGCCCCTGTGGGACTATGTCAACGTTGGCTTATGCAGCGTCTCCATGTCGTTTGTTTCTTTAATTTGATGGGCTCCTCTGCTGTGTCACCTGCTGCCTGCTGTGTGTGTTTTGGAGGTGGCGTCCTAAACAGACACACACACACACACACACACACACCATGGTAACATCCACACTGACGCACTCGTCTCACAAATGCCCCTTTCCACAGCATGGTATCAAGGCAGCCTGGCACTGCTCTACTCACTGTTGATGCTTTTCCGCTGTGATATTGTGACACCGCTAACAGAACATCACTCTTCCCCCATGATTGTAGATTTGCAGGGCGTGGGTTGTACGGGGGCCCCGCACAAGAGGATGTTGTTTAATTTCTCAGAATACATTTTGAGGAGAAATGCTGTTGGCTTACTGTAAGACGTGCAACTCATCCAGAAGTGTTCACAAACAGCGACACCCGGCGGCATTGTTTGTGTCTGTTGTTTTTGGTTGTTTTTGTTTGCTTTGTCTCTTTGTGTGCAGACTAGGGATGGGCTTTGAAAGAAATGTGGAAAATGAGCAATCAATTATCAATTCATAGTTATATTCTATCTGTCCCATGGCAGAACTCCGGACGAAAGCAATGTTTTTCCCATTATAAAATCTTTTTCACAGATTGTTCATGTCTGAAGGCCACTGTGAAATGGCTTGTTGTCGAAATCAATAACAAGCTACTTTGCTTAAGCAAAGAAAGCAGGAACCACTAGCTTGTCGACATGTGACAGCAGATGAAAACCAACAAAATTTGAACTTGAGTATTTTTCACACTCCATATTCATTTATTTGTGGAAGCTCGCCACAAATGCCAATGATTTCCAGACGGTGATCCGGATCACCACCAAAATTTAATCAGTACTTCCATATCCCATTCCCGACAAAAGTCCATTCAGAAGTTTTCAAGTTATTTTGAACACAAACAACGGATAAACGGCGCCAAAAACATAGCCTCCGTGCTGCGCTTGGCAAAGGTAATGAAAAAAAAAAAATCATGTAGGAGGCCTCGGGGAAGACCCAGGACACGTTGGAAAGACTATGTCTCTCAACTGGCCTGGGAACGCCTCGGGATCCGCCGGGAGGAGCTGGACGAAGTGGCCGGGGAGAGGGAAGTCTGGACTTCCCTGCCCAGGCTGCTGCCCCCCGTGACCCGACCTTGGATAATAAATTAAAAAAAAGATATTTAGAAAGTCATAAACAGGTTTTCTATGCTCTAACTACAAAAATATTTTGTTCATTAATATTGAATCCTACTTTGCGGACACTCACTTATCACCGTCAGGCCTGGAACCAATTAACTGTGATAAACAATGGACGACTGTAATGTGCTTTTTCCAATGCTAACGTGTGAGTTTATATTATTTCTTATTTATGTCTTCATTTGTTTTATAATGTCTACAATAGTAGGTGATAGGAGTGTAAAGGTGACTATAGGGGTGTTATTTTATGTCTAGAGGGCTCAGTTAATGTTAAAAAGCGTTCATTTTCATTTCATTCACATGTTTTTTTGCTCACTTTTTGTCTCCCACAGCTTGACATGCGCATTTGTCAAGTCGGTTATGCAATTTACAATGTGACGTCATCACATGGGTCAGTAACATGTTGGACAACACAACATCAGTGATGTGAATGTAATGCAATGTAATCAGTTATCGTCAGAAAATGTGACCGCCGCTCAGATTCCTCTTACGTGCCATCGCATCCTCCAAGGTTGTCCACAAAGTCAACTACACGTCTGTTTCTGTGAATGAAAGACAATAAGCTGGAGGCAAAGTGTTGATCTGAGACAACAGAAAGACGAGCCTCAGTGAGAGAACACACACCGACCAGGCTTTGTCTCCTTCTATAAATAGCATCTCTCATCCTCTTTTTCATCCGCCACTCTCTTCTCTTGGGCTGCCCGCCTCCCTTTTGTTACTCTTGTCGCATCTCCATTGTCACCCACCCCTTGTCTGCCGCTACAGTGACAAATATCCATGGTTTTTTGTTGTTTTTTTCCCCCTCAAAACATGCAACACCTTCCTGATTTGCATTGCAACAACAAGCCAGAATTGTGATGCATTTCGGAAAAGTGGGAGATTTCACACGGCTGATAAAATCGATTGACATTGACTTTGGAGAGATGCTGTCTCCGTTAGGGTTCTCGTGTCACGAGACCTTGCCAGATTAATACACGAAATATAGAATGTTGCAGTGGGCGAGGCAGGACTGGAACGGCACATTAAGTGCGCACACTGTAAACTTTGCATCCAACCTGCACTTCCCAACGTTCCAGCGCCAGTCGTTAGCTCGCAACATGTGGCTGCTTTTTTTCAGCGGAGTTCAGCAGGTTCCGCGGCGTTAAACGTCACTTTTTTGGGGGAATTTTGCCCATCATCCACAATCCTGAAGTGAGACTTGAACACATGTCTTTCTCTTTTCTGTGCGTTGTGAACATATAAAACAGATAAAGAGACAGCTAGGAATGCACACAATGGGACACAACTATTCTGCCATAAAGCCTTTTGAACAGGCCACGACGGAAAGGTAACGCCACATATTGGAGCTGTGGCCACTGCTGCTGTGTTTTTGTGTTTGAGTTTGGAAAAGTCAACGCTAGGTGTAGCTTTCCTTTCTATGTTGCTAAGTGAAATCAGTGCACCCAGGAAGGAAGTTCCGGTAATGCTTTAAACGACCAAAATCCGCCAAAATACTGTAGGTATTACATGTTATCATGAACGTGCCTGTTGCTACATGGTTACAGCATGTATATAAAATGATAAAACATTTTCGTAGGTGTTTTAATAGCAGGCTTTGTAGGTGGAATAGTTGTATGCCATTACGTGCATCTGTTTTTGTATCTTTAGAACGTACAGAAAAGACGAAGACGTGTGTTAATGTCTCACGTAAGGATTGTGGATGATGGCAAAATTCCCCAAAATGTTCACTTTTTCCTTTAATGTCCAAGCAGAGGCTGTAGAAATTCTACATTGGATCAAAGTTACTTAAGATTTGTGAGATCAAAACACCATCGCTGCATCAGATTCTATCAAAACATGTGATATAATTTTGAAATGTACCTGCATTATTTTGTCCAGTCCTATAGTAGTAGTTTTCTTAAGAATAATGTTAAAATATTGTCTCGTCTCGTGAAGCCGAAATCGTGCATCATCTCGTCTCATGAGCTGAATGTATCGTGGCACCCCTAGCCGTTATCTCATGAAGAGACATTAATACAAATAAATAAATAAATAAAGTGCTATGAGTGTGTGCGTGTGTTGCGTGCGGCGTGTGTGAGTGCTTCGTTGAGAAGCCTGATGGCCTGTGGGTAAAAGCTGTTTGCCAGCCTTGTGGTCCTGGACTTCAAACTCCTGTAGCGTCTGCCTGACGGTAGGAGTGTGAATAATGAGTGTTGTGGATGTGTGCTGTCCTTGATGAGGTTGTGTGTTCTTCGTAGGACTCTAGTTTTATAAATGTCTTGCAGTGAGGGGAGGGCTGCCCCAACAATGTTCTGTGAGGTCTTGATCACCCGCTGGAGTGCCTTCCTATCACGTGTTGTACAGTTACCGTACCAAACAGTGATGGAGGCGGTAAGGACACTTTCGATAGTGCATCTGTAGAAGCAACTCAGGATTGTGGTGGGCATGCCAAATTTCCTCAGTCTTCTCAGGAAGTACAGTCTCTTTTGCGACTTCTTCATAATTTGTTGGGTGTTGTGAGACCAGGTGAGGTCCTCGCTGATGTGTGTGCCAAGGAACTTGAAGGTTTTCACCCTCTCCACCTCAGTCTCATCAATAAACAGGGGTCTATGCAGCTCCTTTTCCCTTGTTCTTGGGTCGATGATCATCTCTTTAGTCTTATCTGTATTGAGAAGGAGATTGTTATCACGACACCAAGCTATGAGGTCCGCCACCTCTCTTCTGTATGATGTTTCAACACCACCAGTGATCAGGCCGTTGACTGTAGTGTCATCTGCAAATTTAATGATGCTGGTGTTGTTCTGGGAGGCCACGCAATTGTAGGTGAAGAGCATGTAGAGGAGCAGACTCAGCACACACCCCTGTGGGGTCCCAGTGCTCACAATTCTTGAGCTGGATGTGCGATTGTGGACTCTGACTGACTGGGGCCGGCCTGTTAGAAAGTTAAACACCCAGTTACAGAGGGAGGGTGACAGGCCAAGTGTGAGGAGCTTATTAGTGAGTTTGTGGGGGCTGACTGTATTAAAAGCAGAGCTATAGTCTATAAATAGCATTCTGACATATGTGTCCTGGCCCTGTAGGTGAGAAAGGGCTGTGTGGATGGCAGTGTGTGATGGCACTGAATCATTTGTGGACCGGTTCTGGCGGTATGCAAACTGTAGAGGGTCCACAGTGGCCGGGATGCTCTTTTTGATGTGGGTCATGACTATTCTTTCAAAGCACTTCATGACAATAGGAGTGAGTGCTATAGGGCGATAGTCATTCAAGCAGGTCACGTTGCTCTTCTTGGGTGGTGGACTTAAAGCAGGTTGGTACAGATGCTTGCGCAAGCGACAGGTTAAATATGTCAGCAAGCACATCAGCTAGCTAAGATGTAACACATCAATAAATGAAAGCATCCTACGCAAGCAAACAGTGCTGTACTACTGTGATTAGTTCCCTCATGGCAGACACGAAAAAATTATCATTTAAAATGTAAAAAAAAAAATTGGTTTGTCCGTTCTGTTGTTTATGTTCAACTCTGTTAGCCTGCTATGCCTCTCCAACGCAGCATTAGCACTGATTTTGCTACCATGACGATGGCACAAACAGCATCAAGTCAGGCCATCCGGAGATATGGCATCTCTTGATTAATTTGCGTGTGTTAATCCAATTATGATGACTTGTTAAGCTCCTTCTGCTGGTATCACACACACACACACACACACACACACACACACACACACACACCTCCAACTATAGTCAAGCTGACTAACATTACTGGCATGGCACAGATCATTGGCTAGTGCAGCTGCTTTCTTTGAGCTCTTCAATCTTTTGCGCCCTCCCTCCTTCCCTCCCTCCCTCGGGCTCACTCCCCCACAGTCCTTCCTCCCCCCTCCTCTTGCCAGCCTCTTCCAGGCGATGACTTCACGCTGTGGAAGCTGGCGGCAGCAGTAGTAGTGCAGCGCTCCAGCCACCATGTTGTGTTAGCATCTTCGCAGCCTGTAAGGCGAACACAGCAGACGTGAAGTGAGGAAGTTTGATTTTGGTCATGGCGGAGTTTGCAGAGAAGAAGTCGTGGATTTTCAAGCAACTCGTTTGGAGAGGCGAAGAGGAGGAGGATGGGAGCAAGCAGCAAAGAGTGAAGCAGTGGAGCTCCAGATGTGTGCACTGTCGCATGGGTGGAAACACATGTTGCTGAGGCTGCGATGACCCGCTCTACTCTCAATGCTGCCACCTCTCTGAGCAAAAACCCACCATGCCGCTTGCGCAAGTGGGACCGCTTGGTACCTTCAATCCAACGACGCGGCACGATGAGACCAGATCTCATCGAGATGTTCCCCTTCTGAGTTTGACGAGGCCGCCCGTGCCCTCAAATGAAGTGACTGTGTGTGTGTGTGCGAGGTCACGCTGTTTGCTGAAAGCCATCTTGCTGCGACTCACCTGACCTGACGAGGAGGGTGAGCCAGGATCACCTTGTTGCTGAGCATGCTACATTTGTGAACTTTCATTTTAGATGGGGAAAAAAACATTTCCCTGCCTGTACGGTAAAATAATTTAACAAGACTGTAATAGAGCTATTCATGTAACAGTGCGTTTATTATGCTTGTTACTAATATTTAATGTAACCAACAGAAGATTATGGAGGTGTACATTTGAATGTGTGGCCTCTGTCGTACAACTGCTGCATCCGGCATTTGTCCGTATAAAGTACTTGTCTGGCAGCGACGATTGCTTCCCTCCCGTCCCTACCGGTCCTTTTCACACACGTGATTCCTGCCTCCGTTGCACTCCTGATACTTCCTCAGAGGGAAGAACATTTTCAACAAGGCATGGGCCAGTATGAGATTTTTGTGTCTTATTTTGAAATATATTTTTTGAAAAGAGGTAAAAAATAATAATAATAATTTTTTTAAAAAGTCATGTTTAAATCATATGATATAACATGATGAAAGAGTAACATATGTTTTTAAAATAAATTAAATAACTAAATTCTTTCTCAACTCAAGTCACAACACAATAGATATTTTCTTAGTGAAAAACAAAGCAAAATAAAAATAAATGCAGTCAAGTGGCCCAAGAAGGTCGCAACGTACAATGCTAATGCTCAATGCTAACGGATGTGCTATCTATGCCCGACGTATGGCAACATAGCACACGCCTGTGGTGTCAACACACAGAAGCCCAGTTCCGACAGCGAGGAATAACACAGAACGTGACGAAGTATTTCCACATAGTGGCCGCGCTGGACCTCCACTTTCTCTCATATCGTAGAAACGATATGACACACAATTTTAGTGGTTTTGAAAACTGTGACTTTTTCATACCGTGGTATACCTTGAAACCGTAGCCGGCCCGTTCCTTGTCGGTGCCGTTTCTACAGAACAGCAACACACAAAGCAGGTGGGAAAATGGCGACGCTCGTTCATTCAAATCGGGCTTTTTCCACTGTTGTGTGAGAACGGCATTTAACACAGAACCAGAATTTTTCGGCTTCCGCGGTGATATTGGAGGCGGGAACGGTGCCTGTGTGAAAGGGTATTCTACAATGTGGGGACTGGGAGAGAGGCACTCGCTTCTCACTCCCAACTGAGTTGACTTTTAAATTAAAACTATAAGCACACAGAGTTCCGGCTATATCTCATTTTGCTGGCTTCTGTGTAAAAGGCATGCGCAAATCTGCTGTTGCGACTCCGATGAAACTTGCCGAGGAAACTCCGAGGAAATGCCATTCGTAGCAATAGTTAGCACAATTACACAAACACATGTTCGAATGTGGCTCCTCTTTTGAAGAAAGTACCAAAAAAAAAACATGGTTTCATGTCTTTTAGGTCCACAGGAAGATTCGGCAAGACTCGGACATGGCCCAGGACTCCCTGCAATGCCTGGCCCAACTGGCCTCTATGCACGGGCCCATTTTCCCAGACGAGAGTGCCCAGATCTCCTACCTGGCCCACCTGGTGGAGGGCCTGCTCAGCATGATCAACGGGTCAGTGCACAGGCTTGATGATCTTGTATGATGGAGTGCAAGCCAGGGAATCCATGTGGCTTTGCTTGTCTCTCTCTGTATGCACATAATCACGTGAGTTTAGAAAAAAGTTACTTTCAGGAAAGAAACCTCCAATTTGTTTGTTCTGTTGCGTGAAAATAAGATGGTAAAGTAACATACAGTATAAAGGAGGCGGGGGGAAGTCTCCATCAGTCATAATTGAACTGTGATGCAAAGTAATAAAGTTTAACCCACAACGCTCTGGTCTTTAACGTGAGACTACGAGAACACACACCTTCACCTGTTTAAAACAAACATTTCTAAAAATAAAGCCGAGTCCTGGCAGCGCCGTGCAATCTAGTATCAAATTTGGACTGCTCATGCCAATGCCTTCAACTGGGAAGCAACTTTACAAGGTAGTAATCGCGGTGTTTACATCAAATGCGTTTTCATACGCCACACCCCCATGGAATTGCAGCGCAGTGAAACTATGAAGGACCAGGGTTGTGAATGATAAACGATGCGACCAGATATCCGGTTTGATGAGCGAGAGATGCGGCTGCATCGGTAGCAGCCTCCCGGATCGATAAGAATAATAAATTCTTAGATTAATGGATTGCAAAGACACGCACCGGGTAGCGATTATCGCGCATGCTCCATAGCTTAGCACAACTGAAGACGAGAAAGGATGTAAATAGTAGCGGCCCGCCAGCTAGTCACCGGGAAGGATTTTCAACACATCACAATAATGAATTGATCTTATTTATTATGTATTATAAGACAGGAACAACATCAGTTAAAAACATGAAATGAATACAGACCCACCATCCACCAGTACCAGCCTTGACTTTGTTTTTCAGAGAGGTTGTACACTGAACAAATATGCACATTAGCACTCAAGAAGGTCATCAGATCTTACCTTTATGCATTCCCACATAGTGTCAGCATTTGGAAGCAACTATAAGATGAAAGAAGAAGGGGAAAAATACAGTATAGTAGTCTATCCGTGCAGCGTAGGTGAAATTTAGACGGTGCTTTCAAGGACCGTCGAATAAAGTGGGACAGGTCGCAGCTAGGAACAAAAATAAACATGAAAAAACAGTGGGATTTGTAGCTGTATATTATTTTCTGAATAAAATAATGGCCCATATTTCCAAAATTGATATCAATTTACAAAACTTTCCAGTTATTTACAGATTATTATTTATATTTTTTCAGTGTTATTTATTTATTTTCATTCATTTTCATTGCGGCCCAGAGGTTGGTGCTGTAAGAATGCCACTTTCATAGAATTGCCTTTATTATTTTATAACGTAAGATTGTCGACATCATGCAGACTGGCTTAGTGTAAGAAGGCACATAGACATGTTCGACGTGTTGTTTTCATCTGCTACGTTCATTATGTAGAAAATAATGCAAATAAAAATAATCTCTTTCAGAGTCCAATGATCACAGAGAGTCTTTGTTAAACAGGCAATGTTTTAAGTCACATTTTAACATTCCTAAGTTATGTGGCGAGTCTTGAGGCAGATTATCTGGTGAAAATGCGGGTGTCATCGAGTCTGCTGCGTAAATGAGTGAGGCCCGATTAAACGTGCGCATTCATTGATAATTAGTGAGAGAGGGTCTTTCCAGAAGCTCACTCTGGACTGGACCCCCACCCACATTCACCCGCTCTCCACACACACTCCAGCTCTCCGTCTGTAATCACCTATTCTTGGAGCTTTTTTCCAATTGCCTCATCGGAAAACCATGCGGAGAGGGACGGCCTCTCTGCAGCGATTGAGCTGTTCTGCTCACACTTTGGCCTCGTCGGAATCGGGCCCAGTCGGGCCTCGCACACAACCTTCCCTATGACCGGGAACGCCACTTGGGGCTCCTTAGTGGAGCAGAGGTGACAACGTTGAAGTCTCTGAGCTAACGATGCAGCATACACTGTGGTAGACAAAAGGTCGCTGTGCTGCTTTGGCTGGTTTGCTAATGCCCGGTGCTCCTGCTGGTGTTCCACAGGCTCACGTTTGCAGCTGTCCACCTTTGACATTGCTGGTGTTCATTATGGATGCAAGAATTAGAACCAGATGATGAGTTAAGGGGACAGACACATGAAACGTAAAGTAATGCTGCTATTAAAAGAGTAAAAGCTTGCTCCTCTAAGTATTAGATGAGAATAATAATTCTGTTGTGGTGGTCAGGGTTGAGGTCGGACCGTTGGCTTAATCATAATGCAGTGGTGCTTTGGTTAACACTATTAATCCGTTCCAGAACGTCTGTCTCAAACCAAAACGTACTCTAACTGTAAATCCAACTAATTCATTCCAGACACCCAAAACACGTTTTACAGACATTAATTATAGTTTTACATGCAGAAAATGAAGCAAAAATAATTACAAACTACAAATGATTGGACAACTGAACATTTAACATGACTTTTACCTCGTTTTGTTGGTAAAAAAAAAAAAAAAAAGCCCACAAAACCATCAATTAAAAAAATACCACAAAATAAACACATTATTTTGCTGTAACCACAATTTGACAAAATGTAAAAAATATCTACAAAACTAATTATCAACATTGTAGAAACAAAAAACAGGTACTTTGCCGTTTTAATATAGAAAATTAAGGGAGGAATAAAACAACTGCTGGCAGCAGTGATGCTGCGGATGTGCACCGGCGAGGATGCCTTATAAGGCGTCTGGTGGCGCGTACATACCCCGGGAGCTTGCGATCCCAGGGTATGTGACGTGGTGACACCACGCGATTCGTAATTGTTAATAGTAGGCATCTTCTGTGCCTCACATAGATACATTACTTACTTACACTGGTCATTGAATGATAAAGGTAATGATAATATGGTCTAAAAGAGGTCGGAATTATCGATTATCGTCGATAATTTATAGCACAATTGTCGACCAGCAAAATTTATCATGACAGGGCTACTTTATTTTTTTATTTATTTTTCCAATAATTTATTATCTCGTTTTTACATTATTTTAAATGTTTCCTTCCTTTTAAAGCTAAAAAGATGTGATTATTAAACATATTAGAGTTTTCTTCTTCTGTGTTTCCAAATTAGAATGTGATGTTTGTGAAAACGATATTGAAATAGGTCTATGTTGAGTTTCAAAGCACGCTTTCTTCTCATCACCTTGACTAAAACACATCAAACCGTGCCAAATAACACAAGATGAATCAGGCTATGAATAACCCCTCACAACGCGGCCTAATGGAGTTAGCAGCCACTGCGGGCCACGTCTATCCAGAGTCCAGGTCCGTCATTCTGGGTTTTCCTTTGTGTGATCTCCTTTTCAACCAAGCGCTTGTTTACAGCCGTGCGGCAGAAACCCTGTTAAAATGGGCTGCCGTGCAGCTGTGGAAAAGCGCTGCGGGTCATGTCGCCCTTGACTTTGGTTTAGGATCAATTTTCATGCCTGTTTTCAAACCTCAGTCACTAGCGACTGAACTGGAAATTGACCCCCGTTTAGCCTCGGCCTCACCCTGCGGAGTGGAAAGAGTGGTCCTGTGGGCCAGAGCACGTGTTTGCGCTGAAAAGGAAGCAGTGCACAAAGCATGCTTGTATCTTTATTCACTTTTATTCACTACATAAAACGTTGTCTGTCCTCATGATGTATCATCCACATTCCCAGGATTGAGATAGAGGACTCGGAAGCAGTCGGCATCTCCAACATCATCTCCAACCTGATCACTATGTTCCCGAGGAGCACCTTAACGGCGCTGCCTAGCGACCTCTTCACCTCTTTCATCAACTGCCTCACGCTGCTCACCTGCTCCTTTGGACGCAGCGCCGCCCTGGAGGAGGTGGTGAGTAATGACAGCTTGGTTCAGCGCCAGTGACTGCTGCTGTGTTCTCCCTGTAGGAGCTGGGAATGCTAACCTTTCTGTATGTGCTGGTGGATTTCATGATCTCAGGTGGTCTTTTTCAATTTCCGGGCTTTTTTGTTCCATGTCAGAGTAAGGTTTTCAATCATAGCTGGTTCAAAGGGCATTTATGGACCATTTTGCATCTTCGTCATTTGCATCTACTGTTTGTCTGTAAAGGTATGTTTTTTTCTTTAATACGGGTGCATGATACTTATTGGGCCTTAGGAATTACGATGTCATACCGATAGATTTAATAACATTAAAAAACATTTTAAAAGGCGAGATTCCCCGTACTGTGCTGTAGGTGAGTTAGGGTGATAAAATGGGGCGCTCCTCCTCTCCTGCCTGTGCCAGAAACATTCACTGCTTCAGAGGAAGAATGAAGACTAAGACTACGTTCACACTGCACGTCAGTTCAAATTATTTTGCTCATATGATCATAAAGTCAATTCTCAAATCAAAAGTATTGGTACTTTTGATACTTCGGATACATGATTTTGTCGTTAGTTTTTTCTGATGTTGTATATTAGCTTGGCTATATTGTAAATCACCCCATTATCTCAATATACGTCAGGGTTTAAAATTAATCAATTACTACGATGTCTTGTATTCTTTATGATATGATTTGAAACACTGTACACTACTTTTTAAAATTCACCAGACACATTAACTGTATTTGCACAAAGTATCTGTAACGGATCGGTATTGCCGATACCAGCCTGAATTGTATGGGATCAAAAATGAAAGTGGTTTCGCACATCACTGCAGCACACGCTGCAGCAATCTTAACTTCCCTAAACCCAAGATTTGAACAAAAAATCAGAACTGGGCATCATATGCTGCAGCCTTTTATGCTCTGCAAACTGGTTTTGGGCCTCACATGATGTTGCAAAATCAGACTTGGCCTACTTAAGGTTCTTAAACCTTGAACAAGACCCTTTACCCCATTAGCATCATGAAAAGCAGAACTGATCATTCACGAGAATCTACTCCAGCATTGTTTAACTCATTCAATACCAAAGACGTATTTATACGTTTTTATAACCAACGCCCGACAACATTTTTATATGTCATTTATACGTCTTACATATAAATGAGGCAAAAAGAGGTGATGACGCAACTCTCCACGTCTTCACGTCAGAGCAATTT
The DNA here is from genome assembly GCF_027744805.1 of Dunckerocampus dactyliophorus. Taxonomy (NCBI): domain Eukaryota; kingdom Metazoa; phylum Chordata; class Actinopteri; order Syngnathiformes; family Syngnathidae; genus Dunckerocampus; species Dunckerocampus dactyliophorus. The sequence goes on from NC_072827.1 coordinate 3,259,459, forward strand.
TAAGTCATAAAAACGGCCAACAGGTGGCAGAAGTGCATTTGACGGCTCGGCAGGGATCATCTGGTCGGAAATAAATCACACACGAGAGGAAGGAGGAAGTGAGAGAGTGAGGAGGAAGGAGTGTAGTGGGCAGAAGGTTACGCTTTGTAGGGAAATTGTAACGCATGAGCACGCGTGCACACAAAGTTCAGTTCCAAACGTGAAAATTGTAAATGGTTAATGGTGTTGTATTTGTAAATATAAATATACCCCTTTTTGTGTTATTTATGTTGATATAGTTGTTTAGATTTTTGAGCTGTCACAAAAGCAAAAAATGTTTGTGTCAAGTTCCTAAATACACAGGACTTCATGGCAAATGTCCTTCATTCCAATAGATGGTGGTAATCACATGAGGCGTGGATGTTGAGAGGGGCGTGGGAACTTGATCTCAGCCATAAGAAGGATGTCAATTTTGGGACACATCAGCAGTGTACCTTTGAATCAGTGGGTGTTTCGGCCTTTGAACACTAGACACCCTCATCAAAGACGGCCAACTACAAGGTGACATTGTCTTGTTGATGGTGTCTAGGGTGGTTGTGATGTCCTGCCTCAATACCTGCACCTGGTCTTTGTCCTTGAGGCTTGCATTGTACCATCTGCCCAGGCTTTTGACGAGTTGCTCTGACACCATCAGAATTGGGTCGTCACCAATGCAGAACCTCACGTTCTTAAAAGTGAAAGTGAAAGTTATGCTTGAAATGTATCTTTTCACAAAAAGATGGTTTTCTCCCTTTTTTTAGTTGGGAGTTGATATTTTCCCGAAACTTACCTATGTTACACTGCTGATTACTAAAGAACAGAAAAAGGTAGAAACAAACTTTTTTTCCCGATGAAAGACGAGAGTCTAATGTTTCTTTTGGTAGGTTCCATGTTTATGTGTGCCTTAAAAGATCAGTCAGAATCGTCTAAAATGGCCGCTACTGAGTAGTGATGGAAGACTCTTTGTGGCGAGGCACTTTATCTTCTTGTATGATTGTCCACTGTGCCGTGTGGAGTGGTCAAATACAGAATCACTCTTGTCTTGTTGCCAGCTGGACAAGGATGACATGGTGTACATGGAGGCCTACGACAAGCTGCTGGAGTCATGGCTCACCCTCGTGCAGGACGAGGAGCATTTCCCTCGTGGCTGCTTCGTCCAGCCTGCCGTCCAGGTCTTCAACTCCTACATCCAGTGTCATCTGGCCGCGCCGGACGGCACCCGCAACCTGGTGAGATGGCGTCCTATTATCTTGAATAATGTAGCCCAGGGGTGTCCAAACGTTTTTCCAGCGAGGGCCACATTGTGAAAACTTTGACTTGAACTATTTCCCATTTTTTCTGTTTTGTCTTTTTAATTTTCCATATATTTCAACTTTCTTGTTAAATAATTTTCTTTTCGTAAAATTCTGACTTTATTCCTGTATTGTTACAACTTTTTTCTTCAACCTGATTTTCCCAAAAATGACTACTCTATTTTGTTTTGTCTGTTTCTCATAATATTCCGACTTAAAAAAAATAAAAATAAAAAAATCCCTTTTTTTAATATATTTCAACTTTGCTACTATATCATTATTTATGCTGACATTTTTCTTGTTAGAATACGACTTTTTCCTATTAATATTTTGACTTTAAATACAACTTTTTTTTTTTTTTTTTACATTTTTGCTGTTTTTGTTTTTTTAAATTTTCCAACTATTTCAACTTTCTTCTTGTAAATTTTCCTCTCGGAATTATGACTTTATTCCCATAATATTTTGACTTTATCCTTGTAACATTCTAACTTTTTTCACAACTTTATGCTATTAACATGTTATCTTTTTCATAATATTATGTTATTCTTGTATTATTAGAACTTTTTTCCTCAACCTAATTTTCCAAGAATTTACCACTTATTTAAAAAAAACAACCTTTTTTTTAATATATATTTCAATTTTGCTACTAACATAACTTTTTTTATTCTCGTAAAATTGTGACATTTTTGTTGTTAGAATATGACTTTTTTCCTTTTTTATATTTTGACTTTAATCTTGTAAAATTACAGCTTTTTTTTGTTTACATTTCTGCTGTTTTTTGTTGGGTTTTTTTTCAAACTATTTCTCTCTTCTTGTAAATTTTCTTCTCGGAATTATGACTTTCTTTCCATAATATTTCGACTTTATCCTTGTAACATTCAAACTTTTTTCACAACCTAAGTTTGCAAAAAGACATTTTTTATTTGTTTGTTTATTATAATACATGTTTTCTTTAATATTTCAACTTTCTGCTATTAAAATAACTTTTTTTTCATAATATCCTTTTAAAATTACGACTTCATTTGTTAGACTACAACTTTTTTGTCTTAATATTTTTGACTTTGTTCTTGTAAAATTACAGCAGATTTTTAATATTTTTGCTGGGGTTTTTTTAGTTAAAATTTTGAATGTGCCACAGAGCAATATAAAAAAACTAATTGTACCCGGGCCACACTTTGGACACTCCTGTTTCAGCCTGAAACCCTGAGCCGCCATAACAAATCCCCCAACTTCATTCTCAGTCGGTGAACGGAGCGGCGTCCCATGAGGAGGAGGAGATCAACGAGCTTCAAGAGGACGACAGAGAGCTGTTCTCAGACCAGCTGTCAAGCATTGGAACGCTGGGCCGCGTGGCTGCAGACCACTGTATCCCCCTCCTCACAAGGTAAAGCTGCACATCCTATTATTATTAATATTATCATCATTATTATTGCTATTATTATTATTATTATTAGATTCTTGTTTTCTTTTGTGTCTGTGTCCCTCTCGCAGTCTTCTGGAGGACCGCGTCACGCGCTTGCACGGCCAGCTACAGAGGACCCAGCAGCACCTCATGGCTTCGTCGGACTTCGGCTCAGTGGACCGCAAAGTGCTGGACGACCTCTACGAGGACATCCACTGGCTCATACTGGTGTCAGGTCAGCACTAGCCAGAAAATTAAGGAAAACTTAAGCGGCATAAGGAGAATCTGAATGTTTTTTTGGGTTTTCATATGATATTGGAGTGACGGTAGTCTTGTGCTGTATTGAGCTGTGATTGAGGGGTTGGGCTATCGGGTTCAGTCCTGTTTTCCTGATAATTAGAGCCAGTCCAAGAGAGAAGAAGAGTTGGCGAGCCGCGTCGCAGGCATTGAAGTGTGCCATGCGTCTTGCTGTAAGGCAGTGGCTCTGAATTATTTTCTGTCACGCTAACATTAATGTTAAATATATGTAATCTATGTATGTCTACACTGGTCACTAGGTGTCAGTAATGTCAGAAAAAACAGGCTTTTATTTTTGGTTTGGAATTATCTCACAAAAAGCACAATAATAATAACACAGGCTACTGTTGTGGCCGTGACCCACGGCAAACTAAAACTCAACTCTGAACGCCTGATGTCACTTCCTGTTACTTCAGTACAAGTCTGATTTATGTCTTAAATGTCTTATTTTCTGTTACTATGTCTACTGTATTTGGTAATAAGAGTGTAAAGGTGAATATAGGGGTGTTATTTCATGTCTAGAGGTCTCTAATAATGTTAAATACTATACTCAGTTGGTCTTAAACAGGTTTTCTATGCTCTATACCAGTGGTTCCCAAACTTTTTGCAGTTGCGTACCCCTTCAGACATTTGAAGCCGTGTACTCCTGCACATTTAAAAAAGCATAATCCTTTTAATTTGAATTAATTGGAAATATTGAACATAATGAGGACAAGCGGCATAGGAAATGGATGGATGAATGGAATTGGTTGATTAATTTTAAAGTAATTGCAGGTCAAAAACAAGTATTTTGCATGGTCGCATTTTGATAAAGTTTCACATGAGCGCTGATGAATAGATAAGTCATCATCCTACATGTATTTTATTCTAGTTTGATGTTGGCATCCTTCCGTTTGAAGGGGTTGAATTTGAGCTTCACTTTTTTTGTCCACTCACGATTGCTGCGGTTTAAGTCAGCATCTTCATTTCATGCCAAACCAAAGGGGAAAGTTTAACAATTACGATAAAGCAGTAAGTAGAAAAATACACACGACCAACGATGAAGCCCCAATCACAGTTGTATATATTATTTATGTATTAGATAATCATCAAACCTACTTATTTGTTGCTATTTGATGCACACAGAGCAAGGGACTTCACGCTCTGTCCCTTCGCTGCTCCGTTCTTATTGCACATTGTGAGGCGTTCAGATGCACTCGTAATTAAGAGTGTTAAGCGCTAATTGTTTTTAATTTTTATTCACGTGCCCGTATGACAATTTGTTATATATTTTTAATAAATAAGGAATCATATCTCGCTGATATTCACTTATCACGAACCAGTTAACGGTGATAAATGAGGTATGACTGTACTATTGATACGTGTGAGAACCTTTCATTCCATTTTTCTCCGCTTATCCGGATCCGGGTCGCGGGGGCAGCAGTCTCAGTAGGGAAGCCCAGACTTCCCAGTCCCCGGCCACCTCCTCCATCTCCACCGGGAGGACACCTAGGCGTTCCCAGGCCAGCTGTGAGACATAATCCCTCCAGCGTGTCCTAGGTCTTCCCCGGGGCCTTCTCCCGGCTGGGCATGCCCGGAACACCTCACCAGGGAGGGTGTCCGGGAGGCATCCGGACTAGATGCCCGAGCTCCCTCAACTGTCGATGTGAAGGAGCAGCGGCTCTACTGCGAGCTCCTCCCGGATGACCGAGCTCCTCACCCTGTCTCTTCACCACGACAGTCTGGTACATCGACCGCATTACTGCAGACGCTGCGCCGAGCCGCCTATCGACCTCACGCTCCAACCTAACCTCACTCGTGAACAAGACCTCAAGATACTTGAACTCCTCCACCTGGGGCAAGACCTCAGATTTGGAGGTGCTGAGTCTCATCCCAGAAGCTTCACACTCGGATGAAAACCGTCCCAGTAAACACTGCAGGTCACAGTCCGATGAGGTGATCAGGACCACATCGTCTGCAAATAGCAGAGACGAGATCCTAAGGCCTTGCCGCCACGACTGGCACCAACCACCTTGCGGCCACAGCTCCGATCGGCCGCCTCAACAATGGAGGCACGGAATAGAGCCCATTCGGACTCAATATCCTCATCCTCCCCCGGGATGCAGATGAACAGACTTGCAGACTTGATGAACAGGAGGCTCTGCCAAACGTTCCCAGCACACCCTCACTACACGTTGGGTCTCTGTTCCTTCCAATTGAAGTCTCCCATTTGAAGTCTCCCAGCAAAACGACGGAGTCACCAGTTGGGGTGCTCTCCAACACCCCTCGGGTACTCTGAACTGCCGTTCGGCGCGTACACACAAACGACAGTCAGGACCCTTTCCCCAACCCGAAGGCGTAGGGAAATGACCCTCTTATTAACCGGGGATGACTCCAAACACAGAGGCACCGAGCCGGGGGGCTATTAAAAAAGCTCACACTAGCTCGCCTCCTCTCCCCTGCAGCAACTCCAGAGTAGAACCAGGTCCTGCCTATCTCGAGGAGTTTGGATGCAGAACCCAAACTGTGGGTTAAGGTGAGTTCGACTATATCTAGTCGGAATGTCTCAACCTCTCTCACAAGTTTGGGCTCCTTCCCCGCCAGAGAAGTGGCATTCCATGTCCCAAGAACCAGATTTGGCTGCCAAAGACCAGGTCGCCTCGGCGCCCACCCTCGACTGCCACCCAAAGCACAATGTACTGGACCCTTATGCTTGCCCCCATAGGTGGTGGGTCTATGAGGAGGAGATCCCGTGTGGATTGTTCAGTCTGAGCCCGGCTGGGCCCCACGGGTGAAAGCCCGACCACCAGGCGCTTGCCTGCGAGCCACTCCCCCAGGCCTGGCTCCAGGGTGAGGCCCCGGTGTCCCACATCCGGGTGAGGTGCAGTCCCTCCTCATGCGTTTTGTTCATAAAGGTTTTCTGAATCACTCTTGGTCTGGCCCGTCACCTAGGACCTGTTTGCCTTGGGAGACCCTACCAGGGGCATATAGCCACAGACAACATAGCTCCTAGGATCACTCGGGCACACAAACCCTATTCAAGTGTGAATAAAGACACAAACAGACCTGCCAACTTTGAAGAAATGTCCATCCATACTTCTTCTATGCCGCTTGCCCTCACCAGAGGCCAGTTTGAAGAAATGTATATATAGTATATAGCAGGGGTAGGGAACCTATGGCTCGGGAGCCAGATGTGGCTCTTTTGATGACTGCATCTGGCTCTCAGACATTTCTTAACACCATAAAATGTGTTTATTTTAATTTGTTTTCCTGACATTTTAAAGTAAAACATTACAGAAACAGAAACATTACAAAATTCAAAATATGCATTGTAATGCATTTTAACCCATCCATTTTTTTTTCTAGCGCAATCCCAGCTGTCCTTCCCATGTTTTCCGTGTCAGACACCAAAACTTGATTATTATTGGGGTTGTCCCTCCTTTAATCAAACCTTCTTTAATCAAATAGTCAGCTAGCTAATTGTGAAGAGACAACCCTTTTGATGAAAAAGGAAAAGAAAGAAAGATACGGAGTAGGTCACAAAACCATGCAGCACCAGAAGTTGCATTAATGGTAAAAAGTTATTTATTTATTATTGGTTAGCTTCAATATAACAACATTATTACAAAGAATACATTCAGAGACTGATATTCTAAAATTGCTAGTATTCCTTAAATACTGTATACACACATTTGGTTGTATTCGGTGTTAAAAAATATGATATGGCTCTCACGGAAATACATTTTAAAATTTGTGGCTTTCATGGCTCTCTTAGCCAAAAAGGTTCCCGACCCCTGGTATATAGTATAGTATATACAGATGCCTCACCTGATACCGCACCTCCCTCTTTCACTATTTAAAAAGCACGGCTCTAAGGTATACAGCCCTGTTTTGAAGATGCCAATATACCCAATATGGTAGACAAAATAAGACTAAATAAGCCATTTATGACGTAAATGGTGTCACATTAAATGTGTTCCCTATGGAACCTTAGTGATGAGTCTAGTTGTTGTTGTTTGACTGACAGATCTATGCGGAGACCGTAAGATACAAGACAAGCGAGCAGCGGTCCCTGTTGGTGTCCAAAGTGCCGCCCAGGGGCCATTTGCGGCACATGGCTCTTTTTCTGTTTTTCGTTTTTTTTGGGGCCCACTCTGCACTGTAGAACTCAAATTAAACAAACAGTAAAATGTGGAAAATAGAGCAAAAGGCACAATGTAAGGAGGAAAATTCTGTGTGTATCAGGGTTTGTTTGTTTGTTTTTTTACTCTTGTGCAGTCCTTACTGGTGATGGGAATTTTGGCACTTGAAGGTTGACGGGTTAGATTCCTCTCAAATAAGCCCTGTCTCTTTACGGTGATGTGAATAAAGAGTACCGACTCTTTTTTGCTGTTTTTCCCCCATGATCCTTACACGCCACCATCCATGCTCCCTCCAGGGTATCTACTCGCCGATGACCCTCAGGGCGAAACGCCAATGATCCCCTCAGAGGTGATGGAGTTCTCCATCAAGCACTCGACCGAGGTGGACATCAACACCACGCTGCAGATCCTGGGATCACCGGGGGAGAAGGCGTCGTCTATTCCGGGCTTCAACCGCACCGACTCGGTCATCAGGTAGTCGCCGTTTAGTTTTGCTCTAATTGTTGCCTGCTCAGCGGCGTCTTTACGAGCGGGGCCTTTTATTTCTGGCGCGGTGTAGCTTTGCGTCCTGGGTTTATTTCTGCAAGTGCGGGATTAGGCAATCTGACTGGAATGAGCATCGGATGTTTGAATCCACTCATGCGACATGCGGAACATCCCTCTGCTTGTGTTAGCCCTCCAACACGTGTGTGTGTGTCCTTGTGTAAACATAATCACAGTGACGACTAAAGATAATCACAGCAGCCAAGCGTATTGTCTTGTGAAGGTCATTGAGCTACAGTGGTTTCTAGATTGTTCACAATGTGTGTGGTGTGTGTGTGTGATGACAGCAGATTGCAGGGATGAGTTGTCGCATGACGTTGAGTTTCCAAATAGTGAGCGAGCCTCCCTGTAAATGTCAACGTGGTTTTGTTCTCTGTGGACAAGTTCAATCTGTTATGGAGCCATAAAAAGCCACCTTGAGGGCATGCGCTTTGTGCATACTATGTATTTCACTATTGGTGTTATTATGTACATGACGCTTTCTCTGCACACAGCTATTATTTGCAGCGTTCAATCGCCGCCACATTATGACAAACAACGGCGGTGCACTAATTGCACTGCCGAATTGGCAGCCACGTCTCCTTCAGACTACCCCAGAGCAGCTGTGTATACAGATTTAGCCTACCACCGCCAGTGTGTGACTGATGAGTGAATGAATAATGTGTTCACTTTAGTGTGAAGCGCTCTGGGTAACTTGAAAAGCGCTACATAAAATCTAATCCATTACAATTATCAGACGGATAATTACCCATACTGTGCTGGTGAGCAAATCAAGTGCTCCTTTTTGTCCTAGGACTAGGACTTGGGACTACAAATGGGAAAAATAGCCTTTTGGCTAATTCTGGCAAAGCTGTCTAATGACTTGCACTGCAAAGCATTCAACAGAACCATATCAGAACCCCTCAATGAAACTATGATATCCCTGTCAGGTTTCAGGTCTTATTTTCCCTCCATTAACCAGGATTAAATAATAAATTAAGTAAAGACCAAACATTATCCAAGATTAATTTTGTCACCACTATAAATCTCAGTAAAAATAATAACGACAGCCATCATGGAATCTCCATTTCATCCACGACTAACAATTTCAAATTATGCATAGAATAGAAGATCTGTGTAAAGATGTCTGCATGTTTGGAGAACGTGTCATGTAATAATTTAAACCGAACAAATTGTGTACAGAAAAATGTACACTGAAAAATGAGTGTTGGCTCAATTGAGCAGGATTGTTATATATTTTCATCATTTTCGTCGACATTAAATGCGTGTGTACGTTTTTCCTTCAATCAGAGTGGCCTCAAATCAAGATTCAGTTCTTGCTTTTGTGTCTTCCCATTCTCGTCTCGTGTGTCAGGTTGCTGTCTGCTGTGTTGAGGACCTCCGAGGTGGAGTCCAGAGCCACCAGAGCTAGTCTGACGCAGCTGCTGAGTCCACAGATGGGAAAAGACATTGTTTGGTTCTTGAGACGGTGGGCCAAGACTTACCTGCTAATGGATGAGAAACTCTACCAGCAGGTGACACACAGACTATATATACTGTACACCTCCTTACTTAATATATACAGCATATGTAACCCTGTCACCATAATCAATAAATCGATTAACTGAACAATTAAAAAAAAAAAAAACAGGTCTATATTTATGACGCCCTCGACAAATTGACATGTGCATGTATGCGTGTGTGTTTCGTCTGCTCGTCTCTCTGTGCCACACAGGCCGGATGACAAGAGGGTTCACTCTGCATCTGTCTGTACGCATTGGTTCTTTTGTGGAGAGTGTGAACCTTTATCTCATTCAGCCTCTTTGTGGAGGCGGGGCTACTAGTGAGTGGATACGGCGTGCTAGCAGTCATCCTCGTGAGGCAGCATATGCTAACATTAATGAAGGCACAGTAGCGCTGGTTCAGCCACAGTGTGGGACTGTTTCGATTTTAAACAGAATGAACAAGGTGAGCGCATGAACACCGATGACCAACACGGACAGTTTTATCAACTGGGGAACAAAAAAAAACTACAGATGGAGGTGCCTGGGCAAAGTAAATATAAACAAAACAGTGTAATATGGTGCACACTCACAGACAGTGTTGCTCGCTCCATTGCAAAAGGAATGTAACCTTTCAATACGGTTATATGGCATACATTTTAAGCCATATAATTGTCATGTTTCTGTGAAACATTAAGAACAACAATGTGGTTGAGCTTGAACATCTTTCACTGTAAACAGCTTGCCAACAACATACAGTACATACAGGCAACTTAAATGTGGCTCACACTGGTACACTATACTTGAGTACCATCTAATGGTTCAAATGTGAATTACACCTCCGTAGCCTCACCGGCTGCTTGGAGTGTGTTCCCGAATTCAGTGCACCTAGCTGGGCCACGCCATGTGGCTCCTCTCCCTCTACACTCTGGTTCTTTTGACCTCCGTAGCGGCACACCGGCTGCTCGGAACATTGTATCTGAATACAGTGCACTTTGCTGGGCCACTGCAGGTGCCTTCCTCCATTCTGTACTCTGGTGCTCCTGATAGGAGCGATGTGGTGTTAGTAGTAATGTCTTGATATTTGATTCGGACAAATCAAGAGGTACAGTTGGTCAAGTCCTCCAGGTGTGCACAAACTACAGTTAAATCAAAATTTTTAAAAGTAGATATAAAAAAATGTATCGGTGTCATATCGGTCTTGAGAAGCAGAAAGCGTTTTAGCTTTATCGGTTTGAAAATAAAGAGATTGTGCATCTCTAATAACAAACCTGGTATGTAATTTCTCCACCACAGGTCAGCATACCTTTCAGTACAGCATTTGGCGCCGACACGGAGGGGGCCCAGTGGATTGTGGGCTACCTGCTGGAGAAGGTCATCAACAACCTGTCGGTGTGGAGCTCCGAGACGGAGCTTGCCAACGACACGGTGGAGCTGCTAGTGACGCTGGTGGAGAGGAGGGAAAGGTGAGGCAGCACAAATGTTTTCCCCTTAAAGTCGTCACATGCTAGACACCATATAGACGTGCTGAAGCGGACCCGTATGTATGTGTGTGTGCGTGCATGCAGGGCCAACATGGTGGTGCAGTGTGAGAGCTGGTGGAACTTGGCCAAGCAGTTTGCCAGTCGGAGCCCACCGCTCCACCTGCTGTCCAGCTCGGTGCAGAGGACCCTGATGAAGGCGCTGGTTCTGGGGGGCTTTGCCCAAATGGAGTCAGACACGAAGCAGCAGTACTGGGCTGAGGTATTTTTGCATTAGTTGACACACATGGTTGGCAATAATGAGGGCAGTTTTTTATTTAAAAAAAAAAACAAAAAACATTGTCTTGAATTTTATCAATCTTACCCTCATTGCTGCTCAAAAACGTATGTATCGGCGGGTAAAACTCAGTTTTTTTGGTTTGTGTTACAAGAAATGTGTGACATGAGCTCATGTTTTTAAAACTTATTTAACACCAGAACATAAAGTAATTGACTTACGGCTTTTTTTGTGCAGGGGCGATTTAAAAAAGAATAAATAAAAAAAATAAGTGTGCGCTGATTTTGATGATAGTGTACACATCACTACACATCAGTTGCCATTGGAGTACCCAGCATACCTTGCAGGCACTTAAATAACAGTTCACGTCACGTGTTTGTTGTTAGCGCTTGTGTGTTGCTACCCACACAGAATGGTAGTTCAGTGCTATTTTTTAACTCTGTAGGTGTGCGCTGATTGTACATCTAATATATCACTAAACCGAACAACAGCTGCGTTATGATGGCCGACCAGAGCATCTGTTGTATGTGTCTCTCTACGGTACGGAGTTGGAATGACAATCTATGCGGGCAGCCCCGGTATAAAGTTTGCGAGTGAGGGCAAACAGGTAGCGCCAAATCTATCTGTTGCAGTCCAAATTTAATAGTGGTGTGCCACGAGCATGGGCATGGGAAACATTGGACTTACTGTATATTCTACCTGCACTCCTATGATCACATTTTCTGATACAGTAGATGCCCCTACAACGTAAATAATCCGTTCCAAGAACCTTTGTTGTAGGGATTTTATGTTATACGAAGCGTAAAATACATGTAAATAGCCTAATCCGTTCCAAGATCTTCCCAAACTCACACCTTTGGGCCTTCAAAATATTCAAAGTCCACCAAATATGGCGGGAAAATATAAGAAAACAGCATAAACATAGTAGAGTAACATTCCAATATTAAATAAGGTAAATAAGGTATAATGGTCGATGGGGAACGGCCGTATAGTCTAGCAACATCACTTCATTTCATACCAGCGTCATGCTTCTGGATCATTTCCTGCTTTGTTTCCATCCCCAACTTTTCCTTTTTTTTCTTCTCACTTACGCTTGGTTTAGGGCGCATGACTACGCTCATTTTAACACAAAGAAAAGTAATGAAATTAAGAAGAGATTTCAATGCGTGCAAAATAGTTTAAGGGCGACTACGATGAGGAAGGGAGCTCACACACAAACTTGGACGCGCTGGATAGGTCAGCCAATGAGATGAGAGCGTAGGCGGTGCCCCGATAATCAGCCAATGAGATGAGAGCGTAGGCGGTGCCCCGATAATCAGCTAATGAGAGCGTGAAGCCAGAAGGCGTCACCAAGTGTACTCTGTTAGTCTCTCTGTCGCTTGCACAGACTTGATGCGTTACGTTATATGGAATTTCTTACGTAATAAGATGCAAAAAATTTACATAAATTCTTTACGTTCAGTGGAATTTACGTAAAAGGATGCGTTATGCGAGGTACGACTGTGCCTGATAGTTGAAACCATGCTGATCTCTCTCTCTCTCTTACTCTATCTGAGGTTGGTCTGAAGCAGCCAATCAGAGATCAGAGAGCATGTCCTCCACCAGCAGCAGCTTTGAGCCTGCTTTGAGACATGAACAAGCCCCCCCGTCTTGAGTCGTCAGCCCCAAAGCCGCTCAGAGCCAGCAAGCCTGATGCTTGCGGTCGATAATATCTCCCCTCAGAGTTGGCGTCCCCTGGCTGATAACATGATCGCTGTCAGGCTCCTGGAGGTCTTTGTCCTAATCGGCTGACGGTAGTAAAAAGAGGGGTGCAAAGCCACGATGGCTGCAGTGTAATTACGGGGAGCTGGGAGGGAGGGGGTTTGGTGGAGGGGCGGCAGCTGTCAGCCGCCGCAGCTGCTGCCTCGGGGTGAGGACGAACCACCTGATGACTGATCAAACCCTCCCTTGTTACTCCGTCGCTCTAGTCGTGTGCCATGAAATAGTTTTGACCCTTATGGGAGTCCTTCACCGTATGGTCATCTGCAGTGTACAGGTAACGTTTACAGCAGGGGCCCAGGTGCCATTTGTGGCCTGCGGCTTTCTTTTCATTGGCTCGCAGAATATTATGGAAATAAAATTAAAACCAAAAAAAAGCAATTAGGAATCAGGGTGAACCTCTCTCCTGGAACCCATGTGACAAGATAAGATGTCGTAGTGGCTGCTTAGTCACCTGCATCAAAACCATGCCGTTTTCATTTTGTGTCCAATTTTTTATTCTTTGTGTTCCTTCCCGCCACCTTCAGGTGCTACACCCTCTCCAGCAGCGCTTCCTCAACCTCATCAACCAGGAGAACTTCGCCCAGATCAGCCAGGAGGAGGCCGTCAAACAAGAAATCATTGCCACCCTGGAGGCGCTGTGCGGCATCGCCGAGGCCACGCAGATCGACAACGTGGCCTCGCTCTTCTCTTTCCTCATGGACTTTCTTTCCAGCTGCATCGGCCTGATGGAGGTGAGAGCGTGAGAGAGCGAGAGTGCGGCGGGAAAAGATGTAACTTGGTTTTGCGTGTTTCAGGTCTACAGCAACACGCCCGAGACCATCAACCTCATCATTGAGGTATTTGTGGAGGTGGCTCACAAACAGATCTGCTACCTGGGAGAGGTGAGACAGCTTCCTGCAGTCTTGTGTGCACCTTTTTGCAAAAATAAAAACCCTAGACTTGGAAGTTGCACCCCACCACACAAAGGCATCTGAAAACACAACGTAGATTACTGATTAATCTCATCTATAACAAGCAGAAAATGGTATCTCACCTGCGTAATTCCCACAGGACTACAATCTATTTGTGGTGGCGGTTGCTGGTAGGTACGGGCACTGCTAACAGTACTTTGATAGGCACCGACCAAATGCCGGCGGTATTACCAAGCAGGGACTCACATAAAATCAAAGGAGTCACACTGGGGGCTTGGGTGGTAAGAGTGGTCGTATCCCAACCTAAAGGTTGCAGGTTCAATCCTCCGTCCTCCCGTGATCATGTTGAAGTATTCTTGGGCAAGATACTGAGCCCCCACTTGCTCCTGATGCACTAACAGTGTCAAAGCGCTCTGAGTGCCTTGGAAGTGAAAGACCATTTAACACTTTAAAATAAGGTACACAAAAATACAATATTTACTGAGGAACTAATGAAGAACTATAATGAGGAACTAATGACAAAGGCACATAAATTTAGACGTTTCTGTGGAACTAATGAAGAACTAATGAGGAACTAGTGGCTAAGGCCCATAAATTTACACCAGTTACTGAAGAAGTAGTTTACTAATGAGGAACTAATAACTAAGGCACATACATTTTGACTGGTTACTGAGGAACTCATGAAGGACTAATGACAAAGGCGCATACATTTAGACTAGTTACTGAGGAACTAATGAGGAACTAATGACTAAGGCACAAATTTTGACTAGTTACTGAGGAACTAATGACTAAGGCACAAATTTCGACTAGTTACTGAGGAACTAATAAAGAACTAATAAGGAACTCATGACTAATGCACATACATTTCGACTAGTTACTGAGGAACTAATGACTAAGGCACATCAATTTAGACTAGTTACTGAGGAACTAATGAACTAATGAGTAGCGTAGGTACTGAGGAACTAAGGGACATAAATTAGTAGTTTCTGAGGAATTGATGAGGAACTAATACCGTGTTTGGGTTCCTAAAGGCCAGTCATTCACAAGCCAAGAAGACGAAGCCAGGGGGAGGCGGCAATGTTTACACCAACAAAGACAAATTAAAGTTACAGAAGCTGAAACAAGTTCTATGTTTTAATTAATTCAATCCCAGCCATTTTTCAAAAGACAACCCCTTCAGTAGCGTCCATTTTAGCCGATTTTGACTGATCTTTCAAGGCACACAGAATATTGTGTTCTATGGTTATATAAACATGAAACCTACCAAAAGAAACATTAGACTACCGTCTTTCATCAGGAAAAAAAAGTTGTTTCTACCTTTTTCCATTCTTTCGTAATCAGCAGTAGAACATAGGTACGTTTCAGGAAAATATCAGTTTCTGACTAAAAGAAAAAGGGAGAAAACCAGCTTTATGTGGAAAGATACATTTCAAGCATAACTCCCACTTTGACACAAATATTTGTTGCTTTTGCGACAGCTCAAATATCTAAACAACTACACCAACATAAACAACACAAAAAGGGGTTGTTTTACATCAAAATAACTATTTATTTACAAATATAACACCATCAACTATGCGTGCATGCGTTAAAATTTCCCGACAATGCGTAACCTTCTGCACATTACACTCACTCACTTCCTGCCGCCTGTCGTGTGTGATTCTTCCATTGAAATGACCCTGCCGAGCTCTTATCAAATGCACTTCTGCCACCTTGTGGCCTTTTTCATGGCTTGAAAGTGCTGTCAAGTGAAAATGCATTAGTAGATAGTTGTGTCATCACCTCTTTTTGCCTCTCGAGCCAAAAAAACAAAAGATGTATAAATACGTTGTTGGGATCAGGCTTTCGGGTTCATAAAAACTATGTCTTTGGTGTTGAATGAGTTAAGTATGTGGATACAGTAAAACCTACCTGTTTAATGTCGGAATGTTCACTTGGTTTTGGCAAAGTTTTATCGTTTCCGCCTCTCATCCACACGGAAACGGCGTTCTGGGTTTCCTGAAAGAGTATATTTTAAAAACAGCTTCCATACTGGGAAAATCTGAAAACACCGGCTCACTGTTTCCGAACGGACGAGCAATCTGCTGATTTTTAAAACCATGACGTCACCGTCGTGTGACCAGAGGTGAGTTTTGATGACGAGCCAACATAATATCTGAATATTCGGAGTACCGTGACTCTCCGCGGTCAACGTTCTCCTGATGTGTGTTTTGTCTTACACTCCCAAAATGACGCACGTGTAATTCCACTTTGCCGTAAGTCTAGATGAGCCTCGGAAAGCGGAGGGCAACTGACTGATGCGCATGCGTCCTTTCTTCTTCTACAGAACGGTGTGTCACGTGGTTCCGTCTGCGTGTCTGTTCACAGCGCCACACGCAGGTGTGCCTTGTGTATTGCAGTGTTCCCTGATTTATCGCAGGGGATAGGTTCCCAAAATAGCCTCCAATAAGTGAAATCCGCAAAGTAGCCAAGTTTATTTGTTTGCAGTTATTATACAGAATAGGTTTTAAGGCTGTAAAACCCCTCGCCACGCATTTAATGCACTTTTCTCAAACAGGCATGAACATTTTCTCACATTTCTTTCTTGTTTAAGCGCTCTCAGCGTTCAAATTTTGTTTGAATTTGAATGATCAATCTCTTGGACACAAGAAATGATTAAGTGACTCACTGCATTCACTCCTCTGCATTGCAAAAAGTACATTTCAAGAAATAAAAAAGTACCATTTTAAGCAACCTTTAAAAAAAATCCCTAAAAAGAAAAAGCATCTTGTCTAGCAGTTTTCACTTGAGAAAAATAAGAAATACAGCTAGCCAATTCTTATGAAGATATTTTTTCTTTACCAGAAATTAGTTAGTTTTTCTACAAGCCAAAAGCTGAATTTTGATTATTCTTCAGCAACAGATTAATAACATTTGCCTTAAATTAAGAGCAAAAACTGCTTACCTAACTTTATCAATTTAACGGACTCACACAGAAAATATATCAAATGATTTGCTGATTTCGGAACAACACTGCAATTTCTATTTGAGAAAAATAATCTTGTATTAAGAAAGTATAGCTAGACAATTCTTATGAAAATATTTTTTGCCAGTTATTTTTCCTAATAACAAGTTAAAAGCCTTATTTTGATTACCGTAAATCACCGTGTATAAACCACACTTTTTTTCCACCGGCAAGAAGCAAAAAATCGGGGTGCGGTTTATACACGATGACAGGTCTGTGACCAGACTCGGTACGGGGAGAAATTGACCATAAGCCCATTTTAGAATAGCCGTCTGTGGGTCAGACAGTTGCTTTGACTTTAGCGCGCTGTACAGTTGCTGAAAATGCTTGTGTATGCAATTTCTTTCTAACTTATCTGACTGCTACTAAGCTAACCTAGCTACTGCTAACCTAAGCTTCCATTAAAACATTGCAGGTGATGTAAAATACAATACAACGTTGGAGTTTATTCAAATTCACACTGAAGCAATGCAGCATTACCGGTATGTGTTATGTACAATACAATATAACTGATCCGCATGCGCAGAACGCCGCTCTATCACCGCTCACGTCACCGCTAAACCAACATTCGCTACGGTTAAATCAAGGCTAAAGCAACGCCGGCTTCAAAATGCCACGACGATCTTTCACCGCAGCGTTCAAACTCTCCGTCTGCCGGTATGCAGAAGAGTTTGGGAACCGGGCAGCCAGGTGGCAGCACGGTGTGGACGAGTCAGTCATCCGGCGTTGGAGAGCGGACATCATCGGCAAGTTGACGGCAAACTTTTCTTACTTGAATTCCATTGCAGATGAATTGATGGACAGCAGATTTCTCCTTGCTTCTTCTTTTTGAAATTGCTTAGTACCTTTACGCATGTTCATTTGAGATGAAAGAGTTGGCAAGCATTTATGAACTACATTTTTTTTTCCCGCCTTGAGCCTGAAAATGGGGGTGCGGTTAATACACGGGTGCGGTTTATACACGGTATTATTCAACAACAGATTTAGACTATTTGTCTTAAATAAAGAATAAAACTGGTTTCTAAACTTCCTAAATTTACGAATGGACTCACACACAGAAAATAAATGTAAAGATTTGCTGATTTGGGACCAATGTGAAGGCTGCACAGCAAATTTCTTGGAGCGCACCAAGGTTTATGACATTAAATCTAGTCATAAAATCTGTGTAAATGTGTAAAATTATTCAACTTGATTGAAGAAAATATTGCTCTTTTTTGATGTTGTTTATAAATGTAAAAACTAGTGAATTCATTTGCACATCATGCCAGAAAAGAATTGTGATGACAGTAGGTTTTCCTAAATGAAGTGAAGGGGAGGAGTTGAGGAGTTGTGTAATTATATTTATTGCCATAGTATTTGTGAATGATATGGACTACTTTGACAGCAACTGTGAATCTGAAATACTAATCATTAGTATTTTGTATAATAGCCTCAAAGTTTATATATAGATTTTATACATGTTATATGTTTTATAGTAAGAGATCACGTCGACTTGTAACTCGCATGCTGGAAAAGTGCATGCACGTACAATGTACATAAATACTCCTATTTATAAATATATGCATACCTTATCAAGTGTCGGGCGACCAAAAAAAGTAATGTTTTCTTGACTGCTTCTCCTCAATGACATGAACTTGCCGTTCATGCAGACCAAGTCCATGAAGCTGTACGAAGCCTGCCTGACACTGCTGCAGGTCTACTCCAAAAACAACCAGAACAGGAAGCGGAGCGACGCGGCGGCTGAGGAGGACCAGTACCAGGACCTCCTGCTCATCATGGAGCTGCTCACCAACCTGCTGTCCAAAGAGTTTATTGACTTCAGCGACACAGGTGCCTTCTTCGTGCCCATTCTCCTCCTTTCTCCAACTCGTTCGATTGCAGAGCGCCTTTTTCCTTTTCCAGATGAGGTGTTCCGAAGCCAAGACCAAGGAACGCCGGCCTCCAGTCGGCCCATCTCAGCAGCGGATGTCGTCCTCTACGGCGTCAATATCGTTCTTCCCCTCATGTCTCAGGACCTTCTCAAGGTGAATGAGAGCCCCCCACCCCACTGTGCCGCACAGCCACCTTGAAGAAGCTCACCCCTTTTCATCCCGTTATTCCAGTTCCCATCTCTGTGTAACCAGTACTACAAGCTCATCACCTTCATCTGCGAGATCTTCCCCGAAAAGATCCCACAGCTGCCTGAAGACCTCTTCAAGAGCCTCATGTTCTCACTGGAGCTCGGAATGACCTCGTATCCTCCACGAACAAACATGAAGTGACTATTTCCTGACTTATTTCACTTGTGTATAGTAACTCAACTCGAGAGAGTTCCAGGAGGGCTAGAAATGTGGGAGGGAAATTGTTTGTGTTAATGGATTTTTTTAAATGACAAGAATGTAATTTATATTTATTTTTTAAATTATTTTATTTGTAATTATTTACAAATAATTTACCAAAAATGTTCTACATTTTTTTTAGGATACATTAAAATTTTTTTATTTTAAATAAAGGGTAATATTTTCTGTAATAAGTTGTATATACTGTATATTGCAGCATATTTATCATAAAACAATGGATTTTTAAAAAATAAGAATGTAATTAATAAATATTTTTTTGTTTTTAAAATAATGTTATACATAATTACATGATAATTTTTTAAATATACGGTGGTATGAAAGTATATGCCCCTTCCTGATTTCTTTTTTTTATCACACTTAAATGTTTTCAGATCATCAAACAAATTAAAATATTAGTCAGTGACGACCCAACAGAAAACAAACCACAGTTTTGAAATGAAACTTTTTATTACAAAGGGAGAAGAAAAAATCCAAAGCTACATGGCCCTGTGTGAAAATGTGATTTCCCCCTAAAGCTCATAAATGGTTCCGCCCCCCTTAGCAGCAACAACTGCAATCAAGCGCAGAATTCATACTTCCACTTATCAAAGCAAGTCTTCCAGGAGCTGAAGCAGCATAACAGCCCCACACCATCACACTACCACCACCATATTTTACTGAAATGCGGCGTTACTATTACGCAAGATGTAATGGGACACACACCTTCCAAAAAGTTAAACTTTTGTCTCTTGTTTCCCCAAAGGTGTTGGGGATCAACAAGATGTTTTCTGGCAAAATTGAGACGAGCCTTAATGTTGTTTTTGTTCAGCAGTGCTTTTGGTCTTGGAACTCTGCCATGCAGGCCGTTTTTGCCCAGTGTCTTTCATATGGTGGAGTCATGAACACTGACCTTAACTGAGGCAAGTGAGGCCTGCAGTTCTTTGGATGTTGCTGTGGGGTCTTTTGTGACCTCTCGGATGAGGCGTGGCTGCGCTCTTGGGTCATTTTGGTTAGACGGCCACTCCTGGGAAGGCTCACCACTGTTCCATGTTTTGGCCATTTGTGGATAATAGCTCTTACTGTGGTTGGCTGGAGTCCCAAAGCTTTAGAAATGCCTTTATAACCTTTAACTGATAGATCTCAATTAATCGCAGTTAAGTTATGTTTTAACAGGGCGGGCAATCAGTTTTCCTCTCTTCATAATACAAAGATTAATTTAAAAACAGCATTTTGTGTTCAGTTGTGCTGTCGTTGATTAATATTTCAATTTGTTTGATGTCAAACATTTAAGTGTGACAAACATGCAAAAAAAAAAAGAAATCAGGAAGGGGGCAAACACTTTTTTACACCTCTAAGTTGTATACATTACAAAATATATTTAATGAAACAAAGATTTTAAATAATGTAATTTATAAATATATACTGTATTTTTTTTTTACAAATACCTTTTATACATACATTTTTAAAATACATATTTTTAATAATTAAATGATAATTTCTATCATATAATTTGTGCATATATATATATTACAACAAACAGTTTTTATCATAAAAAACATGATGTCATAATATATTTTATTACAGGCTCCATCACTAGTTGCCTTTCTTTCGCTTGGAATGTTTGCCATGGCACTTTCTCCACTCTAAGGTGCCCCTTTACAGATGCCATGAAACCAAAGATGTCTACTGCGACTGTTAGCCGTATCAGATGTATTACAGCTGACTGTTATTTGAAGTTTGGTTGGAAAAGGTAGGTGGCAACTTTGTCTGTGGCGAAAGTATACTTGTTTTTCCTTGACGGCAGCGTGCAGTATGGGTTCCGAGGTTAGTCAGCTGTGTTTGGAAGCTTTGTCACCGCTGGCTGAACAGTGCGCCAAAAACCAGGAGAAGGACACGCCCCTTTTCATGGCCACCCGCCACTTCCTCAAGGTAGGAGACACAGCAAGTTTCCTGGAAAAATACACAGTCAAGTGAGTGTTTAGAGCCGGGGTCTCAAACTCACCTCACTCGGGGGCCGCTGGAGGTAGAGTCTGGGCGAGGCTGGGCCAACTGACACTTCCTGTCCATCTTTAGCTGGTGTTCGACATGTTGGTGCTACAAAAACACAACGCTGAGATGTCGGTGGCTGCAGGAGAGGCACTTTACACTCTTGTGTGTCTGCACCAGGTGAGCTAAAACACACCACAGAATGTTTCTTTTATTGCTTATTTTATCCAAAATACGTCTGATGATTGGTTTGAAACGACCTCATAGTTTTGCGACACAGGAGCCGATGCCTCAGAAAGAGGCAGCGATTAGTACAGG
The DNA here is from genome assembly GCF_027744805.1 of Dunckerocampus dactyliophorus. Lineage (NCBI taxonomy): Eukaryota > Metazoa > Chordata > Actinopteri > Syngnathiformes > Syngnathidae > Dunckerocampus > Dunckerocampus dactyliophorus. The sequence continues at coordinate 3,280,669 of NC_072827.1, forward strand.
CGCCCTCAAGTGGCCACTTTTGTTACTGTCACTACTGAAACATACAGTACACATCTCATCAATAGTCACATTATTAGAGAGAGATCTTAGTATAAATCTACATTTAAAATTTGGGCTGTCAAAGTTACGTGCGCACGCCTTGTTTGACACTCGGCCCGCACCGTAGTTTGAGGAAACGCATCGGTGACTGTGGGAACCAACATTGAGCAGAAATGGAGCCAGAAAAGGGATTTTTTTCATTGGTAATCTTCTAAAAGACTCAACATAATTGTATCCACTGTCGCTCTGAGTTGAGATGACGGAGTTTGTCGCCTGTCAGAGAGAAGTCAGAAAGTGCAGCACTGTCATTTATTCAGTGGTGCCCTTAGCATGCGAGTGTCTCGGCCGTCTCTCTTAGCTGATTTTTTTTGCTTTGAACTGTGAGCTACAAAGTTGGGTTAAGAACTGCTCGTTACCGGCAGACAAAGCCGAGGACAGCTATTTGGGGCCTTGTTTCAATGTAAACATGGATGTAAATAGCATTAGTGGAGCGCTCGCTCGTCACCGCAAAGATTTTCAACAAACCAGCAAAACATACGTAAGAAAGCGATCTAATTGATCTCATTTATTATGTATTGTGTAAAACTATGACAGGAACAACATCCAATAAAAAGCAAGACATGAATACAGATCCACCATCCTCCAGTATGAGCCTGGAGTTTCACCACACAAATATAAATATACAAATTAGTGCTCGATAAGGTAGTCAAATCTTACCTTTATTCATTCCCAGGGAGCAAATATGAGGTGAAAGAAAAGCGTAGCAGATAGTTAGATGGTGCGTTCAAGGACCCTGGGACAAGTCGTCACTCACATTAAACATGCACAAAACTGCGGATTTCTAACTGGATATTATTTTTGGAATAAAATAATGGCCCATATTTCCAAAAATTTACTTTTTTCAACAAATTTGAGGGGGAATAGGAACGGTGTACCAGGGTCCCTGGGCACTTTTGGCGTTTGGAAGATTGTCTTTGGATGGAGTGAGATTTAGTAGGCCCAGAATTGCTGGCAGATGTTAGCATTATTGATTTAAAAGTACAGATTTAAAAAATTAAATGTGTATAATTTTCATGGTAGTAGGACATCCACAGACAAAAAAGCAGCTTCGTGTGTAGGTTGGGCATAGCTTACGTCTTTGGAGCAGGGAGGGGGTAGGATATAACGCTTACACACGGTTGACAGCTTGGTTGGCAGCCGCGTGTCCTGAGCAAACAATCAAGCCAATGTGTGGCCTGGGAGAACATTCTAAAAATAGAATTTTATCAGGAAGAACAAAAAGAGCAAAATCAGCAGTAATTTTACAAGAATAAAATCAGAATATTAAGAGGAAAAAAAGTTGTCATTGTACAAGAATAATGTAGTATGAGAGAAAATGTCATTTTAGTAGCATAAGGTTGAAATGGCAAAGAAAAATGACTTTTTTATAAGCTGTCATATGAAAAACAAAACAACGTATAAAGATGTCGTTTTTGGAGAATGAGGTTGCATGAAATGTTGTAATGGCACGACGGTCAAGTGAAAATGTTCTGGGAATGAAGTCATAATGAAGAAAACATGCCCATGCCCCATGTCCCAGTGTAGAGGCGGCCTTGGTGCTCACAAAGCTCAGATGCACTTTTTTCATGATAACGTGTTAGCATATCTACATGTGCTGCTTTACAAAATTTCACAGTGGCAAAGTTGCGTCCTTTCATTTTTCACTGTGTGGACCTCAGTGGAAAAAGTTTGGACACCCCTGCTTTAGCGGCACGGAGGCAAAGAACAGTAATGGCGCCCCCTCGTGGCCATTGCCGTCACTGCCAAGAAACACTTACACCAACAATACAATATGCAGCCAACCTCTGTACTTCCTTACCGAGCGTGTCGTCCTCCACCAGGCGGAGTACTCTGAGCTGGTGGAGACACTGCTGTCGTCGCAGAGGGACGCCGCCATCTACCAGCGTCTGGTGGACGCCTTCAACAAGCTGAGTGCCAGCAGCACGCCGCCCGCCATGGACCGCAAGCAGAAGCTGGCCTTCCTCAAGAGCCTGGAGGAGTTTGTGGCCAACGTGGGCGGCTTGCTCTGCGTCAAGTAACCACTGGAATCCCATAAATGCCTCCATGACCCCGCCTGCTCCCGATGAACAATGTGTAGGGGCGGGGGACACGCCGCCGTGCTCGAGCCGCCGGGGGACGCCGGTCTAACTGGCCACGGGAACTGGACTGCAGCGCAGATGGGTTCAGAGGTCACACCAAACACACACACATGAAAATGTGTTATAGGAACGTGAGCAAGATGTATGATTTATTTTCCGACGTGATGTTTTTGTATGCATTTGGACCGTCGCATTTTGACAAAATGTATGAACACACACATCTCCCCAGAGTGCCTTTGTGCTCGTGTGCGCACCACCCGGCCCCTCTAAAATAGTCGCGCACACATCAGCTGCCGCCGTGGCAACAAAGACATGTCTGCAGGTGTGTGGAAAAAAAATAAAAGTTGCTCTCGGAGGAACGTTGAGTCCACAGACTGCAATGTTTTGACACACCACGAGGGGGCAGCACGTTGATGATAGCGCTCGTGTTTGGCTGAAGAGAAGAAAGCGTGTTTGACTTTCATCAAGAGCTACGTGGATCGAAGAGGAAAGGTCACAGTCGTATTTCTCTACCGTAGCACACCCTCCACACCAAATGAGACTGAATTGAAATAAAAGGAGCAGAGCCACTTAGCAACCATGGCTGTTTGTGAACCACCTTTAAAAGTGTACATAAAAATGTTGTATAAAGCCTGTCTGGCCTCTTCCTTTACAAAATAGGAGGCGTTATTGACCTTTTTATTGTTTTTGCTACTGCTATTTTAAATGCATTGCTCTTATTAGAGTTACTAGTTTTTATTGTTTCAATTGGAATGGTTTGGTTTAAAGGGGTTTTTGCTGTGTGCTGTTGTTCTGACGTTCCTTCACCATGTAGTCTCCACGTTATTCATATTACATTTCATCTTTTTGAACTCCAAGGTAACCGTGTCGCTTTCTGATAGGACAGTTGGTAGTTTTCCTCATAATGAATAAGAAAGACAGTCTTTATGCTTAATGACATGTGCATCTGTTTTGAAGTCAGAGGTAACCGTGTCAGCGCCAAAGCTCTTTCTGATCGGACAGTTGGAGTTTTCATTATAATGAATTCTAAGACAGATGGGCTGTGTGCTTTGTCATGTGCATCTCTTTATGTCATTGTGACATGAAGTGATGCATATATAAAGTGAGTATAGATGTGTGTTATTTACATTGTGGATTGAACGTGTTTGTTGCTGGACTTCATCTCAGAGAATCATCCAACTCAGGCTTCATCTTTCAGGAGGTGCAGGTAAAGTACAGTCAACGCCCTTCAACGTAAATAATCCGTTCCGAGAACCTTTATGTTATAGGGATTTTATGTTATACGAAGCGTAGAATACATGTAAATAGCCTAATCCGTTCCAAGATCTTCCCAAACTCACACCTTTGGCCCTTCAAAATATTCATTCCATTCCATTCCCTTTTCCTCCGCTGGTCCGGGTCGCAGGGGCAGCAGTCTCAGTAGGGAAGCCCAGACTTCCCGGTCCCCGACCACTTCCAGCTACACCGGGAGGACACCAAGGCGTTCCCAGGCCAGCTGTGAGACACAATCCTTCCAGCGTGTCCTAGGTCTTCCCCGGGGCCTTCTCCCGGCTGGGCACGCCCGAAACACTTCACCAGGGAGGCATCCGGACTAGATGCCCGAGCCACCTCAGCTGGCTCCTCTCAATGTGAAGGAGCAGCGGCTCTACTCCCTCCCGGATAACCGAGCTCCTCACCCTGTCTCTTAGAGTGAGTCCCGCTACCCGACGAAGAAAACTCATTTCAGCCGCTTGTATCCGCGATCTCGTTCTTTCGGTCACGACCCAAAGCTCATGACCATAGGTGAGGGTGGGAACATAGATCGAACGGTAAATTGAGAGCTTTGCCTTCTGGCTCAGCTCTCTTCACCACGACGGTCCGGTACAGCGACCGCGTTACTGCAGACGCTGCGCCGATCCGCCTATCGACCTCACGCTCCAACCTTCCCTCACTCGTGAACAAGACCCCGAGATACTTGAACTCCTCCACCTGGGGCAGGACCTCATTCCCAACCCGGAGGGAGCAATCTACCCTTTTCCGACTGAGAACCATGGCCTCGGATTTGGAGGTGCTGAGTCTCATCCCAAAGCTTCACACTCAGATGCAAACCGTCCCAGTAAACGCTGCAGGTTACAGCCCGATGAGGCCATCAGGACCACATCGTCTGCAAATAGCAGAGATCCTAGTGCCCTTGAACTGGACTCCCTCGACACCTTGGCTGCGCCTAGAAATTCTGTCCATGAAAATTATAAACCGAATCAGTGACAAAGGGCAGCCTTGGCGGAGGCCAACGTTCACCGGAAACAGGCTTGACTTACTACTGGCAATGCGAACCAGGCTCCTGCTCCGGTTGTACAAGGACTGAATGGCACGTAGTAGCGCGCCACCAATCCCATACTCCCGGAGCACCCCCCACAGGACACCGCGAGGGACACGGTCGAATGCCTTTTCCAGGTCCACAAAGCACATGTACACCGGTTGGGCAAACTCCCAAGTACCCTCCAGTACCCTTGCAAGGGTGTAGAGCTGGTCCAGTGTTCCGCGACCAGGACGAAAACCACATTGCACCTCCTGTAGCCGAGGTTCGATTAACGGTCGTACCCTTCTCTCCAGCACCCTGGAATAGACTTTCCCAGGGAGGCTGAGGAGTGTGATCCCCCTAGAGTCGGAACACACCCTCCGGTCTCCCAGTCTGCCAATCCAGAGGTACTGTTCCTAACTTCCACGCAATGTTGGAAGAGACGTGTCAGCCAAGACAGTCCCGCAACATCCAGAGCCTTGAGGAATTCAGGGCGAAACTCGTCCACCCCCGGAGCTTTGCCACTGGGGAGCATTTTGACTACCCCAGATACCTCAGCCACGGTGATGGAACTGTCCGCGTTCGTGTCCTCAGTCTCTGCTTCCTCTATGGAAGGTATGCCAGTGGGATTGAGAAGGTCCTCAAAGTATTCCTTCCACTGCCCAACTATATCCTCAGTCGAGGTCAGCAGGCCCCCGTCCCCACTGTAAACAGTGTGGACCGGGCACTGCTTCCCCTTTCTGAGGCGCCGGACGGTTTGCCAGAACCTCTTCGAGGCTGGCCGAAAGTCGTGTTCCATGGCCTCACCGAACTCCTCCCACACCCGAGTTTTTGCCTCGACCACCGCCGAAGCTGCGTGCCGCTTGGCCTGCCGGTGCCTATCAGCTGCTTCAGGAGTCCCACAAGCCATCCATGCTCGATAGGACTCCTCCTTCAGCTTGACGGCAGCCCTGACATCTGGTGTTCACCATTGAGTTCGGGGCTTGCTGCCACGACTGGCACCGACCACCTTGCGGCCGCAGCTCCGATCGGCTGCCTCAGCAATGGAGGCACGGAATAGAGCCCATTCGGACGCGATATCCTCGTCCTCCCCCGGGATGCAGGAGAACCTCTGCCGGAGGTGAGAGCTGAAGACTCGACGAACAGGAGACTCTGCCAAACGTTACCAGCACACCCTCACTACACGTTTAGGTCTCCCGGGTCTGTCCGGCATCCTCCCCCGCCATCTAATCCAACTGATCACCAGGTGGTGATCAGTTGACAGCTCAGCCCCTCTCTTTACCCGTGTGTCCAAAACATGCGGACGCAGGTCTGATGATACGACTACAAAGTCGATCATAGACCTGCGGCCTAGGGTGTCCTGGTGCCATGTGCACTTATGGACATCCTTATGTTGGAACATGGTGTTCGTGATGGACAAACTGTGGTTTGCACAGAAGTCCAACAACATCACACCGCACAGGTTCAGATCGGGGAGGCCGTTCCTCCCAATCACGCCCCTCCAGGTCACACTGTCATTGGCCACATGGGCGTTGAAGTCTCCCAGCAAAACGACAGAGTCACCAGTTGGGGTGCTCTCCAGCACCCCTCTGATGGACTCCAGGAAGGCTGGGTACTCTGAACTGCCGTTTGGCGCGTACACACAAACGACAGTCAGGACCCTTTCCCCAACCAGAAGGCGTAGGTGGTGGGTCTACGGGGGGGAGATCCCGTGTGGCTTCTTTGGGCTGAGCCCGGCCGGGTCTCATCATCATCATCATCAAAATATTCAAAATCCACCAAATATGGTGGGAAAATATAATAAAACGTTAGCATAAACATAGAGTAACATTCCAATATAAAATAAGGTAATAAATAAGATTACTGTAAATGAATAAAACTGAAAAACAAAAACAATCTTACCGTTCACGAGATGTCTTGATCAGGAGCGCAAGTGGAGGCAGGAAGGAGAAGGACTAACCTGAGTCGAAACGCGACTCAGAGTCTGAGAGTCAGCTGGTCTCACAGACAAACGCACACGAACTACACGATAATGCTGTGTGCAAAATTTTAATTTGTAACTTTATTTAATTGTTTAAGTTAGTTTCAGGGCAACTACGAAGAGGAAGGAGTTTGAAGGGAGAAGCCTGTCTCTCACACAAACTCACGTACATGCTGTATGACTCAGCCAATGAGATGAGAGCGTAGGCGGTGCCCCGATAATCAGCCAATGAGATGAGAGCGGAGGCGGTGCCCCGAAAATCTGCCAATGAGAGCGTGATGCGTCAGAAGGCGTCAACAAGTGTTAGTCTGAACTTGCACCGACTTGAAGCATTAAAAAAAACCTAAAAACTTGAGGCATTAATAAAGTTGATTGTGATTGTGATATGGAATTTCTTCTGTAATACGATGCAAACACTTTACATAAATTCTTCATGTTCTGTGGAATTTATGTAAAAGGAGGTTTGTTATGCGAGGTACTACTGTACTTATTTTTAATGCTAAATGCTTTAAACAGCCTAGAGCGGGGGTGTCCACAGTATTTGTGTGTGTGTATTCTGAAAATGAAATAAATTCTTATAACTAGGGATGCTCCGATCAGGGTTTTATGCTGCCGATTCCGATACTGGTCATCAAAGACTGAAATCATCCGACGCCGACCACATGGATTGATTATACATTTTTCAGTGTCTTGATGAGTGCTATTGGCCAGGGGTGTCATATAAAAGGGAAAAGTCAGGACAATTCCAAGGTCTCTCGACTGCCAACTGGCTGCACCCGTACTACTCGTTATAAAGGAACCATAAAATCATTTTTCCGCTCTCACAAAATAGTAATGTTCCTGTTGGGATGTTCACGAACGAACCTGTTCTTTTGAATGTCTCGTTAACATGAACGATGGGAACCAAGTCGCAGCTGGGACACACAACATTTGTACAAAGAATAAATCAAAATAGTGGCATCAATGCAGAGTGATAGGGCGCCACCTTGTGGAATATTTACAACGAATCCAGTTCAAACTGTAATCCACACATGTCAAATAAGGTTGTAATGAATATTTCAGATACTTCAAACTGATATTGGTGGGATATCTAAATTCATTTCTCCCAGTGATTATTTCCAAGATAAAACGAGTTAAGGCCAGGCTGTTCTCTTAAAACTTAATATAAAAATGAGCCAAATGAGACATTTTTTTTAACGGCTCACCAAGATCCGGCTGCCCTCAAACAGTCATAAATCCCAACTCTAGCTGACAAAGATGTTAGGTAGGTTAAGACACTACACTGCACGAAAGGATCGCGATAGCCACAGGTAATCGGCTTTTGTGATTGGCATTGAAAGCAAGTATCGGCATGTGCCAATCCAGTGATTTTTCACGAAAATCGTCCGATACTTAGCGGTGGCGGATTGATCGGAGCACCCCTAATTACTACTGTACTAAGCCAAAATGTCCTTTTTTGAAAGCAACCTGTGAAATGTTTGTCACCAGGGAAAAACCTGCTCACGGGCGCTTTTTCAAAAGGAAATCTGTAATAAGAATGTTATAACCCAGTGAGTACTAGGACCGCGTGGAAAACGGATGCAATTTCCCGGCCTGTTTTCCTCACTGAACTCTATACCACTGGAAGGGGCGTGACGGCTGACCGCATGAAGCCATAGGTCGGCCACCTTGCTTCACCCCAAAAAGCACACACGCATACACATTCATGTATCTTCATTCACTACATTTATTATGTTTCGGTATAAAAATTAACACGAATTAACAAAAATTCCATTAAAACAGAGTAAATTTACTAGACCCAAATCTTAAAATTTCCCTCCAGTTTAAGGTTTTTCCTACCTCTATGGTGTGAAATTACAATGCATAACAACTCAGTTTCAGTGTTTACAAGGTATTTGTTATGATAAGGATCTCCGTAGTATCAAAGTTAAATGCAAGGCATACCTTTAGAAGATGATCGGGAAAGTCAAATATTGTTGTATCTGCATTTTGTCGTCATCTAACAGTCTGGCCGGTCCTGTCCAAGCTCTCCTCGGTGAAATGACTTGAACAGAGTTGCGATCTGGCTGCAGGAATCCACCTGTCTCTCCGAATATTTACTACCCATTGCTTTAGAAGTTGAGCATTGCAGTGTGGAAATCTAAAGGAGAATAAGGGGTAATTTACAACTACTTAGATGAATAGATGCTTACAGATTTAAAGTATCAATTTTTTTAAAACTATTTTTATTATTTATAAGCATTTACCTACCTGTGAAATGTAAGTCCCTTCTCGCGATTTTCACGAGTATCACGATTTGTGCCATTAATAGCAGCACAAGACGGCATCTCGAACTCCTCTTAGTTGTTAGGCTTTCTTGTTTTGGGTGAAACTTCTATACTTCCGGTGGCTTCAAGCCTCCAAAGCGCAGCAAGAGATCGGGGCCATTCCAGTAGTAGAGTTCAGTGGTTTTCCTTGAGACTGCCCACAGCTCATTGATTGGCCTTTTTTTTATGCTAACGTGTGATTGGCAGTAATTGCTGTCATTCCATGATCGTCTGCCACTAGTTGTTAGCATGTTTAAGTTTGTTCTGCCTGGGTCCAGTGTTGCAAACTTGGCGGTTTTGTCGCAAACGACATTTCAACCCCCCTTGACGACATATTTTCTCAAAAGCGACGAGTGACTTTGTCTGGCGTGGTTGGGGAGTTTTCTAGTACAGTAAAAGCACGTATTCTGCATTTTGTGTTCTCACTGAGCAGGGCGGGTGCTGTTGACAGGTCCGCCCCACCCAAAGGCAGTCTCAAGCCATGATGTGGAGCTCTACCACTGATCTGTATTATACATCTGGATAGCTCATTGGCGATGACTTGTGAAGGCACACGGCCGCCGTTTTGCCACTCGCAAGAAACACTTCTCGGACAATGACTTATGTGAGAACTTGTGAGTTGTTAAGTTTGTTGTTAGTTTGTTAGCCACTCACACTAAATGCGAGGTTAGTCTAACCTCGCACAACAGGTGTGCTTGAGCTTAGTCATAAGGACTCGGATATGATCATTTTTAAACATTCTGTCCATATCATACCATACCTGAGTCATAAGGGCTTTACAATGGGGGCTGTGGGGGATATGGAAACAAACAACCGCTCGTAGACCACTAAATAATTTGCGGTTGCTTGCAAATATAAAAAAATAAGTTTTCTTTTTGTCGTTTACACGAATTTCAAATGAACCCCCATATGGAGACAAAGTTTATATATTATTTCAGTGTGGTGCCAGGAAGAAGGAGTCGCATGCAGAGTGATTGGAACAACAACTGGGAACATTTATTTCCCTGCTCCTCTCGAGCTTACAATCTCAGAGCAAAACGCACATGTCTCTGAACCGGAAAACAAGGGTCCCTCAACAAAAGGGGCCCAGGTGAAACTCCAACCCACATAAAGTTCCCATGGGTGAATTATGTCCAACATGCGCCACAACATATTATATTACATATTATTCCTGTGTTTTTTGTTAAAACATATTTCTATATCAGAAAAGTTTCTATTTCATATGAAAAACAAAAAAATTAGATGAGAGCATAGTGAATTGTATGAAAGAATAAAAAGTAAAGGATCATGACCATGGATTTTAGTGGAAAAAAGGGATGGGATATGCAGTTAAAATTAAAATGTCTTTCTAGAGGAGTAAAACTATCATTGCTATAGGGGAGTGCTGAGCCAGGGTGCACAGTAGAATTTTGTCCCAAAGGCAATGAGAATTGGAAGGGGAAAAGTACATTTAATATAGCAAAAGATAGAGAATAACGTATCAAATGGTTTTTAAGGGACGAAGGTTGCGTTACTTGAAGGAATGGGAGAATCTCCCCGCTTTTTAATGTCAAATCTAGATGTTCTGTTAGCCAGAAGGGTGTGCTACTCACGAACCACACTGAGTCATGTTTATGTGATCCATAAATCTGTTATTCGCTGTCGAGTTGTGCCCATTAAAAAAAAAGTTCTCAGAAGTCAACGTGTGTGAAAGTGTTTTAATTCAATTTTGGTGTCTCTCCTACAAGGCTATGGGTTTACAAAAGCATATTTTACAACATCATATGCAAATGATATCCAAATTAGACGATGCCGTCATTTAGCGACTTCTACGACAGCCAATTGCCACTTTTTTTACTGAAAATTTGGCAACATTGCCTGGGTCAAGTCAGTTATTATTTTAATGTCAGGGTAACATTTGTGTGCATACGTGCGCGTGTATGAGTGTTTCTCGATACTGACCCCTGCTGGGCGTCAACCCTCATTTCATGCAACCTAGTTTGTTTTTTTGTTTCTGCTACTAAATTGACATTATTTTTCCTCATATTATTGTGATTTAGTCCCTTGAAATTGCTGCCTTATTTCTTGTTAGAAAACGTTTTTTTTCCATCATATTTTGACTTTATTCTTGTAAAAGGACTGCTCCCCCCCCTTTTTTTTGCTTCGCCCATTTTCCAACTTCTATATTTTTTTTTTATTTTGACTTTATATCCACAATATTTTGACTTTATTCTCGTAACATTGTAACTTTTTCCTCAATGTAATTTTTCAGAAATTGGAACTTTATTTGTTATATTTATTTGTCTTGTTTCTCGGGATATTATGACCTTTTAAAAATGACGTCTATTTCTTGAACATTTCAACTTAATGGCAGGATTGAACAGAGAGGCAGGCATATGTTTGGACACCCCCGTGTTGCTCATTGTACACACAAGTCATCATACTTGGACTTGTGAAGCTGGTGAAGAGATAAAAGACAATGTAACGTGTGTTTTATTTTACAGCAAGCTCCTGTCCAACACTCCAATCATGACGTCTCCGCTCTGCTCTTTTGTCCTGGTGCTGATCTTTTGTGCTCTCGAAACCAGCTCCACGAAGTCCTTTTACGCAGCCGAAGGATCAGACGTGACTCTTCCCTGCAACCACACATATGACCGTACATATGCCCGTGAGCAATTCTCCATTAAGTGGTTTGTGTTCAAGTCAAGCTATCAGTTAATAGCATATCACAATGATATGTACGATTCACTGATTGACAGGGTCCGCTACACGTCTACCGACCCCCGAAGCGGAGATGCTTCCATAACCATCAGCAACCTGCGTCTCTCAGACACGGGGACCTATTATTGCAATTTGATTGTTATTTCCGAAACATACGCACAGAAAATTGACTTGAAAGTCACAAAGAAACCAAGCAAGCCAGAGTGTAGCGTGGAATGGGAGTTTGCAGAGGTTTATGGTGCGAGGCTCAAATGCAGATCCTCACATGACACCCTCACACTGACGTACAGCTGGACAAAGATGGACGGAAACAAGATGTTGCCTCCTCAGGCCAATGTGGATGCCACAATGGGCCACTTGTTTGTAGACACGATCACAGAGGACGACTGTGGAACATATCTCTGTACGGTGGAAAGTCTGGTTGGTACCCAACACTGTGACGTCCTACTTGAGTGTCCACAACCACCACTACCACCACCACCCCCAATTACAAGCGAAAAAGTTCAACCCACGGCGCCACCATCAGCCACGAGCGATGGAGGTATAGTTCCAGTCGTGGCCGTGACGTCCGTCATGCTTGTGCTGGGTGTCGGTGCTCTCGCCGCCATCTGGTACTGGTGCAGAAGAAACAGTGTTGACCTAGTTTTTAATCAAACAGTGGAAGAGGTGCCTATGTCGTCAATGGAGAGGAGGGGAACGGTCTCGACTGGCAGAAGCGATGGAAAAAAATATGAAATAATGGCCAAAGTTGTTTTGGATTTATTTAGGGTTTGTGTGTTGCTGGAAAGAGAAGACAATCCATCCGTCATCTCCTGTTCAGAGAGAATCTTGTATTTTTAACCATAACAATATGATGAACTACTTTGTAACGTTTAGCTGCTGAGCCCATTTGTAAACACTTTGGTCAACGTTGCTATTTTAAAAATTGTCTTCATATAAAGATTTGATGTGTGTATATACTGTATATGAAGTTGTCTATAACTGATACTATTTTCTGTGTTGCCCTCCACGTTTGTATCCTGGACAGCAGACATCTTGGCGTGTAAAGATGACAACACGTGACACAAGTGTGGGGAATGAGTAGACGTGGTTTTGATATTGATCAGAACATCTATTGATTTTGTGATGGGAGTGGACGGAACATTTATTTGATGAATGTATTTACTGTAAACTCCACAAAATTTATGGACAAAAATGTCATGTTCTGTCTGCCATGTATTGCAGTACACCTCTGAGCCATCCGGAGGACCTAATTAAGCCCACCTGTGTCTCATTAACTGCCTTCTATTAGCTGCAGTCTGACAAGCTTCCAGTGCCAGATTGTTTCCTGAATGTCCAGAGTCCTCCAGCAACTCTAGCTACTTGGGTGTATTCTGCTTTCTGGTCATTTAAGTACTTAAATAAGTAAAACCCAATTCAATCTGCTAGTGTTGCATTTCTATTGGTTAATTATGTGAACTTAAATTTCAAGCTGGAAATCCATTGAATAATGATGCCATATTTGTTCATTTTTCTTTGATTAAAAATCAAAACACAGTCGGTCACTGAGGGGAATCGGGTAATGATTGGTGTTGAGTTTACTAAACTCTACTAAACTCAAGTTATTGGATGGATGACCTCTAGGGCGGGTGTCCAAAGTGTGGTCTGAGGGCCATTTGGCTTTCTTTTTTTTTAAGAGGAACAAGTTCATCCAATGAGGAAAAAAATCTATGAGCAGACCTCTGCCAATTGCCATGGTTCCTCTCATGTATGCAAATATCACTGATGCGTGCTGGCACCTGGCACTGGGGAAGGCAACCTGGTCCTAGTCAAACCACGATACACCAAAGGAAGTTATCCATGACCACATGCTTGTTCAGGAAGTGGTCCCCTGAGGCTGAGCAGGACCACTGACTGGGTTGCATTGCAGTGCATAGAAATGTCACTTGCACTACTGCATGGGTGATGTGCCAGTAAAGACTGTACGCTGCTTTACTAATAAGCCCTAAATAACATCAAAGACTTCTGAACCTGAAGACGTTAAAAGATGGTGGCACTTAAACAGGTACTCACACTCACCCCCCACTCACACGACCCACAGTAACAGCAGCTCAAGTAAGTGCGGAGCTAAGGAGGCTGCGCCCCAGCAAAGCAGGTCCGGATGGAGTATCTCCTCGACTTCTGAAAGCCTGCGTGTGGGAGCTGGGCCCTCGACAGCGCATGTTCAACCTGAGCTTGGGGTTGGGGAGGGCACAGCTGTGGAAAACGTCCTACAAGGATAAAAATGACTGACAACTGGCAGGAGCACTCTTTCATTTTCAGCCAGGAGATGGTACAGGTGAAATGAAACGGGGTCCAGGTACCTGAAGACTGTAAACTATCCTGTCTGACTTATTTTTCAATTATGTCTGATTTGTCTTGCAGTTATTCTGTCTGACTTATTCAATACATTTGGAAACAATCTAATTTGTTGTGAGAGTCTTTGATTCCTTCTCATAACTGGAGATTAAAAAACACGCAAGGGTGGCAGGTTGTGGAGAAATTTCATCTCCAACACTATCCATGAACATGGCTCATAATGCTAGCATGCTAACGTTAACATATGCTAAAGTTAGATAGCATGTACCCGGAAGGCTAAATGTCCTGAATGAGTTGAGAATTTTGACTTTAGAAGTGTCTGAATGGGTTGAGAAATGTGGAAGTAGCTGGAACTCTTTAGCTCAAAGGCATTTTGGGAATTCGTAGCACGAATGTCTGAAAATGTTCTGTTTTAACAACCCGATAAAGACTGGCAAAACATAACCTTGGCATTGCTCTTACTAGATGTGTTACTTTTAATTGGAGCGGTTTTCGTTAAAAGGTATTTTTTGTGCAGCCTTGTAGTCTCCGCATTATTCGTATTACATGTCATCTTTTTCACCTCAAAGGCAACCGTGGCAGCTCCAAAGCTATCGTGGCGCTTTCTGATAGGACAGTTGCAGTTTTCATCATCAAATACGAAAGCTAGTCTTTGTGCTTTATGACATAAGCATCTTTTATGTCTTGTGACATAAAGTGATGCATACATAAAGTGACTGTAGACGTGTTTCATCTCAGAGAATCATCCAGCTGAGGTGTCCTCATCTTCTAGGAGGTGCAGGTGAAGTACACTTTTTATGCTAAATGCTTAAAAACAGCCAGGGGGGTGACATGGAGGCGTATTTTTCATTGGCCCTCAGTAAAATGGATTAATATGCAATTAAAAGCATTATTGGAGGCCCACATTAAGTGTTTAAACACTGCAATGCTCCCTGTGTCAGCATCAGGGAGACGTGTGCTTTTTTCCATCATAGATGAAGAGCTGCTGCGTGTGTTTATATCCAAGCAGACGCTGTAATAATTCTCATCAGATCAAAACACGTAAATGGTTCTCTCTGAAGGCGTAACGTGGCGACCATAACTCGGCTGCGGCATGGTTGCTATATTTAGCAAGTAGGGGTGCATTCAAAGTAAAAGTGTTTCTTGCATCTGCCGCGCAGGATCTCCACCTGTGATTGTGAAGCAGACACACTGGCAGCACCTGCCTTCCTGGTGCATGGGTGTCCAATGTGTGGCCCAGGGGCCATCATTGCAGAAATATAATGGATAAAATACATGTCACAATCGCCACTTCTGGCACTTTACAGAGTGAAATTGTTAGTGGTGTCTTTCTAGTTGTACACACAAGTCACACTTGGACTTGAAGACATGAAAGACAATGTAACGTGTGTTTACTTTACAGCAAGCTCCCGTCCAACGCTCCAATCATGAGGCCTGCGTTCTGCTCTTTTGTCCTGGTGCTGACCTTTTGCACTCTCAAAGCCAACTCCCAGACGTCCTATTACGCAGCTGTAGGATCAAACATCACTCTTCCCTGCAAGCATACATATCCCACTGACAATGGACACTACCAGATTACCTGGTTTGTCAAGGTGAATTCACAAGACTTCCGTATTACATTTTGGCATTGTGGTGTTTTTTACGAACCACTGAAGGGCAGGGTCCACCACATGCCTCACAGCTTTCAGACCTCACACTGCAAAGGCGACGCTTCCATAACCATCAGCAACCTGCGTCTCTCAGACACGGGGACCTACACATGCCTCTTGATAAATTATGAAATAGGTGAGGAAAGGAAGATGAACCTGACAGTCATGGAGAAACCAATCGAGCCGGTTTGTGGTGTGGAAGGGGAGCCTGCAAAGGGTCATGGCGTGACACTCAAATGCGGATCCTCACATGACACACTCCAACTGACGTACAGCTGGACAAAGATGAGCGGAAACAAGATGTTGCCACCAAACGCCAGTGTGAATGCCACATTGGGTGACTTGTTTGTAGACAGGATCACAGAGGACAACTGTGGAAGATATCTCTGTACGGTGGAAAGTCTGGTTGCTACCCAACACTGTGACGTCCTACTTGAGTGTCCACCACCATCAGCCATGAGCGATGGAGTTCCAGTTCCAGTCGTGGCCGTGACGACCGTCGTGCTTGTGCTGGGTCTTGTCGGTGCTCTCGCCATCTGGTACTGGCGCAGAAGTGAAACAGTGGAGGAGGTGCCCATGTTGTCGATGGAGGGGGGAGACTTGGAAACACTTCCCGATAGTGTCACGTGTGAGCATCCTCACACTTCTGGCGATACTGCTGAAAATATGAAATAATGGAGCCAAATTTGTTGTTTTTGATTCATTTAGGATTTCTGTGTTGTGTATGACTACTTTTCTTCAATAAAAAATAAATGATAAAAACACAAAGCTGTCCAAAAGAGTGAGTGGAGACTCCTTTTACGGACTCCAGCTCTGACGAGTCAATCACTCAAGGGAATCGGGTAGCGACTGACTCATTAAACAGGAACAATGTGCACATTCATCTTTACAAAATGCGAGTACATTACATGGAAATGTTTCACCGCTTTAGTTCATATTTGATTCATGACTCAGAGGTCAAATGTCACATTTTTAGGTTCAAGACTGCGTGTTTGGAAGATCAAAGAGACAGAAGTGACCTTGAGGTCACACCAACACACTTGCAATTCATAAAAATAAATCAAAAATAGATCTGCTATTTGATGGATGACCTTCAGGTCTGGGGTGTCCAAAGTGCGGTCCAAAGGCCATTTGCATCCAGCGGCTGTGTTTTATTGGCCCATGGTCATTCTACAATTATAACAAAAGTAAAAACACACAAAAAATGGAAATCGCTGCAATTTTACAAGAATAAAGTCAAAATATAAAGTAAATGTTTCTGTATTCAAACAACAAAAAGAGGTGCAATTTTACAAGAATAAACCTCGCAGCGTGGTTGGCAGTTAGCCCCTCTTTGGCAGCCGACTAACCGGAGTAAACGGGGGTGTCCATTGTGCGGCTCGGTAGCAATTTGCAGCCCGCAAAATTATTATTTATCAAGAAAACTGTGGCAAAATCAGCAATTTTACAAGAATATCGTAATATGAGAGAAAATAACCTACCTCATTTTAGTAGCATTAAGGTGAAATCAGAAAGAAAAAACTTTTCCTTTAAGCTGTAATGTTGTGACAAAACAGTAGTTTTAATTTGTGGAAAATGAGTCTGAATTGACTAGAATTATACAATAGAAGCAATGTAGACTTAAACAATGGCTGCACTCATACTTGAATTTTGCACAGACTGGTTGCGGCAAGAGCAGTAATGTTGCTCGTCGTGTGTGTCCGCGTCTTGCGCTCTAAAATGCACGCGCACACAACAGCTGTCGCCATGGCAACAAACAGACATGGCTGCAGGTGTGTTAGCCTAGAAAAAACACCAAGGTTGCTCTTTGAGGAACGATAAGTCCACAGACTGCAATGTTTTGACACGCCACGAGGGGGCAGCACGTTCTTCCGTTGTGCTTGAGTTTAGATGAAGACAAGAAAGTGTGACTTTATCAAGAAGGACAGGGAGCTACGTTCAATCACATGTTAACTTAAAGGAACACAAGAAAATGGGCACTACTACAAAAGTCTTTTTTGTGCGTTCATTTCAAAGATTTGAGAAGTTACTGTCATGAGTGAGTGTGCTGCTCTGCTGCCACCTAATGTTTGTTTTCCGTCACAGCACACTCAGCCATCAGAGGTGGAGCAAGCACACCTGCGTCCAATTAATGCTGGACTATTTAGACCAGGCAGCAACCTCACCTAGTTGCCAGAATGTCTTCTCCTGCAAGCCTGATTCCCTTGATTACCTGTTTGTTCTGTACCCCTGTCTTGATTCTGGTCTTACCTCGTGCCTACCGTGAGTAGTGGTTATTTTGCATGTTTTTTCCTGCTGTTGCAGTGGTTATTTCATACAGAGATTTTTGCTTACCTACTGTCAGTATTTTTTCCTATCTCCTTTTGATGATTGTGATTTTTTGTTTTACCCCTTTTTCCTGCTATCCACGTTGCAGTGTTTTTTGTTAGTGTTAGTTTTTCCCTTTTTCCCGTGACTTGAGCCGGTGATTTTGTGTTGTGTTTTTTCATGAACCTTGACTTTTCTGTTAGTTATACTGTTAATCAATACTTTTTGTTTAATTGAACATTTGTGGTGCTGTCTGCATTGGGATCCATCGCCAATACTCGCCACCTCGTGACCGCACGTTCTGGCCATACAAAATGGATTCCGCAGACTTGGACCATTTCCGGTCAGCACTCACGCACCAGGGACAATTAGTCGGTGAACACGACAAATCCCTGAGGAAAATCATGGAGGCAATTAACACCTTGTCCTCTCATGTCACTGCCATGGGTCAGCATTTTGCACAAGTTTTTTCACCTGAACAATGTCAGGACGCCGGGGCGTCTCCTGGTTTAGATCCGACTAACCCGCCGAGCATGCAGTATCTCGCCCACTCTTTTTTGTTAGGAGCCGAATATTCCACACCCGCCTCGTTTCTCAGGGGAATCAGGTCGGTGTGAACGATTTTTGCACCAATGCTCCTTGGTATTCGACCAACAGCCTAACACCTATGCTACAGACTCAGCTAAGGTTGCATTTGTCATGAGTTTGCTCAATGATAGAGCTGCGGCATGGGCTATGACGGCGAGTAAAGCCAAACCCGCCATTCGCTCATCTTTTGACGGCGATACTTAATACTTTTGATCACCCTGTGCGGGGTAAAGAGGCGAGTAGTCAACTTTTGGACTTAAAACAAAGGAACTGTTCCGTAGCTGATTCTTCTGTCACCTTCCGGGTGCTAGCAGCAGAAAGGCGCTACGGTGACACTGCCCTCCGCGGCATTTTTCGCAAGGCTCTCCAGACTCGCATCAAGGATGAGTTGGCAGTCAAGGATGACACTGCTACTCTAGAGGAACTAATCAACCTTGCAGTACGCCTGGATAACCGGCTACGAAAACGCGACCGAGAACACGCGAAGGAGAAAGGAGCCAACGTGACCCCGACGCCGAACTACAACCCCATCTCCTTGGGCGGAGTGGAAGGAAAGTGCCGCAGCCGACAAACCCATGCAACTGGGGGGACGACACCTAACTGCGGCGGAAAGGGCGCGATGCTTCCGCCTACAGCTGTGCCTCTACTGTGGTGCCGTGGGACATCAGATCGCCGAATGTCCGGCAAGACCTCCTCGCCGCGCTCGATCCCCCCCATAACATCGTGAAGTTGAGTAGCAGCTGGGACAACTCCGGTCACGGTACTTCCAGAGACACAATCCCAGAACCTAAAGGTGAGCAAGGTAAACACCCAGGAGAACCACCATGCCACACATCAAAGACTTCAAGTAAACGGAACTATCATGGGGGGGTGTTGTTGCGTGTCCGTTTCAGCACTCATTGACTCAGGGGCTGATGATAGCTTCTTGGACTCAGTTTGTGGAGGAATGTCATTTTGCTAAGATTAAGCTGAGTTGCCCTAAGGAAGTCCTCTCCCTTGATGGGAAACTACTGTCAATTGTGTCTTTCATAACCGAACCGTTAAGCCTACGACTCTCGGGTAACCATTGAGTGGATTCAGTTTCATATAATTCCTTCGCAGGCAGCACCTGTGGTGCTCGGACTCACCTGGCTCAAATTACATAATCCTATCAATTGGAGAACTATGAGTATCAGTGACTGGGGAAACCATTGCTATACCAATTGTCTTTGATCAGCGGTACCCGAGAGTCAGTGAAAGAGTAGATCTTAAGTGCCCACAGCATATCACGACCTAGCCCAGGTGTTCAGTAAGGATAGAGCCCAGTGCTTACCGCCTCATCGCCCTTACAATTGTGAGATTGACCTTATGGCCAACGCCCCTTTACCTAGCGCCAGGCTATTTAACATCTCATTACCTGAGCAGCAAGCTTTAAAGGACGATATCACTACTTTGTTGGCAGCAGGGCTCATCCGTCCCTCTGTCACCCCTGGGGCGGGATTTTTTTTCGTAGAGACAAAGGACAAATCCCTTCGACCTTGTATCGACTATAGGGGTCTTAATTCCATTACTGTTAGAAACAGCTATTCGCTCCTGCTTATGGACTCCGCTTTTTCCTCTCTTCATACAGCCAAAGTATTTACTAAGTTGGATCTTCAAAACGCGTATCACCTGGTTCGTATCAGGGAGGGGGGGCGAGTGGAAAACGGCTTTCAATACACCCCTAGGCCATTTTGAGTATCTCGTAATGCCATTCGGCTTTAACCAATGCACCTGCAGTTTTCCAGAACCTCATAAATGAAGTCCTCAGGGATATGCTTAACCGCTTCTGTTTTGTATACTTGGATGACATTCTCATTTTTTCTGACTCCATTCAGGAACATACACGGCACGTGCGACAAGTGTTGCAGCGACTTCTGGAGAACCTATTGTTCGTTAAAGCAGACAAATGTGACTTCCATGCTTCATCAGTGTCATTTTTAGGGTATATTGTGGAGAAGGGCCAACTGAGAGCCGACCCTGCCAAAATACAGGCGGTGGTCGATTGGCCATCTCCTACATCAAGGAAGCATCTACAGAGGTTCCTAGGGTTTGCAAACTTTTACAGGCGATTTATTCTCAATTATAGTAGCAAGGCGGAACCTAAGCCGAGGCGGCATTCACCAACCTAAAATCACTATTCACTTCCGCACCTGTTCTCATGCATCCCAACCCCTCTACAGTCAAGGTGGATGCCTCAGATACAGGAGTGGGAGCGGTTCTGTCCCAGCGATCCCCAGTTGACCAGAAGCTGCACCCATGTGCGTTCTTCTCGCGTCGCCTCACAACATCTGAGGGTAATTATGACGTGGGTAATAGAGAGCTGCTGGCCATCGTTCTCACGCTGCGGGAGTGGAGACATTGGCTGGAGGGTGCTGCCCTCCCTTTCATCGTTGTCTCTGATCACAAAAATATATCCAATCTGCTAAAAGACTCAACTCACGCCAAGCCCGCTGGTCACTCTTCCTCACCAGATTTAATTTCTCA
The DNA here is from genome assembly GCF_027744805.1 of Dunckerocampus dactyliophorus. Classification (NCBI taxonomy): domain Eukaryota; kingdom Metazoa; phylum Chordata; class Actinopteri; order Syngnathiformes; family Syngnathidae; genus Dunckerocampus; species Dunckerocampus dactyliophorus. The sequence continues at coordinate 3,301,497 of NC_072827.1, forward strand.
ATCACTTACAGACCCGGATCCAGAAATATCAAACCGGACGCTCTATCCAGACTCTTTGACCCGGCTGAGGAGGAACCATCCGGAACCATCGTACCTGTAGCTCGAGTCCTTGGGGGGGGGGGGGTCTTCGTTGGGAGATCGAAGAAAAGGTCACCAAGGCAACATCTGACGGGGCCTGAGGGGTCTCAGAGAACAAGCTGTTTGTGCCACCAGAACTTCGATCGGAGGTCCTGCAATGGAGTCAAACTGCCAAGGTAGCCTGTCATCCGGGAGTACACCGCACTCAATTTTTGGAGGCCCAGAGGTTCTGGTGGCCAACAATGACTGCAGGCATAAAGGAATTTGTCTCCGCCTGCCTGCAGGCCTATTACAACCACTGCCTGTCCCCTCCCGCCTCTGGTCTCACATTTCACTGGATTTCATCAGTGGTTTACCCCCATCTCAAGGAAAGACTGTTATTCTGAATATAGTGGACAGATTTTCCAAAATGGCTCACTTTGTGGCTCTCAAACTACCATTGTTGGACGGTGCAGCTACTAGTCAAGCACGTATTCCGCATTCATGGAATTCCGACGGACTTGGTCTCGGATCGTGGACCGCAATTCGCATCAAAGGTTTGTAAAGCACTGGGGGCCTCAGTCTCACGTCAGGCTACCACCTCCAGTCGAATGGCCAGACAGAGCGGGCGAATCAGGACTTGGAGGCCTCCCTACGTTGCGTCTGACATCGGTACCCATCCGCATGGGCCTCCCACCTTCCATGGGTGGAATATGCCCATAATTCACTCCCCAGCTCGGCTACAGGTTTGTCACCATTCAAGGCCGCTTACGGTTACCAACCTCCTATGTTCCCATCACAGGAAGCAGAAGTCTCCATACCGGCAGTTCTGGTTCATTTGCGGAGAGCTCATCTCGTCTGGAGGGAGACGAGTGCAGCCCTTACCAGAACAGCAGCACGCAATCAACGGATGGCTAACCGCCACAGGATTCCTGCACCTGCATACCAGCCGGGTCAAGAGGTATGGTTCTCATCACACGACCTTCCCTTTGGCTGGAAATTGGCACCAAGTTTTGTGGGACCATTCACTGTGGACTCATCAGTCTTCTGTCAAACTCCCATCATCCATGAAAGTACACCCGGTATTCCATGTATCACATCTCAAACCAGGTCTCCAGTCCGCTGTGCCCTCCGGCTGAGCTCCTCCCCCGCCGCGTATGATCGATGGCCTGCCGGCGTATACGGTGAGAGCTATTTCAGATGCCAGAAGAAGGGGTGGGGGGGTGCAGTATTTGGTTGTCTGGGAGGGGTATGGGCCAGAAGAGCGCTCTTGGGTAGCCCGCTCCTGTATCTTGGATCCATCACTTATAAGCGATTTCCACTTGCTCCACCCCGACAAGCCAGGTAAGCCGCCAGGGGTCGCCTTATAAGAGGGGGGATAATGTCGTGAGTGTGCTGCTCTGCTGCCACCTAATGTTTGTTTTCCGTCACAGCACACTCCACCATCAGAGGTGGAGCAAGCACACCTGCGTCCAAATAATGCTGGACTATTTAGACCAGGCAGCAACCTCACCTAGTTGCCCTAATGTCTTCTCCTGCAAGCCTGATTGCCTGTTTGTTCTGTACCGCTGTCTTGATTCTGGCCTTACCTCGTGACGACCGTGAGTAGTGGTTATTTTGCATGTTTTTTCCTGCCGTTGCGGTTACTTCATACAGAGATTTTTGGTTACCTACTGTCAGTATTTTTTCCTCTCCTTTGAGTTTTTTTTTTGTGTTCTACCCCTTTTTCTTGCTATCCATGTTGCAGTGTTTTTTGTTAGTGTTAGTTTTTCCCGTGACTTGAGCAGGTGATTTTGTTTTTTTTCATGGACCTTGACTTTTCTGTTATACTGTTAATAAATACTTTTTGTTTAATTGAACATTTGTGGTGCTGTCTGCATTGGGATCCATCACCAATACTTGCCGCCTCGTGACAGTTAAACATGTATTTTTTTTTTTTCTTATCACAGTGGATAAATTCTAAGACCTCTTTTCTTGGTTCCATAAATTTTAAGTTCGTTTTCGCCACTGAAAAAATACAAAAAAAGCATTTGCTAGCAAGATATGTTTGGATGGATGGCATTTCTCCATTGAGGAAAAACAATAGCTGAATTCTATGAATTAATGCATCATTGCAGTCTGCTTATGGTTGTTTCCATTCAAATAGCACTGCATTTTGTGTTTAATCATATTTATTCATGTATGACGTTTCCGGGTAAGTTTTTACGTAAGCTCTTCCGCCCTTCGTAGTTCAGTCATTGGTTCTAGTTGGAACTTTTTCAGTGACAGATATCAGACAAGCAGCAGCAACGCGGCCAGTCACATGTGAGATGACGAAATGTAGTCAGATCTTTGCGAGTAAAACATTATTCGTGACCGTGTTCTAATAAATTATTCTCGAGGTCAAGGTTGCGGGCGCAGTAATGTTCAATTCGTCCAGCAGAGGTCGACAGAGCTACGGATTAACAATTACGTCTGTTCAGTCACATAACCTGCCTGTTGCTTGGGGGATGCAATGAGGGAAAATGTTCATGTTGGCTAGCTGTTTAGCTGAAGATCACATTGCCTGCAACAAAATTTAGTCAGGACGGCATAGTAAAAGGGTGCCGTGTTATTGTACATAACACGGCATTGCTTCAGTGTGACTTTGAATAAACTCATTGTATTTTAAACCATCTGCAATGTTTTAATGGAAGCTTAGGTTAGCTTCAGTGTATATAGAGATCGTTTCACTGTGTGTGTGAAAGACACACAGCAGTCAGATAGAGGAATTGCACTTTCAGCAACTGTACAGCAGAGGGCGCTAAAGTCAAAGCAACTGTCTGACCCACAGACGGCTCTTTTAAAATGTGCTTCTGGTCAATTTCTGTCTGGTCAAAGACTTGTCATCGTGTATAAACCGCGCACGGAATTTTGGCGTCGTACCGGTGGGAAAAAAAAGCGCGGTTTATACACCGTGTTTTACGGTACATGTGAAAGAGAGCTCCCGTGTCAAAGATGGTGGAAAAATCTCCCTGACAGTTTTCTGTACAACAGAGAATGATAACCTGTTTTCTCTCTCCATTGAGGATGCAACTTTCCTTCATCAAAGATCTCAACCTTGATGTATACGACTTACCTGTCCAATGCAGCCTTGGTGTCAGTTGGAACATTATGCAAGACACCTTCGCCTTTCAGGTCCCCGGCCATCAAAAGCCATTCGGAGGCGTCCTGTCAAACGTGAGAGCTTTTAACGCAAGACAGAGTGGGACATGTCTTCCTGAGGACAAATGTGAAGTTTGGAGAAAAGGGCATGGATCACTGTCAGCACTACAAGAGGTCAATATCTCACGCACATTTTCAACCTTCTCCATTTCCAAAGCACACAGAACTTTGTGTCTTTACGGATGTGTCAGTCAAAGCCATATCAGCAGTGGCATAACTGAAGATTATGAATGAGCACGGACACAGTGAAGTAGGATTCGTCTTTGGCAAGTCTCAACTCGCTCCACAGCCTGACCTGACAATTACTAGATTAGATTTGTGTGACGCTGTATTAGCTGTGGAAATAGCAGATCTTGAGATCAGAGAGCTTGACATTGATTTAACAACAGTCAACTTGTATACTTACAGCAGAATTGTGTTAGGATACATACACAATGAGACAAGATGATTTTATGTCTACGTGAGCACCCGTGTGCAGCGTGCCAGACAGTCTACAAGGCCAGAGCAGTGGAATTATGTTCCCTCAGACAAGAATCCAGCAGATCATGGATCCCGGTCTATTCCAGCGTCCCAACTTACAAGGTCTGATTGGACCAACCTCTGTAACCACTCTACCAACACAAATTACTGGAGATAAGTTGGGTTCAAGGAGATTTGAGCATTTCTCAAGTTGGACCTCTGGAACTGGATAATTATTTGACGAGGTCTTCCTGCTACTCTCGTCCCAAGGTGATGCACGATGTCCGCTACGATGTCCATTGACGAAGTCCAATGTGGCACGACCTTGGCTAAAATAGCGATAACTTCTTTGCGGGTATCTTCGTTGTTGTTTTCTTTCAGGCCCTGGGTTTTCAAATTCCAACTACCTGTGTTGCGTTCCATTTCCCAACACTCTTTCCTTCAGCTCCACGTTGTACTTGATAAGAATAGATACATGTTCTTTCAGACTAGACAGTTCAGCTCTACAATCCTTAATATCGACTGCGTTCACCTCAGCTAGCTTGGAGAGGTTAGCTAGCATCATCGCTTGGTCACCTAATTGCACACTGGGGTGACTTGGGGGTGGTGGGTAGTCTTCCTTTTGGTTAACGGCGTAGAAGCATCCATTGAGTAACCATAATCAGTCACTGTAGAACACTAGGAAACCTTTAGTAGCTTAGCTGAGGCTTCGGCCTTTCCCCTCACTGCTTTCGTCTTTTAAACAGCAATTCGAGCCTTTCAAGACGATAGATTCTTCCTTTCAAAGATGTGGGCAGAATTTTTAACCTGTTTGGAGTTAAAATCAGAGGTCTAAATTGAAATTTCAGCATTTATTGCTTGAGAGCTTAAAAGGAGTTGACTGCCATCTTGCCGGAACTGGGAAGTCCTCTTTTCTGCATACATGACAGAGTGAGCATCTCAGTGCAGCAATCTGCTCCATCCTTTGTTATAAGTCCACAAAACGGCTTCATCCGTAAGTTGTCTCTTCAGTTCACAGTTATAGTAACATGTTTATGTCACTATTTTGGGTGTGTGATTAGTTTTTGAGAAATTATAATAAATTATGTGTGAAGGTATTTAGTATTGCAGGTACTTATTGTTTGTATTCGTGTCTTTCTCAGTTTTAGAACCAAGGATATTTCTTGATTTGAATGCTGCCAAATACAGCAACCTGCCTGTTCCTTGGAGGATACAAGGGGAAGGAAAATGTTCATATTAGCTAGCTGTGTAGCTGAAGATCACGTTGCCTGCAACAAAATTAAGTGAGGACAGCATACTGTAAATGTTCTTGATTTCTTCATGTGAAGACCAGCTATAGTTTATTGTGCTAATGTGTTGATATGGTCAAAGCACTGAACATAATAGTCAGTAATGGATGTTTCACCATGTAATGTTTAGTTTTTGTTTGTATTTGCAGTGTTACAGAATAAAAAGGGAGGAAAACAAGTCAAGAAATAAGAGAGAACAGAAAATGATCCAAAAGAAGGAACATCAGTCCTCAACAAAGCTTCTGGAGCTTCCCTTCCTTCCTTCACGCTTTTAACGATCTGTCTCGCTACACAGAGCTAAGAACGTGTTGCAGGGGCAGAATAGAAGGTTACGCTTGGTAAAAGACAGAAAGACAGACATCCGCATGCTAGCCAGGTCTTTTAAAAAGAGTCAATTAGAAAATAACCCTCCAGTATAATTACATATATGAAGTATGGTTATTGACCATTTATGTTCACTCATTTAAAAAGATAACGACCACAGCACGTGAATTTGGAAAAGGATGAAGTGACTTGGTCTCGCACATGCACAGCCTCGATAGCGTACGGATTGCATTATGACAGTGACAGTTGCAAAGCCATAGTTTATTCTGATAGGCATTCAGCGAGACAGCTTTTCTCCAAACACGAACTCTTGTCATGTTTTAATCTCGCATGACACCCCGACTATTTGTACACTCATCTGGTGTTTAACCTTTAACTGCATATTTTCCAATACAGTAAGTCTGTTTTGGTTTAATATTGATAATCAATTCATTTTGTTGAGTGCCAATGTGAAAAAACCTCCAGCCCGCACTTTGGACACCCCCGCTCTGTTTTTAGCATTTAGCATAAAAAAGCTGTACTTGTTTACCCGCACCTCCTGAAAGATGAGGAAGCCTCAGTTGGATGATTCTCTGAGATGAAGTCCAGCAGCAGACACGTTCAATCCACAATGGAAATAACACATCTACACTCACTTTATGTATGCATCACTTCATGTCACAATGACATAAAGAGATGCACGTGACATAAAGCACACAGACCATCTGTCTTAGTGTTGCGTATCATGAAAACTACAACTGTCCTATCAGAGGTAGCTCTGGCTGTATCTGACACGGTAACCTCTGACTTCAAAAAGATGATATATGAGTAGAGGTCACTGTATCAACAAACGATGGAGTATGTTTAAATGATGAATCGTTTCATCTTTTCACTTAGATGTGTCCAAACGTCACAGAGACGTTGGTGTGGGACAATCTGATTCACTTTATCTCCATGTCACATTTTACAAAGACCATTTCCAAAGTGGTGCACAACATTATAAAACCAAGAAATAGTAAGACCTCCTTTTAAATCTACCAGTTCCAGTGAGAACAATAAAAAACAGGAAATCATAGCAATGCATTTAAAATCACAATAGAGAGAAAAATGTTTTTTCTTGACTAATCGTTACAAGATCTTGTGAGATTAAAACGTGACATAATGTTCTTGTTCAGAAAAAAACTGTCTTGTGGGCACCAGGCCTGGCTCGATAATAAGTTAATTAATCACCAGGGATGTCCCGATCCACATTTTTTGGCCTCCGATCAAATCTGATGTCTTTTTATAGTCTTGCCAATTCGTGTTGTGATGTTCACGAACAAACCGGTTCTTTTGAACGGCTCGCAGCTGGGAACTGTTCTCCTGCCCCAGTTCACCTGAGTGCGACAGTAAAAAAAAAACAAAAAAACACATAAATGCCGAAAAGTTGTTTTCTGTTTGGCACAGAAATTCACTGTAGCCTGCTTTGTTTTGAAGGAAGGCAGAAGTTAAGTGGCTTTTGGGCGCCATTACGGAATACTGTAAATGAATCTTGGGTTCACGGAGGACGAGGAGGAGGAGTAATAATAGCTGGCAGGAGCAATATGTTTTCACAAGGATACAAAAACACTACAGCCGAATGGCGCCAGGACACATAGGCACAGCCAGAGGAGTGAAATACATGTGAGTCACTTAATCATTTCTTGTGTCCAACCTAGTAGATTGATCATTAAAATTCAAACAAAATTTGAATTTTGAGAGTGTTTAAACAAGAGAGAAATGTGAGGGAATGTTAAAGGGATAGGTTGGAGTTTTTGACATGAAGTTGTATGACTTCCCTATCAGTAGTGTACTATATCAACAGAGACTTACCACTTGAACATTCAATACACAAGCAACACCTCTGGTTGACATTCCTGTTGTCAGCATGCCAATTGCACGCCCCCTCAAATCTTGCGACATCTGTGGCATTGTGCTGTGTGATAAAACGGCACATTTCAGAGTGGCCTTTTATTGTGGGCAGTCTAAGGCACCCGTGTGCACTCATCATGGTGTCTAATCACAATCTTGATATGGCACACCTGTGAGGTGGGATGGATTATTTTAGCAAAAGAAAAGCGCTAACTATCACCGATTTGGACAGGTTTGTCAACAATATTTGAGAGAAATGGTGATATTGTGTATGTGGAAAATGTTTTAGATTTTCATCTCATCTCTCAAAATGGGAGCAAAAGAAAAAGTGTTGCGTTTATATTTTTGTTGAGTGTATGACAACATATTTCTCCCAATTTTTTTTTCAAATAACGTAATTTATGAATATATATTTTTTACAAATACCTTTTCAACATAATTTTTAAAAATACATATTTTAATAATTAATTACGTGATTATAATTTCTATAATATATTTGTGCATATATATTACAACAAACAGTTTTTATCATAAAAAAACATGTCATAAAATATTTTATTACAGGCTCCATCACTAGTGTTACGTTCCAGAGATGATTTGGACCCCAGATGCAGAGGCGGAGAGCTTGGAGTTCAATTAGAGTCTTTTAATGGCACAGCGTGAAAAATCCAAGAACAAAAGGCGATGGTGTAAAGCACAAAGTAGAACTGAGAGAGACACCATGAAAAAACTTAACCTAACAAGGAAGAGCAGGAGAACAGGGAAAAGGCTGGGGTGAAACTAAGACAAAATAACACGAGTAGAAAAAGGTAGTCCACAGGTAAAGTACAAGTCCACATGCGCGTAGCGAGTAGGAGCTTGGACAAAGAACCAGCGTCCTCCAGCTGTAGGCAGTCAGCTTAAGTAGAGGAAGTAATTAGCCACAGGGGTGCCCAGCCTTCCCGTCTCCAGCCCGCTCCTGGGTGACTGCAAAACACAGAGAAAACAGGCCAGGAAAAGGCAGGGACAGCAAACAACCTGAGTAGGCCACAAAGGCCAGGTGCGAACGTGACAACTAGTTGCCTTTCTTTCGCTTGGAATGTTTGGCATGGCACTTTCTCCACTCTAAGGTACCCCTTTACAGATGCCATGAAGCCAAAGATGTCTACTGCGACTGTTAGCAGTATCAGATGTCTCGGTAAAAGTATTACAGCTGACTGTTATTTGAAGTTTGGTTGTAAAAGGTAGGTGGCAACTTTGTCTGTGGCGCAAGTATACTTGTTTTTCTTTGACGGGAGCCAAAAACCAGGAGAAGGACACGCCCCTTTTCATGGCCACCCACCACTTCCTCAAGGTAGGAGACACAGCAAGTTTCCTCGAAAAGTACACAGTCAAGTGAGTGTTTAGAGCCGGGGTCTCAAACTCACCTCACTCGGAGGCCGCTGGAGGTAGAGTCTGGGCGAGGCTGGGCCAACTGACACTTCCTGTCCGTCTTTAGCTGGTGTTCGACATGTTGGTGCTACGAAAACACACTCTTGTGTGTCTGCACCAGGTGAGCTAAAACACACCACAGAATGTTTCTTTTATTGCTTATTTTATCCAAAATCCGTCTGATGATTGGTTTGAAACGACCTCATGGTTTTGCGAAACAGGAGCCGATGCCTCAGAAAGAGGCAGCGATTAGTACAGGCGCCCTCAAGTGGCCACTTTTGTTACTGTCACTACTGAAACATACGCATCTCATTAATAGTCACATTATTAGAGAGAGATCTTAGTATAAATCTACATTTAAAAATTGGGCTGTCAAAGTTACGTGCGCACGCCTTGTTTGACGTCTTGACTAAAAAAAAGACTAAATGTATTTGTATCAACTGTCGCTCTGAGTTGAGTTGACGGAGTTTGTCGCTTGCCAAAGAGAAGTGAGAAAGTGCAGCACTGTCATTTATTCAGTCGTGCCCTTGGCATACGAGTGTCTCGGCCGTCTCTCTCGGCTGATTTTTTTTGCTTTGAACTGCGAGCTACAAAGTTGGGTTAAGAACTGCTCGTTACCGGCAGGCATAGCCGAGGACAGCTATTTGGGGCCTTGTTTCAATGTAAACATGGATGTAAATAGTCTTAGTGGACCGCTCGCTCGTCACCGCAAAGATTTTCAACACACCAGCAAAACATACGTACATGAAAGCAATCTAATTGATCTCATTTATTATGTATTGTGTAAAACTATGACAGGAACAACATCCAATTAAAAGCAAGACATGAATACAGATCCACCATCCTCCACTATGAGCCTGGAGTTGATATGATTTGATTTTAAACATTTATTTCATTCAAGAAAGAAAAAACAAACAAACAAACAAACAGTATTAAAACAATATGACATTAAAACAAACACTCTTCAAACCAGAATGAAAGGGAGCAGAAAGAAGACAAGTCTTATTATCTCTGCCCCTTTTTCAATCGCAAACAAGGTCGTACTTAAAAACAACAATATAAACAAAAAATATATATATAGCAGCCAGCCACGCAGATGGTTACAAATGTCCTCAATTACAACTCAACCAATGCCATTTCCCACAATAAAAATAACCATAGTATGACAGTCGATCATAACTAAGATATTTCATATTTCCTCAACAGACTCATTTTAACCATTTTTTAAAATATATCTGACATTCCATCATTTTAGTCCTGAATTTTGTTTTTTGAAAATCACTGTACCTTTTAACAAATACTTGCTTTCTCTTTTTTCAAATCTTTTCTGAATATTAATTGGCAAAGTTTTTTTTTTATAAGCTTTCAGCATAATTTGCACTACATTATAATCTACTAATTCATGGAATTTCAATAGTTTTAACTGAAGAAATAATGGATTTGTTGGGTCTCTATTGTTTTCTACTAATTATCCTTATTGCTCTTTTTTGCAAAATAAATTTTGACTGAGTATATGTTTTACAAGCATTTCCCCATACTCCAATGCAATAGGTCAGATATGGAACAATCATGGTATTGTACAACATATACATTGCTTTGTTATCCAGTGAATCCTTTACTTTATGTAACAATGCTATTATTTGGGATATATTTACCTTTGTATACTGTATATGTGATTCCCAACACAACTTCTCATCCAGAATTACACCCAAAAACTTGGTTTCCTTTACTCTATTAATTTCAATACCATCTATATTAACTGAAGCACCAGAGTCTATCCCTCTGTTACTGAATATCAGATTTTACCTCATCTATCTGCACAAATTTTCTAAATAACTTGAAACCCATTCAAGTGCAACTCCTCTGATACCATATTTGCTCAGTTTTTTAAGAAGTATGGTGTGATCAGTGGTATCAAAAGCCTTTTTGAGGTCAACAAAAATACTTACCAAAAACTGTTTCTTTTCTATTGCAGTAGATATTTCTTCCGTTAATTCCATAAGATGTGGAGTGGTTAGTTCTAAATCCATACTGACTATTACTTAAAATATTGCATCTATGTATAAATTTGTCTAACCTGGTTACAAAGAATTTCTCAAATATTTTGGAAAATTGTGGAAGCAAGGACAACAAAAAAGTCATGAAACTCTAACTATTTCAGATTTATCAAAAATGTCAATCTTTTTTTTTCACAAAATAATTTGGAAGAACCGATTCTCGTTTATCATTTTTTATGACACTATTTATTATTCTCCAGGTAGCCTTCGTGCTCTTTCTATTTTCATATAGTACATTACCATACCTCGACCCCGCAGCAACTCTGGAGTTGCTGCAGGGGAGAGGCGGCGAGCTGGTGTGGGCTTATTAATAGCCTCCCGGCACGGTGCCTCTGTGTTGGAGTTATCCCTGGTGAATGAGAGGGTAATTTCCCTACGCCTTCGGGTTGGGGAAAGGGTCCTGACTGCCGTTAGTGCGTACGTGCCGAACGGCAGTTCACAGTACCCAGCCTTCCTGGAGTCCATCAGAGGGGTGCTGGAGAGCACCCCAACTGGTGACGCCGTCGTTTTGCTGGGAGACTTCAACGCCCATGTGGGCAATGACAGTGTGACCTGGAGGGGCGTGATCGGGAGGAACGGCCTCCCCGATCTGAACCTGTGCGGTGTGATGTTGTTGGACTTCTGTGCAAACCACAGTTTGTCCATCACAAACACCAAGTTCGAACATAAGGATGTCCATAAGTGCACATGGCACCAGGACACCCTAGGCGGCAGGTCTATGATCGACTTTGTAGTCGTATCATCAGACCTGCGTCCGCATGTTCTGGACACGCGGGTAAAGAAAGGGGCTGAGCTGTCAACTGATCACCACCTGGTGATGAGTTGGATTAGATGGCGGGGGAGGATGCCGGACAGACCCGGGAGACCCAAACGTGTAGTGAGGGTGTGCTGGTAACGTTTGGCAGAGTCTCCTGTTCGTCGAATCTTCAGCTCTCACCTCCGGCAGAGCTTCGGCTGCATCCCGGGGGAGGACGAGGATATTGAGTCCGAATGGGCTCTATTCCGTGCCTCCATTGCTGAGGCAGCCGATCGGAGCTGCGGCCGCAAGGTGGTCTGTGCCAGTCGTGGCGGCAAGCCCCGAACCCGATGGTGGACACCAGAGGTCAGGGCTGCCGTCAAGCTGAAGAAGGAGTCCGATCGAGCATGGATGGGTTGAGGGACTCCTGAAGCAGCTGATAGGCACCGGCAGGCCAAGCGGCACGCGGCTTCGGCGGTGGTCGAGGCAAAAACTCGTGTGTGGGAGGAGTTCGGTGAGGCCATGGAACACGACTTTCGGCCGGCCTCGAAGAGGCTCTGGCAAACCGTCCGGCGCCTCAGAAAGGGGAAGCAGTGCCCAGTCCACACTGTTTACAGTGGGGACGGGGGCCTGCTGACCTCGACTGAGGATATAGTTGGGCGGTGGAAGGAATACTTGGAGGCCCTTCTCAATCCCACTGACATACCTTCCATAGAGGAAGCAGAGGCTGAGGACACGAACGCGGACAGTTCCTTCACCGTGGCTGAAGTATCTTTGGTAGACAAAACGCTCCCCAGAGGCAAAGCTCCGGGGGTGGACGAGATTTGCCCTGAATTCCTCAAGGCTCTGGATGTCGAGGGACTGTCTTGGCTGAAACGTCTCTTCAACATTGCGTGGAAGTCCGGAACAGTACCTCTGGATTGGCAGACTGGGGTGGTGGTCCCCCTTTTCAAGAAGGGTGACCGGAGGGTGTGTTCCAACTATAGGGGGATCACACTCTTCAGCATCCCTGGGAAAGTCTATTCCCGGGTGCTGGAGAGAAGGGTACGACCGTTAATCGAACCTCGGCTACAGGAGGGGCAATGTGGTTTTCGTCCTGGTCGCGGAACACTGGACCAGCTCCACACCCTTGCAAGGTTACTGGAGGGTACTTGGGAGTTTGCCCAACCAGTCTACATGTGCTTTGTGGACCTGGAAAAGGCATTCGACCGTGTCCCTCGCGGTGTCCTGTGGGGGTGCTCTGGGAGTATGGGATTGGTGGTGCGCTACTATGTGCCATTCAGTCCTTGTACAACCGGAGCAGGAGCCTGGTTCCCATTGCCAGTAGTAAGTCAAGCCTGCTTCCGGTGAACGTTGGCCTCCGCCAAGGCTGCCCTTTGTCACCGATTCTGTTTATAATTTCCATGGACAGAATTTACGTTCTGCGCAGCCAAGGTGTCAAGGGAGTCCAGTTCGGGGGCGTTCGGATCTCGTCTCTGCTATTTGCAGACGATGTGGGGTCCTGATGGCCTCATCGTGCTGTGACCTGCAGCATTTTCTGGGACGGTTTGCATCAGAGTGTGAAGCTTCTGGGATGAGACTCAGCACCTCCAAATCTGAGGCCATGGTTCTCAGTCGGAAAAGGGTGGATTGCTCCCTCTGGGTTGGGAATGAGGTCCTGCCCCAGGTGGAGGAGTTCAAGTATCTCGGGGTCTTGTTCACGAGTGAGGGAAGGTTGGAGCGTGGCCACCGTTCAATCTATGTTCCCACCCTCATCTATGGTCATGAGCTTTGGGTCGTAACCGAAAGAACGAGATTGCGGATACAAGTCGGCACTCGCATTAAACATGCACAAAACTGGGGGATTTCTAACTGGATATTATTTTTGAAATAAAATAAAGGCCCAAAAAACTGACTTTTTCAACAAAATTGAGGGGAAAGAGGAACGGTGTACCAGGGTCCCGGGCACTTGTGACGTTCGGAAGATTGTCTTCGGATGGAGTGAGATTTAGTAGCCCCAGAATTGCTGGCAGATGTTAGCATTATTGATTTAAAAGTACAGATTTAAAAAAATTAAATGCGTGTATTTTTCATGGTAGTACGACATCCACAGACAAAAAAGCAGCTATGTGCGTGTGTGCGTTGGGCATAGCATCCATGTTTGGAGCAGGGAGAAGGTAGCATATACGCTTACACATGGTTGCACCCTCTTGGCAGCCGCGTGTCCTGAGCAAACAGTCCCTTTAACGCAGGGGTGTCCAATGTGTGGCCTGGGAGCACATTCTAAAAATAGAATTTTATCAGGAAGAACAAAAAGAGCAAAATCAGCAGTAATCTTACAAGAATAAAATCAAAATATTAAGAGAAAAAAAGTTGTCATTGTACAAGAATAATGTAGTAATCGAGAAAATGTCATTTTAGTAGCATAAGGTTGAAATGGCAAAGAAAAATGACTTTTTATAAGCTGTAAAATGAAAAACAAAACGAATAAAGATGTCGTTTTTTGGAAAATGAGATTGCTTGAAATGCTGTAATGGTACGACAGTCAAGTCAAAATGTTCTGGGTGTTAAGTGTTAAGTCAAGGAATCCCAAAAATGCAGAGTCAAATATCCGTGTAACGAAAAGTATTTAATACAAAAAAAATAACAAAAATACAAAAACATCACAGGAAGCAAAGTACAACAGAAATACCTCCGGACCTAGTCACGGGAATAGCAAAAACAGAAAACACTGCTAGCACTGACACTGAGCAGGAAAAAAATCACAGTAATAACAAAAAGAGTTGCTAACAAAAACTAGCAGAAGTTACAGCGTAAACGCGACCGCTGAAGGACGTCAAGCAGGTAGGACTGTACTTACAATACAGTGGTACCTCTACTTACGAATGTCTCTACACACGAATGTTTCAGGTTACGAAGTACCTGAACGGGAAAATATTGCCTCTAGTTACGAAGGCGTTTCAGGATACAAAGTCAAAAATACAGTACAGTACGCGCTGCTATTCGCCGCTCACAGAGTTTCCCGAACATAAACAAACTTGTAGCTGCTCTGCCATTGGCTATCGCCTAAAATCTGCATGGCAACCCGGTGCGTATGCGTGTATCCCAGCATGCTCTTCGTGTCCCCATCCCGCTCTGTAAACAGTCTATGGTACCGCTACGAAGAGCTGACAGTCACAATGGACCCCAAGAAAGACATGCAGAAAAGTGGACAAGGAGAAAAGAAGAGGAAGAGACTTTTTCTGGCCATAGAAAAAAAGCAAGAGATAATAGAAAGGTATGAAAAGGGGATGCGTTTGAGTGATCTCGCAAAAGAATATGGCCGTAATATATCTACGATGCTGTTGCCCCACGGGAAACTGAGGAATTCGAGGTGGAGCGTGAAGTTGACAAAATTATTTCGCTGGGAAAGGGCATGGGTCTTGAGGTGGATGACGAGGACATTAACGAGCTGATTCAGGAGCACAACGAGGAGCTTTCAACGAAGGAACTGCAGGAATTGGAGGCGATGCAACACACCACCGTGCAGGAAGAGTTCAGAGACGACGAGGAGGAGGACGCAGCCATCATTGCATGAGCCCAAATTAAAGACATTTTAGCAAAATTCCATGAAGTCTCGGAATTGTTGACAAGTCGGGCTATCGCTCATTTTGATGATGTCTGCCTCGCGCATTTCTGACGGATTGTCAAAAGCTGGCAAAAGCAGACATCATTGGATCAGTTTTTCAAGAAACGCGAGGCAAAAACACTGCTGAGGACCAGTAAACAAAGAGGCCAAAAAGTGACAGTTAAAAGGTAAATGAATATTTTTATTATTTCCTTTATTCTTTGTTTTTTTACATTATGTGCCTCTCGTTTTATGTTTATTGTGCGGTAATCTAATTTTAACATGTATTTGTTTCATGTTCTGATGCTCTTTTATGATTTATTAAAAATAATATCATACTTTTGCGGGGCTTGGAACGGATTAGCGCATTTACATTCAAAAGGCGTCTCTACTTACGAAGCTTTCAGGTTACGTAGCTACTCCCAGAACAAATTAAATTCGTAAGTAGAGGTAGCACTGGAATAGGAAAGCAAGGGTCAGAAAGCCAAAACACAATGCACAGGGATGCTGGAGTGAGCATGACAGGGTGTAGCAATGGGACAATCTGGCACTGAACATAGCTTTGCACACAGCTTAAATAGCACTCCTTAATCAGGCACAGGTGAGGATCATCAGCTCATCAGGAGTGTCAGAGATGTGCTGCAAGAGATGACAGTACCGCAGCACACAATCCTGACAGTATCCCCTCCCTTTTATAAGACGCCCCCTGGCGGCATACCTGGTTTATTGGGGTGGACGGAGTGGAAGTCGGAAATGAGAGAGGGATCCAGGATACAGGAGCGGGCGACCCAGGAGCGCTCTTCTGGTCCATATCCCTCCCAGTCAACCAAATAGTGTACCCCCCTCCGTCTTTTTCTCGAATCTAATATTGCTCTCACCGTGTAAGCTGGCTGGCCATCGATGATGCGGGGCGCAGGTGGAGACTCGACCGGGGGGCACAGCGGGCTGGTGGCCACCGGCTTGATGCAGGAGACATGGAACACCGGATAGACTTCAGCTTTCAGGGAGTTTCAACTTGACCGCAGACTTGTTGACGATGGCCTCGATCTTGTAAGGTCCCACCAATCTAGGAGCCAGTTTACGGGAGGTTCCTGCAAGGGGTAGATCCTTAGTGGACAGCCATACCTCCATCCCGGGGTGGTAGTTGGTTGTGTGGATGCAGTATTTATCTGCTATGCATCTGTTGTGTTCCGCCGTCCGTGTCAGTGCCGCCTGGGTCTCGCGCCAGATGTGACGGGCGCGTCGCAGGTGTACATGCACAGCGGGAACCGTAATCTCTGCCTCCTGGGAAGGAAAAAGCGGAGGCTGATATCCAAACACAGTCTTAAAAAGGTGACATACCTGTCGCCGAGCAGGGTAGTGAGTTGTAGGCGTGCTCGATCCAGGGGAGGTGGGTCGACCAGGAGGACGGGTGTCGATGACAGACGCACCTTAGTGCTGCTTCCAAGCAGTTCCCGATTGCCCACATCGTAATTTCTTTCTGCTGGGGTGAGGCGACGTGAGAAAAATGCACATGGGTGTTGCTTCTGGTGGACTGGTGAGCGCTGGGATAAGACCGCACCCACTCCGAGGCATTGACCTCAACGATAAACTGTAGGGTGGGATCAGGGTGGGTTAGCACAGGAGCAGACGTAAACAGTGTCTTGAAGTTACTGAAAGCTTTCTCCGCTTCGGGAGACCATGTAAAGGGAACCTTAACTGATGTAAGCCTTGTCAGAGGTTCTACCTTTATGCTAAAATTACAAATAAACTTCTGGTAGAAGTTAGCAAACCCCAAGAACCTCTGCAAGTGCTTCCTTGATTTAGGAGAAGGCCAATCGACCACCGCCTGGACCGTGGCGGGATCGACTCGAAGCTTGTCCTTCTCCACTATGAAGCATAGGAATGACACAGACGTGGTATGGAAGTCGCACTTCTCGGCCTTTACGAAAAGGTGGTTCTCCAGAAGACATTGGAGGACGCGGCGCAGGTGCTGGACGTGTTCCTGGATGGAGTTAGAGAAAATTTGAATATCGTCCAGGTCAACAAAACAACAGTTATTAATCATGTCTATGAGAACATCGTTGATGAGACATTGACAGACCGCAGGCCCATTGGTAAGGCCAAATGGCATGACCAGGTATTCGAAGTGGCCTAATGGTGTATTAAAAGCCGTCTTTCACTCGTCCCCCTCTTTGACACGAACCAGATGATATGCGTTATGTAAATCGAATTTCAAAAAAATCTTTGCTGAATGAAGGGATGAAAAGGCGGAGTCCAAAAGAGGAAGAGGATAACGTTTTTTGACTGTAATCTCGTTAAGACCGCGGAAATCGATACATGGACGTAAAGACTTGTCCTTCTCCACAAAAAAGAAACCCTCTCAGAGAGGAGAGGACGACGGCCGGATGCTAACGAGGACGCAATGTATTCCTTGAGTGCGGCCTGTTCGGGGCCCGATATACTATAAAGTCTAGCGTTAGGCAGGGCGGCTCTGGGCAGAAGGTTAATCGTGCAGTCGTATGGGCGATAAGGGGGCAACCTCTGCGCCTTGTCCTTACTGAATACCATACGGACGTCATGTGACACCTCCGCCACCCCTGTAAGATCGACTTCCTCCGTAATGGGTTGTCTACCCGTAATAGTAGGAACTGCTGAACGTAAACAATTCGAAAAACACTGACTACCCCAATTCGTAATCTGCCCCCGCGTCCAATCTACCGTCAGGTTGTGTCTGCTAAGACATGTGAGCCCCAAAAACACAGGTGCTGACTGCGACGGAACGATGAAAAAACGGATGGACTCGTGGTGATTGCCGGATAATTGAAGTGATAAGTGAAGTGAACAGTCTGGTGAGTAAGTACCGCCAAGAGGCGTCCATCTAGGGAGTGCACTTTCTTGTGGTCATTTGTCTCAAACCCCTGAATACCATACTTTTTAACAAAGTCAGAATCAATGAAGCAATCATCAGCCCCTGAATTGATTAAAGTAGTCACCCGGACACTAACCCCCTCCCCCGTAATGAGTCCCGTCACCTGAAGTCTCTTATTGGCTGCAGAGGTAGGATTAGATACAGGTGGCGTCTTGGCATACTCACAGGGAGAAAGAGTGGAGAAATTCCCCTTCTGTCCGGATACGGATGTTGATTCCGCTGCCACACTCTTGATCACATCAGGAGGTTATTGGCCGATAACAGTGACGGTGGGTCTTGGCCGCTCCTGGAAGTATTCCCATGTTGCGTACCCGCTCCCGGAGACGGTTATTCAACCGTATGGCGAGATCGATGAGCTCGTTAAGAGTGGCCGTAAAGTTCCGTACCGCTAGCTCGTCCTTTATCCGTTCATGTAGAGCTTTGCGGAATATTCCATGGAGTGCTTCCTCGTCGTATTTACTCTCCGCTGCCAGGACTCTAAAGTCTACTGTAAATGCAGCCACAGAGCGTTTGCCTTGTCTAAGGTCCAGGAATTGATTCCCTGCTTCTCTGCTCCGAATAGGGTGGTCAAAAACCTGCCTAATCTCCGCCAAAAAATGAGGATAGGAGGGGCGCACCTCCGGCTTAGCCTTGCTCACCGCCATAGCCCATGCCGCTGCCTTATCCGAGAGTAAACTCATGATAAAAGCTATCTTAGCCTGATCCGAGTGGTAAGTGCTAGGCTGCTGGACAAAAACCAGAGTGCACTGGTGCAAAAATTGTTCGCAATTACCCGAAAAAGCGTGGGGGGTGCGGGAGACTAGGCTCGCGGTTAGCAGCGCCGGCCGCGGCAGGTGCGGTTATGACAGTCTCGGAAGGGAGTCCGTCAACCTCCGGCTGTCCCGGGTTATCACCAAGCCCCAGGCGTCGCTCAATGTCACCAATGCTAGTGGAGAGTACGGCCAGGGTCTCCATAATTCCCCAGAGGGATTGTTCATGGCTGCCCACTAGCGCGCCTTGCTGTGACAGCGCCGAACTCTGAGGATTCCATATCGTTGGCCAGATTGGTCTGTTAAGTTTGGCCGTGGCCGTGGTCAAGGAATCCCAAAAATGCAGAGTCAAATATCTGTGTAACAAAAAGGATTTAATACAAAAAAAGATAATGTGGTGGACACTAGGGGGCATGTCTCTCATCCAGTAGGGAGTCGACTAGGGGGCGTGGTGAGAGTCCAGTTTTGGGCACGCAAGTGTTAGCGCTACAAAGGAGATGTTCCCTCTTTGTCAAGTTGAGTAGTGTGCAGTTGGAGAATAAAGCTCTGCATGAGACCAAACCTTGAGTCTTCCTTGCAACTGCCACATTGTTGACCCCGTTGAACATGTTTCAAGCAGTGGATGAGTGTGATTCCTCTTCGGTCTTGTCGCCCCAGCTCCCAGCTCCGGCTGTCGCCGCCGCTGTGAAGCTCCCGGAGTTCTGGCAAAGCGACCCGGCTTCGTGCAGCATATCGAGGCGCTGTTCCACTTGAGGGGGATCACGACAGACAACTCCAAGTACTACCTGGTCGTTGCTGCTCTAGACCAGATGACCACTCGCCGTGTCATGCAGCTGTTGCGTGCACCTCCCCATCTTTAAAATTCGATGCGCTCAAACAGTTTCTGCTCAGGAGGTACTGTTTGTCGCCCACGGAGAGGGCGGACAGACTGCTTTCCCTGCCGGGCTTGGGCGACGGCACGGCTGTGGATTTGATGGACAATATGCTCTCACTTTTGGGCTCGGATGACGGCGGTTTCCTTTTCCCGCACATTTTCCGGCGCCAACTCCCGCCTCCCCCTGTTTGGACGCCGGCGATTACCGGGGGTTGGCTGAGGAAGCTGATCGGGTTCTCCTTGCTACAAGGCGGTTCGCGGTGCACGGCGTGACGGCAGATCCACTGCAAACAGCGACGGAGGACGCGGACCCGGCGATGGTGGCTGGTGTGGTGTCGCAGAAGCGGCGCGGGAGGAGCCTGTGATTCTTTCACCAGCGGTTTGGCACGTGGGCTCGGCGATGTGTTTCCCCCTGCTCCTTCGAAGCTCCGGGAAATGCCAGCGCCGGCGTCCAGTAGCGGCTGTGGGCGTCGGCGAACGGAGTTAGCTGCTCTTCATTAGCGACTCGCAGTCGGGGAGGCGGTTCCTGGTGGACTCTGGCTAGCAAGTCAGCCTGCTTCCCCCGGCAAACACGGACAAGGTGGGCGAGGGCTGCGGGCCACCGTTAAGTGCAGCCTACGGCTCTTCCATCAACACTTTTGGCACGAAATTTTGGCACGGTGACTGTTTGTTTCCACGGGCGTAATTTCGTGTGGGACTTTGTCATTGCCTCAATAACTGTCCCTATTATCGGCGCAGATTTTTGGTGTGCAAATGGACTGCTTGTTAATGTTTCAATTGCCGTTTGATTGACGCTGTGTCTTTTGCCACATTTCCGTGTGAGACGGGGGGACTGGGGCCGTTGACCAAAGCTAATTTTCTGGCGTCGGGTGACGTTTTTCAGCGTTTGCTAGCGGATTTTCCAGCTTTGATCACACCAACTTTTTCTACTGGGAGTACCAAGCATGGTGTTGAACATTTCATTCCTATGGTAGGACCGTCGGTTTTCGCACGCACGCGTCGCCTGGACGGTCTAATAGCCCATGGGCCTCGCCCCTGCACATGGTGCCCAAGGCGGATGGGTCATGGCGGCCGTGTGGCGATTTCCCCCGCCTTAACAATATCACCACGCATGATCGCTACCTCATTCTGCACATCCAGGATTTTTCAGCTCGCCTGGCCGGTGCAACGTTTTTTTCCAGGGTCGACCTGGTCCGCGGTTATCACCAAGTTCCTGTGCGTGCTGACGATCGCGCGGCCCACCTCCTGCAACCTCTTTACACGGCCTTGCGGCAGATGAAGGCTAATGACCCTCTTGACTGGACTCCTGAGCGAGTCCGGGCTTTCAAGCAGGCTAAGTCCGCCCGCGCAGACGCTGCGCTTCTCGCTCACCCCATCGTGCCGGTGGCTTTGACGACAAACGCTTCGGACATTGCCGTCGGTGCAGTAGTTGAGCAGCGAGTGGCGGGGGTTTGGCAGCCACTTGCTTTTTTCAGCCGTAAACTGCGGGATAACGAGCGGAAGTATAGTGTTTTTGACCGGGAGTTACTGGCGCTTTATCTTGCGTGCGGCCATTTCCGTTTTTTGTTGGAAGGCCGCCGCTTCACGGCTTATGTTGATCATAAGCCGCTGACCTTCGCCATGTCCAAGGTGACTGAGCCATGGTCGGCCCGCCAGCAACACCGCTTGGCGGCCATTTCAGAATGTCAGGGTAACATTTGTGTGCATACGTGCGCGTGTATGAGCGTGTTTCTCAATACTGACCCCTGCTGGGCGTTACGTGAAGGAATGGGAGAATCTCCCCGCTTTTTAATTTAAAATATACCTGTAGATGTTCTGCGAGCCTCTTCATCTGCTTTGTAGTGGTAAGATGGCCTCTCTGTGGCTTCAGCGGCTTGCACCGGCGCGTGCGACGTATGGTGTATCCAGACTTATTAGTACAGATCAGTGAACCACACTGAGTCATGTTTATGTGATCCATAAATCTGTTATTCGCTGTCGAGTTGTGCCCATTAAAAAAAAGTTCTCAATAGTCAACGTGTGTGAAGGTGTTTTATTTTAATTTTTGTGTCTCTCCTACGAGGCTATGGTTTTACAAAAGCATATTTGACAACATCAGACGATATTCAAATTAGACAATGCCGTCATTTAGCGACTTCTACGACAGCCAATTGCCACTTTTTTTACGGAAAATTTGGCAACATTGCCTGGGTCAAGACTGATTTTAATGTCAAGGTAACATTTGTGTGCATACGTGCGCGTGTATGAATGTGCTTCTCAATACTGACCCCTGCTGGGCGTCAACCATCATTTCATGCAACCTAGTTTGTTTTTTGTTTCTGCTACTAAATTGACATTATTTTTCTTAATAATATTGTGATTTAGTCCCTTGAAATTGCTGCCCTATATCTTGTTAGAAAACGTTTTTTCCCTTAATATTTTGACTTTATTCTTGTAAAATGACTGCTCCCCTTTTTTTTGTTTTGACATTTTCCAACGTATACATTTTTTTTTAATTGTGACTTTGTTTCCACAATATTGTGACTTTATTTTCGTAACATTGTAACTTTTTCCTCAACGTAATTTTTCAGAAATTGGAACTTTATTTGTTGTCTTTTTTGTTTCTCGGGATATTATGACCTTTTAAAAATGATGTCTATTTCTTGAACATTTCAACTTAATGCGATTAAAATTGTTATCTTTTCTTATATTACGTTATTCTTGTAAAATTGCAACTCTTTTTTGCTTTATGACAAATGTCTTCTTCATATAGACTACCAGTCCAGGGTGTACCCCGCCTGTCGCCCGAAGTCAGCTGGGATAGGCTCCAGCATGCCCCCGCGACCCTAATGAGGAAGAAGCGGCATAGAAAATGGATGGATGGATGGATGTTTAGACTTTATTGTAAAATGACTGTGCGCCCAGGGCGTCATTCAAGCCAGTACCGCCACTGATTGCGGTTAATTGGTTCCAGACCCGACCGTGATGAGTGAATGTTTGCCAAGTAGGATTCCCTACTGGATTATTTTGCTGAATAGAGAATCAAATCAAGCAAGATGTCATGCCTAACTGAAGTAGTGCTTTTCTTCAACTGGTTCAAGGACTGGCAGGATTGAACAGAGAGGCAGGCAAATGTTTGGACACCCCCGTCTTGCTCGTTGTACACACAAGTCATCATACTTGGACTTGTGAAGCTGGTGAAGAGATAAAAGACAATGTAACGTGTGTTTTATTTGACAGCAAGCTCCCATCCAACGCTCTAATCATGACGTCTCCGCTCTGCTCTTTTGTCCTGGTGCTGATCTTTTGTGTTCTCGAAACCAGCTCCAGGACGTCCTTTTACGCAGCCGAAGGATCAGACTTGACTCTTCCCTGCAAGCACACATATGCCCATGAGCAACTAGAGATCAGGTGGTTTGTGTTCAATAGAACGTATAAGTTAATAATGTTAACAGATGGCCAAGTTGTGCATGGACCACTGAAGGGGAGGGTCCGCTACACGTCTCCCAACCCCTTAAGCGGAGATGCTTCCATAACCATCAGCAACCTGCGTCTCTCAGACACGGGGACCTATGATTGTGATTTGTACGTTAATGGCAAAACACACACACAGAAAATTGACTTGAAAGTCACAAAGAAACCAAGCAAGCCAGAGTGTAGCGTGGAATGGGAGTTTGCAGAGGTTTATGGTGCGAGGCTCAAATGCAGATCCTCACATGACACCCTCCCACTGACGTACAGCTGGACAAAGATGGACGGAAACAAGATGTTGCCTCCTCAGGCCAATGTGGATGCCACAATGGGCCACTTGTTTGTAGACAGGATCACAGAGGACGACTGTGGAACATATCTCTGTACGGTGGAAAGTCTGGTTGGTACCCAACACTGTGACGTCCTACTTGAGCGTCCACCACCACCACCACCAGTCACGATCAAAAACGTTTAACCCACAGCGCCACCATCAGCCACAAGCGATGGAGTTATAGTTCCAGTCGTGGCCGTGACGTCCGTCGTGCTCGTGCTGGGTGTCGGTGCTCTCCTGCCGCCATCTGGTACTGGTGCAGAAGAAACAGTGTTAACCTAGTTTTTAATCAAACAGCGGAAGAGGTGCCTATGTCGTCAATGGAGGGAGGGGAACGGTCTCGACTGGCAACACTACCCAATAGTGTCACGTGTTGGCATCCTCACACTTCTGGCGATAGGTCTGTAAAGAAGCGATGGAAGAAAATATGAAATAATGGCCAAAGTTGTTTTTGATTTATTTAGGGTTTGTGTGTTGCTGGAAAGAGAGGACAATCCATCCGTCATCTCCTGTTCAGAGAGAATCTTGTATTTTTAACCATAACAATATGATGAACTACTTTGTAACGTTTAGCTGCTGAGCCCATTTGTAAACACTTTGGTCAACGTTGCTATTTTAAAAATTGTCTTCAAATAAAGATTTGATGTGTGGATATACTGTATATGAAGTTGTCTATAACTGATACTATTTTCTGTGTTGCCCTCCACGTTTGTATCCTGGACAGCAGACATCTTGGCGGGTAAAGATGACAACACGTGACACAAGTGTGGGGAATGAGTAGACGTGGTTTTGATATTGATAAGAACATCTATAGATTTTGTGATGGGAGTGGAAGGAACATTTATTTGATGAATGTACAGTATGTTCTGTAAAACTCCACAAAATTTATGGACAAAAATGTCATGTTCTGTCTGCCATGTATTGCAGTACACCTCTGAGCCACCCAGAGGACCTAATTAAGCCCACCTGTGTCTCATAACTGGCTTCTATTAGCTGCAGTCTGACAAGCTTCCAGTGCCAGATTGTTTCCTGAATGTCCAGAGTCCTCCAGCAACTCTAGCTACTTGGGTGTATTCTGCTTTCTGGTCATTTAAGTACTTCAATAAGTAAAACCCAATTCAATCTGCTAGTGTTGCATTTCTATTGGTTAATTATGTGAACTTAAATTTCAAGCTGGAAATCCATTGAATAATGATGCCATATTTGTTCATTTTTCTTCGATTAAAAATCAAAACACAGTCGGTCACTGAGGGGAATCAGGTAATGATTGGTGTTGCGTTTACTAAACTCTACTAAACTCGAGTTATTGGATGGATGACCTCTAGGGCGGGTGTCCAAAGTGTGGTCTGAGGGCCATTTGGCTTTCTTTTTTTTAAGAGGAACAAGTTCATCCAATGAGGAAAAAAATCTATTAGCAGACCTCTGCCAATTGCCATGGTTCCTCTCATGTATGCAAATATCACTGATGCATGCTGGCACCTGGCACTGGGGAAGGCAACCTGGTCCTAGTCAAACCACGATACACCAAAAGAAGTTATCCATGACCACATGCTCGTTCAGGAAGTGGTCCCCTGAGGCTGAGCAGGACCACTGACTGGGTTGCATTGCGGTGCATAGAAATGTCACCTGCACTACTGCATGGGTGATGTGCCAGTAAAGACTGTACGCTGCTTTACTAATAAGCCCTAAATAACATCAAAGACTTCTGAACCTGAAGATGTTAAAAGATGGTGGCACTTAAGCAGGTACTCACACTCACCCCCCACTCACACGACCCACAGTAACAGCAGCTCAAGTAAGTGCGGAGCTAAGGAGGCTGCGCCCCAGCAAAGCAGGTCCGGATGGAGTATCTCCTCGACTTCTGAAAGCCTGCGTGTGGGAGCTGGGCCCTCGACAGCGCATGTTCAACCTGAGCTTGGAGTTGGGGAGGGCACAGCTGTGGAAAACGTCCTACAAGGATAAAAATGACTGACAACTGGCAGGAGCACTCTTTCATTTTCAGCCAGGAGATGGTACAGGTGAAATGAAACGGGGTCCAGGTACCTGAAGACTGTAAACTATCCTGTCTGACTTATTTTTCAATTATGTCTGATTTGTCTTGCAGTTATTCTGTCTGACTTATTCAATACATTTGGAAACAATCTAATTTGTTGTGAGAGTCTTTGATTCCTTCTCATAACTGGAGATTAAAAAACACGCAAGGGTGGCAGGTTGTGGAGAAATTTCATCTCCAACACTATCCATGAACATGGCTCATAATGCTAGCATGCTAACGTTAACATATGCTAAAGTTAGATAGCATGTACCCGGAAGGCTAAATGTCCTGAATGAGTTGAGAATTTTGACTTTAGAAGTGTCTGAATGGGTTGAGAAATGTGGAAGTAGCTGGAACTCTTTAGCTCAAAGGCATTTTGGGAATTCGTAGCACGAATGTCTGAAAATGTTCTGTTTTAACAACCCGATAAAGACTGGCAAAACATAACCTTGGCATTGCTCTTACTAGATGTGTTACTTTTAATTGGAGCGGTTTTCGTTAAAAGGTATTTTTTGTGCAGCCTTGTAGTCTCCGCATTATTCGTATTACATGTCATCTTTTTCACCTCAAAGGCAACCGTGGCAGCTCCAAAGCTATCGTGGCGCTTTCTGATAGGACAGTTGCAGTTTTCATCATCAAATACGAAAGCTAGTCTTTGTGCTTTATGACATAAGCATCTTTTATGTCTTGTGACATAAAGTGATGCATACATAAAGTGACTGTAGACGTGTTTCATCTCAGAGAATCATCCAGCTGAGGTGTCCTCATCTTCTAGGAGGTGCAGGTGAAGTACACTTTTTATGCTAAATGCTTAAAAACAGCCAGGGGGGTGACATGGAGGCGTATTTTTCATTGGCCCTCAGTAAAATGGATTAATATGCAATTAAAAGCATTATTGGAGGCCCACATTAAGTGTTTAAACACTGCAATGCTCTCTGTGTCCGCATCAGGGAGACGTGTGCTTTTTTCCATCATAGATGAAGAGCTGCTGCGTGTGTTTATATCCAAGCAGACGCTGTAATAATTCTCATCAGATTAAAACACGTAAATGGTTCTCTCTGAAGGCGTAACGTGGCGACCATAACTCGGCTGCGGCATGGTTGCTATATTTAGCAAGTAGGGGTGCATTCAAAGTAAAAGTGTTTCTTGCATCTGCCGCGCAGGATCTCCACCTGTGATTGTGAAGCAGACACACTGGCAGCACCTGCCTTCCTGGTGCATGGGTGTCCAATGTGTGGCCCAGGGGCCATCATTGCAGAAATATAATGGATAAAATACATGTCACAATCGCCACTTCTGGCACTTTACAGAGTGAAATTGTTAGTGGTGTCTTTCTAGTTGTACACACAAGTCACACTTGGACTTGAAGACATGAAAGACAATGTAACGTGTGTTTACTTTACAGCAAGCTCCCGTCCAACGCTCCAATCATGAGGCCTGCGTTCTGCTCTTTTGTCCTGGTGCTGACCTTTTGCACTCTCAAAGCCAACTCCCAGACGTCCTATTACGCAGCTGTAGGATCAAACATCACTCTTCCCTGCAAGCATACATATCCCACTGACAATGGACACTACCAGATTACCTGGTTTGTCAAGGTGAATTCACAAGACTTCCGTATTACATTTTGGCATTGTGGTGTTTTTTACGAACCACTGAAGGGCAGGGTCCACCACATGCC
The DNA here is from genome assembly GCF_027744805.1 of Dunckerocampus dactyliophorus. Taxonomy (NCBI): domain Eukaryota; kingdom Metazoa; phylum Chordata; class Actinopteri; order Syngnathiformes; family Syngnathidae; genus Dunckerocampus; species Dunckerocampus dactyliophorus. The sequence goes on from NC_072827.1 coordinate 3,328,495, forward strand.
TCACAGCTTTCAGACCTCACACTGCAAAGGCGACGCTTCCATAACCATCAGCAACCTGCGTCTCTCAGACACGGGGACCTACACATGCCTCTTGAGAAATTATGAAATAGGTGAGGAAAGGAAGATGAACCTGACAGTCATGGAGAAACCAATCGAGCCGGTTTGTGGTGTGGAAGGGGAGCCTGCAAAGGGTCATGGCGTGACACTCAAATGCGGATCCTCACATGACACACTCCAACTGACGTACAGCTGGACAAAGATGAGCGGAAACAAGATGTTGCCACCAAACGCCAGTGTGAATGCCACATTGGGTGACTTGTTTGTAGACAGGATCACAGAGGACAACTGTGGAAGATATCTCTGTACGGTGGAAAGTCTGGTTGCTACCCAACACTGTGACGTCCTACTTGAGTGTCCACCACCATCAGCCATGAGCGATGGAGTTCCAGTTCCAGTCGTGGCCGTGACGACCGTCGTGCTTGTGCTGGGTCTTGTCGGTGCTCTCGCCATCTGGTACTGGCGCAGAAGTGAAACAGTGGAGGAGGTGCCCATGTTGTCGATGGAGGGGGGAGACTTGGAAACACTTCCCGATAGTGTCACGTGTGAGCATCCTCACACTTCTGGCGATACTGCTGAAAATATGAAATAATGGAGCCAAATTTGTTGTTTTTGATTCATTTAGGATTTCTGTGTTGTGTATGACTACTTTTCTTCAATAAAAAATAAATGATAAAAACACAAAGCTGTCCAAAAGAGTGAGTGGAGACTCCTTTTACGGACTCCAGCTCTGACGAGTCAGTCACTCAAGGGAATCGGGTAGTGACTGACTCATTAAACAGGAACAATGTGCACATTCATCTTTACAAAATGCGAGTACATTACATGGAAATGTTTCACCGCTTTAGTTCATATTTGATTCATGACTCAGAGGTCAAATGTCACATTTTTAGGTTCAAGACTGCGTGTTTGGAAGATCAAAGAGACAGAAGTGACCTTGAGGTCACACCAACACACTTGCAATTCATAAAAATAAATCAAAAATAGATCTATTTGATGGATGACCTTCAGGTCTGGGGTGTCCAAAGTGCGGTCCAAAGGCCATTTGCATCCAGCGGCTGTGTTTTATTGGCCCATGGTCATTCTACAATTATAACAAAAGTAAAAACACACAAAAAATGGAAATCGCTGCAATTTTACAAGAATAAAGTCAAAATATAAAGTAAATGTTTCTGTATTCAAACAACAAAAAGAGGTGCAATTTTACAAGAATAAACCTCGCAGCGTGGTTGGCAGTTAGCCCCTCTTTGGCAGCCGACTAACCGGAGTAAACGGGGTGTCCATTGTGCGGCTCGGTAGCAATTTGCAGCCCGCAAAATTATTATTTATCAAGAAAACTGTGGCAAAATCAGCAATTTTACAAGAATATCGTAATATGAGAGAAAATAACGTACCTCATTTTAGTAGCATTAAGGTGAAATCAGAAAGAAAAAACTTTTCCTTTAAGCTGTAATGTTGTGACAAAACAGTAGTTTTAATTTGTGGAAAATGAGTCTGAATTGACTAGAATTATACAATAGAAGCAATGTAGACTTAAACAATGGCTGCACTCATACTTGAATTTTGCACAGACTGGTTGCGGCAAGAGCAGTAATGTTGCTCGTCGTGTGTGTCCGCGTCTTGCGCTCTAAAATGCACGCGCACACAACAGCTGTCGCCATGGCAACAAACAGACATGGCTGCAGGTGTGTTAGCCTAGAAAAAACACCAAGGTTGCTCTTTGAGGAAGGATAAGTCCACAGACTGCAATGTTTTGACACGCCACGAGGGGGCAGCACGTTCTTCCGTTGTGCTTGAGTTTAGATGAAGACAAGAAAGTGTGACTTTATCAAGAAGGACAGGGAGCTACGTTCAATCACATGTTAACTTAAAGGAACACAAGAGAATGGGCACTACTACAACAGTCTTTTTTGTGCGTTCATTTCAAAGATTTGAGAAGTTACTGTCATGAGTGAGTGTGCTGCTCTGCTGCCACCTAATGTTTGTTTTCCGTCACAGCACACTCAGCCATCAGAGGTGGAGCAAGCACACCTGCGTCCAATTAATGCTGGACTATTTAGACCAGGCAGTAACCTCACCTAGTTGCCAGAATGTCTTCTCCTGCAAGCCTGATTCCCTTGATTACCTGTTTGTTCTGTACCCCTGTCTTGATTCTGGTCTTACCTCGTGCCTACCGTGAGTAGTGGTTATTTTGCATGTTTTTTCCTGCTGTTGCAGTGGTTATTTCATACAGAGATTTTTGGTTACCTACTGTCAGTATTTTTTCCTATCTCCTTTTGATGATTGTGATTTTTTGTTTTACCCCTTTTTCCTGCTATCCACGTTGCAGTGTTTTTTGTTCGTGTTAGTTTTTCCCTTTTTCCCGTGACTTGAGCCGGTGATTTTGTGTTGTGTTTTTTCATGGACCTTGACTTTTCTGTTAGTTATACTGTTAATCAATACTTTTTGTTTAATTGAACATTTGTGGTGCTGTCTGCATTGGGATCCATCGCCAATACTCGCCACCTCGTGACCGCACGTTCTGGCCATACAAAATGGATTCCGCAGACTTGGACCATTTCCGATCAGCACTCACGCACCAGGGACAATTAGTCGGTGAACACGACAAATCCCTGAGGAAAATCATGGAGGCAATTAACACCTTGTCCTCTCATGTCACTGCCATGGGTCAGCATTTTGCACAAGTTTTTTCACCTGAACAATGTCAGGGCGCCGGGGCGTCTCCTGGTTTAGATCCGACTAACCCGCCGAGCATGCAGTATCTCGCCCACTCTTTGTTAGGAGCCGAATATTCCACACCCGCCTCGTTTCTCAGGGGAATCAGGTCGGTGTGAACGATTTTTGCACCAATGCTCCTTGGTATTCGACCAACAGCCTAACACCTATGCTACAGACTCAGCTAAGGTTGCATTTGTCATGAGTTTGCTCAATGATAGAGCTGCGGCATGGGCTATGACGGCTAGTAAAGCCAAACCCGCCATTCGCTCATCTTTTGCCTTATTTTTGACGGCGATACTTTAATACTTTTGATCACCCCGTGCGGGGTAAAGAGGCGAGTAGTCAACTTTTGGACTTAAAACAAAGGAACTGTTCCGTAGCTGATTCTTCTGTCACCTTCCGGGTGCTAGCAGCAGAAAGGCGCTACGGTGACACTGCCCTCCGCGGCATTTTTCGCAAGGCTCTCCAGACTCGCATCAAGGATGAGTTGTCAGTCAAGGATGACACTGCTACTCTAGAGGAACTAATCAACCTTGCAGTACGCCTGGATAACCGGCTACGAAAACGCGACCGAGAACACGCGGAGGAGAAAGGAGCCAACGTGACCCCGACGCCGTATAGACGCCGAACTACAACCCCATCTCCTTGGGCGGAGTGGAAGGAAAGTGCCGCAGCTGACAAACCCATGCAACTGGGGGGACGACACCTAACTGCGGCGGAAAGGGCGCGATGCTTCCGCCTACAGCTGTGCCTCTACTGTGGTGCCGCGGGACATCAGATCGCCGAATGTCCGGCAAGACCTCCTCGCCGCGCTCGATCCCCCCCATAACATCGTGAAGTCGAGTAGCAGCTGGGACAACTCCGGTCACGGTACTTCCAGAGACACAATCCCAGAACCTAAAGGTGAGCAAGGTAAACACCCAGGAGAACCACCATGCCACACATCAAAGACTTCAAGTAAACGGAACTATCATGGGGGGGGTGTTGTTGCATGTCCGTTTCAGCACTCATTGACTCAGGGGCTGATGATAGCTTCTTGGACTCAGTTTGTGGAGGAATGTCATTTTGCTAAGATTAAGCTGAGTTGCCCTAAGGAAGTCCTCTCCCTTGATGGGAAACTGCTGTCAATTGTGTCTTTCATAACCGAACCGTTAAGCCTACGACTCTCGGGTAACCATTATGAGTGGATTCAGTTTCATATAATTCCTTCGCAGGCAGCACCTGTGGTGCTCGGACTCACCTGGCTCAAATTACATAATCCTATCAATTGGAGAACTATGAGTATCAGTGACTGGGGAAACCATTGCTATACCAATTGTCTTTGATCAGCGGTACCCGAGAGTCAGTGAAAGAGTAGATCTTTCTAAAGTGCCCACAGCATATCACGACCTAGCCCAGGTGTTCAGTAAGGATAGAGCCCAGTGCTTACCGCCTCATCGCCCTTACGATTGTGAGATTGACCTTATGGCCAACGCCCCTTTACCTAGCGCCAGGCTATTTAACATCTCATTACCTGAGCACCAAGCTTTAAAGGACGATATCACTACTTTGTTGGCAGCAGGGCTCATCCGTCCCTCTTTGTCACCCCTGGGGCGGGATTTTTTTTTTTTTTGTAGAGACAAAGGACAAATCCCTTCGACCTTGTATCGACTATGGGGGCTTAATTCCATTACTGTTAGAAACAGCTATTCGCTCCTGCTTATGGACTCCGCTTTTTCCTCTCTTCATACAGCCAAAGTATTTACTAAGTTGGATCTTCAAAACGCGTATCACCTGGTTCGTATCAGGGAGGGGGGCGAGTGGAAAACGGCTTTCAATACAACCCTAGGCCATTTTGAGTATCTCGTAATGCCATTCGGCTTTAACCAATGCACCTGCAGTTTTCCAGAACCTCATAAATGATGTCCTCAGGGATATGCTTAACCGCTTCTGTTTTGTATACTTGGATGACATTCTCATTTTTTCTGACTCCATTCAGGAACATACACGGCACGTGCGACAAGTGTTGCAGCGACTTCTGGAGAACCTATTGTTCGTTAAAGCAGACAAATGTGACTTCCATGCTTCATCAGTGTCATTTTTAGGGTATATTGTGGAGAAGGGCCAACTGAGAGCCGACCCTGCCAAAATACAGGCCGTGGTCGATTGGCCATCTCCTACATCAAGGAATCATCTACAGAGGTTCCTAGGGTTTGCAAACTTTTACAGGCGATTTATTCTCAATTATAGTAGCAAGGCGGAACCTAAGCCGAGGCGGCATTCACCAACCTAAAATCACTATTCACTTCCGCACCTGTTCTCATGCATCCCAACCCCTCTACAGTCGAGGTGGATGCCTCAGATACAGGAGTGGGAGCGGTTCTGTCCCAGCGATCCCCAGTTGACCAGAAGCTGCACCCATGTGCGTTCTTCTCGCGTCGCCTCACAACATCTGAGGGTAATTATGACGTGGGTAATAGAGAGCTGCTGGCCATCGTTCTCACGCTGCAGGAGTGGAGACATTGGCTGGAGGGTGCTGCCCTCCCTTTCATCGTTGTCTCTGATCACAAAAACCTGGCATATATCCAATCTGCTAAAAGACTCAACTCACGCCAAGCCCGCTGGTCACTCTTCCTCACCAGATTTAATTTCTCAATCACTTACAGACCCGGATCCAGAAATATCAAACCGGACGCTCTATCCAGACTCTTTGACCCGGCTGAGGAGGAACCATCCGGAACCATCGTACCTGTAGCTCGAGTCCTTGGGGGGGTCTTCGTTGGGAGATCGAAGAAAAGGTCACCAAGGCAACATCTGACGGGGCCTGAGGGGTCTCAGAGAACAAGCTGTTTGTGCCACCGGAACTTCGATCGGAGGTCCTGCAATGGAGTCATACTGCCAAGGTAGCCTGTCATCCGGGAGTACACCGCACTCAATTTTTGGAGGCCCAGAGGTTCTGGTGGCCAACAATGACTGCAGGCGTAAAGGAATTTGTCTCCGCCTGCCTGCAGGCCTATTCCAACCACTGCCTGTCCCCTCCCGCCTCTGGTCTCACATTTCACTGGATTTCATCAGTGGTTTACCCCCATCTCAAGGAAAGACTGTTATTCTGAATATAGTGGACAGATTTTCCGCATGGGCCTCCTACCTTCCATGAGTGGAATATGCCCATAATTCACTCCCCAGCTCGGCTACAGGTTTGTTACCATTCAAGGCCGCTTACGGTTACCAACCTCCTATGTTCCCATCACAGGAAGCAGAAGTCTCCATACCGGCAGTTCTGGTTCATTTGCGGAGAGCTCGTCGAGTCTGGAGGGAGACGAGTGCAGCCCTTACCAGAACAGCAGCACGCAATCAACGGATGGCTAACCGCCACAGGATTCCTGCACCTGCATACCAGCCGGGTCAAGAGGTATGGTTCATCACGCGACCTTTCCTTGGCAGGAACCAACAGGAAATTGGCACCAAGGTTCGTGGGACCATTCACTGGACTCATCAGTCTTCTGTCAAACTCCCATCATCCATGAAAGTACACCCGGTATTCCATGTATCACGTCTCAAACCAGTTGTCTCCAGTCCGCTGTGCCCTCCGGCTGAGACTCCTCCCCCGCCGCGTATGATCGATGGCCTGCCGGCGTATACGGTGAGAGCTATTTTAGATGCCAGAAGAAGGGGTAGGGGGGTGCAGTATTTGGTTGACTGGGAGGGGTATGGGCCAGAAGAGCGCTCTTGGGTAGCCCGCTCCTGTATCTTGGATCCATCACTTTTAAGCGATTTCCACTCGCTCCACCCCGACAAGCCAGGTAAGCCGCCAGGGATCGCCTTATAAGAGGGGGGGGATAATGTCGTGAGTGTGCTGCTCTGCTGCCACCTAATGTTTGTTTTCCGTCACAGCACACTCAGCCATCAGAGGTGGAGCAAGCACACCTGCGTCCAATTAATGCTTGACTATTTAGACCAGGCAGCAACCTCACCTAGTTGCCCTAATGTCTTCTCCTGCAAGCCTGATTCCCTTGATTACCTGTTTGTTCTGTACCGCTGTCTTGATTCTGGCCTTACCTCGTGACGACCGTGAGTAGTGGTTATTTTGCATGTTTTTTCCTGCCGTTGCGGTTACTTCATACAGAGATTTTTGGTTACCTACTGTCAGTATTTTTTCTTGTCTCCTTTTGATGATAGTGATTTTTTTGTTCTACCCCTTTTTCCTGCTATCCACGTTGCAGTGTTTTTTGTTAGTGTTAGTTTTTCCCGTGACTTGAGCCGGTGATTTTGTGTTTGTTTTTTCATGGACCTTGACTTTTCTGTTAGTTATACTGTTAATAAATACTTTTTGTTTAATTGAACATTTGTGGTGCTGTCTGCATTGGGATCCATCACCAATACTCGCCACCTCGTGACAGTTACAACATAATGTTTTTTTTATTTTTCTTATATCACAGTGGATAAATTCTAAGACCTCTTTTCTTGGTTCCATAAATTATTTTAAGTTTATTTTCGCCACTGAAAATATACAAAAAAGCATTTGCTAGCAAGATATGTTTGGATGGATGGTATTTCTCCGTTGAGGAAAAAAAATAGCTGAATTAATGCATTATTGCAGTCTGCTTATGGTTGTTTCCATTCAAATAGCACTGCATTTTATGTGTTTAATTGTTTTTATTCATGTATGACGTTTCCGGGTAAGTTTTTACGTAAGCTCTTCCGCCCTTCGTAGTTCAGTCATTGGTTCTAGTTGGATCTTTTTCAGTGACAGACATCAGACAAGCAGCAGCAACGCTGCCATTCACATGTGAGAGATTCATGACGAAATGTAGTCAGATCTTTGCGAGTAAAACCATTATTATTCGTGACCGTGTTCTAATAAATTATTCTCGAGGTCAAGGTTGCGGGCGCAGTGTAATGTTCAATTCGTCCAGCAGAGGTCGACAGAGCTACGAACAACAATTACGTCTGTTCTGGCCGCATGGTGGTCTAGTGGTTAGCACGTTGGCCAATACAGGAACAGCCTGGAGATCGGGAAGACCTAGGTTCGATTCTCCCCTGGGCATTTCTGTGTGGAGTTTGCATGTTCTCCCCGTGTGTGCGTGGGTTTTCTCCGGGCACTCCGGCTTCCTCCCACATTCCCAAACATGCAGGTGAGGTGAGGTTAATTGGCGACTCTAAATTGTCCATAGGTGTGAGTGTGAAAGGTTGTTTGTCTATATGTGCCCTGCGATTGGCTGGCGACCAGTCCAGGGTGTACCCCGCCTGTCGCCCGAAGTCAGCTGGGATAGGCTCCAGCATGCCCCTGCGACCCAAATGAGGAAGAAGCGGTATAGAAGATGGATGGATGGACGTCTGTTCAGTCACATAACAACACACATAACAACCTGGGGATGCAATGAGGGAAAATGTTCATGTTAGCTAGCTGTTTAGCTGAAGATCACATTGCCTGCAACAAAATGTAGTCAGGACGGCATAGTAAAAGGATGACCACATATTGTGAGAATTAAAGATGAGGAAAAGAACCACCAAGACAAAAGTGAAGAAAATTGCAAAGGCTCACAAGATGGCATTGAATCCGTCCGGTTCAGTCCATTCTTCTTACAATCATTCTAGAAAATCAAGCTCTTCATGTTCATCAACAAGCTCTAGAGTGAACTTAGAAGCAGCAAAAACCCATGCCAAAGCAGAGGCAGTTAGAACCAGACTGGCCTTTGCAGAAAAGGAGAGTGAACTCAAAATTAAGCAAGCCAAGCTCCAAGCCAGAATTGACTACATTAATCAACAGCGAGAAGCTGAAGTGGCCCATGCAGAAGCCACTGCATTAGAGACTGCTGCTGCACGTATGGAGACTTCTAATTAACAGAGCTGGACCTTTAGAACCTCCAAGACACTACATCAAAGACAAGTGCTGACTACGTTACGCAGCATGCTCAGCTTCACGGGAAAGAAGCTCCTAAAGAAGAAAATGATGTTTTTTTACACCTTACTTCTAGGGACTGCAGTGCTCACAGTGTACCACTTGCTGTCAGTAGGAGGTCAGTGTACCAACAGAGGGACACACAGCGTCACACAGATGCACGACGACAGGGAAACTACGACCAGCAGACAAGTGTTCTACCCATCAAACAATCAAGACATTACAAGAGCTGATCTTGCCAAATTTCTTTCTAAAAGTCAGTTGATTTCTTCAGAATTTGATTTACCTAAACACTTCCAAGTTTGGAGGGAAACCTTCAACACTATACAACACCTAGACCTGTCCGCCAGCGAAGAGATGGACTTGTTCATCAAATAGTTGGGCAAGATTTAAAGTTAGCAGGCCTTCAGAATTAGGTCTGTAAAGGTTAAACAACCCTCCTTCGGTCTTAAAACAATTTGGGAGAGACTGAACAAATCATACGGATCCCCGGAGGTGATAAGAAGCTCTGTTCAATAAAATAGGTCTTCCCCAAAATTCACAACAGAGACAAACATAAACTTCAAGAGATGGCAGATCTACTAACAGAACTGGATGTGGCAAGAGAACACGGGTATCTGTAGGGGCTAGCTTATCTTGACTCAGCACGAGAACTGCAGCCCATCATTGAGAAGCTGTCTCTCTATCTCCAAGACCACTGGTTGTCTCAAGAGTTGAAATATAAGAGCATTGTCACCCTTCCACCTTTCCACCATTCAGGTTTTTCAAAGAGTTCAAGAGTTCAGACAGAGGCTGAATAGAAAAATGATCCCAGCTTCAACCTGCACACGCTCCCCACCCCCACTAACATTACAGAGAAATTGAGTTTTGTAAAGCCTGCCGCTGTACATAAAACCAACATATCAACAAACACAGTGGCCAAAACAGAAGACTCTGACAAACTGTCTCATGCATAACAAACCTCACTCACTGATGAGATGCGGAGGCTTCAGAAGGATGGGTTTGGATGACAGGAAAAGGTTCATGCTTTCGCTGTTGTGTTTCCACCACTCACCAAGCTAAACACCGTGACATACCCATTAAATGTGCTGAATGTGACAGTGATAAACACCTTGCTGCTCTGCATCCTGGTCCTGCTGCATCATTAAAGCCAGTCCTCCCCCCGTCATCAGACAACGGCAGGGATGCAGATGACACTGAACAACCAGACGTCACATCAAGGTATATTCTCCTAGATTTACAAATTGTTTCCTCTTTGCTAGATAACTTTTAACTAATTAACATAACGTCCGTGAACAGCACCATGGCCCTCATGACGCACCATTTGCATAAAGGATTGACCTTGGATGGGTCATCATAGGAGATGTGTGCATAGGTGGTTCCCATAAAAACACAGTGAGTACCATAAAGACATGCATTCCTGACAATAGAAGGCCAACATGCCGAAAGCCCTGTGATGATCAGATACCGTAAATTACGGTGTATAAACCGCACCCGTGTATTAACCGCACCTCTATTTTCAGGCTCGTCGCATGGGAAATTTTTTTTTTTACTTAATAAATGCTTGCCAACTCTTTCATCTCAAATCAACATGCGTAAAGGTACTAAGCAATTTCAAGAAGAAGAAGGAAGGAGAAATCTGCCGTCCATCAATTCATCTGCAATGGAATTCATGTCAGAAAAGTACTGTAAGAAAAACTTGCCGATGATGTCCGCTCTCCAACGCCGGATGACTGACTTGTCCACACTGTGCTGCCGTCCTGCATTTTAAATCACAATAGAGAGAAGAATGTTTTTTCTTGACTAACCGTCACAAAATCTTGTGAGATTAAAACGTGACATAATGTTCTCATTCAGAAAAAAACTCTCTTGTGGGCACCTGGCCTGGCTTGATAATAAGTTAATTAATCACCAGGGATGTCCCGAGCCTCATTTTTTGGCCTCCGATCCAATCTGATTTCTTTTTATAGTCTTGCCAATTAGTGTTGTGATGTTCACGAACAAACCGGTTCTTTTGAACGGCTCGCAGCTGGGAACTGTTCTCCTGCCCCTGTTCACCTGAGTGCGACATTTAAAAAAAAACTAAAAAACACAGAAACACATAAATGCCTAAAAGCTGTTTTCTGTTTTGCACAGAAATTCATTGTAGCCTGCTTTGTTTTGAAGGAAGGCAGAAGTTACGTGGCTTTTGAGCGCCATTAAGGAATACTGTAAATGAATCTTGGGTTCACGGAGGACGAGGAGGAAGAGTAATAATAGCTGGCAGGAGCAATATGTTTTCACAAGGATACAAAAACACTACAGCTGAACGGCGCCAAGACACATAGGCACAGCCAGAGGAGTGAAATACATATGAGTCACTTAATCATTTCTTGTGTCCAACCTAGTAGATTGATCATTAAAATTCAAACAAAATTTGAACTTTGAGAATGTTTAAACAAGAGAGAAATGTGAGGAAATGTTAAAGGGATAGGTTGGAGTTTTTGACATGAAGTTGTATGACATCCCTATCAGTAGTGTACTATATCAACAGAGACTTACCACTGGTTGACATTCCTGTTGTCAGCATGCCAATTGCACGCTCCCTCAAATCTTGCGACATCTGTGGCATTGTGCTGTGTGATAAAACTGCACATTTCAGAGTGGCCTTTTATTGTGGGCAGTCTAAGGCACCCGTGTGCACTCATCATGGTGTCTAATCAGCATTTTGATAAGGCACACCTGTGAGGTGGGATGGATTATTTTAGCAAAAGAAAAGCGCTAACTATCACCGATTTGGACAGGTTTGTCAACAATATTTGAGAGAAATGGTGATATTGTGTATGTGGAAAATGTTTTAGATCTTCATCTCATCTCTCAAAATGGGAGCAAAAGAAAAAGTGTTGCGTTTATATTTTTGTTGAGTGTATGACAACATATTTATCACAATTTTTTTTCAAATAACGTAATTTATAAATATATATTTTTTACAAATATATTTTAAACATAATTTTAAAAAATACTTATTTTAATAATTAATTACGTGATTATAATTTCAATAATATATTTGTGCATATATATTACAACAAACAGTTTTTATCATAAAAAAAACATGATGTCATAATATATTTTATTACAGGCTCCATCACTAGTGTTACGTTCCAGAGATGATTTGGACCCCAGATGCAGAGGCGGAGAGCTTGGAGTTCAATTAGATTCTTTTAATGGCACAGCGTGAAAAATCCAAGAACAAAAGGCGATGGTGTAAAGCACAAAGTAGAACTGAGAGAGACACCATGAAAAAACTTAAAACCTAACAAGGAAGAGCAGGAGAACAGGGAAAAGGCTGGGCTGAAACTAAGACAAAATAACACGAGTAGAAAAATGTAGTCCACAGGTAAAGTACAAGTCCACATGCGCGTAGCGAGTAGGAGCTTGGACAAAGAACCAGCGTCCACCAGCTGTAGGCAGTCAGCTTAAGTAGAGGAAGTAATTAGCCACAGGGGTGCCCAGCCTTCCCGTCTCCAGCCCGCTCCTGGGTGACTGCAAAACACAGAGAAAACAGGCCAGGAGAAGGCAGGGACAGCAAACAACCTGAGTAGGCCACGAAGGCCAGGTGCGAACGTGACAGTACTCCCCCCTTTAATGGGCGCCACCCGGCGTCTTACCTGGCTTCTCCGAAAACCGTTTGTAAAAGTCTGAAAGAAGGGTGGGGTCGAGAATGAGCAACTGGGAAACCCATGAGCAGTCCTTAGGGCCATACCCCTCCCAATCCACCAAATACTGGAAACCCCTGCCCCTTCTTCTCACGTCCAAAATGGCCTTGACTGAAAATGCTGGGTGGCCGTCAACCAGCCTGGGGGGAGGAGGAGGCACCTCCGGAGGGCTGAGGTTGCAGGAGGTGACGGGCTTGAGGAGGGAAACGTGGAAAACTGGGTGTATCCGGAGGGATTCTGGCAGCTGGAGCTGAACCGCGGAGGGGTTCAGGACACGTTCCACGGAATAAGGGCCAATGAACCTGGGTTGGAGTTTCTTGGAATCAAAATGAAAAGGTAAGTCGCGGGATGATAGCCACACCCTTTGTCCCGGTTTGTACTGAGGGGCGGCCGTGCGGTGGCGGTTGGCGAGACGCTGATTGCGCTTCGAGGTCCGGGCGAGAGCCGCCCGTGTGTTGTGCCAGGCCCGGCGGGCACGGCGAAGGTGGGCAGCCACCGAGGGGACTGCTACCTCCGACTCGAGAAAAGGAAAGGCCGGGGGTTGGTACCCATAGGCGACGTGGAACGGGGAGAGGCCAGAGGCGGAGCTGACGAGGGTGTTACGTGCATACTCGATCCAAGGTAGCTGTTGGTGGCAAACGCAGCGGATGGCTGCCTCCAGGTCCTGGTTGGCTCGCTCGGTCTGGCCGTTGATGTCCTCTACTTTAAAATAGAGGACAGGCTGGGTGAGGCTCCGAGGCATTTGCAGAAGGCCTCCCAAACAGCTGAGGTGAATTGTGGGCCCCTGTCCGAAACCAAGTCCAGGGGGATCCCATGGAGCTGGAAGGCATGGGAGGCAAGTAGATCAGCAGTCTCAAGAGCCGAGGGGAGCTTGGGAAGTGCGATAAAATGAGCCATCTTTGAGAACCGGTCGACTGTAGTGAGAATAGTTGTGTTGCCATTGGATGGTGGTAGTCCTGTAACAAAGTCCAGTGCTATGTGGGACCATGGGCGGGAGGGAATGGGGAGTGGGCGCAGGAGACCTGCTGGAGCCTTGTGAGTGGGTTTGTTGCGTGTGCAGATCGGGCAGGTGGCCACGAACCTCTGGACGTCCGCTTGGAAAGAAGGCCACCAGAACCGCTGTGATAGGAGGAAGGCGGTGTGGGGAAACTCCGGGATGACACGCCACTCTGGATTCATGCGCCCACCTAAGGACCTCAGAGCGGAGTTCCGGGACCACGAACAGCCGATTCGCCAGACATCCCTCCGGGACGGAGACCTCCTTTACCGCGTCGGCCACCCACCTCTCGATATCCCATTGAAGAGCGCCCAGGATCCAGGACTGGGGCAAGATGAATTCCTTGTGGGCCTCTTCCGGGATGGGTGAGTGTAGTCGGGATAGGGCGTCCGGCTTGCCGTTTTGGGACCCCGGGCGGTAGGTCAGGGAAAAGTTGAACTAGGTGAGGAACAGGGCCCAACGTGCCTGTCGGGGGTTGAGGCGTTGGGCAGAGCGGAGGTAGGACAGGTTCTTATGATCAGTGTGAATGATGAATGGCAGTTCCGAGCCCTCAAGCCAGTGCCTCCACTCTTGCAGCGCTAGGATGACGGCCAATAACTCTCTGTTGCCAATGTCATAGTTCCGTTCGGCAGAAGTCAGGCGACGAGAGAAGAAGGCACAGGGGTGTAACTTCTGGTCGTTGTTAGATCGTTGGGAGAGGACAGCCCCTACGCCTGTGTTGGAAGCGTCAACCTCAACGACAAATTGAAAAGATGGGTTAGGATGAGTGAGGACTGGGGCAGTAGTAAATACAGACTTGAGTTTTTTAAAAGCTGAGTCAGCCTCTGGGGTCCATACGAAGGGAACCTTAACAGATGTAAGCTTCGTCAAGGGCTCCGCAACCTGACTAAAGTTCCTAATGAACCGACGATAGAAATTGGCGAAGCCCAGGAACCTTTGAAGAAACTTCCTTGATGTAGGAGCGGGCCAGTCGACCACAGCCTGTATCTTGGCTGGGTCGGAACTAAGCTGACCCTGCTCCACGATGAACCCCAAAAAGGAAACAGAGGAGGAGTGGAATGAGCACTTCTCGGCCTTAACAAACAGCCTGTTTTCAAGTAGCTGTTGCAGGACTAATCTGACGTGTTGGATGTGTTCTTTGACAGAGGAGGAAAAAATCAAAATGTCATCCAAGTAAACGAAAATAAAACGGCCGAGCATGTCCCGCAGGACGTCATTAATGAGACTCTGGAAAACTGCCGGGGCGTTGGTGAGCCCGAAAAGCACGACAAGATACTCTAAGTGTCCGAGAGGGGTATTGAATGCGGTTTTCCACTCATCACCCTCTCGGACACGAACCAGATGATAGGCGGAGCGGAGCTTAGTAAAGATCTTAGAAGCGTGAAGGGACTTGAAGGCGGAGTCCATGAGCGGTAAGGGATATTTATTTTTTACCGTGTAATCGTTGAGAGCACGGTAATTGACACAAGGACGGAGGGATTTATCTGTTTTCTCAACGAAAAAAAATCCAGCTGCTAACGGAGACGTGGAGCGGCGAATGAGGCCGGCAGCGAGGGAAGTGGATATGTATTGTTCAAGCGCCTCCCTCTCAGGTTTGGAAACATTGTATAACCGTGAAGACGGAAACGGAGCACCGAGAAGAAGGTCGATAGTGCAATCATATGGACGGTGAGGTGGGAGTGACTGGGCTTTCTCAGTACTGAACACCTCCTGGAGGTCGTGGTAGGCAGAAGGTACGGAGGAGAGGTCAATTCTTTCCGGGGGAACTATGTGAGGAGACGGAGTGCATGGAGAAGCGGATTTAAGGCAGTGGGTATGACAAAAAACACTCCAGTTAACAAGAGTGGATCTAGTCCAATCAATGTGAGGATTGTGTTTTAGCAGCCAGGTAAGCCTAAGCACAATGGGTGCAGCACGGGAAGGAATGACCAGGAAATGTATCGACTCACAGTGGTTACCAGACAAACGGAGCAAAAGCGGAATAGTTTGATGTGTGACGGTTGCTAGGTGACGCCCATCAAGAGAACACACAGCCTTAGACTCAGGAAGCTTTACCACAGGAATGTGAAATTGTTTGACAAAAACTGCATCGACAAAACTATTGTCTGCCCCGGAGTCGATTAAAGTCTTAATATCTACTTGTTTGGAAGACCAGGAGAGTGTACCTGGAGTTGTAGTCTTCCCGCCGGGTCAAACGATGACGTCATTCCGGAGGGCGTGCCCGTGGGAGCGCGCGGAGGACTGGAGCGTGAGGCTTGGGAGCGTGGGCTGTCGGGGCGGACGGGACAGCGGGAGATGGGATGACCTGCCTGGCCGCAGTAGATGCACAGATGCAGTTGCTTGCGTCGATTCCTCTCTGCAGGAGTGAGTCGACTCCCTCCCAGCTGCATTGGTTCGTCTAGTTTCGGCGTCGGGGAAAACTCTGTGTATGCTGGCGGCCGAGGTGGAGTGGGTGGAGACCCGAGATTGCCATAGCTGCCGCTGGGAATGGTGCGCTCCTTGTCCACTTTGCGGTCCTTGAGGCGCCTCTCAATGCGAATGGCTAAGGCTATGAGGTCGTCGAGGTGAGTGGGCGACTCCAGCGGAACCATTTGGTCCTTGATGGGGTCGGAGAGCCCCATGAAGAAGGTGTGCAGCAGGGCCGAGGCGCGCGGAACTCAATGGCGTAGTCAGCAGCGCAGCGGCGTCCCTGACACAGCCGCAGAAGGGAGCGCGCCGCGTCACGACCCGGAGGAGAACGCTGGAACACTTGCTCCATGGCCTTGGCGAAAGCGGAATAGGAGGAACAGAGAGGTGATTGGCGGCTCCATTCCGCCGTGGCCCACGCTCCGGCTCTTCCAGTCAAGTGGGACAAGACAAAAGCAACTCCTGCCCGCTCGGAGCGGAAGGCTGCTGCCTGGAGTTCAAATTGAAGCTCACATTGGGTGAGGAAAGGTCGTACCTCGCCGGAGTCACCGGAGAACCTTTCGGGCTTGGATAGGATTGGGCCCAAGGCAGGTGAGTTGTCGTCCGATGTGGGTGGTGGGTCCGTGGGAGTGTCATGACTTGCTGGAAGCGCGGTTGAAGTGGTGTGGTGCTGCAAAGCCGATAACAGCGCGCCGAGCTGTGCTTCGAGTCCCTGCATGCGTGCGTCCTGACAGTCGGCAAGGCTTTTGACGCACGCACACAAAGCGCTCAATTGTTCCTCCTGTTTACCCAGGCGTTGCGCCTGGTGGCGTAACGCCAACTTAATGGGCTCAGGCTCCGCGGGGTCCATAGCTTGGCTGTTTTTTTCTGTTACGTTCCAGAGATGATTTGGACCCCTGATGAAGAGGCGGAGAACTTGGAGTTCAATTTGAGTCTTTTAATGGCACAGCGTGAAAACTCCAAGAACAAAAGGCGATGGTGTAAAGCACAAAGTAGAACTGAGAGAGACACCATGAAAAAACTTAACCTAACAAGGAAGAGCAGGAGAACAGGGAAAAGGCTGGGCTGAAACTAAGACAAAATAACACAAGTAGAAAAAGGTAGTCCACAGGTAAAGTACAAGTCCACATGCGCGTAGCAAGTAGGAGCTTGGACAAAGAACCAGAGTCCTCCAGCTGTAGGCAGACAGCTTAAGTAGAGGAAGTAATTAGCCACAGGGGTGCCCAGCCTTCCCGTCTCCAGCCCGCTCCTGGGTGACTGCAAAACACAGAGAAAACAGGCCAGGAGAAGGCAGGGACAGCAAACAACCTGAGTAGGCCACGAAGGCCAGGTGCGAACGTGACAACAAGTTGCCTTTCTTTCGCTTGGAATGTTTGGCATGGCACTTTCTCCACTCTAAGGTACCCCTTTACAGATGCCATGAAGCCAAAGATGTCTACTGCGACTGTTAGCAGTATCAGATGTCCCGGTAAAAGTATTAAAGCTGACTGTTATTTGAAGTTTGGTTGTAAAAGGTAGGTGGCAACTTTGTCTGTGGCGCAAGTATACTTGTTTTTCTTTGACGGGAGCCAAAAACCAGGAGAAGGACACGCCCCTTTTCATGGCCACCCGCCACTTCCTCAAGGTAGGAGACACACAAGTTTCCTGCAAAAGTACACAGTCAAGTGAGTGTTTCGAGCTGGGGTCTCAAACTCACCTCACTCGGGGGCCGCTGGAGGTAGAGTCTGGGTGAGGCTGGGCCAACTGACACTTCCTGTCCGTCTTTAGCTGTTGTTCGACATGTTGGTGCTACAAAAACACACTCTTGTGTGTCTGCACCAGGTGAGCTAAAACACACCACAGAATGTTTCTTTCATTGCTTATTTTATCCAAAATACGTCTGATGATTGGTTTGAAACGACCTCATGGTTTTGCGAAACAGGAGCCGATGCCTCAGAAAGAGGCAGCGATTAGTACAGGCGCCCTCAAGTGGCCACTTTTGTTACTGTCACTACTGAAACATACAGTACACATCTCATCAATAGTCACATTATTAGAGAGAGATATTAGTATAAATCTACATTTAAAAATTCGGCTGTCAAAGTTACGTGCACACGTCTTGTTTGACGTCTTGACTAAAAAAAAAGACTAAACGTATTTGAATCAACTGTCGCTCTGAGTTGAGTTGACGGAGTTTGTCGCCTGCCAGAGAGAAGTGAGAAAGTGCAGCACTGTCATTTATTCAGTTGTGCCCTTGGCATACGAGTGTCTCGGCCGTCTCTCTTGGCTGATTTTTTTTGCTTTGAACTGCGAGCTACAAAGTTGGGTTAAGAACTGCTCGTTACCGGCAGGCATAGCCGAGGACAGCTATTTGGGGCCTTGTTTCAATGTAAACATGGATGTAAATAGTATTAGTGGACCGCTCGCTCGTCACCGCAAAGATTTTCAACACACCAGCAAAACATACGTACATGAAAGCGATCTAATTGATCTCATTTATTATGTATTGTGTAAAACTATGACAGGAACAACATCCAATTAAAAGCAAGACATGAATACAGGTCCACCATCCTCCAGTATGAGCCTGGAGTTGATATGATTTGATTTGAAACATTTATTTCATTCAAGAAAGAAAAAACAAACAAACAAACAGTATTCATGGAATTTCAATAGTTTTAACTGAAGAAATAATGGATTTGTTGGGTCTCTGTATTGTTTTCTACTAATTATCCTTATTGCTCTTTTTTGCAAAATAAATATTGACTGAGTATATGTTTTACAAGCATTTCCCCATACTTCAATGCAATAGGTCAGATATGGAACAATCATGGTATTGTGCAACATATACATTGCTTTGTTATCCAGTGAATCCTTCACTTTATGTAACAATGCTATTATTTGGGATATATTTACCTTTTGTATAGTGTATATGTGATTCCCAACACAACTTCTCATCCAGAATTACACCCAAAAACTTGGTTTCCTTTACTCTATTAATTTCAATACCATCTATATTAACTGAAGCACCAGAGTCTATCCCTCTGTTACTGAATATCAGATTTTACCTCATCTATCTGCACAAACTGCTTCCTATTTTCTAAATAACTTGAAATCCATTCAAGTGCAACTCCTCTGATACCATATTTGCTCAGTTTTTTAAGAAGTATGGTATGATCAGTGGTATCAAAAGCCTTTTTGAGGTCAACAAAAATACTTACCAAAAACTGTTTCTTTTCTATTGCAGTAGATATTTCTTCCGTTAATTCCATAAGAGCCATTGATGTGGAGTGGTTAGTTCTAAATCCATACTGACTATTACTTAAAATATTGCATCTATCTATAAATTTGTCTAACCTGGTTACAAAGAATTTCTCTAATATTTTGGAAAATTGTGGAAGCAAGGATACTGGTCTGTAGTTGGAGAAAGCATGTTTATCTCCATTTTTATAAATTGGAATTACTTTGGCAATTTTCATTTTGTCAGGAAAAACTCCTGACAAAAAGGATAGACTACAAATATATGTAAATGGTTCAATAACCAATTCAGTAATATCCTTTCCCAGTATCATGTCCATATCTATAAAGTCAGTGGATCCTTTACTTGCACAACTTTTTACAGTATTCAGTATTTCTACTTTTTCTACCTTACCAAGAAAAATACTGTCCAGATTATCCATAATTGTGTTTTTATTTACATTGCATTTTATTGTAGATATGTTTGCTGCAAGACTAGGGCCTACATTAACAAAGAAGTCATTAAACTCATTGACTATTTCAGATTTATCAAAAATGTCACAAAATAATTTGGAAGAGCCGATTCTCGTTTATCATTTTTTATTACACTATTTATTATTCTCCAGGTAGCCTTAGTGCTCTTTCTATTTTCATATAGTACATTACCATACCTCCACCCGCAGTTTTGGTTCTGGATCCAAACTCCTCGAGAGGGGCTGGACCTTGTTCTACTCTGGAGTTGCTGCAGGGGAGAGGCGGCGAGCTGGTGTGGGCTTATTAATAGCCCCCCGACGCGGTGCCTCTGTGTTGGAGTCATCCCTGATGAATGAGAGGGTCATTTCCCTACACCTTTGGGTTGGGGAAAGGGTCCTGACTGCCGTTAGTGCGTACGTGCCGAACGGCAGTTCAGAGTACCCAGCCTTCCTGGAGTCCATCAGAGGGGTGCTGGAGAACACCCCAACTGGTGACTCCGTCGTTTTGCTGGGAGACTTCAACGCCCATCCATGTGGGCAATGACAGTGTGACCTGGAGGGGCGTGATTGGGAGGAACGGCCTCCCCGATCTGAACCTGTGCATTGTGATGTTGTTGGACTTCTGTGCAAACCACAGTTTGTCCATCACAAACACCATGTTCGAACATAAGGATGTCCATAAGTGCACACGGTATCAGGACACCCTCGGCCGCAGGTCTATGATCTACTTTGTAGTCGTATCATCAGACCTGCGTCCGCATGTTCTGGACACGCGGGTAAAGAGAGGGGCTGAGCTGTCAACTGATCACCACCTGGTGATGAGTTGGATTAGATGGCGGGGGAGGATGCCGGACAGACCCGGGAGACCCAAACGTGTAGTGAGGGTGTGCTGGTAACATCTCCTATTCGTCGAATCTTCAGCTCTCGCCTCCGGCAGAGCTTCGGCTGCATCCCGGGGGAGGACGAGGATATTGAGTCCGAATGGGCTCTATTCCGTGCCTCCATTGCTGAGGCAGCCGATCGGAGCTGCGGCCGCAAGGTGGTCTGTGCCAGTCGTGGCGGCAAGCCCCGAACCCGATGGTAGACACCAGAGGTCATGGCTGCCGTCAAGCTGAAGAAGGAGTCCTATCGAGCATGGATGGGTTGTGGGACTCCTGAAGCAGCTGATAGGCACCGGCAGGCCAAGCGGCACGCGGCTTCGGCGGTGGTCGAGGCAAAAACTCGGGTGTGGGAGGAGTTCGGTGAGGCCATGGAACACGACTTTTGGCCGGCCTCGAAGAGGTTCTGGCAAACCGTCCGTCGCCTCAGAAAGGGGAAGCAGTGCCCGGTCCACACTGTTTACAGTGGGGATGGGGGCCTGCTGACCTCGACTGAGGATATAGTTGGGCGGTGGAAGGAATACTTTGAGGCCCTTCTCAATCCCACTGACATATCTTCCATAGAGGAAGCAGAGGCTGAGGACACGAACGCGGACAGTTCCATCACCGTGGCTGAAGTATCTGGGGTAGTCAAAACACTCCCCAGTGGCAAAGCTCCGAGGGTGGACGAGATTTGCCCTGAATTCCTCAAGGCTCTGGATGTTGAGGGACTGTCTTGGCTGATATGTCTCTTCAACATTGCGTGGAAGTCGGGAACAGTACCTCTGGATTGGCAGACTGGGGTGGTGGTCCCCCTTTTCAAGAAGGGTGACCGGAGGGTGTGTTCCAACTATAGGGGGATTACACTCTTCAGCCTCCCTGGGAAAGTCTATTCCAGGGTGCTGGAGAGAAGGGTACGACCATTAATCGAACCTCGGCTACAGGAGGTGCAATGTGGTTTTCGTCCTGGTCGCGGAACACTGGACCAGCTCTACAGCCTTGCAAGGGTGCTGGAGGGTACTTGGGAGTTTGCCCAACCAGTCTACATGTGCTTTGTGGACCTGGAAAAGGCATTTGACCGTGTCCCTCGCGGTGTCCTGTGGGGGGTGCTCCGGGAATATGGGATTGGTGGTGCGCTACTATGTGCGATTCAGTCCGGAGCAGGAGCCTGGTTCGCATTGCCAGCAGTAGGTCAAGCCTGTTTCCGGTGAACGTTGGCCTCCGCCAAGGCTGCCCTTTGTCACCGATTCTGTTTATAATTTCCATGGACAGAATTTACGTTCTGCGCAGCCAAGGTGTCAAGGGAGTCCAGTTCGGGGGCGTTAGGATCTCGTCTCTGCTATTTGCAGACGATGTGGTCCTGATGGCCTCATCGGGCTGTGACCTGCAGCGTTTACTGGGACGGTTTGCATCTGAGTGTGAAGCTTCTGGGATGAGACTCAGCACCTCCAAATCTGAGGCCATGGTTCTCAGTCGGAAAAGGGTGGATTGCTCCCTCCGGGTTGGGAATGAGGTCCTGCCCCAGGTGGAGGAGTTCAAGTATCTCGGGGTCTTGTTCACGAGTGAGGGAAGGTTGGAGCGTGAGGTCGATAGGCGGATCGGCGCAACGTCTGCAGTAATGCGGTCGCTGTACCGGACCGTCGTGGTGAAGAGAGGACTGAGCCGGAAGGCAAAGCTCTCAATTTACCGTTCGATCTATGTTCCCACCCTCATCTATGGTCATGAGCTTTGGGTCGTGACCGAAAGAACGAGATCGCGGATACAAGTCGCCACTCGCATTAAACATGCACAAAACTGGGGGATTTCTAACTGGATATTATTTTTGAAATAAAATAAAGGCCCAAAAAATTGACTTTTTTCAACAAAATTGAGGGGAAAGAGGAACGGTGTACCAAGGTCCCTGGGCACTTGTGACGTTCGGAAGATTGTCTTCGGATGGAGTGAGATTTAGTAGGCCCAGAATTGCTGGCAGATGTTAGCATTATTGATTTAAAAGTACAGATTAAAAAAAATTGTAAATGCGTGTATTTTTCATGGTAGTACGACATCCACAGACAAAAAAGCAGCTATGTGCGTGTGTGCGTTGGGCATAGCATCCATGTTTGGAGCAGGGAGAGGGTAGCATATACGCTTACACATGGTTGCACCCTCTTGGCAGCCGCGTGTCCTGAGCAAACAGTCCCTTTAACGCAGGGGTGTCCAATGTGTGGCCTGGGAGCACATTCTAAAAATAGAATTTTATCAGGAACAACAAAAAGAGCAAAATCAGCAGTAATCTTACAAGAATAAAATCTAAATATTAAGAGAAAAAAAGTTGTCTTTGTACAAGAATAATGTAGTAATAGAGAAAATGTCATTTTCGTAGCATAAGGTTGAAATGGCAAAGAAAAATGACATTTTATCAGCTGTAATATGAAAAACAAAACGACAAATAAAGATGTCGTTTTTGGAAAATTAGCATGTAATGGCACAACAGTCAAGTCAAAATGTCCTGGGTGGCCGTGGCCGTTGTCAAGGAATCACAAAAATGCAGAGTCAAATATCCGTGTAACGAAAAGTATTTAATCCAAAAAAGATAACAAAAATACAAAAACAACACAGGAAGCAAAGTACAACAGAAATACCTCCGGACCTAGTCACGGGAATAGCAAAAACAGAAAACACTGCTAGCACGGACACTGAGCAGGAAAAAATCACAGTAAAAACAAAAAGAGCAGCTAACAAAAACTAGCAGAGGTTCCAGAGTAAACGTGACCACTGAAGGACGTCAAGCAGGTAGGACTTAGCGATGTTACCAGATGTGCCGAGGCTTCGAAGTTTGTGTCCAGTAATGGAGGGGGCCTTTGCGCGAAGCGCGTATCAAGGCTTGGTTCATTTAGGGGAGGAGCTGAAAATGATGACGTCTGAAGCCTCGCTGCCCGGCTGTACCACGTGACTGCTTCGGGCAGTGGTTCAGATTTTGGTGCGAGGTTTCACAGCAATATAAACCCCTCAGGCTCCATTCAAAATGTGGGTTTTTGATGAGGAGTTGTAGTCATTTCAGCGTTTGTATAGCGGTTATAGAGTTTGGATACTAGAGTTTGGAGCGAGGATGGAGCCAGTGAGGAAGAGGATGATTTCCCCTGTGTGGGTGTAACGGATGCTAGCTTGTGAGGCTGTGCAAGTGTACGTTGGTAAACCTCACTCCCTCTGCCTTAAGAGCTGCGCTGAACACACAGTTGACAAGCTGGGCTCTTCGCCGTGTGGTCAACACTCACGCCTCCCATTGTGAAGGTTCAGTGTTTGAATCCTGGTGCAGGTGGGAAAGTTTTACTTTATTTAAACTGGCAATTACATTTTTGTGCACGCCAGCATCTTCTGTCCCCTGTGAAAGGGTGTTTTCAAAGACTGGAGAAGTTGTTTTTAAAAAAGAAATCGTTTAAAACCAAAAACTGTTGAGAAAGTGTTATTTCTGAACAAAAATGAATAAAATCTATCCTGTCCTGTACATCATTTACACAAGCATATTCAGTGCCTTCATAGTTCCACAAGCATTTGCACTGTCATCTGCCTGCAAAAGCCCATGCCTCTTTCTAAAGTGGCAGAGAAACATGATTACACAACCCACCATATACAATTTGGGGAAAATGTAGACAAACACAATACATTCAACAACTATTTCATTCTACACACATGTGGTCATTTATGCAGAGACATGATTTGGTCATACAGTTTTTGTTATTCGTGGACACAACTATTCAATGAATCTGCACAATTTGGTTCAGATACAGCTGTCTGTGATTATACAACTGGCCAGAAGGTGGTTTCGTGTGCACATGAAGCTTTGAGAAATGAACCCTTTCTCGAACCAGTTGGCTCACGTGGTTCGATGCCTCATCAGAGATGTGCTGCTGAGCAGGGTAGTGATTATACCTCCGGACCTAGTCACGGGAATAGCAAAAACAGAAAACACTGCTAGCACGAACACTGAGCAGGTCAGAAAGCCAAAACACAATGCACACGGATGCTGGAGTGAGCATGACAGGGTGTAGCAATGGGACAATCTGGCACTGAACATAGCTTTGCACACAGCTTAAATAGCACTCGTTAATCGGCACAGGTGAGGATCATCAGCTCTTCAGGAGTGTCAGAGATGTGCTGCAAGTGATGACAGAGAGATGGCAGTACCACAGCACACAATCCTGACACTGGCAATGAAGCCATAATGACGAAAACATGCCCATGCCCCATGTTCCAGTGTAGAGGCGGCCCTGGTGCTCACAAAGCTCAGATGCACTTTTTTCTTAACTTGTTAGCATATCTACATGTGCTGCTTTACAAAATTTCACAGTAGCAAAGGTGCATCCTTTCATTTTTCACTGTGTGGACCTCAGTCGAAAAAGTTTGGACACCCCTGCTTTTGCGGCACGGAAGCAAAGAGCAGTAATGGCGCCCCTCGTGGCCATTGCCATCACTGCCAAGAAACACTTACACCAAGAATACAATATGCAGCCAACCTCTGTGTACTTCCTTACCGAGCGTGTTGTCCTCTACCAGGCACAGTACTCTGAGCTGGTGGAGACACTGCTGTCGTTGCAGAGGGACGCTGCCATCTACCAGCGTCTGGTGGACGCCTTCAACAAGCTCAGTGCCAGCAGCACGCCGCCCGCCATGGACCACAAGCAGAAGCTGGCCTTCCTCAAGAGCCTGGAGGAGTTTGTGGCCAACGTGGGCGGCTTGCTCTGCGTCAAGTAACCACTGGAATCCCACAAATGCCTTCACGACCCCGCCTGCTCCCGAGGAACAATGGGTAGGGGCGGGGGACACGCCGCCGTGCTCGAGCCGCCGCGGGACGCCGGTCTAACGAGCCACGGGAACTGGACTGCAGCGTGGACGGGTTCAGAGGTCACACCAAACACACACACTCATGAAAAGGTGTTATAGGAACGTGAGCAAGATGTATGATTTATTTTCCGACGTGATGTTTTTGTATGCATTTGGACCGTCACATTTTGACAAAGTGAGACTGAATTGAAATTAAAGGAGCAGAGCCACTTTGCGATCGTGGCTGTTTGTGAACCACTGTGGCAGTTGTAAGGAAGACTCAAGGTTTGGTCTCATGCAGAACTTTATTCTCCAACTGCACACAACTCACTTCACAAAAGATGGAACATCTCCTTTATAGCGCTAACACTTGCGCGCCCAAACCTGGACTCTAACCACGCCCCCAGTCGACTCCTGACTGGGTGAGAGACATGCCCCCAAGTGTCCACCACACAACCCCCCCCCGAACACCCAGAAGGAAGTCCTAGGGAGCAGGAGAAAACCTAACAGGGGGCCTCACCCGACGCCCACAATGACTGCGTTGACCATGTGCCTGAGGAGAAGGCGAAACCTGCAAAGGGGAAGAGGGGCACGTCACTCTGACCTGTGTAGGGTCAGCCAAGGACCTCGGGGGGCGACCACGATGAGGGACCTGGGCTGGCAACAACATCTCCCCAGCTACCATGTGTGCCGGCTTAAGCCTATCCAACGTAACAAGCTCCCGACGCCCACTGAAATCAAGCACAAAGCCCTTAGGACCACGCTCGAGCACCCGAAAAGGGCCATCATAGGGGGGCCGGAGGGGCGAGCGGTGGGCATCGTGGCGAACAAAAACAAAGCGAGCCGACCTAAGTTCTAATGGCACGAACGACCGAGGAAAACAGTGGTGAATCGGGCTTGGGACCCAGGGGCCCTTCGCCAAAAAGGGGAGTGGCTGCGACGCAGAACTCTCAGGCAAAAATTCAACCGGACTGCGAAGCGGCTGTCCGAGCACTAACTCAGCAGGCGCAGCCTCGAGGTCCTCCTTGGGAGCCGAACGCAATCCTAGCATGACCCAGGGCAAACGGTCAACACAGTTGCTGTCTGAGAGCGCAGCACGCAACGCCGCCTTAAGTGACCGGTGAAAGCGCTCACACAAGCCGTTAGCCTGAGGGTGGTAAGCCGCCGTGCGGTGTACCTGCACACCCAAAGACGTTGCCAATGCCGACCAAAGCTCCGACACAAACTGGGGCCCCCTGTCCGAGGTGATATCAGACGGGGTGCCAAAACGTGCGACCCAGGCCGACAGAAACGCGCGGGCCACGTCAGCAGAGGTAGTGGTGGACAAGGGAACCGCCTCGGGCCATCTGGTGGTGCGATCCACCATGGTGAGCAGTTGCGTAAATCCTTGAGACGGAGGCAGGGGACCCACCAGGTCCATGTGCACGTGGTCAAACCGCCTGTCAGGGATCAGGAATGGCTCCAGGGGGGCCTTCGTGTGCCGGTGGACCTTGGCACGCTGACACGCCACGCATGCAGCCGCCCACTCCCTGACGTCCCTCCGAAGGCCAGGCCAGACAAACTTCGCACCAACCAGCTTGACCGACGCACGAACCCCAGGGTGCGAGAGGGAGTGAATTGACTCAAAAACCCGGCGGCGCCAGCCCGTCGGAACCACAGGCCGGAGGCGGCCAGTAGAAACGTCACAGAGGAGCGTGGGGCCGCCATCCTGCATCACCACATCCTCAAGCCTCAGGGCTGTACCTGCGGACACA
The DNA here is from genome assembly GCF_027744805.1 of Dunckerocampus dactyliophorus. Classification (NCBI taxonomy): domain Eukaryota; kingdom Metazoa; phylum Chordata; class Actinopteri; order Syngnathiformes; family Syngnathidae; genus Dunckerocampus; species Dunckerocampus dactyliophorus. The sequence continues at coordinate 3,355,349 of NC_072827.1, forward strand.
AGGGAGCGGATATCCAGGTCACTGAGCTGGTCCGCAGCCATTGCGGCAAAATCCGTCCCAAGGTGCACAGGTGACACCAGTGCACGAGACAGACAATCAGCAACCGGGTTAGCCTTGCCCGCCACATGCTGAATGTCCGTTGTGAATTCCGAAATGGCCGCCAAGTGTCGTTGCTGACGGGCCGACCATGGCTCAGTCACCTTGGACATGGCGAAGGTCAGCGGCTTATGATCGACATAAGCCGTGAAGCGGCGGCCTTCCAACAAAAAACGGAAATGCCGGCACGCAAGATAAAGTGCCAGTAGCTCCCGGTCAAAAACGCTATACTTCCGCTCGTTATCCCGCAGCTTACGGCTGAAAAACACAAGTGGCTGCCAAACCCCCGCCACCTGCTGCTCAACTACTGCCCCGACAGCAATGTCAGACGCGTCTGTCGTCAAAGCCACCGGCGCCGCGGCGATGGGGTGAGCGAGAAGCGTGGCGTCTGCGAGGGCGGATTTAGCCTGCTTGAAAGCACGGACACGCTCAGGAGTCCAGTCGAGAGGGTCATTGGCCTTTTTCTGCCGCAAGGCCGTGTAAAGAGGTTGCAGGAGGTGGGCCGCGCGAGGAAGAAAACGGTTGTAAAAATTAACCATGCCCAAAAATTCCTGCAGTGATTTAACTGACGCCGGGCGGGGGAAATCCACCACCGCCTGTACCTTGGAAGACAACGGAATCGCGCCCTGCGATGAAATACGGTGGCCCAAAAAATCTATCACCGGCAGCCCAAACTGACATTTGGCCGGGTTAACGATGAGGCCATGTTCATCAAGACGGCGAAAAACCTGCGTGAGGTGCGACAGGTGTTCCTCGGCCGAAGTACTGGCCACCAATATGTCGTCGAGATAGACGAACACAAAGGTAAGGTCACGCAGTACCGACTCCATGAGCCTCTGAAAGGTCTGCGCTGCCCCCTTAAGGCCAAAAGGCATGCGCAAAAATTCAAAAAGCCCGAACGGGGTAATTACCGCAGTCTTAGGCACATCGTCTGCGCGCACAGGAACTTGGTGATAACCACGGACCAAGTCGACCTTGGAAAAAAACGTTGCACCGGCCAGGCGAGCAGAAAAATCCTGGATGTGCGGAATGGGGTAGCGATCATGCGTGGTGATATTGTTAGGGCGGCGGAAATCGCCACACGGTCGCCATGACCCATCCGCCTTGGGCACCATGTGCAGGGGCGAGGCCCATGGGCTATTAGACCGTCTCACGATGCCCAAACGCTCCATTGTAGAAAACTCCTCTTTAGCTGTAGCTAATTTGGCCACGTCCAGGTGACGCGCGCGCGCAAAAACTGGCGGTCCTACCGTAGGAATGAAATGTTCAACACCATGCTTAGTACTCCCGGTAGAAAAAGCTGGTGTGATCAAAGCTGGAAAATCCGCTAGCAAACGCTGAAAAACGTCCCCCGACGCCAGAAAATTTGCTTTGGTCAACGGCCCAAGTCCCCCCATCTCACACGGAAATGTGGCAAAAGACACAGCGTCAATCAAGCGGCGATTAGAAACATCAACCAGCAGTCCATTAGCACTCAAGAAATCCGATAATAGGGACAGTTATTGAGGCAATGACAAAATCCCACACGAAATTACGCCCGTGGAAACAGTCACCGACCTTGTGCCAAAAGTGTTGATGGGAGAGCCGTTCGCGACACTTAACGGTGGCCCGCAGCCCTCGGCCACCTTGTCCGTGTTCTCCGGGGGAAGCAGGCTGACTTGCAAGCCGGAGTCCACCAGGAAACGCCTCCCTGACCGCGAATCACTAATGAAGAGCAGCTCACGCCCACAGCCGCTACTGGACGCCGGCGCTGGCATTTCCCGGCGCTTCGAAGGCGCAGGGGGGAACACATCGCCGAGCCTTCGCGCCGAACCGCTGGTGAAAGAAGCACAGGTTCTTCCCGCTCCGCTTCTGAGACACCACACCAGCCACCATCGACGGGTCCGTGTCCTCCGTCGCCGTCTGCAGTGTATCTGCCGTCACACCGTGCACCGCGAACTCCGGGAGCTTCGCAGCGGCGGCGACGGCCGGAGCTGGGAGCTGGGGCGACAAGGCCGACGAGGAATCACACTGATCTGCAGCTTGAAACATGTTCAACGGGGTCACCAATGTGGCAGTTGTAAGGAAGACTCAAGGTTTGGTCTCATGCAGAACTTTATTCTCCAACTGCACACTACTCAACTTGACAAAGATGGAACATCTCCTTTATAGCGCTAACACTTGCGCGCCCAAACCTGGACTCTAACCACGCCCCCAGTCGACTCCTGACTGGGTGAGAGACATGCCCCCAAGTGTCCACCACACCACCTTTAAAAGTATGAAACATAAAAATGTTGTATAAAGCCTGTCTGGCCTCTTCCTTTACAAAATAGGAGGCGTTATTCACCTTTATTCTGTGTGTCTTTTATTCATGCTTTGACTTAAATTTTTTTTATTGTTTTTGCTACTGCTATTTTAAATGTATCGCTCTTATTAGAGTTACTAGTTTTTATTGTTTCAATTGGAATGGTTTGGTTTAAAGGGGTTTTTGCTGTGTGCTGTTCTGACGTTCCTTCACCATGTAGTCTCCATGTTATTCATATTACATTTCATCTTTTTGAACTCCAAGGTAACCGTGTCGCTTTCTGATAGGACAGTTGGTAGTTTTCCTCATAATCAATAAGAAAGCCGAATGGTGGTCTGTGTGGAGTTTGCATGTTCTCGACGTGCGTGTTTTTTTTCCGGGTGCTCCGGTTTCCTCCCACATCCAAAGACATGCAGGTTAGGTTCATTGGCAACTCTAAATTGTCCATAGGTATGAATGTGCTCTGCAATTGGCTGGCGACCACTGCAGGGTGTGCCCCGCCTGTCGCCCGAAATCATGCCCCCGCGACCCTAAAGATGAGAAGCGGTATAGAAAATGGATGGATGAATAAGAAAGACAATGTTGTGCTTTATGACATGTGCATCTGTTTTGAACTCCAAGGTAACCGTGTCGCTTTCTGATAGGACAGTTGGTAGTTTTCCTCATAATGAATAAGAAAGACAGTCTTTATGCTTTATGACATGTGCATCTGTTTTGAAGTCAGAGGTAACCGTGTCAGCGCCAAAGCTCTTTCTGATAGGACAGTTGTAGTTTTCATGATACGCAATTCTAAGACAGATGGGCTGTGTGCTTTATGACATGAGCATCTCTTTATGTCGTTACATTGTGGATTGAACGTGTTTGCTGCTGGACTTCATATTTTGGACTTCCTATCTTGGAGAATCATCCAACCAGGCTTCCTCATCTTTCAAGAGGTGCAGGTAAAGTACATCTTTTTTATGCTAAATGCTTCAAACAGCCGAGAGCGGGGGTGTCCAAAGTTTGTGTGTGTGTGTATTCTGAAAATGAAATAAATTCTTACTACTAGGGATGCTCCGATCAGGGTTTTATGCTGCCGATTCCGATACCAATCAGTAAATCAATCACTGAAATCGGCCGACGCCGACCACATGGATTGATTATACATTTTTAAATTTATTGATGAGTGCTATTGGCCAGGGGTGTCATATAAAAGGGAAAAGTCAGGACAATTCCAAGGTCTCTTGACTGCCAAGGGAGCCAAAAAACAGGTAATTGCGAATAAAAGTAGTAATTAATGGGGGGGAGGAACATGATTTTTTTTTCATGGGACACAATATTCCTGTCTGCAGGTAATCTGCTTTTTTGGTTCCATTCCTAATAATAGTGTTTAAGATGCCCCATGTTGCTCTAATGTTGTTTTCATTGTTGTCTAATATGTGACTATATTCTCTTACATTGTCTTGAAATATATGAGAACTTGTTTTTGTACGTCTTATACTTATTTTCTGCTTCTTTAGTTTTTACTATTATAAATTACTTTGGAGACACTTTGTAATCCACAGTTGAATTATCGTCTTTTGTTTGTTGGACAATGCTCTCAAAGGTCAGTGCACATCATAGAGCTTCATATAAATATTTACAAAGGGCCCGTATGCTTTTTTTTTTACAATGCATTCCCAATGTTGTTCTTCCAGATCTTTATTTAAAAACATGAATACTTTCCTCTGTTCTTGTCTTCGAATTGTCTTTTTTGTTTTCCACCGTTCTCCTCCTGTATGTTTCATTGTAAATTAAAAACACTGGAAGATGATGTCAGTTATTAGCAGGGCACTAGTTGTGTTATCAAAATCATTAGTGAATATGTTATCAATGACCAATGATCTGTTATTCTGCTCGGTCTGGTTATTTCAGGATATATACTCAAACTGTACATTGTATCTAAGTTAATAAGTTAACTGTACTTGTTTAAAAACGGCAGCACTATTACACCCTGTCTGTACAAAATAACACCTTAAAGAGGCGTATGGCATTCAAGTTGTTTTAACGACAACAAAACATGCTGGGAAATGCATCATCTGTCCATTCCACAGCTGCAAATCCTTACGGGTTACACACCTGACGGATTGTGATGATTTTGTGTTGATATAAAATACTGTAGCTTTTGCCTGGCTATTGAGAGAATGCCGAAGAGGTGCTCGATCAACAATCGCTTATTGAAACCAACAACTAGGTCAAAACACCCATAGTTGTATATCCGCGGACCCTCAGAAAGTAGACATTTACAGCAGAAATGAATGGACACGAAAAAATGTCCATCCACACAAGTGAAGTTTAAAAAAGATGCATGTCCACATGAAAACACATTCATCAGCTGTCATGCGCATTTTATCCCAACCTGAAAACGCAACCACAGGGGTGCATTATATTGGTATGTTCCAATCCTGGCACTGCGTGTGCTGGAAACCGAGATAAAAGATGTGCAGGCTGCTTACTTATCAAGTCGTCACTGCTAATGAGACGTTTTCTCAAAATCTGACCAAACTACTATATTTTCAGTGTAATAAGAAATCAAAAAAATAAAAACATCATGACAGAACAATCAATGTAATGATGAAGACTCTTCTGCCTTGTATTTAGCAAACATCAACTGCTTGTATTGTTTTTGAATTTGCTCATCTCTGTACATTGTTTGAGTTCCTTACTCAATCCGTTCTATAATTTAATTCCACACACGGAAATGCTGTGGGTTTTCAGCGTTGTTCTCGCATATAAGTGTTTTAAGTTTAATTTTCCCCTGAGATCATATTTCTCCTCTCTGATAGAGAAATACTGCATGACGTTTTTGGCTAACAAATTCTTATGAACATTATGCATTGTTTTAGCAGTTTGCATTGCAGAGATGCAGACCAAAGTGAGAGCTTTCCAGGTCATAATGGTTGTACATAATGATATCCAATATTGATGTAACATTACTTTAAACAAGACTACTGCAACTGGTAACAGTTCTAGTGACAGATGCACGTTCTGGCGAGTAACGTATGCTGTACCTGCAGATGATGTGAACTAATAAATAGATTAAGTGAAGCTAAGAGTATCATGGAAGATTCCCCCATCTTTTGGACTTCATTATCAACGCCACACCAACAACACAACTTCCATCCATCCATTTTCTATACCGCTTCTTCCTCTTTAGGGTCGCGGGGGCATGCTGGAGCCTATCCCAGCTGACTTCGAGCGACAGGCGGGGTACACCCTGGACTGGTCGCCAGCCAATGGCAGGGCACATATAGACAAACAACCATTCACACTCACATTCATACCTATGGACAATTTAGAGTCGCCAATTAACCTAACATGCATGTTTTTGGAATGTGGGAGGAAGCCGGAGAAAACCCACACACGCACGGGGAGAACATGCAAACTCCACACAGAAATGCCCAAAGGAGAATCGAACCCAGGTCTTCCCCATCTCCAGGCTGTTACTGTGTTGGCCAACATGCTAACCACTAGACCACCGTGCGGCCCAACAACACAACTTAAAACTCAAAAATTGTTCAGGGTATGGATAATTTAGGGCTAAACTGGGGATGATATTGGCTTAAAAATGAGCTATTTTTTCATACTGGCATTGTTTCCAAATTTGGAAATTTAAGAGTCTAACTTGTCTTACTTGGTAACATGTTATTTTAGTTTACTATTGGTTGTAATTTTTAAAGTTACTTTTGTTGAAAGAAAACGTTTAAAATAAATCACAGTAAAAGAAGCATAGTGTGTTCCTTCATTACAAGAGATGCGATTAGTTTGTCGAGGCACGTCAAACTGTATTTCTACAGCACATTTAAAACAACCTGGATGAACCAAAGTGCTGCACAAACCACACAGACAATAACAATAAAAGCATGCGACATGGCGGTGGTGCTGAGTGGGCTCCATGGTTAGCTATCAGGGAGAAGTAGCAGGGGAAGGAGGGAAAAAAAAAACTAATGACAGCTCGCTAACGATCGCGAAACTGTGCATTCGCGGAAAGAACAACTAAAAGTAGCGTCAGATTACATGTACACAAACAATGCGATACAATTTATCTTATAAAGTTTACGTATTCCCTCCAATATAATCGACTCTCATGCATTTTATTGGCACTGATGCGCAAAAAATACATTACATCCTGCTGAGATCTCTGAAACTTTAAGAGAGTTGAAAGACAATTGAGGTTTTGTGCATCTGAAACACTGCAGAAATGAACCCTAGTCTCAGTTCTCACTTTGCTGTCAAGAGAAATGGATTCAACATTTGTGATATATAACTTTTAGAATTTTCCTTTTCCTCAGGCTATATGATATGTGTGAGATACACTTTTGTAGTGTAACACATACTACAAAACATGTAACGTGTAAAACATACAATCACATTAGGACCGTTTTTCACCTATTATTTTTACTGATTAAATTTAGATTAAGATCGCATTTTGACTAGAAGTGGGTCCCCCTTTCTCTCAGAATGTAACGTGTGTTTTATTTTACAGCAAGCTCCTGTCCAACACTCCAATCATGATGTCTCCGCTCTTCTCTTTTGTCCTGGTGCTGATCTTTTGTGCTCTCGAAACCAGCTCCAGGACGTCCTTTTACGCAGCCGAAGGATCAGACTTGACGCTTCCCTGCAAGCACACATATGCCCGTCAGCAATTAATGATCAGGTGGTATGTGGTGGTGAATGCAAGCTATGAGCTCATAATGTCAACAGATGGCCAAGTTGTGCATGGACCACTGAAGGGGAGGGTCCGCTACACGTCTCCCAACCCCCTAAGCGGAGATGCTTCCATAACCATCAGCAACCTGCGTTTCTCAGACACGGGGACGTATGATTGTGATTTGTACGTTAATGGCAGAATACACACACAGAAAATTGACTTGAAAGTCACAAAGAAACCAAGCAAGCCAGAGTGTAGCGTGGAATGGGAGTTTGCAGAGGTTTATGGTGCGAGGCTCAAATGCAGATCCTCACATGACACCCTCACACTGACGTACAGCTGGACAAAGATGGACGGAAACAAGATGTTGCCTCCTCAGGCCAATGTGGATGCCACAATGGGCCACCTGTTTGTAGACAGGATCACAGAGGACGACTGTGGAACATATCTCTGTACGGTGGAAAGTCTGGTTGGTACCCAACACTGTGACGTCCTACTTGAGTGTCTACAACCAGTCATAATCGAAAAAGATTAACCATGGAGGAGGTGCCCATGTTGACGATGGAGGGGGGAGACGGTCTCGACTGGCAACACTACCCGATAGTGTCACGTGTTGGCATCCTCACACTCTGGCGATAGGTCTGTAAAGAAGCGATGGAAAGACCTAAGAAAATATGAAATAATGGCCAAAGTTGTTTTGGATTTATTTAGGGTTTGTGTGTTGCTGGAAAGAGAAGACAATCCATCCGTCATCTCCTGTTCAGAGAGAATCTTGTATTTTTAACCATAACAATATGATGAACTACTTTGTAACGTTTAGCTGCTGAGCCCATTTGTAAACACTTTGGTCAACGTTGCTATTTTAAAAATTGGCTTCAAATAAAGATTTGATGTGTGTATATACTGTATATGAAGTTGTCTATAACTGATACTATTTTCTGTGTTGCCCTCCACGTTTGTATCCTGGACAGCAGACATCTTGGCGTGTAAAGATGACAACACGTGACACAAGTGTGGGGAATGAGTAGACGTGGTTTTGATATTGATCAGAACATCTATTGATTTTGTGATGGGAGTGGACGGAACATTTATTTGATGAATGTATTTACTGTAAACTCCACAAAATTTATGGACAAAAATGTCATGTTCTGTCTGCCATGTATTGCAGTACACCTCTGAGCCACCCGGAGGACCTAATTAAGCACACCTGTGTCTCATTAACTGGTTTCTATTAGCAGTCTGACAAGCTTCCAGTGCCAGATTGTTAACAGCTACTCGGGTGTATTCTGCTTTCTGGTCATTTCCTCGTCTGTATATATAAGTACTTATATAAGTAAAACCCAATTCAATCTGCTAGTGTTGCATTTCTATTGGTTAATTATGTGAACTTAAATTTCAAGCTGGAAATCCATTGAATAATGATGCCATATTTGTTCATTTTTTTCTATTAAAAATCAAAACACAAAGCTGTCCAACGTGGTGATTAGTCGGTCACTGAGGGGAATCGGGTACTGACCCGTGTTGAGTTTACTAAACAAGTAAAATGTACAAACTCCTCTAGGGCAGGTGAGTGATCTGAGGGCCATTTTTTTTTAAGAGGAAAAAGTTCATCTAATGAAGAAGATGCAGACCTCTGCCAATTGCCATGGTTCCCCTAATGTATGCAAATATCACTGATCCATACAGTACTGGCCCGCTACTTGTACTGGGGAAGGCAAGACCAACCTGGTCCGACCACAAGCTCATTCAGGAAGTGGTCCCCTGAGGCTGAGCAGGCATGATAGTTTCGGGACCTCTGAATGGGTTGCATTGCAGTGCCAATATAATAGAAATGTCACCTGCACCACAGACTACATAAACTTTACTGCATGGATGATGATGTGCCAGTAAGGACTGTACGCTGCTTTGCTAACAATAAGCCCTAAGCGACATCAAAGACTTTCTGAACCTGAAGACGTTCAAAGATGGTGGCATTTAAGCAGGTACATAGGAACTAAGAGTCCAGCGAGGGCATCAAAGGAGTGGTACAGAATGCAAGGATGCAGAACAAAGACATGAAGGAGGTGTGCAGCTCAGAGAGGTGCCCACATTGAGGGGGATGTGAGGAAGGCAACCAGTTTGTTTTTAACAGGTTTGACCAGCCCCAACACACAGCTGCCCCCACACAAGTCACCAGCACAGAAAGGGACACCTCACTCCCCCCCCCCTCCAACGACCCACAGTAACAGCAGCTCAAGTAAGTGCGGAGCTAAAGAGGCTGCGCCCCAGCAAAGCAGGTCCGGATAGAGTATCTCAATTTCTGAAAGCCTGCGTGTGGGAGCTGGGCCCTCGACAGCGCATATTCAACCTGAGCTTGGGGTTGGGGAGGGTTCCACAGCTGTGGAAGACTACAAGTAAAAATGACTGTGGGACAACTGGCAGGAGCGCTCTTTCATTTTCAGCCAGGAGATGGTACAGGTGAAATGAAATGGGGTCCAGGTACCTGTAGACCGGAAACTATCCTGTCTGACTTTCAATTATGTCTGATTTATCTGTCAATTATTAGTCTGACTTATTCAATAAATTTGGAAACAATTTGTTGGGAGAGCCTTCCTTCCTTCTCATAACTGGAGATTAAAAAACACGCAAGGGGAGGTGAAATTGGCAGGTTGTGGAGAAATTTCATCTCCAACACTATCCATGAACATGGCTAATAATGCTAGCATGCCAACGTTAACGTTAGAAGCATAATGTACCCGGAAAGCTAAATGTCCTGAATGAGTTGAGAATTTTGACTTTAGAAGCGTCTGAATGGGTTGAGAAATGTGGAAGCAGCTGGAACTCTTTAGATCAAAGGCATTTTGGGAATTTGTGTGATGTGGCTAATAGCATGAATGTCCTGACTTTGTTGAATGAGTTGATGTTCGAATGGCTTGAATCGGTTGGGAAATGTGGCAGTTTTGCATTTTCGATCACCCCCAAAATGGAATCAGTTCTTCCATATCCCATTTCCAACAGTCCAAATCCATTCAGAACTTTTCACTTTTAACAACCCGATAAAGACTGGCAAAACATAACCTTGGCATTGCTCTTACTAGATGTGTTGCTTTTAATTGGAGCGGTTTTGGTTCAAAGGCGTTTTTTGTGCAGCCTTGTAGTCTCCGCATTATTCGTATTACATGTCATCTTTTTCACCTCAAAGGTAACCGTGGCAGCTCCAAAGCTATCGTGGCACTTTCTGATAGGACAGTTGCAGTTTACATCATTAAATACGAAAGCTAGTCTTTGTGCTTTATGACATAAGCATCTTTTATGTCTTGTGACATAAAGTGATGCATACATAAAGTGACTGTAGACGTGTTTCATCTCAGAGAATCATCCAGCTGAGGTGTCCTCATCTTCCAGGAGGTGCAGGTGAAGTACACTTTTTATGCTAAATGCTAAAAAACAGCCTGGGGGGTGTCATGGAGGCGTATTTTTCATTGGCCCTCAGTAAAATGGCTTTCAGACCTCACACTGCAAAGGAGACGCTTCCATAACCATCAGCAACCTGCGTCTCTCAGACACGGGGACCTACACATGCCTCTTGAGAAATTATGAAATAGATGAGGAAAGGGAGATGAACATGAACCTGACAGTCATGGAGAAACCAAGCGAGCCGGTATGTGGTGTGAAAGGGGAGCCTGGCGTGACGCTCAAATGCAGATCCTCACATGACACCCTCCAACTGACGTACAGCTGGACAAAGATGGACGGAAACAAGATGTTGCCACCAAACGCCAGTGTGAATGCCACATTGGGTGACTTGTTTGTAGACAGGATCACAGAGGACAACTGTGGAAGATATCTCTGTACGGTGGAAAGTCTGGTTGCTACCCAACACTGTGACGTCCTACTTGAGTGTCCACCACCATCAGCCATGAACGCTGCAGTTCAACCCACAGCACCACCACCCACGAACGATGGAGTTCAGCCCACAGCGCCACCATCAGCCATGAGCGATGGAGTTCCAGTTCCAGTCGTGGCCGTGACGACCGTCGTGCTTGTGCTGGGTCTTGTCGGTGCTCTCGCCATCTGTTACCGGCGCAGAGGTGAAACAGTGTAGGAGGTGCCCATGTTGTCGATGGAGGGGGGAGACTTGGAAACACTTCCCGATAGTGTCACGTGTGAGCATCCTCACACTTCTGGCGATACTGCTGAAAATATGAAATAATGGAGCCAAATTTTTTGTTTTTGATTCATTTAGGATTTCTGTGTTGTGTATGACTACTTTTCTTCAATAAAAAATAAATGATAAAAACACAAAGCTGTCCAAAAGAGTGAGTGGAGACTCCTTTTACGGACTCCAGCTCTGACGAGTCAGTCACTCAAGGGTAGTGTCTGACTCATGAAACAGGAACAATGTGCACATTCATCTTTACAAAATGCGAGTACATTACATGGAAATGTTACACCGCTTTAGTTCATATTTGATTCATGACTCAGAGGTCAAATGTCACATTTTTAGGTTCAAGACTGCGTGTTTGCAAGATCAAAGAAACAGAAGTGACCTTGAGGTCACACCAACACACTTGCAATTCACAAAAATAAATCAAAAATAGATCTGCTATTTGATGGATGACCTTCAGGTCTGGGGTGTCCAAAGTGCAGTCCAAAGGCCATTTGCATCCAGCGGCTGTGTTTTATTGGCCCATGGTCATTCTACAAATATAACAAAAGTAAAAACACACAAAAAATGGAAATCGCTGCAATTTTACAAGAATAAAGTCAAAATGTAAAGTCAATGTTTCTGTATTCAAAGAACAAAAAGAGGTGCAATTTTACAAGAATAAACCTCGCAGCGTGGTTGGCAGTTAGCCCCTCTTTTGCAGCCGACTAACCGGAGGAAACGGGCGTGTCCATTGTGCGGCTCGGTGGCAATTTGCAGCCCGCAGCGCATTCTATAAGCTTAATTTTATCAAGAAAACTGGCAAAATCAGCAATTTTACAAGAATATCGTAATATGAGAGAAAATAACCTACCTCACTTTAGTAGCATTAAGTTGAAATCAGAAAGAAAAAACTTTTCCTTTAAGCTGTAATGTTGTGACAAAACAACAGTAGTTTTAATTTGTGGAAAATGAGTCTGAATTGACTAGAATTATACAATAGAAGGGCCGCACGGTGGTCTAGTGGTTAGCACAATGGCCAATACAGGAATAGCCTGGAGATCGGGAAGACCTGGGTTCGATTCTCCCCTGGGCATTTCTGTGTGGAGTTTGCACGTTCTCCCCGTGTGCGTGTGGGTTTTCTCCGGGCACTGCGGCTTCCTCCCACATTCCAAAAACATGCATGTTAGGTTAATTGGCGACTCTAAATTGTGAATGGTGTGAATGTGCCCTGTGATTGGCTGGCGACCAGTCCAGGGTGTACCCCGCCTGTCGCTCCAGCATGCCCCCGCGACCCTAATGAGGATGAAGCGGTATAGAAAATGGATGGATGGATATACAATAGAAGCAATGTAGACTTAAACAATGGCTGAACTCATACTTGACTCATACTGGAGATCGAGATCGGGAAGACCTGGGTTCGATTCTCGCCTGGGAGTTTGCATGTTCTCCCCGTGTGCGTGTGGGTTTTCTCCGGGCACTCCGGCTTCCTCCCACATTCCAAAACATGCAGGTGAGAATGTGAGTGTGAATGGTTGTTTGTCTATATGTGCCCTGCGATTGGCTGGCGACCAGTCCAGGGTGTACCCCGCGACCCTAATGAGGAAGAAGCGGTATAGAAAATGGATGGATGGATGGTTGCGGCAAGAGCAGTAATGTTGCTCATCGTGTGTGTCCGCGTCTTGCGCTCTAAAATGCACGCGCACACATCAGCTGTCGCCATGGCAACAAACAAACATGGCTGCAGGTGTGTTAGCCTAGAAAAAACACCAAGGTTGCTCTTTGAGGAAGGATAAGTCCACAGACTGCAATGTTTTGACACGCCACGAGGGGGCAGCACGTTCTTCCGTTGTGCTTGAGTTTAGATGAAGACAAGAAAGTGTGACTTTATCAAGAAGGACAGGGAGCTACGTTCAATCACATGTTAACTTAAAGGAACACAAGAGAATGGGCACTACTTCAACAGTCTTTTTTGTTTCAAAGATTTGAGAAGTTACTGTCACGAGTGAGTGTGCTGCTCTGCTGCCACCTAATGTTTGTTTTCCGTCACAGCACACTCAGCCATCAGAGGTGGAGCAAGCACACCTGCGTCCAATTAATGCTGGACTATTTAGACCAGGCAGCAACCTCACCTAGTTGCCAGAATGTCTTCTCCTGCAAGCCTGATTCCCTTGATTACCTGTTTGTTCTGTACCTCTGTCTTGATTCTGGTCTTACCTCATGCCTACCGTGAGTAGTGGTTATTTTGCATGTTTTTTCCTGTTGTTGCAGTGGTTATTTCAAACAGAGATTTTTGGTTACCTACTGTCAGTATTTTTGATGATAGTGATTTTTTGTTCTACTCCTTTTTCCTGCTATCCATGTTGCAGTGTTTTTTGTTAGTGTTAGTTTTTCCCTTTTTCCCGTGACTTGAGCCGGTGATTTTGTGTTGTTTTTTTCATGGACCTTGACTTTTCTGTTAGTTATACTGTTAATAAATACTTTTTGTTTAATTGAACATTTGTGGTGCTGTCTGCATTGGGATCCATCGCCAATACTCGCCACCTCGTGACAGCACGTTCTGGCCATACAAAATGGATTCCGCAGACTTGCCCCATTTCCGATCAGCACTCACGCACCAGGGACAATTAGTCGGTGAACACGACAAATCCCTGAGGAAAATCATGGAGGCAATTAACACCTTGTCCTCTCATGTCACTGCCATGGGTCAGCGTTTTGCACAGGTTTTTTCACCTGAACAATGTCAGGACGCCGGGGCGTCTCCTGGTTTAGATCCGACTAACCCGCCTAGCATGCAGTATCTCGTCCACTCTTTTTGTTAGTAGCCGAATATTCCACACCCGCCTTGTTTCTCAGGGGAATCAGGTCAGTGTGAACGATTTTTGCACCAATGCTCCTTGGTATTTGACCAACAGCCTAACACCTATGCTACAGATTCAGCTAAGGTTGTATTTGTCACTAGTTTGCTCAATGATAGAGCTGCGGCATGGGCTATGACAGCTAGTAAAGCCAAACCCGCCATTCGCTCATCTTTTGCCTTATTTTTGACGGCGATACTTTAATACTTTTGATCACCCCGTGTGGGGTAAAGAGGCGAGTAGTCAACTTTTGGACTTAAAACAAAGGAACTGTTCTGTAGCTGATTTTTCTGTCACCTTCCGTGTGCTAGCAGCAGAAAGCCGTTACGGCGACACTGCCCTCCGCGGCATTTTTCGCAAGGCTCTCCAGACTCTCATCAAGGATGAGTGGGCAGTCAAGGATGACACTACTACTCTAGAGGAACTAATCGACCTTGCAGTACGCCTGGATAACCGGCTACGAAAACGTGACCGAGAACACTCGGAGGAGAATGGAGCCAGACGCCGAACTACAACCACATCTCCTTGGGCGGAGTGGAAGGAAAGTGCCGCAGCCGACAAACCCATTCAGCTGGGGGGACGACACCTAACTGCGGCGGAAAGGGCGCGATGCTTCCGCCTACAGCTGTGCCTCTACTGTGGTGCCGCGGGACATCAGATCGCCGAATGTCCGGCAAGACCTCCTCGGCGCGCTTGATCCCCCCCCCCCATGACATCGTAAAGTTGAGTAGCAGCTGGGACAACTCCGGTCATGGTACTTCCAGAGACACAATCCCAGAACCTAAATGTGAGCAAGGTAAACACCCAGGAGAACCACCATGCCACACGTCAAAGACTTGAAGTAAACGGAACTATAATTGGGGGGGGGGGTTGTTGCCTGTCCGTTTCAGCTCCGTTGATAGCTTCTTGGACTCAGTTTGTGGAGGAATGTCATTTTGCTAAGATTAAGCTGAGTAGCCCTAAGGAAGTCCTCTCCCTTGATGGGAAACTACTGTCAATTGTGTCTTTCATAACCGAACCGTTAAGCCTACGACTCTCGGGTAACCATTATGAGTCGATTCAGTTTCATATAATTCCTTCACAGGCAGCAGGTGGTGCTAGGACTCACCTGGCTCAAATTACATAATCCTATCAATTGGAGAACTGAGTATCAGTGACTGGGGAAACCATTGCTATACCAATTGTCTTTGATCAGCGGTACCCGAGAGTCAGTGACAGAGTAGATCTTTCTAAAGTGCCCACAGCATATCACGACCTAGCCCAGGTGTTCAGTAAGGATAGAGCCCAGTGCTTACCGCCTCATCGCCCTTACAATTGTGAGATTGACCTTATGGCCAACGCTCCTTTACCTAGCGCCAGGCTATTTAACATCTCATTACCTGAGCAGCAAGCTTAAAAGGATTATATCACTACTTTGTTGGCAGCAGGGCTCATCCGTCCCTCTTTGTCACTCCGGGGGCGGGATTTTTTTTTTCCATCGAGAAAAAGGACAAATCCCTTCGACCTTGTATCGACTATAGGGGGCTTAATTCCATTACTGTTAGAAACAGCTATTCGCTCCTGCTTATGGACTCCGCTTTTTCCTCTCTCCATACAGCCAAAGTATTTACTAAGTTGGATCCGATTGTTCGTTAAAGCAGAGAAATGGGCCAACTGAGAGCCGACCCTGCCAAAATACAGGCGGTGGTCGATTGGCCATCTCCTACATCAAGGAAGCATCTACAGAGGTTCCTAGGGTTTGCAAACTTTTACAGGCGATTTATTCTCAATTATAGTAGCAAGGCGGAACCTGAGCCGAGGCGGCATTCACCAACCTAAAATCACTATTCACTTCCGCACCTGTTCTCATCCAAACTCTCGTTTTTCGTCGAGGTGGATGCCTCAGATACAGGAGTGGGAGCGGTTCTGTCCCAGCGATCCCCAGTTGACCAGAAGCTGCACCCATGTGCATTCTTCTCGCGTCGCTCTCAACATCTGAGGGTAATTATGAGGTGGGTAATGGAGAGCTGCTGGCCATCGTTCTCGAGCTGCGGGAGTGGAGACATTGGCTGGAGGGTGCTGCCCTCCCTTTCATCATTGTCGCTGATCACAAAAACCTTTAATTTCTTAATCACTTACCGACCCGGATCCAGAAATATAAAACCGGATGCTCTATCAAGACTCTTTGACCCGGCTGAGGAGGAACCATCCGGAACCATTGTACCTGTAGCTCGAATCCTGGGGGGTTGGGGGGGTGTCTTCGTTGGGAGATCGAAGAAAAGGTCACCAAGGCAACTAACGGGGAGCGGCCTGAGGGGTGCCCAGAGAACAAGCTGTTTGTGCCACCGGAACTTCGATCGGAGGTCCTGCAATGGAGTCATACTGCCAAGGTAGCCTGTCATCCGGGAGTTCACCGCACTCAATTTTTGGCGGCTCAGAGGTTCTGGTGGCCAACAATGATGGCAGACGTAAAGGAATTTGTCACCGCCTGCCTGCAGGCCTATTACAACCACTGCCCGTCCCCTCCCGCCTCGGGTCTCACATTTCACTGGATTTCATCACTGGTTTACCCCCGTCTCAAGGAAAGACTGTTATTCTGAATATAGTGGACAGATTTTCCAAAATGGCTCACTTTGTGGCTCTCAAACTACCATCATTGTTGGACGGTGCAGCTACTAGTCAAGCACGTATTCCGCATTCATGGAATTCCGACTGACTTGGTCTCGGATCGTGGACCGCAATTCGCATCAAAGGTTTGGAAAGCTTTTTGTAAAGCACTGGGGGCCTCAGTCTCACGTCAGGCTACCACCTCCAGTCGAATGGCCAGACAGAGCGGGCGAATCAGGACTTGGAGGCCTCCCTACGTTGCGTCTGACATCGGTACCCATCCGCATGGGCCTCCTACCTTCCATGAGTGGAATATGCCCATAATTCACTCCCCAGCTCGGCTACAGGTTTGTTACCATTCAAGGCCGCTTACGGTTACCAACCTCCTATGTTCCCATCACAGGAAGCAGAAGTCTCCATACCGGCAGTTCTGGTTCATTTGCGGAGAGCTCGTCGAGTCTGGAGGGAGACGAGTGCAGCCCTTACCAGAACAGCAGCACGCAATCAACGGATGGCTAACCGCCACAGGATTCCTGCACCTGCATACCAGCCGGGTCAAGAGGTATGGTTCATCACGCGACCTTTCCTTGGCAGGAACCAACAGGAAATTGGCACCAAGGTTCGTGGGACCATTCACTGGACTCATCAGTCTTCTGTCAAACTCCCATCATCCATGAAAGTACACCCGGTATTCCATGTATCACGTCTCAAACCAGTTGTCTCCAGTCCGCTGTGCCCTCCGGCTGAGACTCCTCCCCCGCCGCGTATGATCGATGGCCTGCCGGCGTATACGGTGAGAGCTATTTCAGATGCCAGAAGAAGGGGTGGGGGGGTGCAGTATTTGGTTGTCTGGGAGGGGTATGGGCCAGAAGAGCGCTCTTGGGTAGCCCGCTCCTGTATCTTGGATCCATCACTTATAAGCGATTTCCACTCGCTCCACCCCGACAAGCCAGGTAAGCCGCCAGGGGTCGCCTTATAAGAGGGGGGATAATGTCGTGAGTGTGCTGCTCTGCTGCCACCTAATGTTTGTTTTCCGTCACAGCACACTCCACCATCAGAGGTGGAGCAAGCACACCTACGTCCAAATAATGCTGGACTATTTAGACCAGGCAGCAACCTCACCTAGTTGCCCTAATGCAGGGGTCGGGAACCTTTTTTGCTAAGAGAGCCAAGAAAGCCACATATTTTAAAATGTATTTCCATGAGAGCCATATACAACTAACAACAACTGACAATACAACTAAATGTGTGCATTGTTAAGCATGACCAACAATTTTTGAGTATAATAACTCTCTGAATTTATTCTTTTTAATAATGTTGTTATATTGAAACTAACCAATAATAAATACTGTAAAATACTTCTTACCATTAATGTGACTTCTGTGCTTGTGGTAGAAAATGGATGAATGAATTAAAGTGCATAAAGAAGTTTTATATTTTGAATGTTATTTTTAACACTGTGATTTTTGTCAACTAAAATTACAATGAAAAAATTTTACTGTTAAAGCCAGAGAAGAGAGCCAGATGCAACCACCAGAAGAGCCACATCTGGCTCTCGAGCCATAGGTTCCCTACCCCTGCCCTAATGTCTTCTCCTGCAAGCCTGATTCCCTTGATTGCCTGTTTGTTCTGTAACCCTGTCTTGATTCTGGCCTTACCTCATGCTGGTGCAGTGGTTATTTCATACAGAGATTTTTGGTTACCTACTGTCAGTATTTTTTTCCTCTCCTTTTGGTGAGGTTTTTTTTTTTTGTGTGTTCTACCCCTTTTTCTTGCTATCCATGTTGCAGTGTTTTTTGTTAGTGTTAGTTTTTCCCGTGACTTGAGCCGGTGATTTTGTGTTTGTTTTTTCATGGACCTTGACTTTTCTGTTAGTTATACTGTTAATAAATACTTTTTGTTTAATTGAACATTTGTGGTGCTGTCTGCATTGGGATCCATCACCAATACTCGCCGCCTCGTGACAGTTAAACATGTATTTTTTTTTTTCTTATCACAGTGGATAAATTATAAGACCTCTTTTCTTGGTTCCATAAATTATTTTAAGTTTGTTTTCGCCACTGAAAAAATACAAAAAAGCATTTGCTAGCAAGATATGTTTGGATGGATGGCATTTCTCCATTGAGGAAAAACAATAGCTGAATTCTATGAATTAATGCATCATTGCAGTCTGCTTATGGTTGTTTCCATTCAAATAGCACTGCATTTTGTGTTTAATCGTATTTATTCATGTATGACGTTTCCGGGTAAGTTTTTACGTAAGCTCTTCCGCCCTTTGTAGTTCAGTCATTGGTTCTAGTTGGATCTTTTTCAGTGACAGACATCAGACAAGCAGCAGCAACGCGGCCAGTCACATGTGAGATGACGAAATGTAGTCAGATCTTTGCGAGTAAAACCATTATTCGTGACCGTGTTCTAATTATTCTCGAGGTCAAGGTTGCGGGCTCAGTGTAATGTTCAATTCGTCCAGCAGAGGTCGACAGAGCTACGGATTAACAATTACGTCTGTTCAGTCACATAACCTGCCTGTTGCTTGGGGGATGCAATGAGGGAAAATGTTCATGTTGGCTAGCTGTTTAGCTGAAGATCACATTGCCTGCAACAAAATTTAGTCAGGACGGCATAGTAAAAGGATGCCGTGTTATTGTACATAACACGGCATTGCTTCAGTGTGAATTTGAATAAACTCCAACGTTGTATTGTATTTTAAACCATCTGCAATGTTTTAATGGAAGCTTAGGTTAGCTTCAGTGTATATAGAGATCGTTTCACTGTGTGTGAAAGACACACAGCAGTCAGATAGAGGAATTGGACTTTCAGCAACTGTACAGCAGAGGGCGCTAAAGTCAAAGCAACTGTCTGACCCACAGACGGCTCTTTTAAAATGTGCTTCTGGTCAAAGACTTGTTATCGTGTATAAACCGCGCACGGAATTTTGGCGTCGTACCGGTGGAAAAAAAGCGCGGTTTATACACCGTGTTTTACGGTACATGTGAAAGAAAGCTACCGTGTCAAAGATGGTGGAAAAATCTCCCTGACACAGTTTTCTGTACAACAGAGAATGATAACCTGTTTTCTCTCTCCATTGAGGATGCAACTTTCCTTCATCAAAGATCTCAACCTTGATGTATACGACTTACCTGTCCAATGCAGCCTTGGTGTCAGTTGGAACATTATGCAAGATACCTTCGCCTTTCAGGTCCCCGGCCATCAAAAGCCATTCGGAGGCGTCCTGTCAAACGTGAGAGCTTTTAACGCAAGACAGAGTGGGACACATGTCTTCCTGAGGACAAATGTGAAGTTTGGAGAAAAGGGCATGGATCACTGTCAGCACTACAAGAGGTCAATATCTCACGCACATTTGCAACCTTCTCCATTTCCAAAGCACACAGAACTTTGTGTCTTTACGGATGTGTCAGTCAGAGCCATATGAGCAGTGGCATAACTGAAGATTATGAATGAGCACGGACACAGTGAAGTAGGATTCGTCTTTGGCAAGTCTCAACTCGCTCCACAGCCTGACCTGACAATTACTAGATTAGATTTGTGTGACGCTGTATTAGCTGTGGAAATAGCAGATCTTGACATCAGAGAGCTTGACATTGATTTAACAACAGTCAACTTATATACTTACAGCAGAATTGTGTTAGGATACATACACAATGAGACAAGATGATTTTATGTCTACGTGAGCACCCGTGTGCAGCGTGCCAGACAGTCTACAAGGCCAGAGCAGTGGAATTATGTTCCCTCAGACAAGAATCCAGCAGATCATGGATCCCGGTCTATTCCAGCGTCCCAACTTACAAGGTCTGATTGGACCAGCCTCTGTAACCACTCTACCAACACAAATTACTGGAGATAAGTTGGGTTCAAGGAGATTTGAGCATTTCTCAAGTTGGACCTCTGGAACTGGATAATTATTTGACGAGGTCTTCCTGCTACTCTCGTCCCAAGGCGATGCACGATGTCCGCTACGATGTCCATTGACGAAGTCCAATGTGGCACGACCTTGGCTAAAATAGCGATAACTTCTTTGCGGGTATCTTCGTTGTTGTTTTCTTTCAGGCCCTGGGTTTTCAAATTCCAACTACCTGTGTTGCGTTCCATTTCCCAACACTCTTTCCTTCAGCTCCACGTTGTACTTGATAAGAATAGATACATGTTCTTTCAGACTAGACAGTTCAGCTCTACAATCCTTAATATCGACTGCGTTCACCTCAGCTAGCTTGGAGAGGTTAGCTAGCATCATCGCTTGGTCACCTAATTGCACACTGTGGTGACTTGGGGGTGGTGGGTAGTCTTCCTTTTGGTTAACGGCGTAGAAGCATCCATTGAGTAACCATAATCAGTCACTGTAGAACACTAGGAGCCCTTTAGTAGCTTAGCTGAGGCTTCGGCCTTTCCCCTCACTGCTTTCGTCTTTTAAACAGCAATTCGAGCCTTTCAAGACGATAGATTCTTCCTTTCAAAGATGTGGGCAGAATTTTTAACCTGTTTGGAGTTCAAATCAGAGGTCTAAATTGAAATTTCAGCATTTATTGCTTGAGAGCTTAAAAGGAGTTGACTGCCATCTTGCCGGAACTAGGAAGTCCTCTTTTCTGCATACATGACAGAGTGAGCATCTCAGTGCAGCAATCTGCTCCATCCTTTGTTATAAGTCCACAAAACGGCTTCATCCGTAAGTTGTCTCTTCAGTTCACAGTTATAGTAACCTGTTTATGTCACTATTTTGGGTGTGTGATGATTAGTTTTTGAGAAATTATAATAAATTATGTGTGAAGGTATTTAGTATTGCAGGTACTTACTGTTTGTATTCGTGTCTTTCTCAGTTTTAGAACCAAGGATATTTCTTGATTTGAATGCTGCCAAATACAGCAACCTGCCTGTTCCTTGGAGGATACAAGGGGAAGGAAAATGTTCATATTAGCTAGCTGTGTAGCTGAAGATCACGTTGCCTGCAACAAAATTAAGTGAGGACAGAATACTGTAAATGTTCTTGATTTCTTCATGTGAAGACCAGCTATAGTTTATTGTGCTAATGTGTTGATATGGTCAAAGCACTGAACATAATAGTCAGTAATGGATGTTTCACCATGTAATGTTTAGTTTTTGTTTGTATTTGCAGTGTTACAGAATAAAAAGGGAGGAAAACAAGTCAAGAAATAAGAGAGAACAGAAAATGATCCAAAAGAAGGAACATCAGTCCTCAACAAAGCTTCTGGAGCTTCCCTTCCTTCCTTCACGCTTTTAACGATCTGTCTCGCTACACAGAGCTAAGAACGTGTTGCAGGGGCAGAATAGAAGGTTACGCTTGGTAAAAGAAAGACAGAAAGACAGACATCCGCATGCTAGCCAGGTCTTTTAAAAAGAGTCAATTAGAAAATAACCCTCCAGTATAATTACATATATGAAGTATGGTTATTGACCATTTATGTTCACTCATTTAAAAAGATAACGACCACAGCATGTGAATTTGGAAAAGGATGAAGTGACTTGGTCTCGCACATGCCCAGCCTCGATAGCGTACGGATTGCATTATGACAGTGACAGTTGCAATGCCATAGTTTATTCTGATAGGCATTCACCGAGACAGCTTTTCTCCAAACACGAACTCTTGTCATGTTTTAATCTCGCGTGACACCCCGACTATTTGTACACTCATCTGGTGTTTAACCTTTAACTGCATATTTTCCAATACAGTAAGTCTGTTTTGGTTTAATATTGATAATCAATTCATTTTGTTGAGTGCCAATGTGAAAAAACCTCCAGCCCGCACTTTGGACACCCCCGCTCTGTTTTTAGCATTTAGCATAAAAAAGCTGTACTTGTTTACTCGCACCTCCTGAAAGATGAGGAAGCCTCAGTTGGATGATTCTCTGAGATGAAGTCCAGCAGCAGACACGTTCAATCCACAATGGAAATAACACATCTACACTCACTTTATGTATGCATCACTTCATGTCAGAATGACATAAAGAGATGCACGTGACATAAAGCACACAGACCATCTGTCTTAGTGTTGCGTATCATGAAAACTACAACTGTCCTATCAGAGGTAGCTCTGGCTGTATCTGACACGGTAACCTCTAACTTCAAAAAGATGATATATGAGTAGAGGTCACTGTATCAACAAACGTTGGACTATGTTTAAATGATGAATCGTTTCATCTTTTCACTTAGATGTGTCCAAACGTCACAGAGACGTTGGTGTGGGACAATCTGATTCACTTTATCTCCATGTCACATTTTACAAAGACCATTTCCAAAGTGGTGCACAACATTATAAAACCAAGAAATAGTAAGACCTCCTTTTAAATCTACCAGTTCCAGTGAGAGCAATAAAAAACAGGAAATCATAGCAATGCATTTAAAATCACAATAGAGAGAAAAATGTTTTTTCTTGACTAATCGTTACAAGATCTTGTGAGATTAAAACGTGACATAATGTTCTTGTTCAGAAAAAAACTGTCTTGTGGGCACCAGGCCTGGCTCGATAATAAGTTAATTAATCACCAGGGATGTCCCGATCCACATTTTTTGGCCTCCGATCAAATCTGATGTCTTTTTATAGTCTTGCCAATTCGTGTTGTGATGTTCACGAACAAACCGGTTCTTTTGAACGGCTCGCAGCTGGGAACTGTTCTCCTGCCCCAGTTCACCTGAGTGCGACAGTAAAAAAAACAAAAAAACACATAAATGCCGAAAAGTTGTTTTCTGTTTGGCACAGAAATTCACTGTAGCCTGCTTTGTTTTGAAGGAAGGCAGAAGTTACGTGGCTTTTGGGCGCCATTACGGAATACTGTAAATGAATCTTGGGTTCACGGAGGACGAGGAGGAGGAGTAATAATCGCTGGCAGGAGCAATATGTTTTCACAAGGATACAAAAACACTACAGCCGAATGGCGCCAGGACACATAGGCACAGCCAGAGGAGTGAAATACATGTGAGTCACTTAATCATTTCTTGTGTCCAACCAAGTAGATTGATCATTAAAATTCAAACAAAATTTGAATTTTGAGAGTGTTTAAACAAGAGAGAAATGTGAGGGAATGTTAAAGGGATAGGTTGGAGTTTTTGACATGAAGTTGTATGACTTCCCTATCAGTAGTGTACTATATCAACAGAGACTTACCACTTGAACATTCAATACACAAGCAACACCTCTGGTTGACATTCCTGTTGTCAGCATGCCAATTGCACGCCCCCTCAAATCTTGCGACATCTGTGGCATTGTGCTGTGTGATAAAACGGCACATTTCAGAGTGGCCTTTTATTGTGGGCAGTCTAAGGCACCCGTGTGCACTCATCATGGTGTCTAATCACAATCTTGATATGGCACACCTGTGAGGTGGGATGGATTATTTTAGCAAAAGAAAAGCGCTAACTATCACCGATTTGGACAGGTTTGTCAACAATATTTGAGAGAAATGGTGATATTGTGTATGTGGAAAATGTTTTAGATTTTCATCTCATCTCTCAAAATGGGAGCAAAAGAAAAAGTGTTGCGTTTATATTTTTGTTGAGTGTATGACAACATATTTATCACAATTTTTTTTTCAAATAACGTAATTTATGAATATATATTTTTTACAAATACCTTTTCAACATAATTTTTAAAAATACATATTTTAATAATTAATTACGTGATTATAATTTCTATAATATATTTGTGCATATATATTACAACAAACAGTTTTTATCATAAAAAAACATGTCATAAAATATTTTATTACAGGCTCCATCACTAGTGTTACGTTCCAGAGATGATTTGGACCCCAGATGCAGAGGCGGAGAGCTTGGAGTTCAATTAGATTCTTTTAATGGCACAGCGTGAAAAATCCAAGAACAAAAGGCGATGGTGTAAAGCACAAAGTAGAACTGAGAGAGACACCATGAAAAAACTTAAAACCTAACAAGGAAGAGCAGGAGAACAGGGAAAAGGCTGGGGTGAAACTAAGACAAAATAACACGAGTAGAAAAAGGTAGTCCACAGGTAAAGTACAAGTCCACATGCGCGTAGCGAGTAGGAGCTTGGACAAAGAACCAGCGTCCTCCAGCTGTAGGCAGTCAGCTTAAGTAGAGGAAGTAATTAGCCACAGGGGTGCCCAGCCTTCCCGTCTCCAGCCCGCTCCTGGGTGACTGCAAAACACAGAGAAAACAGGCCAGGAAAAGGCAGGGACAGCAAACAACCTGAGTAGGCCACGAAGGCCAGGTGCGAACGTGACAACTAGTTGCCTTTCTTTCGCTTGGAATGTTTGGCATGGCACTTTCTCCACTCTAAGGTGCCCCTTTACAGATGCCATGAAGCCAAAGATGTCTACTGCGACTGTTAGCAGTATCAGATGTCCCGGTAAAAGTATTACAGCTGACTGTTATTTGAAGTTTGGTTGTAAAAGGTAGGTGGCAACTTTGTCTTTGGCGCAAGTATACTTGTTTTTCTTTGACGGGAGCCAAAAACCAGGAGAAGGACACGCCCCTTTTCATGGCCACCCGCCACTTCCTCAAGGTAGGAGACACAGCAAGTTTCCTGGAAAAGTACACAGTCAAGTGAGTGTTTAGAGCCGGGGTCTCAAACTCACCTCACTCGGGGGCCGCTGGAGGTAGAGTCTGGGCGAGGCTGGGCCAACTGACACTTCCTGTCCGTCTTTAGCTGGTGTTCGACATGTTGGTGCTACGAAAACACACTCTTGTGTGTCTGCACCAGGTGAGCTAAAACACACCACAGAATGTTTCTTTTATTGCTTATTTTATCTAAAATCCGTCTGATGATTGGTTTGAAACGACCTCATGGTTTTGCGAAACAGGAGCCGATGCCTCAGAAAGAGGCAGCGATTAGTACAGGCGCCCTCAAGTGGCCACTTTTGTTACTGTCACTACTGAAACATACGAATCTCATCAATAGTCACATTATTAGAGAGAGATCTTAGTATAAATCTACATTTAAAAATTGGGCTGTCAAAGTTACGTGCACACGTCTTGTTTGACGTCTTGTTTTAATCTTCAAAAAGACTAAATGTATTTGTATCAACTGTCGCTCTGAGTTGAGTTGACGGAGTTTGTCGCTTGCCAAAGAGAAGTGAGAAAGTGCAGCACTGTCATTTATTCAGTGGTGCCCTTGGCATACGAGTGTCTCGGCCGTCTCTCTCGGCTGATTTTTTTTGCTTTGAACTGCGAGCTACAAAGTTGGGTTACGAACTGCTCGTTACCGGCAGGCATAGCCGAGGACAGCTGTTTGGGGCCTTGTTTCAATGTAAACATGGATGTAAATAGTCTTAGTGGACCGCTCGCTCGTCACCGCAAAGATTTTCAACACACCAGCAAAACATACGTACATGAAAGCGATCTAATTGATCTCATTTATTATGTATTGTGTAAAACTATGACAGGAACAACATCCAATTAAAAGCAAGACATGAATACAGATCCACCATCCTCCACTATGAGTCTGGAGTTGATATGATTTGATTTGAAACATTTATTTCATTCAAGAAAGAAAAAAGAAAAAACAAACAAACAAACAAACAGTATTAAAACAATATGACATTAAAACAAACACTCTTCAAACCAGAATGAAAGGGAGCAGAAAGAAGACAAGTCTTATTATCTCTGACCCTTTTTCAATCGCAAACAAGGTCGTACTTAAAAACAACAATATAAACAAAAAATATACATATAGCAGCCAGCCACGCAGATGGTTACATATGTCCTCAATTACAACTCAACCAATGCCATTTCCCACAATAACTAAGATATTCATATTTCCTCAACAGACTCATTTTAACCATTTTTTAAAATATGATATCTGACATTCCATCATTTTAGTCCTGAATTTTGTTTTTTGAAAATCACTGTACCTTTTAACAAATACTTGCTTTCTCTTTTTTCAAATCTTTTCTGAATATTAATTGGCAAAGTTTTTTTTTTATAAGCTTTCAGCATAATTTGCACTACATTATAATCTACTAATTCATGGAATTTCAATAGTTTTAACTGAAGAAATAATGGATTTGTTGGGTCTCTATTGTTTTCTACTAATTATCCTTATTGCTCTTTTTTGCAAAATAAATTTTGACTGAGTATATGTTTTACAAGCATTTCCCCATACTCCAATGCAATAGGTCAGATATGGAACAATCATGGTATTGTACAACATATACATTGATTTGTTATCCAGTGAATCCTTTACTTTATGTAACAATGCTATTATTTGGGATATATTTACCTTTGTATACTGTATATGTGATTCCCAACACAACTTCTCATCCAGAATTACACCCAAAAACTTGGTTTCCTTTACTCTGTTAATTTCAATACCATCTATATTAACTGAAGCACCAGAGTCTATCCCTCTGTTACTGAATATCAGATTTTACCTCATCTATCTGCACAAATTTTCTAAATAACTTGAAACCCATTCAAGTGCAACTCCTCTGATACCATATTTGCTCAGTTTTTTAAGAAGTATGGTGTGTTCAGTGGTATCAAAAGCCTTTTTGAGGTCAACAAAAATACTTACCAAAAACTGTTTCTTTTCTATTGCAGTAGAATGACTATCGCCCTATAGCACTCACTCCTATTGTTATGAAGTGCTTTGAAAGATTAGTCATGACCCACATCAAAAAGAGCATCCCGGCGGCAACCGTGGACCCTCTACAGTTTGCATATCGCCAGAACCGGTCCACGGATGATGCAGTCAACACTGCCATCCACACAGCCCTTTCTCACCTACAGGGCCAGGACACATACGTCAGAATGCTATTTATAGACTATAGCTCTGCTTTTGATACAGTCTGCCCCCACAAACTCACAGATAAGCTCCTCACACTTGGCCTGTCTCCCTCCCTCTGTAACTGGGTGTTTAACTTTCTCACAGGCAGACCCCAGTCAGTCAGAGTCCACAACCGCACATCCAGCTCAAGAATTGTGAGCACTGGGACCCCACAGGGGTGTGTGCTGAGTCCACTCCTCTACACGCTCTTCACCTACGATTGCGTGGCCTCCCAGAACAACACCAGCATCATTAAATTTGCAGATGACACCACAGTCATCGGACTGATCACTGGTGGTGTTGAAACATCATACAGAAGAGAGGTGGCGGACCTCATAGCTTGGTGTCGTGATAACAGTCTCCTTCTCAATAGAGATAAGACTAAAGAGATGATCATCGACCCAAGAACAAGGGAAAAGGAGCCGCATAGACCCCTGTTTATTGATGAGACTGAGGTGGAGAGGGTGAAAACCTTCAAGTTCCTTGGCACACACATCAGCGAGGACCTCACCTGGTCTCACAACACCCAACAAATTATGAAGAAGTCCCAAAGGAGACTGTACTTCCTGAGAAGACTGAGGAAATTTGGCATGCCCACCACAATCCTGAGTTGCTTCTACAGATGCACTATCGAAAGTGTCCTTACCGCCTCCATCACTGTTTGGTACGGTAACTGTACAACATGTGATAGGAAGGCACTCCAGCGGGTGATCAAGACCTCACAGAACATTGTTGGGGCAGCCCTCCCCTCACTGCAAGACATTTATAAATCTAGAGTCCTACGCAGAACACACAACCTCATCAAGGACAGCACACATCCACAACACTCATTATTCACACTCCTACCGTCAGGCAGACGCTACAGGAGTTTGAAGTCCAGGACCACAAGGCTGGCAAACAGCTTTTACCCACAGGCCATCAGGCTCCTCAACGAAGCACTCGCACACGCCACACGCAACACACGCACACACTCATAGCACTTTATTTATTTATTTATTTGTATTATTTACTTGTATTAATGTCTCGTCTGTTGTTGTTGCTTAATTTATTGGTATATATGTTTATGTGTTTATGTTTCTTATGTTCTTATTCTTTCATTTGTTTTCTTTCTTTTCTTGGGAGAATGAACAGAATAAGATTTTCATTGCATGGTATAACTGCTGTTGTACTATGCACATGACAATAAAACTCTCTTGAATCTCTTGAATATTTATTCCGTTAATTCCATAAGATGTGGAGTGGTTACTGACTATTACTTAAAATATTGCATCTATGTATAAATTTGTCTAACCTGGTTACAAAGAATTTCTCAAATATTTTGGAAAATTGTGGAAGCAAGGACAACAAAAAAGTATTTCAGATTTATCAAAAATGTCAATCTTTTTTTTTCACAAAATAATTTGGAAGAACCGATTCTCGTTTATCATTTTTTATGACACTATTTATTATTCTCCAGGTAGCCTTCGTGCTCTTTCTATTTTCATATAGTACATTACCATACCTCGACCCCGCAGCAACTCTGGAGTTGCTGCAGGGGAGAGGCGGCGAGCTGGTGTGGGCTTATTAATAGCCCCCCGGCACGGTGCCTCTGTGTTGGAGTTATCCCTGGTGAATGAGAGGGTAATTTCCCAACGCCTTCGGGTTGGGGAAAGGGTCCTGACTGCCGTTAGTGCGTACGTGCCGAACGGCAGTTCACAGTACCCAGCCTTCCTGGAGTCCATCAGAGGGGTGCTGGAGAGCACCCCAACTGGTGACGCCGTCGTTTTGCTGGGAGACTTCAACGCCCATGTGGGCAATGACAGTGTGACCTGGAGGGGCGTGATCGGGAGGAACGGCCTCCCCGATCTGAACCTGTGCGGTGTGATGTTGTTGGACTTCTGTGCAAACCACAGTTTGTCCATCACAAACACCAAGTTCGAACATAAGGATGTCCATAAGTGCACATGGCACCAGGACACCCTAGGCGGCAGGTCTATGATCGACTTTGTAGTCGTATCATCAGACCTGCGTCCGCATGTTCTGGACACGCGGGTAAAGAAAGGGGCTGAGCTGTCAACTGATCACCACCTGGTGATGAGTTGGATTAGATGGCGGGGGAGGATGCCGGACAGACCCGGGAGACCCAAACGTGTAGTGAGGGTGTGCTGGTAACGTTTGGCAGAGTCTCCTGTTCGTCGAATCTTCAGCTCTCACCTCGGCAGAGCTTCGGCTGCATCCCGGGGGAGGACGAGGATATTGAGTCCGAATGGGCTCTATTCCGTGCCTCCATTGCTGAGGCAGCCGATCGGAGCTGCGGCCGCAAGGTGGTCTGTGCCAGTCGTGGCGGCAAGCCCCGAACCCGATGGTGGACACCAGAGGTCAGGGCTGCCGTCAAGCTGAAGAAGGAGTCCTATCGAGCATGGATGGGTTGTGGGACTCCTGAAGCAGCTGATAGGCACCGGCAGGCCAAGCGGCACGCGGCTTCGGCGGTGGTCGAGGCAAAAACTCGGGTGTGGGAGGAGTTCGGTGAGGCCATGGAACACGACTTTCGGCCGGCCTCGAAGAGGCTCTGGCAAACCGTCCGGCGCCTCAGAAAGGGGAAGCAGTGCCCGGTCCACACTGTTTACAGTGGGGACGGGGGCCTGCTGACCTCGACTGAGGATATAGTTGGGCGGTGGAAGGAATACTTGGAGGCCCTTCTCAATCCCACTGACATATCTTCCATAGAGGAAGCAGAGGCTGAGGACACGAACGCAGACAGTTCCTTCACCGTGGCTGAAGTATCTGGGGTAGACAAAACGCTCCCCAGAGGCAAAGCTCCGGGGGTGGACGAGATTTGCCCTGAATTCCTCAAGGCTCTGGATGTCGAGGGACTGTCTTGGCTGAAACGTCTCTTCAACATTGCGTGGAAGTCCGGAACAGTACCTCTGGATTGGCAGACTGGGGTGGTGGTCCCCCTTTTCAAGAAGGGTGACCGGAGGGTGTGTTCCAACTATAGGGGGATCACACTCTTCAGCATCCCTGGGAAAGTCTATTCCCGGGTGCTGGAGAGAAGGGTACGACCGTTAATCGAACCTCGGCTACAGGAGGTGCAATGTGGTTTTCGTCCTGGTCGCGGAACACTGGACCAGCTCCACACCCTTGCAAGGTTACTGGAGGGTACTTGGGAGTTTGCCCAACCAGTCTACATGTGCTTTGTGGACCTGGAAAAGGCATTCGACCGTGTCCCTCGCGGTGTCCTGTGGGGGTGCTCTGGGAGTATGGGATTGGTGGTGCGCTACTATGTGCCATTCAGTCCTTGTACAACCGGAGCAGGAGCCTGGTTCCCATTGCCAGTAGTAAGTCAAGCCTGCTTCCGGTGAACGTTGGCCTCCGCCAAGGCTGCCCTTTGTCACCGATTCTGTTTATAATTTCCATGGACAGAATTTACGTTCTGCGCAGCCAAGGTGTCGAGGGAGTCCAGTTTGGGGGCGTTCGGATCTCGTCTCTGCTATTTGCAGACGATGTGGGGTCCTGATGGCCTCATCGTGCTGTGACCTGCAGCATATACTGGGACGGTTTGCATCTGAGTGTGAAGCTTCTGGGATGAGACTCAGCACCTCCAAATCTGAGGCCATGGTTCTCAGTCGGAAAAGGGTGGATTGCTCCCTCTGGGTTGGGAATGAGGTCCTGCCCCAGGTGGAGGAGTTCAAGTATCTCGGGGTCTTGTTCACGAGTGAGGGAAGGTTGGAGCGTGGCCACCGTTCAATCTATGTTCCCACCCTCATCTATGGTCATGAGCTTTGGGTCGTAACCGAAAGAACGAGATTGCGGATACAAGTCGGCACTCGCATTAAACATGCACAAAACTGGGGGATTTCTAACTGGATATTATTTTTGAAATAAAATAAAGGCCCAAAAAACTGACTTTTTCAACAAAATTGAGGGGAAAGAGGAACGGTGTACCAGGGTCCCTGGGCACTTGTGACGTTCGGAAGATTGTCTTCGGATGGAGTGAGATTTAGTAGCCCCAGAATTGCTGGCAGATGTTAGCATTATTGATTTAAAAGTACAGATTAAAAAAAATTAAATGCGTGTATTTTTCATGGTAGTACGACATCCACAGACAAAAAAGCAGCTATGTGCGTGTGTGCGTTGGGCATAGCATCCATGTTTGGAGCAGGGAGAGGGTAGCATATACGCTTACACATGGTTGCACCCTCTTGGCAGCCGCGTGTCCTGAGCAAACAGTCCCTTTAACGCAGGGGTGTCCAATGTGTGGCCTGGGAGCACATTCTAAAAATAGAATTTTATCAGGAAGAACAAAAAGAGCAAAATCAGCAGTAATCTTACAAGAATAAAATCAAAATATGAAGAGAAAAAAAGTTGTCATTGTACAAGAATAATGTAGTAATCGAGAAAATGTCATTTTAGTAGCATAAGGTTGAAATGGCAAAGAAAAATGACTTTTTATAAGCTGTAAAATGAAAAACAAAATGAATAAAGATGTCGTTTTTTGGAAAATGAGATTGCTTGAAATGCTGTAATGGTACGACAGTCAAGTCAAAATGTTCTGGGTGTTAAGTGTTAAGTCAAGGAATCCCAAAAATGCAGAGTCAAATATCCGTGTAACGAAAAGTATTTAATACAAAAAAAATAACAAAAATACAAAAACATCACAGGAAGCAAAGTACAACAGAAATACCTCCGGACCTAGTCACGGGAATAGCAAAAACAGAAAACACTGCTAGCACGGACACTGAGCAGGAAAAAAATCACAGTAATAACAAAAAGAGTTGCTAACAAAAACTAGCAGAAGTTACAGCGTAAACGCGACCGCTGAAGGACGTCAAGCAGGTAGGACTGTACTTACAATACAGTGGTACCTCTACTTACGAATGTCTCTACACACGAATGTTTCAGGTTACGAAGTACCTGAACGGGAAAATATTGCCTCTAGTTACGAAGGCGTTTCAGGATACGAAGTCAAAAATACAGTACAGTACGCGCTGCTATTCGCCGCTCACAGAGTTTCCCGAACGTAAACAAACTTGTAGCTGCTCTGCCATTGGCTATCGCCTAAAATCTGCATGGCAACCCGGTGCGTATGCGTGTATCCCAGCATGCTCTTCGTGTCCCCATCCCGCTCTGTAAACAGTCTATGGTACCGCTACGAAGAGCTGACAGTCACAATGGACCCCAAGAAAGACATGCAGAAAAGTGGACAAGGAGAAAAGAAGAGGAAGAGACTTTTTCTGGCCATAGAAAAAAAGCAAGAGATAATAGAAAGGTATGAAAAGGGGATGCGTTTGAGTGATCTCGCAAAAGAATATGGCCGTAATATATCTACGATGCTGTTGCCCCACGGGAAACTGAGGAATTCGAGGTGGAGCGTGAAGTTGACAAAATTATTTCGCTGGGAAAGGGCATGGGTCTTGAGGTGGATGACGAGGACATTAACGAGCTGATTCAGGAGCACAACGAGGAGCTTTCAACGAAGGAACTGCAGGAATTGGAGGCGATGCAACACACCACCGTGCAGGAAGAGTTCAGAGACGACGAGGAGGAGGACGCAGCCATCATTGCATGAGCCCAAATTAAAGACATTTTAGCAAAATTCCATGAAGTCTCGGAATTTGTGGAAAGGAATCACCCGGAAAAAGTGTTGACAAGTCGGGCTATCGCTCATTTTGATGATGTCTGCCTCGCGCATTTCTGACGGATTGTCAAAAGCTGGCAAAAGCAGACATCATTGGATCAGTTTTTCAAGAAACGCGAGGCAAAAACACTGCTGAGGACCAGTAAACAAAGAGGCCAAAAAGTGACAGTTAAAAGGTAAATGAATATTTTTGTTATTTCCTTTATTCTTTGTTTTTTTACATTATGTGCCTCTCGTTTTATGTTTATTGTGCGGTAATCTAATTTTAACATGTATTTGTTTCATGTTCTGATGCTCTTTTATGATTTATTAAAAATAATATCATACTTTTGCGGGGCTTGGAACGAATTAGCGCATTTACATTCAAAAGGCGTCTCTACTTACGAAGCTTTCAGGTTACGTAGCTACTCCCAGAACAAATTAAATTCGTAAGTAGAGGTACCACTGGAATAGGAAAGCAAGGGTCAGAAAGCCAAAACACAATGCACAGGGATGCTGGAGTGAGCATGACAGGGTGTAGCAATGGGACAATCTGGCACTGAACATAGCTTTGCACACAGCTTAAATAGCACTCCTTAATCAGGCACAGGTGAGGATCATCAGCTCATCAGGAGTGTCAGAGATGTGCTGCAAGAGATGACAGTACCGCAGCACACAATCCTGACAGTATCCCCTCCCTTTTATAAGACGCCCCCTGGCGGCATACCTGGTTTATTGGGGTGGACGGAGTGGAAGTCGGAAATGAGAGAGGGATCCAGGATACAGGAGCGGGCGACCCAGGAGCGCTCTTCTGGTCCATATCCCTCCCAGTCAACCAAATAGTGTACCCCCCTCCGTCTTTTTCTCGAATCTAATATTGCTCTCACCGTGTAAGCTGGCTGGCCATCGATGATGCGGGGCGCAGGTGGAGACTCGACCGGGGGGCACAGCGGGCTGGTGGCCACCGGCTTGATGCAGGAGACATGGAACACCGGATAGACTTCAGCTTTCAGGGAGTTTCAACTTGACCGCAGACTTGTTGACGATGGCCTCGATCTTGTAAGGTCCCACCAATCTAGGAGCCAGTTTACGGGAGGTTCCTGCAAGGGGTAGATCCTTAGTGGACAGCCATACCTCCATCCCGGGGTGGTAGTTGGTTGTGTGGATGCAGTATTTATCTGCTATGCATCTGTTGTGTTCCGCCGTCCGTGTCAGTG
Organism: Dunckerocampus dactyliophorus; assembly: GCF_027744805.1. Lineage (NCBI taxonomy): Eukaryota > Metazoa > Chordata > Actinopteri > Syngnathiformes > Syngnathidae > Dunckerocampus > Dunckerocampus dactyliophorus. The sequence continues at coordinate 3,389,552 of NC_072827.1, forward strand.
CCGCCTGGGTCTCGCGCCAGATGTGACGGGCGCGTCGCAGGTGTACATGCACAGCGGGAACCGTAATCTCTGCCTCCTGGGAAGGAAAAAGCGGAGGCTGATATCCAAACACAGTCTTAAAAAGGTGACATACCTGTCGCCGAGCAGGGTAGTGAGTTGTAGGCGTGCTCGATCCAGGGGAGGTGGGTCGACCAGGAGGACGGGTGTCGATGACAGACGCACCTTAGTGCTGCTTCCAAGCAGTTCCCGATTGCCCACATCGTAATTTCTTTCTGCTGGGGTGAGGCGACGTGAGAAAAATGCACATGGGTGTTGCTTCTGGTGGACTGGTGAGCGCTGGGATAAGACCGCACCCACTCCGAGGCATTGACCTCAACGATAAACTGTAGGGTGGGATCAGGGTGGGTTAGCACAGGAGCAGACGTAAACAGTGTCTTGAAGTTACTGAAAGCTTTCTCCGCTTCGGGAGACCATGTAAAGGGAACCTTAACTGATGTAAGCCTTGTCAGAGGTTCTACCTTTATGCTAAAATTACAAATAAACTTCTGGTAGAAGTTAGCAAACCCCAAGAACCTCTGCAAGTGCTTCCTTGATTTAGGAGAAGGCCAATCGACCACCGCCTGGACCGTGGCGGGATCGACTCGAAGCTTGTCCTTCTCCACTATGAAGCCTAGGAATGACACAGACGTGGTATGGAAGTCGCACTTCTCGGCCTTTACGAAAAGGCGATTCTCCAGAAGACATTGGAGGACGCGGCGCAGGTGCTGGACGTGTTCCTGGATGGAGTTAGAGAAAATTTGAATATCGTCCAGGTCAACAAAACAACAGTTATTAATCATGTCTATGAGAACATCGTTGATGAGACATTGACAGACCGCAGGCCCATTGGTAAGGCCAAATGGCATGACCAGGTATTCGAAGTGGCCTAATGGTGTATTAAAAGCCGTCTTTCACTCGTCCCCCTCTTTGACACGAACCAGATGATATGCGTTATGTAAATCGAATTTCAAAAAAATCTTTGCTGAATGAAGGGATGAAAAGGCGGAGTCCAAAAGAGGAAGAGGATAACGTTTTTTGACTGTAATCTTGTTAAGACCGCGGAAATCGATACATGGACGTAAAGACTTGTCCTTCTCCACAAAAAAGAAACCCTCTCAGAGAGGAGAGGACGACGGCCGGATGCTAACGAGGACGCAATGTATTCCTTGAGTGCGGCCTGTTCGGGGCCCGATATACTATAAAGTCTAGCGTTAGGCAGGGCGGCTCTGGGCAGAAGGTTAATCGTGCAGTCGTATGGGCGATAAGGGGGCAACCTCTGCGCCTTGTCCTTACTGAATACCATACGGACGTCATGTTACACCTCCGCCACCCCTGTAAGATCGACTTCCTCCGTAATGGGTTGTCTACCCGTAATAGTAGGAACTGCTGAACGTAAACAATTAGAAAAACACTGACTACCCCAATTCGTAATCTGCCCCCGCGTCCAATCTACCGTCAGGTTGTGTCTGCTAAGACACGTGAGCCCCAAAAACACAGGTGCTGACTGCGACGGAACGATGAAAAAACGGATGGACTCGTGGTGATTGCCGGATAATTGAAGTGATAAGTGAAGTGAACAGTCTGGTGAGTAAGTACCGCCAAGAGACGTCCATCTAGGGAGTGCACTTTCTTGTGGTCATTTGTCTCAAACCCCTGAATACCATACTTTTTAACAAAGTCAGAATCAATGAAGCAATCATCAGCCCCTGAATCGATTAAAGTAGTCACCCTAACACTAACCCCCTCCCCCGTAATGAGTCCCGTCACCTGAAGTCTCTTATTGGCTGCAGAGGTAGGATTAGATATAGGTGGTGTCTTGGCATACTCACAGGGAGAAAGAGTGGAGAAATTCCCCTTCTGTCCGGATACGGATGTTGATTCCGCTGCCACACTCTTGATCACATCAGGAGGTTATTGGCCGATAACAGTGACGGTGGGTCTTGGCCGCTCCTGGAAGTATTCCCATGTTGCGTACCCGCTCCCGGAGACGGTTATTCAACCGTATGGCGAGATCGATGAGCTCGTTAAGAGTGGCCGTAAAGTTCCGTACCGCTAGCTCGTCCTTTATCCGTTCATGTAGAGCTTTGCGGAATATTCCATGGAGTGCTTCCTCGTCGTATTTACTCTCCGCTGCCAGGACTCTAAAGTCTACTGAAAATGCAGCCACAGAGCGTTTGCCTTGTCTAAGGTCCAGGAATTGATTCCCTGCTTTTCTGCTCCGAATAGGGTGGTCAAAAACCTGCCTAATCTCCGCCAAAAAATGAGGATAGGAGGGGCGCACCTCCGGCTTAGCCTTGCTCACCGCCATAGCCCATGCCATGTCCCGGGTTATCACCAAGCCCCAGGCGTCGCTCAATGTCACCAATGCTAGTGGAGAGTACGGCCAGGGTCTCCATAATTCCCCAGAGGGATTGTTCATGGCTGCCCACTAGCGCGCCTTGCTGTGACAGCGCCGAACTCTGAGGATTCCATATCGTTGGCCAGATTGGTCTGTTAAGTTTGGCCGTGGCCGTGGTCAAGGAATCCCAAAAATGCAGAGTCAAATATCTGTGTAACAAAAAGGATTTAATACAAAAAAAGATAATGTGGTGGACACTAGGGGGCATGTCTCTCATCCAGTAGGGAGTCGACTAGGGGGCGTGGTGAGAGTCCAGTTTTGGGCGCGCAAGTGTTAGCGCTACAAAGGAGATGTTCCCTCTTTGTCAAGTTGAGTAGTGTGCAGTTGGAGAATAAAGCTCTGCATGAGACCAAACCTTGAGTCTTCCTTGCAACTGCCACATTGGTGACCCCGTTGAACATGTTTCAAGCAGTGGATGAGTGTGATTCCTCTTCGGTCTTGTCGCCCCAGCTCCCAGCTCCAGCCGTCGCCGCCGCTGTGAAGCTCCCGGAGTTCTGGCAAAGCGACCCGGCTTCGTGCAGCATATCGAGGCGCTGTTCCACTTGAGGGGGATCAAGACAGACAACTCCAAGTACTACCTGGTCGTTGCTGCTCTAGACCAGATGACCACTCGCCGTGTCATGCAGCTGTTGCGTGCACCTCCCCATCTTTAAAATTCGATGCGCTCAAACAGTTTCTGCTCAGGAGGTACTGTTTGTCGCCCACGGAGAGGGCGGACAGACTGCTTTCCCTGCCGGGCTTGGGCGACGGCACGGCTGTGGATTTGATGGACAATATGCTCTCACTTTTGGGCTCGGATGACCGCGGTTTCCTTTTCCCGCACATTTTCCGGCGCCAACTCCCGCCTCCCCCTGTTTGGACGCCGGCGATTACCGGGGGTTGGCTGAGGAAGCTGATCGGGTTCTCCTTGCTACAAGGCGGTTCGCGGTGCACGGCGTGACGGCGGATTCACTGCAAACAGCGACGGAGGACGCGGACCCGGCGATGGTGGCTGGTGTGGTGTCGCAGAAGCGGCGCGGGAGGAGCCTGTGATTCTTTCACCAGCGGTTTGGCACGTGGGCTCGGCGATGTGTTCCCCCCTGCTCCTTCGAAGCTCCGGGAAATGCCAGCGCCGGCGTCCAGTAGCGGCTGTGGGCGTCGGCGAACGGAGTTAGCTGCTCTTCATTAGCGACTCGCAGTCGGGGAGGCGGTTCCTGGTGGACTGTGGCTCGCAAGTCAGCCTGCTTCCCCCGGCAAACACGGACAAGGTGGGCGAGGGCTGCGGGCCACTGTTAAGTGCAGCCTACGGCTCTTCCATCAACACTTTTGGCACGAAATTTTGGCACGGTGACTGTTTGTTTCCACGGGCGTAATTTCGTGTGGGACTTTGTCATTGCCTCAATAACTGTCCCTATTATCGGCGTAGATTTTTGGTGTGCAAATGGACTGCTTGTTAATGTTTCAATTGCCGTTTGATTGACGCTGTGTCTTTTGCCACATTTCCGTGTGAGACGGGGGGACTGGGGCCGTTGACCAAAGCTAATTTTCTGGCGTCGGGTGACGTTTTTCAGCGTTTGCTAGCGGATTTTCCAGCTTTGATCACACCAGCTTTTTCTACTGGGAGTACCAAGCATGGTGTTGAACATTTCATTCCTATGGTAGGACCGTCGGTTTTCGCACGCGCGCGTCGCCTGGACGGTCTAATAGCCCATGGGCCTCGCCCCTGCACATGGTGCCCAAGGCGGATGGGTCATGGCGGCCGTGTGGCGATTTCCCCCGCCTTAACAATATCACCACGCATGATTGCTACCTCATTCCGCACATCCAGGATTTTTCAGCTCGCCTGGCCGGTGCAACGTTTTTTTCCAGGGTTGACCTGGTCCGCGGTTATCACCAAGTTCCTGTGCGTGCTGACGATGTGCCTAAGACTGCAGTAATTACCCCGTTCGGGCTTTTTGAATTTTTGCGCATGCCTTTTGGCCTTAAGGGGGCGGCGCAGACTTTTCAGAGGCTGATGGACTCGGTGTTGCGTGACCTTACCTTTGTGTTCGTCTATCTCAACGACATATTGGTGGCCAGTATTTCAGCCTGTCACCTGAACACCTGTCACACCTCACGCAGGTTTTTCACCGTCTCGATGAGCAGGGCCTCATCGTTAACCCGGCCAAATGTCAGTTTGGGCTGCCGGTGATAGATTTTTTGGGCCACCGTATTTCGTCACAGGGCGCGATTTCGTTGCCTTCCAAGGTACAGGCGGTGGCGGACTTACCCCGCCCGGCGTCAGTTAAGGCACTGCAGGAATTTTTGGGCATGGTTTTTACAACCGTTTCCTTCATCGCGCGGTCCACCTCCTGCAACCTCTTTACACGGCCTTGCGGCAGATGAAGGCTAATGACCCTCTTGACTGGACTCCTGAGCGAGTCCGGGCTTTCAAGCAGGCTAAGTCCGCCCTCGCAGACGCTGCGCTTCTCGCTCACCCCATCGCGCCGGTGGCTTTGACGACAAACGCTTCTGACATTGCCGTCGGTGCAGTAGTTGAGCAGCGAGTGGCGGGGGTTTGGCAGCCACTTGCTTTTTTCAGCCGTACACTGCGAGATAACGAGCGGAAGTATAGTGTTTTTGACCGGGAGTTACTGGCGCTTTATCTTGCGTGTGGCCATTTCCGTTTTTTGTTGGAAGGCCGCCGCTTCACGGCTTATGTTGATCATAAGCCGCTGACCTTCGCCATGTCCAAGGTGACTGAGCCATGGTCGGCCCGCCAGCAACACCGCTTGGCGGCCATTTCAGAATGTCAGGGTAACATTTGTGTGCATACGTGCGCGTGTATGAGCGTGTTTCTCAATACTGACCCCTGCTGGGCGTTACGTGAAGGAATGGGAGAATCTCCCCGCTTTTTAATTTAAAATATACCTGTAGATGTTCTGCGAGCCTCTTCATCTGCTTTGTAGTGGTAAGATGGCCTCTCTGTGGCTTCAGCGGCTTGCACCGGCGCGTGCGACGTATGGTGTATCCAGACTTATTGGTACAGATCAGTGAACCACACTGAGTCATGTTTATGTGATCCATAAATCTGTTATTCGCTGTCGAGTTGTGCCCATTAAAAAAAAGTTCTCAATAGTCAACGTGTGTGAAGGTGTTTTATTTTAATTTTTGTGTCTCTCCTACGAGGCTATGGTTTTACAAAAGCATATTTGACAACATCAGACGATATTCAAATTAGACAATGCCGTCATTTAGCGACTTCTACGACAGCCAATTGCCACTTTTTTTACGGAAAATTTGGCAACATTGCCTGGGTCAAGACTGATTTTAATGTCAAGGTAACATTTGTGTGCATACGTGCGCGTGTATGAGTGTGCTTCTCAATACTGACCCCTGCTGGGCGTCAACCATCATTTCATGCAACCTAGTTTGTTTTTTGTTTCTGCTACTAAATTGACATTATTTTTCTTAATAATATTGTGATTTAGTCCCTTGAAATTGCTGCCCTATATCTTGTTAGAAAACGTTTTTTCCCTTAATATTTTGACTTTATTCTTGTAAAATGACTGCTCCCCTTTTTTTGTTTTGACATTTTCCAACGTATACATTTTTTTTAAATTGTGACTTTGTTTCCACAATATTGTGACTTTATTTTCGTAACATTGTAACTTTTTCCTCAACGTAATTTTTCAGAAATTGGAACTTTATTTGTTGTCTTTTTTGTTTCTCGGGATATTATGACCTTTTAAAAATGATGTCTATTTCTTGAACATTTCAGCTTAATGCGATTAAAATTGTTATCTTTTCTTATATTACGTTATTCTTGTAAAATTGCAACTCTTTTTTGCTTTATGACAAATGTCTTCTTCATATTTAGACTACCAGTCCAGGGTGTACCCCGCCTGTCGCCCGAAGTCAGCTGGGATAGGCTCCAGCATGCCCCCGCGACCCTAATGAGGAAGAAGCGGCATAGAAAATGGATGGATGGATGGATGTTTAGACTTTATTGTAAAATGACTGCGTCTGTGCGCCCAGGGTGTCATTCAAGCCAGTACCGCCACTGATTGCGGTTAATTGGTTCCAGACCCGACCGTGATGAGTGAATGTTTGCCAAGTAGGATTCCCTACTGGATTATTTTGCTGAATAGAGAATCAAATCAAGCAAGATGTCCTGCCTAACTGAAGTAGTGCTTTTCTTCAACTGGTTCAAGGACTGGCAGGATTGAACAGAGAGGCAGGCAAATGTTTGGACACCCCCGTCTTGCTCGTTGTACACACAAGTCATCATACTTGGACTTGTGAAGCTGGTGAAGAGATAAAAGACAATGTAACGTGTGTTTTATTTGACAGCAAGCTCCCATCCAAAGCTCTAATCATGACGTCTCCGCTCTGCTCTTTTGTCCTGGTGCTGATCTTTTGTGTTCTCGAAACCAGCTCCAGGACGTCCTTTTACGCAGCCGAAGGATCAGACTTGACTCTTCCCTGCAAGCACACATATGCCCATGAGCAATTAGAGATCAGGTGGTTTGTGTTCAATAGAACGTATAAGTTAATAATGTTAACAGATGGCCAAGTTGTGCATGGACCACTGAACGGGAGGGTCCGCTACACGTCTCCCAACCCCCGAAGCGGAGATGCTTCCATAACCATCAGCAACCTGCGTCTCTCAGACACGGGGACCTATGATTGTGATTTGTACGTTAATGGCAAAACACACACACAGAAAATTGACTTGAAAGTCACAAAGAAACCAAGCAAGCCAGAGTGTAGCGTGGAATGGGAGTTTGCAGAGGTTTATGGTGCGAGGCTCAAATGCAGATCCTCACATGACACCCTCCCACTGACGTACAGCTGGACAAAGATGGACGGAAACAAGATGTTGCCTCCTCAGGCCAATGTGGATGCCACAATGGGCCACTTGTTTGTAGACAGGATCACAGAGGACGACTGTGGAACATACTGTATCTCTGTACGGTGGAAAAGTCTGTGTTGGTACCCAACACTGTGACGTCCGACTTGAGTGTCTACAACCACCACCACCAGTCACGATCAAAACAGTGTTGACCTAGTTTTTAATCAAACACCGGAAGAGGAGCCTATGTCGTCAATGGAGGGAGGGGAACGGTCTCGACTGGCAACACTACCCAATAGTGTCACGTGTTGGCATCCTCACACGTCTGGCGATAGGTCTGTAAAGAAGCGATGGGAAGACCTAAGAAAATCTGAAATAATGGCCAAAGTTGTTTTTGATTTATTTAGGGTTTGTGTGTTGCTGGAAAGAGAAGACAATCCATCCGTCATCTCCTGTTCAGAGAGAAACCTTGTATAACCATAACAATATGATGAACTACTTTGTAACGTTTAGCTGCTGAGCCCATTTGTAAACACTTTGGTCAACGTTGCTATTTTAAAAATTGTCTTCATATAAAGATTTGATGTGTGTATATACTGTATATGAAGTTGTCTATAACTGATACTATTTTCTGTGTTGCCCTCCACGTTTGTATCCTGGACAGCAGACATCTTGGCGTGTAAAGATGACAACACGTGACACAAGTGTGGGGAATGAGTAGACGTGGTTTTGATATTGATAAGAACATCTATTGATTTTGTGATGGGAGTGGAAGGAACATTTATTTGATGAATGTATGTTCTGTAAAACTCCACAAAATTTATGGACAAAAATGTCATGTTCTGTCTGCCATGTATTGCAGTACACCTCTGAGCCACCCGGAGGACCTAATTAAGCCCACCTGTGTCTCATAACTGGCTTCTATTAGCTGCAGTCTGACAAGCTTCCAGTGCCAGATTGTTACCTGAATGTCCAGAGTCCTCCAGCAACTCTAGCTACTTGGGTGTATTCTGCTTTCTGGTCATTTAAGTACTTAAATAAGTAAAACCCAATTCAATCTGCTAGTGTTGCATTTATATTGGTTAATTATGTGAACTTAAATTTCAAGCTGGAAATCCATTGAATAATGATGCCATATTTGTTCATTTTTCTTCGATTAAAAATCAAAACACAGTCGGTCACTGAGGGGAATCAGGTAATGATTGGTGTTGAGTTTACTAAACTCTACTAAACTCAAGTTATTGGATGGATGACCTCTAGGGCGGGTGTCCAAAGTGTGGTCTGAGGGCCATTTGGCTTTCTTTTTTTAAGAGGAACAAGTTCATCCAATGAGGAAAAAAATCTATGAGCAGACCTCTGCCAATTGCCATGGTTCCTCTCATGTATGCAAATATCACTGATGCGTGCTGGTACCTGGCACTGGGGAAGGCAACCTGGTCCTACTCAAACCACGATACACCAAAGGAAGTTATCCATGACCACATGCTCGTTCAGGAAGTGGTCCCCTGAGGCTGAGCAGGACCACTGACTGGGTTGCATTGCGGTGCATAGAAATGTCACCTGCACTACTGCATGGGTGATGTGCCAGTAAAGACTGTACGCTGCTTTACTAATAAGCCCTAAATAACATCAAAGACTTCTGAATCTGAAAATGTTAAAAGATGGTGGCACTTAAGCAGGTACTCACACTCACCCCCCACTCACACGACCCACAGTAACAGCAGCTCAAGTAAGTGCGGAGCTAAGGAGGCTGCGCTCCAGCAAAGCAGGTCCGGATGGAGTATCTCCTCGACTTCTGAAAGCCTGCGTGTGGGAGCTGGGCCCTCGACAGCGCATGTTCAACCTGAGCTTGGAGTTGGGGAGGGCACAGCTGTGGAAAACGTCCTACAAGGATAAAAATGACTGACAACTGGCAGGAGCACTTGCAGCACTTGTACAGGTGAAATGAAACGGGGTCCAGGTACCTGTAGACTGTAAACTATCCTGCCTAACTTATTTTTCAATTATGTCTGATTTATCTTTCAATTATTATGTCTGACTTATTCAATACATTTGGAAACAATCTGATTTGTTGTGAGTCTTTTTTCCTTCTCATGAGATTAAAAAACACGCAAGGGGGAGGTGAAATTGGCAGGTTGAGAAATTTCATCTCCAACACTATCCATGAACATGGCTAATAATGCTAGCATGCTAACGTTAACATATGCTAAAGTTAGATAGCATGTACCCGGAAGGCTAAATGTCCTGAATGAGTTGATAATTTTGACTTTAGAAGTGTCTGAATGGGTTGAGAAATGTGGAAGTAGCTGGAACTCTTTAGATCAAAGGCATTTTGGGAATTTGTAGCATGAATGTCTGAACTTTTCTGTTTGAACAACCCGATAAAGACTTGCAAAAACATAACCTTGGCATTGCTCTTACTAGATGTGTTGCTTTTAATTGCAGCGGTTTTCGTGAAAAGGTATTTTTTGTGCAGCCTTGTAGTCTCCGCATTATTCGTATGACATGTCATCTTTTTCACCTCAAAGTTAACCGTGGCAGCTCCAAAGCTATCGTGGCGCTTTCTGATAGGACAGTTGCAGTTTTCATCATCAAATACGAAAGCTAGTCTTTGTGCTTTATGACGTAAGCATCTTTTATGTCTTGTGACATGAAGTGATGCATACATAAAGTGACTGTAGACGTGTTTCATCTCAGAGAATCATCCAGCTGAGGTGTCCTCATCTTCCAGGAGGTGCAGGTGAAGTACACTTTTTATGCGAAATGCTAAAAACAGCCTGGGGGGTGTCATGGAGGCCTTTTTTCATTGGCCCTCAATAAAATGGATTAATATGCAATTAAAAGCATGATTGGAGGCATACATTAAGTGTTTAAACACTGCAATGCTCCCTGTGTCAGCATCAGGGAGACGTGTGCTTTTTTCCATCATAGATGAAGAGCTGCTGTGTGTGTTTATATCCAAGCAGACGCCGTCGTAATTCTCATCAGATTAAAACACGAAAATGGTTCTCTCTGAAGGCGTAACGTGGCGACCATAACTCGGCTGTGGCATGGTTGCTATATTTAGCAAGTAGGGGTGCATTCAAAGTAAAAGTGTTTCTTGCATCTGCCGCGCAGGATCTCCACCTGTGATTGTGAAGCAGACACACTGGCAGCACCTGCTTTCCTGTTGCATGGGTGTCCAACGTGTGGCCCAGGGGCCATCTGTGGCTCATTGTGTGATAGATTGTTTGTATTGAAAAGTGCTGGTTTAAAAAGTGAATAATTAATTTATTAAATAATAGGTCAGCCTTGTTCTAATATTAATGTAAGGGTTAGGGTTAGGGAAAGTTGCATAAACATTGTAAAAGGTTTATAACAATTTAAACTGCGTAAAATGTGTTAACATCGTTAAAAATGTACTTGTAATCAGTTCATCTGGGATCGATTAGTTACGTCTGCAAGGGCTGAAAGGGGGAGCTCTTGGCCGCGATGCTCCATTCTGGATGAGGCTTCCAGAGGGAGACATGGTGTCTGGCCATCCTCATTCATATCTTTCCCCTTTTCAGGTATGTCATGGTCAGTTAGATGTCTTAGATACAGTCCTGCAATATGTGAACATCTTGAGCATGTTTGGTGCATTTAAGGAACTTTTAAAACGGGGTTTAGAACCACGTTTTGGGTGCTACATAGCAATGTAAGCTAGCAGGCTGCCGTCTGTAGGAGCAGTAATGGCGCTCGAGAGGAGTTTATCACGAACTTGTGTAGTTTTCTTTTTGTTTGTTTGTTCATGTAGACATGTATATGCTCTGTAAGACCTGCCAGTCTGATTATTTGTTAACAATAACATGCAAGTACTTTGTATTGAAATTGTCTACTTCAAAAGAATGTTTTGTCATTTAAGTACATTCATGTAAAAAGGGACACTATTTGGTGTTTTATTAATTTGTTTGATTTGCTGTATAAGTTCACCTGTGACAACAAAATGATTACTGTGTGCCTGATGTACACATCTGTTTTTGTGAAATAATTAAAAATATTCTGAATGAGGCTGCCAGAGGGAGACATCGTGTCCGGCCATCCTCATTCATATCGTTTCCCTTTTCAGGGTTGTTTCAATTGCAGAAATATAATGGATAAAATAACATGTCACAATCGCCACTTCTGGTACTTTACAGAGTGAAATTGTTAGTGGTGTCTTTCTAGTTGTACACACAAGTCATACTTGGACTTGAAGACATGAAAGACAATGTAACGTGTGTTTACTTTACAGCAAGCTCCTGTCCAGCGCTCCAATCATGAGGCCTGCGTTCTGCTCTTTTGTTCTGGTGCTGACCTTCTGCACTCTCTAAGCCAGCTCCCAGACGTCCTATTACGCAGCCGAAGGATCAAACATCACTCTTCACTGCAAGCATACATATCCCACTGACGATTTAGACATTACCTGGTTTGTGTGGTTGCCTTCACAAGCCTTGGTTATTACAAGTTGGCATTGTGGTGTTTTTTACAAACCACTGAAGGGAGGGTCCACCACATGCCTCACAGCTTTCAGACCTCACACTGCAAAGGAGACGCTTCCATAACCATCAGCAACCTGCGTCTCTCAGACACGGGGACCTACACATGCCTCTTGAGAAATCCTGTAATAGCCGAGAAACGGGAAATGACAATGAACCTGACAGTCATGGAGAAACCAAGCGAGCCGGTATGTGGCCTGAAAGGGGAGCCTGGTGTGACGCTCAAATGCGGATCCTCACATGACACCCTCCAACTGACGTACAGCTGGACAAAGATGAGCGGAAACAAGATGTTGCCACCAAACGCCAGTGTGAATGCCACATTGGGTGACCTGTTTGTCGACAGGATCACAGAGGACAACTGTGGAAGATATCTCTGTACGGTGGAAAGTCTGGTTGCTACCCAACACTGTGACGTCCTACTTGAGTGTCCACCACCATCAGCCATGAACGCTGCAGTTCAGCCCACAGCGCCACCATCAGCCATGAGCGATGGAGTTCCAGTTCCAGTCGTGGCCGTGACGACCGTCGTGCTTGTGCTGGGTCTTGTTGGCGCTCTCGCCATCTGGTACTGGCGCAGAAGTGAAACAGTGGAGGAGGTGCCCATGTTGTCGATGGAGGGGGGAGACTTGGAAACACTTCCGATAGTGTCACGTGTTAGCATCCTCACACTTCTGGCGATACTGCCAAAAACATGAAATAATGGAGCCAGATTGGTTGTTTTTGATTCATTTAGGATTTCTGTGTTGCTGGAAAGAGAAGACAATCCATCCGTCATCTCTGTTAAAAAACCCCAAATGAGTCTTCTACGAAACTCCCTACTTTATAATGGAATTTTGCATTTCTACTTATTGTTTGCTATTAAATTTCAAGTTATTGGATAATGATTCCGCATTTGTTGTGTATGACTACTTTTCTTCAATAAAAAATAAATGATAAAAACACAAAGCTGTCCAAAAGAGTGAGGGGAGACTCCTTTTACAGACTCCAGCTCTGACGAGTCTGTCACTGAAGGGAATCGGGTAGCGACTGACTCATTAAACAGGAACAATGCACATTCATCTTTACAAAATGCGCGTACACGATTTAATTACATGGAAATGTTACACCGCTTTAGTTCTAATTTGATTCATGACTCAGAGGTCAAATGTCACATTTTAAGTTCAAGACTGCGTGTTTGGAAGGTCAAAGACAGAAGTGACCTTGAGGTCAAAGAAACACACTTGCAATTCATAAAAATAGATCTGCTATTTGATGGATGACCTTCAGGTCTGGGGTGTCCAAAGTGCGGTCCAAGGGCCATTTGCATCCAGCGTCTGTTTTATTGGCCCATGGTCATTCTACAAATATAACAAGAAAAGGAAAAACACAAATGGAAATCGCTGCAATTTTACAAGAATAAAGTCCAAATATAAAGTAAATGTTTCTGTATTTAAACACGAAAAAGGTGCAATTTTACAAGAATAAACCTCGCAGCGTGGTTGGCAGTTAGCCCCTCTTTGGCAGCCGACTAACCGGAGTAAACGGGGGTGTCCATTGTGCGGCTCGGTAGCAATTTCCAGCCCGCAGTGCATTCTATAAGCTTAATTTTATCAAGAAAACTGAGGCAAAATCAGCAATTTTACAAGAATATCGTAATATGAGAGAAAATAACCTACCTCATTTTAGTAGTATTAAGTTTCAATCAGAAAGAAAATCGACTTTTCCTTTAAGCTGAACCATGTTGTAGTCACTATGCATTCTGTACACGACTCTTTACTTGCGTATCTTGCTTGCTTGCTTTTTATAAGAGCCACTGTTGATGTCTTGCTGTTTATATGCTGTTAGTGTAATATAGGTTTCCGCCAGCAGAGGGTGCCATGTGCACCAGTAGCTGACGTCCTGGTGAACGACGAAGAAAAATTTTTTTAGTACGTGATGAGACGTGTGCAGACACACATCTAAGGTGCCCACGAATAATCTATATTTCCTTGTTTTGCAGGTAAGACGACTTGTAAAACATATGTAAGTAATAGTCAGCAGTTGTAATAGTTAATTAGCGCTTTAGAGTGTAACAGGTGTCAAGCTAAAGAGTGAATATGCACGTTAATGAGCTCGTTCGAGTGACGTTCTTCGTTGTGTACCGAAAATGGCGGACTGGTCGTCCGTGGCAATGTGTGAATGACCAAATTCTACGTGTATATTGTTAAGGGACGCACATGAGTCAGGTGAATACATGTACAGCCAAAACGTTTGTCAAACAGAGTGAAGATGTATTGTCATATGATGCTTGTGTTCCTGTAAATACTAAGCTAAGTATAAGGCAAAGCTAGGGTAAAGAGCACATGTGCTGTGCTATTGCTAATTCATTCAGGAAGCTGTGATGGAGAAAGTATGTCCCACATGTGAATGTGAAGTTAAAGCTACAGTATGTAATTTCTGTATGGTCATAGAAAGTGTAAAATACTTGGTGTTTGTTTCATTCAGAGTGATTACAATGAGAATACAGTAAAGGGGTATATTGTTGGACATAGATTTAGTTTAATAAATACAATTCATGAGAGTAATGGAAAAGAGGATAAAACAGTGATTGGAAACAATGGTTAAAACACTGTAACATTGTATTTTGAGTTGATTAAGGTATGTGCTCGTACCGTAACGTGTGTTGTTTTGTTTATTGTAATACTAGAAGAAAAACTTGTTAGTCAGTACGTGATGAGATGTGTGCAGACACATCGAAGGTGCCCACGAATAATCTATATTTCCTTGTTTTGCAGCTTTTGCAAAAATATGTTGCACGGGAGATGAGTTGGCCCATCATTCTCTGCAGTGTTACATATTTTGGCGAGCCAGCCAGGAGTCAACATGATCACAAACCACCTCCCTTCACAAGAGATGAACTTTCAATGAACAAAATGGAAGCGACACAGCCCCTGTGTGATCAAGTGAGTACAGCCTTGTGGCAGTTGGAGAGGGAGCTTCTCATGGATGTCTGCAGGCGACTGAAATGTTCCGGCCTGGACAGTGGAGAGCCTCGCAGCAGGACTAAGAGGACACTCATCAGGATGGCAGAGGATGAGGATCAAGTGGAGCAGTGTTACAAGGACATCGCTACCTACATCCGCAGACGAAGCAAAGGAGATAGTCAATCAGAAGAGGAGCCCCCATCAAAAGAATTTGTGCCTAATATAGAGCCTGACGACAACCCTGCACGAATCTCCCCAAGAAGGATGAAAAATACTCCACCTAGAACTCGAAAAGAGCCAGCACAAACTCTACAAGAGGTAACGTTGAGAAGGGAGTTTAAAATATGTGGACAGATTGGAGAACATGGGCAGAAGGACAGGCTATCTTACCTCAGCCTAATCCGCCAGATTGAGAATGGGAGCGAAAAAGGACACGCAGAGGCCGAAATAGTTGAAGCAGTAATTAGGGCCATCAGTCCAGGAATGCCCCTAAGAGACATGCTGGAGATAAAACGTGGGCTGACACTTAGTAAACTGCTCACCATATTAAAAGGGCACTACAAGGTCGACAGTCCCACTGAGCTTTACCATCAACTCCTCAATCTCTCCCAAGAGCCCAAAGAAACTGCCCTCAACTTTGGATTTCGTGCCATCAAACTCAAAGAGAAACTGTTATGGAAAGTATCAAATGAGGAGACCGATGAACTATACAGCAGAGCCACAATCCAGCACAAGTTCCTCCGCTCCATTGAAACTGGGCTGCTCAGTGACTCTATCAAGTACCAGTTACTGCCCCTCCTAAGTGACTTATCCGTAACAGATGGAGACCTCATTGAAACGCTCAATGAAGCTTCAAAGCTAGAAAATGAAAGATTGGAGAAACGAAAAAGGTCCACTGCAGCCAAGATTCCCAAGGTGCAGGAGTTCCAAACAGAATGCCAGGCAGCCCAGACATCTGTTCAGACACCCCTCAAGCTTCCCGAGTCCTCCCCTTTAGTGGCCGTGAAAACAGTTAAAGGTAAAGAGACAAAGGCAGATACACAGCAGATGATAGAAGAACTTCGCAAAGAAATGCAGCAAATGTTTATGACTGCAATGGAAAATAGTCCATGCACCATGACACCAAGACAGAGAGAAAAGGGCTGTAAAAAATGCAAAAAAGAGAGGAAAGGAGACAACTGCATGCGCTGTTTCAAATGTGGGCGAGAGGGGCACTACTCTTGTGGATGCCGATTCCCATCAGTGACAGACTCGTCAGAGCTGGAGTCCGTAAAAGGAGTCTCCCCTCACTCTTTTGGACAGCTTTGTGTTTTTATCATTTATTTTTAATTGAAGAAAAGTAGTCATACACAACAAATGCGGCATCATGATCCAATAACTTGAAATTAAATAGCAAACAATAAGTAGAAATGCAAAATCACATTATAAAGTAGGGAGTTTCCTTGAAGATTCATTTGGGGTTTTTTAACAGGAGATGATGGATGGATTGTCTTCTTTCCAGCAACACAGAAACCCTAAATGAATCAAAAACAACAAATCTGGCTCCATTATTTCATATTTTTGGCAGTATCACCAGAAGTGTGAGGATGCTAACACGTGACACTATCGGGAAGTGTTTCCAAGTCTCCCCCCTCCGTCGACAACATGGGCACCTCCTCCACTGTTTCACTTCTGCGCCAGTACCAGATGGCGAGAGCACCGAAAAGACCCAGCACAAGCACGACGGTCGTCACGGCCACGACTGGAACTGGAACTCCATTTCTCATGGCTGATGGTGGCGCTGTGGGTTGAACTGCAGCGTTCATGGCTGATGGTGGTGGACACTCAAGTAGGATGTCACATTGTTGGGTAGCAACCCGACTTTCCACCGTACAGAGATATCTTCCACAGTTGTCCTCTGTGATCCTGTCTACAAACAAGTCACCCAATGTGGCATTCACACTGCCGTTTGGTGGCATGTGAGGATCCGCATTTGAGTGTCACGCCATGACCCTTTGCAGGCTCCCCTTCCACACCACAAACCGGCTCGATTGGTTTCTCCATGACTGTCAGGTTCATGTCCCTTTGAACCTCTATTGCATAATTTGTCAAGAGGCATGTGTAGGTCCCCGTGTCTGAGAGACGCAGGTTGCTGATGGCCCTTCAGTGGTTTGTAAAAAACACCACAATGCCAAAATGTAATACGGAAGTCTTGTGAATTCACCGTGACAGACCAGGTAATGTCTAAATCATCAGTGGGATATGTATGCTTGCAGTGAAGAGTGATGTTTGATCCTACAGCTGCGTAATAGGACGTCTGGGAGCTGGCTTTGAGAGTGCAAAAGGTCAGCACCAGGACAAAAGAGAAGAACGCAGGCCTCATGATTGGAGCGTTGGACAGGAGCTTGCCGTAAAGTAAACACACGTTACATTGTCTTTCATGTCTTCACCAAGTCCACCGCTGCACCAAGTCCGAGTATGGTGACTTGTGTGTATAACGAGCAAGACAGGGGTGTCCAAACTTACTGGGGGCTACATTTGCCTCCCTCTCTGTTTGATCCTCCCAGTGCTTGAACCAGTTGAAGAAAAGCACTACTTCAGTTAGGCAGGACATCTTGCTTGATTTGATTCTTTATTCATGCATGTTTGAGTTCTCTTTTCAGCTACTATTGTTATTATATTTAGTGTATTACTCATTAAGCTGGCCTTGAGTGCGTAGCTGGACACTTCATTTGCACTAATTTTCATTGGATTGCATTCCTTTTGTCAACGGGGCTTGTTTTAAACGTTATACTGTCTACATAAAGAACATTTGAATTTGACAACTGTTAAAGGTGAAGTCCCTCTTTGGCTCCAAATGACACTTTTCTAAGGATGCAAACTGAAATAAAAAAAGAAAAACATCCTTAACAGCTGGCAAGCAAACATATGAATCAAATTCAATGAATCTTGTCCTCCCATGCAGGCACAAATAAAGACAAAAAGCATATTTTAAAGATGGTAAACTGCTTTTCTATGCTCTAACTACCAAAATATTCCATTTCTAAGGAATCCTACTTGGCAAAAATTCACTCATCACGGTCAGGTCTGGAACCAATTAACCAAGATCAGTGGCGGTACAGGCGTGAATGACACCCTGGGCGCACAGACACCATTTTACAATAAAGTCAAAATATTAAGACATTTGTCATCAAACAAGTAGAGCGTGCTACGTCCGACCTGAAGCACAACGATATTGTGGGACTTGTCCAGCTGGGAAGAGGAGGGTTTGGCCTTGCAGTGAATAAACCAACTTGGCACAAAGCTTCAACCTCACAAAGGAGGAAATTGGTGGTAGAGGAAGTACGCCGTCAGGAGGAGGCTGAAAGAAGAGCAAAGGCTGTCACTTTTGCCAAGCAGGGACAATGGATGAGGTGGGAAGGTGTGGAGAAGACAAAGCTCACCTGGAGGCAGCTCTGGGAAATGGAAGCAAGAAACATCAGCTTCATCATAAGAGTATTGTAAAATGATTCTTGTCCTGTGAACTCCAGAGTACATCTGTGCTCAAATTCCAAAAGCGTCAAAACCACGGTCTGAATACCATTCCAGATTTGATACCATACCAGAGTATATCATAATTGGGCAAGAGGGTGCAGCGTTTAACGTTGAGTCAAATCCTTTCCTTGCACAATGGTACAACGTGCCCAGTTCGGCACCACACATAACCTTGTTGGTAAACAAAAATTTTGCGTCAAAGGATTTGGGGCCAATGATGAAAAATGTGTCCAAAATAACTTGGAAAGCGACTGAAAATCCACTAATTTTTGTGTCGCCAGATGAGACAAAGATAAAAATTTTGTGTGGTACCCATATGGTTTCAAAACCAAAAGAAGTGATCATTACTTCATTTGACGTACCACAGATGCCGCAAATCCGTGAAGGTGAGAGTGACTTAAAACAAGAAATGCTCAAACACGTCCCAGAAAATCTATGGTCAAAACATGAAACAGATGTAGGGTTAGTGAAGTCAGCAAACCCTGTTAGAGTGGAGCTTAAACCAAACATGAAACTTCCAAGACGCGCACAGTACCCTCTGAAATTAGAGGCAGAGAAAGGTATAAGCCAAACTATTGAAGGGCTTCTGAAAGCGGGAGTATTAATTGAGACACACAGTTTTTGTAATATGCCAATACTACCTGTGAAGAAAGCAGACAAATCCAAGTACCGGCTGGTACATGATTTGCGAGCAGTGAATGAGATCGTCCAGGATAGTCCAGTAGAAGTACCAAATCCGCATACTCTCTTGACAAATGTTCCACCTGAAGCTAAGTTTTTCACAGTAATAGACTTGTGCTCAGCATATTTTAGTGTTCCGTTACACGAAGACCCTCAACATTTGTTTGCGTTCACATATCGAGGAAAACAATATTGCTATACTGGAATGCCACAGGGGTTCAAACATAGTCCACATGTGTTTAATCAGGTGTTTAAGAGAGGACCTTGAAGGGTTGCAACTCAATAGCACCCTGTTACAGTACGTTGACGATCTGTTAATATGCGCACCGACACTCGAGGACTGCCACAGAGACTCAATTACCGTATTTTCACGACCATAAAGCGCACCGTATTAAAAGGCGCAGTCTCAGCTACAGGTGCTATTTTTGTATTTAACACATACACAAGGCGCACCGTGCTATTGGGCGCAGGTATGCTTGGTAACACATACCGACTAGCCTACTTGAAATCAGGATCGTCATCACTCAACACAACAGTCTAAGTCATGGTGCACAACTAAAAACATCACACAGCAACGCAAACACAGACAAGACATTACCTCTATTTTTGCAGAACAATAACTAACAACTATGTAGCTCAAACATGTAACTTTAAGAGCATTTGTACCAAAACACACCCGCAAAGCACGCTGGGGAACAGGAAGTGCTCCCCAGCGACGCAGCAAAACACTACCGCAAAGCACGCCGGGGAACGACGCGACAATACGCTAGAATGCTTGCTATTGTATTGTTTTTAAAAAGCCAGCGAGAGTAAAACTGAGTTGGGTTGTACTTTATTGAAGTATTTAACAATGTACTCACGTTATTTTTGATAAATCCTAATCCACAAATCTTTTATATCCCAAATGAAGAGCGGGGCAAGTTCTCCATCAAACACGCCAGGTCCCCTGTCGTCTTTGTCAGTCAGTCTCGTTGCCGTGCGGCGCCTCAGAAATGATGCTGTTTTTTGTGAAAGCTCGAACAGTGCATCAGACACGTTAGCCCAAGCATCCACAATCCATTAGTGAAGCTGTGTTCGCTAGCTGCCATCCATCGCTCCCACGCCGCTCGCGACGTAACTTTAAACACCGTGTTTACATCCATTCGCAAATTGTGGCGAAACTAGCACGGCGCTGCATTCCAGTGTTACTGAAGCATGTTCGCTAGCTGTCATCCATCGCTCCCACGCCGCTCGCAATGTAACTTTAAACGCCGTGTTTACATCCATTCAGAAATTGTGGCGAAACTAGCACGGCGCTGCATTCCTGTGTTCGCTAGCTGTCATCTATCGCTCCCACGGCGCTCGCAACGTAACTTTAAATGCCGTGTTTATACCGATGTCCAGCGGTTGGAGTTCCCTCGTCAAGCCTCCCGGAATGATGTTAAGCTCCAGGTTCATTTGTGGTGATGCGTGTGAAAAACATCCGGTTTCCTTCCGTACACGTCACTCAGCCATTTTCTCCTTCCAGCCGTCCGGCTGGAAACTTTTCTTTAGGCAGCATCAGCGTCTACCACAGGTAGCAGTTTCTGTCTATTACCATGGCAACCAAGCACAACAGTAAAAGCCGACTTCTCGTGTCGCGTTCTGTGTATCGCTACCGTGCTGGTCTTCTCTACAGTGTGGTTCACCAGGATGTGGAAAGTGAGCGGCACGTCGTCCATGTTGGTGATGTAGTTGGATGGATAGATTGCACCATTTCATAATAAAAATAAACTTATATAACTACTGGGGCGTGCCTTTAGCGTCCTCAGTCACGTCCACCTTTCCTTTCCTCTATACAAACAGCGTGTCGGCAGGCTCCCAGTCAGTCGAGCGGAGCGCTCATAAAAGTCATGCAGCAACACTTACAGATTTTGGAACTCGGTACACACATACAGCGCTCCGCATTATAAGGCGCCCCGCCCATTTTGGACAAAATTTAAGACTTTTAAGTGTGCCTTGTGGTCGTGAAAATACGGTAAGTTACTTCAGTAGTTGGCTGAGGGGGGGCATAAGACCTCCCGGGCAAAGTTACAATATTGCCAGCCCCAGGTCGAGTATCTGGGAAGAGTTATATCACACGGAACAATCTCAGTGGCACTCTCTCAGTCGGAGGGAGTGAGCAAAGTGCCACTCCCTCTTACAGTGGGACAGATGATAACTTTTCTAGGCATGACTGGTTTCAGCTCAAACTGGATAGTGGACTATGCTGTCAAAACTGCACCATTGCGAGAAATAATGGAGGGTGAGACTCAGACATTGAGGTCACCGCTGAAATGGACCAATGAATCCAGAATTGCGTTTGAAACAATCAAACAGGAAATGCAAACAGCTCCGGCGTTGGCAACACCAGACTATGGCAAACCGTTCTTTTTGTACATGTCAAATAGACATAACATGTACGCATCTGCAGTGTTGATGCAAGAAACCTGTAGTGGTCGAAGGAAACAACCCCTTGCATACTACAGCACGAAGCTGGACAATGTGGTCCAGGGTTGGCCACCATGTTATCAAGGGTTGGCTGCCGTTCATGATGCATATGAGAAGGCATCAACAATCACAATGGGACATCCAGTGACAATATACACGCATCATAAAATTTCTGAGCTGATCCACCAAAATAAGTTTGTGATCACGCAGGCTCGATGTTTGCAGTACTTGCCACAAGTACACGAAGTTAAGACCAGATTTGAAATCTACACCTTTGTTAAATGCAGAAGTGACATACTTTGTGGATGGATTGTGTTACAGAGATCACCTTGGCAGCCATGCAGGGTTTGCGGTTATCAAACAGGAAGGAAGTGATTTTGTGACAATAAAGGCTGAGAGTTGTGAACAACCATGCTCTGCACAATTAGCTGAGTTGAAGGCTTTGACTGAAGCGTGCAGAATGGCCAAAGGAAAGACAGCAAATGTGTATACGGATTCGGCGTATGCACATGGAGTGTGTCATTTGTTTGGGGCAGTGTGGAAGCAACGTGGTTATAAAAAAAGTGATGGTTCACCAATACACCACCAAAAACAGATAGTTGATCTTATTTCGGCGATGATGCAACCGACAAGGCTTGCTGTTATCAAGTGTCAGGCACACAGGAAAGGAAATGAAGATGTTGTGCATGGAAACAATGCAGCAGATGAAGCAGCAAAATTGGCTTCTAAAAGCCAGGTGACTGTTTTGGCTCCATTGGTGTCAATAGAACCTGCCGCTACGCCAGATGACATTGTGTTGATGCAACAAAATGCAGGGCTAAGTGAGCACAGTTTGTGGCAGCAGGGAGGAGCTTCAAAAGATGAAAAAGGTCTGTGGAGATCACATGAAGGACTGCTTGTTGCGCCAGTCTCATTACTTACAGTGCTAATATCAGATGTGCACAGTCCAGATCACTGTGCAAAGGGGGAAGTTGTAAGGAAGATAAAACAGCAAGGATATTGGTCACCATATTTGCAGTCAATGATAGATGAAGTCTTGGGACAATATGAAGTTTGTGCACAGAACAATGTCAGAAAAGGCATAACTACACCCATTGGACACATACCAGTTCCAGAAGGACCATTCAAACATCTTGTGCTAGACGATGTAGACATGATTAAATCGGTGCATGGAAAGAGGTACATGTTAGTAGTTATTGACCGATTTAGTCGTTGGGTTGAAGCGATGCCGTCTAAAGATCAGAGTTTAGAAACTGTTGTTAAATTCCTGTTAAGAGAAGTAATTCCGCGGTTTGGAATACCATCAGAAATAAGTTCGGACAACGGTCCGGCGTTCGTGCAAAAAGTAGCCAAAGAAATCCTACAACAGTTACGAATAAGACAAAGGTTGGGGTGTGTCTATCATCCTCAGTCCCAGGGAATGGTGGCGAGAGTAAATGGGAAACTTAAAGCCAAACTCAATAAAATTTGTGCTAGCACAAAGTTAAATTGGGTGGATGCACTACCACTTGCACTAATGAGTTATCGCATGCAGACTAACAGAATGACACATCTAACACCGCATGAAATGCTTACGGGTCGACCCATGCCAGCACCACATTTGAGAGGGCCTTATAAAGGGCCCCCACTTGAGCAGTTGCAAAATGAACTGAAAGATTATATAAAACAGTTAACTGCCATACATAGAGCTATCTATGTGCAGGAGAAAAGCAGGGCTCCTGAGTCCACGGAGGTGTCAGACGGCCTGGTGGTGCCAGGCGATCAGGTGTACACCAAGGTGTACGGCGAAAGTGGCACGAGCCAAGACGAGAGGGACCCTATAAGGTGGTGCGAGCAACACCGACGGCTGTCCAAGTGGAAGGGAGCACGATGTGGTAGCATTTAAACCACTGCACCAAGCTATACCAACCAAGGGGACCCTCCAGCTGAGACGAGCCATCCATGAGGACCACGCCAGCCGAGACGAGTCATTCCTGAGGGCTATAATCGAGGAAGGAGCCAGATCGTGCGGGAGGACATCCATCCAGGAGGCAGGCTATGAGGAAGGTGTGAGATGAGCGCCCTCCTCCAACATGTGACATGCCAAGTCACCACCTCGTTTCGGCAAAAGAAGCCCCTAATCACAAAGGGTCCCTCCAGATGACATCGTGCTGATCATCGGCGGGTGATCGAAGAAGGGACTGAAGATGGCCTACACCATTCTTACAGAGGCACAATAATCCTCTGGGCGGTGATGATGTGAGCAGAAACATTGCTCCCGACCTTGCCACACACCAAATCACTGCCCATAACAAGTTCCCCATTTCCCCGTGCCCATTCTTCAGGACAAGCATGCATCAAAATCCCCACGAACTTAATCTTTGAACTTCTTTCGGAAAATGAAGACGGTGAAATGACGGGTCTAAGAGACATTATTATTTGTTTTGGGGGTTTGGGACCCCCAAAAAGGGGGAATATATTGTAAAATGATTCTTGTCCTGTCAACTCCAGAGTACCTTTTGTTCTGTGAAAGGCAGTTGAACTCAGGCCTACGTGACTGAGGGGGAGGTCATCGTGACCGAAGTTATACAAGATGTGTTCCAGATGTTATGTGATTTCAAAATGTCCTGCCAACAGGTCCAAGGAAGGACGAGGTTTTGGTAATCCACGTCATTGTTATTGTTCACTGGGTCTATTTAAGGGTGAACGGAATAAACGGGGTATCCCTTTTCCCTCAACTGCATACGAGTTGTGTTGTGCCTCTTATTACTCCACAACAAGAGCTACGTACGATGTGGTCCCATCCTCAAAAAACCTTCACCAGTGGTATGGCGAGGACCCAACCTGCGCCCTCTGCCCAAGTTCAGCGACTCTCAAACACATCTTGACCAGTTATAGACCAGCCTTACACAAGGCCGATACACTTGGAGGCACAATGAGGTCCTCAAGAGTCTGGCAGAGTCTTGAGAACAAGAGGAACACCATCAACTCCTTGCCCTTGAGAGCTGCCAATTCCATCTCTGTGCCAGCATTCGTTCGAGAGGGACAGAAGCAGCCTAACCACAAAGCAACCAAACCAGAAACTGGACAGCTCACCATGGCCCGGGATTGGAAGATGCTAGTTGATATTGGCATGCAACTAATCTTTCCCCCGGAGATTGCAACCACCGCCCTCAGGCCAGACTTGGTGCTATGGTCCCCTTCACTAAAGGTGGTCTAGATCATAGAGCTCACGGTCCAATGGGAGGCCTACGAACGAAAGAAACTGCGCTACACAGATCTGGCAGGAGATGCACAACAACGAGGATGGAAGGCCAAGGTCTATCCAGCTAAAGTAGGATGCAGTGGCTTCTTCGACCATCAGGTTTATGAAAGACCTTGGCCTGGTGGAGGACGACGTGGTCTTTAAGGAAGTACACAGAGCTTGGCTTCATATTGTATTCTTGGTGTAAGTGTTTCTTGGCAGTGATGGCAATGGCCACGAGGGGGCGCCATTACTGCTCTTTGCTTCCGTGCCGCTGAATCAGGGGTGTCCAAAGTTTTTCCACTGTGAAAAATTAAAGGATGCAACTTTGCCACTTTAAAATTTTGTAAAGCAACACATGTAGATATGCTAAGAAGTTATCAAGATCACAAGATCTTTGTGAGCAGCTCTCTTCTGGGGCATGTGGTTTGGGGCATGCGGCCCAAACATCCCCCCATAATGTTTTCCTCATTATGAATTAATTCCCAGAACATTTTAAAATAGCAACAAGGAAAAACGGACCAGGTAAGGTAGGGCAGTAGGAAGCAGGGTAGGTGAAGGAATAACTGGCGCCGCTCTGTAGTCTGGCAGCAGCTGATAAAGGCGCCGATAATGGGACACAGGTGTTTCTCATGAGAGCAATTAGGAGGTAGAGTGTACTGCAACAGAAAGCAGACAGGCGGCAGCAAAGCGACAACACGGAACATGACAACCTTTACATATTGTTTTGTTTGTCATATTAAAACTTAAAAAAACTTTCAACTTTATGCTACTAAAATGACATTTTCCCTCATATTGTGTTATTCTTGTACAATTACAACTTTTTTTCTCTTAATATTTTAACTTTATTCTTATAAAATTACTGCTGATTTTGCCACTCTTTGTTCTTCCTGATAAAATTCTATTTTTAGAATGTGCTTTCAGGCTACACATTGGACGAGCGAGAGCAACTTGTCCCAGGGTGGACGAGCAGAGCCTGGAAGACTTGCTGTGATAAATGGAAGCATGAATTCTGCTGATGGAGAATGTCCGGCCATCTGTTGGTGACCTCAAGCTGAAACCAACTAGGGTTCTGCAGCAGGACAATGATCCAAAACACACCAGCAAGTCCACCTCTGAATGGATGAAGACTTTGGAGTGGCCTAGTCCAAGTCCTGACCTGAATACTATTGAGGTGCTGTGGCATGACCTTAAAAAGGCGCTTCATGCTGGAAAAGCCTCCAATGTGGCCAAATGACAACAATTCTGCAAAATTCCTCCACAGCGCTGTAAGAGACTCATTGCAAGTTATCACAAACGCTTGATTGCAGTTGTTGCTGCTAAGGGGGGCCCAACCACTTATTAGGTATAGGGGGCAATCATTTTGTTTTTACACAGGGCCATGTAGCTTTGGATTTTTTTTCTCCCTTCATAATAAAAAGTTTCATTTAAAAACTGCATACACCGTGAGGTCCGGGGATCTGGAAACCTCTGGCAACCCTCCATCTTCAATGCATAAATCTGTGTCCAATTATTTGAATGAGATCTGTATTTTTGCAATTTCTCCAAAATATTAATATTTAATATTTTCTAGTTTAGTTTCATTTTTAGATATATGTACACCCAAAAAGCCGCACGGTGGTTAGCATGTTGGCCGCACAGTCAGGAGATCGGGAAGATGGCGGTTGGAATCTCCGTAGGGCATCTCTGTGTGGAGTTTGCATGTTCTCCCCGTGCGTTTGTGGGTTTTCTCCGGTACTCCGTTTCCTCCCACATTCCAAAAACATGCATGTTAGGTAAACTGGCGACTCTAAATTGTCCATAGGTATGAATGTGAGTGTGAATGGTTGTTTGTCTATATGTGCCCTACGATTGGCTGGCGACCAGTACAGGGTGTACCCCGCCTCTCGCCCGAAATCAGCTGGGATAGACTCCAGCATACCCGCGACCCTAGTGAGGATAAGCAGTATAGAAGATGGATGGATGTACACCCAAATATTTAACAGTGAATTTAATAGGGATACTGAATGCTGTAGAAGTAAAATAGTCTGTCAAAGGCAAAATTTCCGAGATGCGTGAGCTCAAAAAGTGTTTATTACACAGACAGGTAATAAATAACAAAAATACAAAGTACAAACAAAGGGTATAGTCCAACAACACAAAATCGCCCGGAATGTACACAGGGAAAAGGAAATACAAAAACTGAGGGAGTTGCCGAAAATCAGGCAGGGAGCAGAAGTCAAGAGTCCATAACTGAAAAGCACTGCTGAGAACCGAGCAGGCACTCATGCTGAATAGCAAAATACTCACACGGCCGAAGGAATGTCAGGCAGGAGATATGGCAGGATTGCACAATACAAGTGAGGCTGGCACTAAGAGCACTGAAGTTGCAACAGCGAAGAACATGAGCTGGCACGGTAAGCAACAATCTAGCGACATGAGGATGACTGCTTGCTGCTTATGAAGCTGTTACCAGGCTGTTACTGTGTTGGCCAACATGCTAACCACTCGACCACCGTGCGACACTATTGTAACTATAAACATTACAGAGAATCAAGAAGCTATGATCTATTTCAAATACACAGATTAGCCAGTGACCCAGATTGTCTTTCCTATAAATTTCTATCTTGTCACAAAAGTTTTTAAACAATAAAGCTACCCCAGTTGATTTGTTAGTGCCAAGACAAAAAAGTATTTTTTCATCCCATTGATTAGACCAAAATGTTCCATCTGCCTCAACAGAGTGCGTTTCCTGAAGCAAATGCAATTAGCCTTTAGATTTTTACAGGACAAAAAGATGGGCTTTCTTTTGACATTATCTCTCAAGTCCCTAGTATTTAAAGACACACAGCTAAGATTGGAAAGAAAAAAGGTCATAACTAAAACAAGAAAAAAACTTCAAGTACTCAGATAAAGTTAGTAATACAAAAGGATTGAAAACACAAAATCCCTTGACACAATGGTACCAATCAGGTTAGAAATGTAAACCCATAAAGTGTAAACTACCCATTTAAGCTTAAGGCATTTGGGCTTTAGAAAATGAATTGTAACCTATGTAATATTACAGCAATAGAAGTTTTAGAAATGGGGGTTGTAGTTTACATAATACTATTTGAAGATGTAGATTATTTTTATTATGCATAATTCAAATATATTTACATTATTTAGTTGACTTACATTGTTATGCATCATAATTAACATATATCTATATTACTGAGTTGATTTACATTGCTATGCATTATAGTTAACATATTTACATCGCTTAGTAGCTACTTGGTTACCATACTGATAAGATATTCACGCACACACATCTTTCCTTGGATTTAACCTTTGGCCAGAGCAGACGTGCTAGGTCAGCAGTTATATGTCGCATGCTGTGTTGTTCTCATGAGCCTACAGGGTTCAGACACTGAAATCTAAACTACTGGAAGGGCGTCACGGCTGACCGCATGAAGCCATTGTCGGCCATCTTGCTTCACCCAAAAAAAGCACACACGCATACACATTCATGTATCTTCATTCCCTACATTTATTATGCTTCGGTATAAAAATTAACACAAATTAACAAAAATTAAATTAAAAACTAAATTTACTAGACCCAAATCTCAAAATTACCCTCCAGTTTAAGGTTTTTCCTACCTCTATGGTGTGAAATTACAACGCATCACAACTCAATTTCAGTGTTCACAAGGTATTTGTTATGATAAGGATCTACGTAGTATCAAAATTAAATGCTAGCATACCTTTAGAAGATGATCAGGAAAGTCAAATATTGTTGGAACTGTGACGCGGAGTGCGCAGGAAAACAGTTTATAATGGATCCCCGAATGCAGAAGACAAAAGAAGTTGTAGGACAGGCTTTAATAGTCTCTGTTACCAGTAAGAACAAAAAACAACGGTGCGATAAGAAAAATCAAAAGGGCACCGCGACAAAAAGGGAATAACTGTACCAGGCTTGAAGGAGCTACGGGACATGTAGCAGGACTGCTCGGGAGATGACCTTGGAAGCGTGGTGTAGCATAGTGATCCGGAGGAATAGCTGAGTGCCGAAAACAGCAACAGGTGAGTATAAGTAGGTTAGTTAATTGATGAGCAGCTGCAGCACATCCCGCAGCTCCGCCCCAGGCAGGCGGGACCAGCATGAGTAAATGCACCATAAATAGAGTAACAGTCAACAATGACCCAAACATACCAGTAGTGTCACAGCAAGGTGTGACAGTATTCCCCCCCTCCGTCAATGGACGCCCCCTGGCGGACTACCGGGCTTGTTAGGGAACCTGAGGTAAAAGTCAGAAATAAGTGTTTCGTCAAGAATGAGCGACCGGGAAATCCATGACCGATCCTCTGGACCGTAACCCTCCCAGTCGATCAGAAACTGCACACCCCTGCCTCATCTCCTGGCATCCAGGATGGTTCTCACTGAGTAAGCAGGATGGCCCTTTATCTGTCGAGCGGGAGGAGGGGGTGCAGGTGGGGGATTCAAGGCGGAGGACGCCACCGGCTTAAGGTGGGAGACGTGAAACACTGGGTGGCACTTGAGGGATGCTGGCAGTTTAAGGCGTGCTGTGACTGGGTTGATCATCCGCTCCACTTCGTAGGGACCAATGAATCTTGGGGCCAGTTTCTTTGACTCTCCCCCCAGGGAGATCTCCTGGGCAGATAACCAAACCCTCTGACCGGACTTGTAGTTTGGGGCTGGTTTACGATGGAGGTTAGCCAGTCTTTGGTTGCGTCTGGCGGTGCGTAGTAGTGCGTCCCTAGTGTTGCGCCAGACGCGGTTGGCGCGGCGGAGGAACGCTGCCACTGAGGGGGTTGTACAGCCCGCCTCCTGGGATGGAAAAAGCGGGGGTTGATAGCCGTGGACAACATGGAAAGGGGAAAGGCCTGTAGAGGAACAGACGAGTGTATTATGGGCATACTCGACCCACGGAAGGTAGCTGGACCAGGAAGATGGGCGCTGGTGACACACGCACCTCAGTGCCGCCCCCAAATCTTGGTTGGCTCGTTCCGACTGTCCATTCGACCTCGGGTGATGGCCGGACGATAAACTGGCTGTGGCGCCCAGCGACTTGCAGAAGGCTTTCCATGCAGCTGACGAGAATTGTGGGCCTCTATCGGAAACCACGTCCTGTGGAATCCCGTGAAGGCGAACCACGTGTTGGATCAACAGCTTGGCGGTCTCCAATGAGGAGGGAAGCTTACGGAGGGGGATAAAGTGCGTCCATTTGGAAACCCTGTCCACTATCGTCAGAATGACTGTAAATCCTCTGGAAGAAGGTAAGCCAGTGACGAAGTCTACCGCAACATGAGTCCATGGTCGGGAGAGAATGGGGAGGGGTTGGAGCAATCCCGCAGGAGCCTGATGACAGGGCTTGCTCCTGGCACAACTGGTACAGGCCGCAACGAAGCTTCGTGTGTCCGCTTGGAAGGTCGGCCACCAGAAACGCTGGGCCAGAAGGAAGGCCGTCCGCTTAGCTCCCGGATGACAGGCAATCTTGGAGGCGTGGGCCCACATCAGCACCTCGGAACGAAGCTCCGCCGGAACAAACAGTTGGTTGGGAGGGCAACCTGCTGGGGGAGGGAAACCCTTGCCAGCCTCAGCGACGCGTTTTTCTACCTCCCATCGGAGGGCCCCCAGGATCCGGGACTGGGGAAGGATGGTCTCCGGAGAGGAATCCTCTACCGCGGGTGCAAACATCCTTGATAGTGCATCGGGCTTCCCGTTGCGTGAACCTGGGCGAAAGGTGATGCAGAAGTTGAATCTGGTTAAGAATAGTGCCCACCGTGCCTGTCGGGGGTTCAAGCGGTGGGCAGCGCGGATGTAGGCCAGGTTCTGGTGGTCCGTGTAGATGGTAAATGGCTGCGTAGCGCCCTCCAGCCAATGTCTCCATTCCTGAAGGGCCAGTATCACCGCCAGGAGCTCCCGGTTGCCGATGTCATAGTTCCTCTCTGCTGGGGACAGGCGTCGGGAGAAGAAGGCGCAGGGGTGCAGTTTCTGATCAATGGTGGAGTGCTGGGAGAGCACGGCCCCTACCCCTGAGTCGGACGCATCTACCTCAACAAAAAAAGGGGTAGAAGGATTAGAGTGTATTAACACAGGTACAGAAGTAAACGCTGCCTTAAGACGTTTGAAGGCCCGGTCGGCCTCCAGCGACCACACAAAGGGTAGCTTGGAGGATGTAAGCTTATTCAGAGGTTCCGCTACCTTACTAAAGTTCCGTATAAAACGGCGGTAAAAGTTAGCGAGCCCCAGGAACCTCTGCAACAGCTTCCTTGATATAGGAGTGGGCCACTCGATCACTGCCTGGATCTTGGCAGGATCAGGTTTAAGTTGACCCTTCTCCACAATAAATCCCAGAAAAGATTTGGAGGGTGCATGGAACGTACACTTCTGGGGCTTAACAAATAACTGGTTCTCTAGGAGTCTTTGAAGGACCATCCGCACCTGCTGAATGTGTAAGGAAATGGAAGGGGAAAAAATTAAGATGCCGTCCAAGTAAACGAATACAAAACGGCCAATAAAGTCCCGTAAAATGTCGTTAATAAGGCACTGGAAGACGGCCGGGGCATTGGTAAGCCCAAAAGGCATCACCAAATACTCAAAGTGCCCGAGTGGTGTATTAAAGGCCGTCTTCCACTCATCCCCCTCTCTCACGCGCACCAAATGATAGGCGTTGCGCAGATCTAATTTTGTGAAAATGACGCTTTTACTTCATGCAGTGAAGTAAAAGCAGAATTGAGAAGGGAAAGGGGGTACTTATTCCTAACTGTGATCTTATTGAGGGCGCGGAAGTCGATGCATGGCCGCAACGAACCGTCTTTCTTTTTAACGAAAAAGAACCCGGCCGCGAGAGGGGAGGAAGAAGGGCGGATATGGCCAGCGGCCAGGGCGGTGGAAATGTACTCCTCCAGGGCTCGGTGTTCGGGTTGAGAGATATTGTACAACCGGGACGAAGGTAATGGTGAACCAGGTAATAAGTCTATGGTACAGTCATATGGGCGGTGAGGGGGAAGTGTCATGGCTCGGTCAATAGAAAAGACATCGCTAATGGAGTGGTACTCCCTAGGAACCGAGGACAGGTCTGGAGGGGTAACAGGTAGAGACTTAACCAGAGGAGCAGGAGAAGATGCGGTGCGAAGGCAGTGACTGTGGCAGAATGTACTCCAATTCGAAATCCTTAATGTTTTCCAATCTATGCCGGCACCATGCTGGCGAAGCCATGGTAGCCCGAGTACAAGCGGTGCCGAGCGCGAGGGCATGAGAAAAAAATTGATAACCTCACGATGGTTACCCGAAAGAAGCAAAGATATAGTGCGGGTTTGATGGGTGATATTAGCCAGGAGACGTCCATCGAGCGAACGGACATTCTTGTGATTAATTAGCTCTACAGTGGGAATATTCCAAGTCTTTACAAATTCACAGTCAATAAAATTCTCGTCTGCTCCTGAGTCAATAAACGCACTAACCGGGCATGCTCCCCCTGACCAAGATAGCATACCTTCCACCTGAAGTCGGCCCACCACAGCCGAAGAAGCAGCAGAAGCTGGTGACACAGATGGCAACTGTTGAGGAATGTCCCCGGTGGAAGAGGAGCACTGTCTGGCTGTCCGAACCGGGCAGCGGGAAATGAGGTGTGCTGCGCTCCTGCAATACAGGCACAGCCGCAGACGTAGCCGTCGACTCCTCTCAGCTGAAGAAAGGCGACTGCCTCCCAGCTGCATGTGGAAGAGGGAGCTGACGTGTCGGTTCAGAAGGCTCCGCCCTCCGCTGAGCGCTGCGCTCCCGCAACCGGTTGTCCAGGCGAATGGACAGCATGATGAGCTCCTCCAGTGTCTGGGTCTCTCTGGGAGGCCAGCTCATCTTGTAGGCGCGAGCTGAGGCTTGCCCGGTACGCACTTCTTAGTGCCTTGTCATTCCAGCCGCTTTCTGCCGCCAAAATGCGGAAGGAGATGGAGTGATCCGCCACTGACGAGGAGCCTTGACGTATCACGAGAAGGCGGCTTCCTGCCTCTCGTTCTCTCAACGGGTGATCGAAGACACTCTGAAGTTCGGTGACAAAGAGAGGCATGCTGGAACACAATTCCGCACAACGCCATAGCCCAGCTGGCAGCACGGTCGGAGAGTAAGCTGAGCATGTACGCCACACTGGCTGCATCTGTTGTGTAGGTGTGCGGCTGCTGTGAAAAGACCAGGGAGCACTGATGAATGAAGAGCTGGCACTGTCCAAAATCCCCTTCATAGCGCATTGGATGGGGAATGCTGGGCTCCCGTGATGAATAAGTGGAAGGTAAGGTGATGTCCGTGCCTCCGGCGGCAAGCGGCGTGTGGTCGGCAGAGACGGCGGGAGGTGCACCTGCCAGCTGAGCGTGCAGCTCCCGGACGAGTGTGGTTAGCTCGTTAAGGTTTGCTCGTGGTGGCTGATACGCTGGCCATGAGCTCGGAGCGCCATTCTAACACTTTCATCCTCCGCGGGATCCATAGTACTTGACTCAGCTATTCTGTGACGCGGAGTGCGCAGGAAAACAGTTTATAATGGATCCCCAGATGCAGAAGACAAAAGAAGTTGTAGGACAGGTAATAGTCTCTGTTACCAGTAAGAACAAAAAACAACGGTGCGATAAGAAAAATCAAAAGGGCACCGCGACAAAAAGGGAATAACTGTACCAGGCTTGAAGGAGCTACAGGACATGTAGCAGGACTGCTCGGGAGATGACCTTGGAAGCGTGGTGTAGCATAGTGATCCGGAGGAATAGCTGAGTGCCGAAAACAGCAACAGGTGAGTATAAGTAGGTTAGTTAATTGATGAGCAAGCTGCAGCACATCCCGCAGCTCCGCCCCAGGCAGGCGGGACCAGGGTCTGAGTGCAAGACATCAGCATGAGTAAATGCACCACAAACAGAGTAACAGTCAACAATGACCCAAACATACCAGTAGTGTCACAGCAAGGTGTGACAGGAACTGCATTATTTGGTCGTAATCTACCAGTCTGGCCGGTCCTGTCCAAGTTGTCCTCGGTGAAATGACTTGAACAGAGTTGCGATCTGGCTGCAGGAATCCACCTGTAGGAATCCACCTGTCTTTTCCACTTCCGGTGGCGTCAGGCCTCCAACCCGCAGCAAGCGATCGGGGCCATTCCAAGGTCAACACTGACCAACAGTAGTACAGGCGTCACGTAGTACCTCATGGTGAACTGGATAATTATTTGACAAGGTCTTCCTGCTACTCTTGTCCCAAGGCGATGAACAATGTCCAATACGATGTCCATCGACGAGGCCCAGTGTGGGGCGACTATGGCTAAAATAGCGATAACTTCTTTACGGGTATCTTCGTTGTTGTTTTCTTTCAGGCCCTGGATTTTCAAATTCCAACTACCTTTGTAGCGTTCCATTTCCCAACACTCTTTCCTTCAGCTCCACGTTTTCCATGATAAGAATAGATACATGTTCTTTCAGACTAGACAGTTCAGCTCTACAATCCTTAATATTGACTGCGTTCACCTCAGCTAGCTTGGAAAGGTTAGCTAGCATCATCGCTTGGTCACCTAATTGCACACTGATGTTATCCATTTTACTCGCTAGCTTGTTGATAGCTTCAAAGATGGAGTTGATGTTTTCTTCACTGTGAGACACAATCACCTTGTTAGGTGGTGTCGGGGGCGTGGGGAGTAGTCTTCCTTTTGGTTAACGGCGTAGAAGCATCCATTGAGTAACCATAATCAGTCACTGTAGAACACTAGGAGTCCATCAGTAGCTTAGCTGAGGCTTCGGCCTTTCCCCTCATTGCTTTCGTCTTTTAAACAGCAATTCGAGCCGTTCAAGATGATAGATTCTTCCTTTTAAAGATGTGGGCAGAATTTTTAACCTGTTTGGAGTTAAAATCAGAGGTCATTTCAGCATTTATTGCTTGAGAGCTTAAAAGAAGTTGCCTGCTTGGACCACCTTCTTGCCGGAACTGGGAAGTCCTCTTTTCTGCATACTTTTCTGCATACATGACATCCCCGCTCCCTGGGGATGGGGTTGGTGGTGGGCGGGGATTGGCGCTTCCGGCGTGGGCGGGCTTCTTTCCGGTTGTGGGGGCGTCTCTGGGCCTGCCGGTTTGTGGCCCCCGGTACTCGTCTGCCTTTGTGGGGTGTGATCTCTCGCTGGTCTCAGGGGTTGGCAGTTCTCCGTCCTGCCGGCGCCCTGTCCTTGGCTGGGATTACCTCTCTTCGGCCCCTTGCTGGTCTTCCCGGGGGGGAGGGCTCTCTGGGCTGGCTCTTGGGGCACTGATCTTTGTGCTGCCTGTCCCTGTAGGCCTGGTGGCCTTCTGGCAGCGGGGGCTCGGCCTGGCTATTTGGGGCGGGGCTCTCTGGGAGGTGGAGGGCAGCTCCTTTCCTTTCATGCATTCTCAGTGACAATTACACGCCCACACATTCTTGCACCTTTATATATATGAAGTCTTCCCCACATACAGAGATACCTGTACATATGCACACTCACAGTACATACGTACTTCCCCACATTACTCACTGAGTTAACCAGGGTGTTATTATGTTGTTGGTTTTATTACAGCGACGGTGATTTCACCAGTATGACTATATTTTTTTTTACAATGATGTGCATTACAGTAATTATCATTCTGTTCACTATCATAGTTCATCATTTCATTACTACTATAATGTGTGACTGTTTCAATGCAGTATTGTCATTGTGATCACTATCATAGTTCATCATTTCATTACTACTATAATGTGTGACTGTTTCAATGCAGTATTGTCATTGTGATCACTATCATAGTTCATCATTTCATGACTGCTATTATGTGTGATTGTCATTGACAGTGTTGTCATTGTGGTTGTTGATATTGTTTTTTTCCTTTGTCCTTATGTCCTTGTTCGTCTTTATAGTAGTCACAGACATTTATTTGCTGATGTAGTTCTGTATGTTTCTGTTGTTCTGTTCTTGTTGTCACAATTGTTGTTGTTGCTGCTGTTGTCCTTGTCTCTTGTCTCTCTTTTTTTTTGTCCCCTTCTCATGAATGTCCCGATCCACATTTTTTGGTGTCCGATCCAATCTGATTTCTTTTTATAGTCTTGCCGATTAGTGTTGTGATGTTCACGAACAAACCAGGTCTTTTGAACGGCTCGCAGCTGGGAACTGTTCTCCCGCCCCCGTTCACCTGAGTTCTTTTCTTGCTTTTTTTATCTAATCAATAGTCACATTATTAGAGAGAGATCTTAGTATAAATCTACATTTAAAAATTTGGGCTGTCAAAGTTACGTGTGCACGTCTTGTTTGACACGCGGCCAGGAACAACACAGGAACAACATCCAATTAAAAGCAAGACATGAATACAGATCCACCATCCTCCAGTATGAGCCTGGAGTTAGTTTCACCACACAAATATAAATATACAAATTAGTGCTCGATAAGGTAGTCAAATCTTACCTTTATTCATTCCCAGGGAGCAAATATGAGGTGAAAGAAAAGCATAGCAGATAGTTAGATGGTGCGTTCAAGGACCCTGGGACAAGTCGACACTCGCATTAAACATGCACAAAACAGGGGGATTTCTACAAACTGGATATTATTTTTGAAATATAATGGCCCATATTTCCAAAAAATTGACTTTTTTTAACAAATTTGAGGGGGAATAGGAACGGTGTACCAGGGTCCCTGGGCACTTGTGGCGTTTGGAAGATTGTCTTTGGATGGAGTGAGATTTAGTAGGCCCAGAATTGCTGGCAGATGTTAGCATTATTGATTTAAAAGTACAGATTTAAAAAATTAAATGTGTATAATTTTCATGGTAGTAGGACATCCACAGACAAAAAAGCAGCTTCGTGTGTAGGTTGGGCATAGCTTACGTCTTTGGAGCAGGGAGGGGGTAGGATATAACGCTTACACACGGTTGACAGCTTGGTTGGCAGCCGCGTGTCCTGAGCAAACAATCAAGCCAATGTGTGGCCTGGGAGAACATTCTAAAAATAGAATTTTATCAGGAAGAACAAAAAGAGCAAAATCAGCAGTAATTTTACAAGAATAAAATCAAAATATTAAGAGAAAAAAAGTTGTCATTGTACAAGAATAATGTAGTATGAGAGAAAATGTCATTTTAGTAGCATAAGGTTGAAATGGCAAAGAAAAATGACTTTTTTATAAGCTGTCATATGAAAAACAAAACAACGTATAAAGATGTCGTTTTTGGAAAATTAGGTTGCATGAAATGTTGTAATGGCACGACAGTCAAGTGAAAATGTTCTGGGAATGAAGTCATAATGAAGAAAACATGCCCATGCCCCATGTCCCAGTGTAGAGGCGGCCTTGGTGCTCACAAAGCTCAGATGCACTTTTTTCATGATAACGTGTTAGCATATCTACATGTGCTGCTTTACAAAATTTCACAGTGGCAAAGTTGCGTCCTTTCATTTTTCACTGTGTGGACCTCAGTGGAAAAAGTTTGGACACCCCTGCTTTAGCGGCACGGAGGCAAAGAACAGTAATGGCGCCCCCTCGTGGCCATTGCCGTCACTGCCAAGAAACACTTACACCAAGAATACAATATGCAGCCAACCTCTGTACTTCCTTACCGAGCGTGTCGTCCTCCACCAGGCGGAGTACTCTGAGCTGGTGGAGACACTGCTGTCGTCGCAGAGGGACGCCGCCATCTACCAGCGTCTGGTGGACGCCTTCAACAAGCTGAGTGCCAGCAGCACGCCGCCCGCCATGGACCGCAAGCAGAAGCTGGCCTTCCTCAAGAGCCTGGAGGAGTTTGTGGCCAACGTGGGCGGCTTGCTCTGCGTCAAGTAACCACTGGAATCCCATAAATGCCTCCATGACCCCGCCTGCTCCCGATGAACAATGTGTAGGGGCGGGGGACACGCCGCCGTGCTCGAGCCGCCGGGGGACGCCGGTCTAACTGGCCACGGGAACTGGACTGCAGCGCAGACGGGTTCAGAGGTCACACCAAACACACACACATGAAAATGTGTTATTGGAACGTGAGCAAGATGTATGATTTATTTTCCGACGTGATGTTTTTGTATGCATTTGGACCGTCGCATTTTGACAAAATGTATGAACACACACATCTCCCCAGAGTGCCTTTGTGCTCGTGTGCGCACCACCCGGCCCCTCTAAAATAGTCGCGCACACATCCGTGGCAACAAAGACATGTCTGCAGGTGTGTGGAAAAAAAATAAAAGTTGCTCTCGGAGGAACGTTGAGTCCACAGACTGCAATGTTTTGACACACCACGAGGGGGCAGCACGTTGATGATAGCGCTCGTGTTTGGCTGAAGAGAAGAAAGCGTGTTTGACTTTCATCAAGAGCTACGTGGATCGAAGAGGAAAGGTCACAGTCGTATTTCTCTACCGTAGCACACCCTCCACACCAAATGAGACTGAATTGAAATAAAAGGAGCAGAGCCACTTAGCAACCATGGCTGTTTGTGAACCACCTTTAAAAGTGTACATAAAAATGTTGTATAAAGCCTGTCTGGCCTCTTCCTTTACAAAATAGGAGGCGTTATTGACCTTTTTATTGTTTTTGCTACTGCTATTTTAAATGCATTGCTCTTATTAGAGTTACTAGTTTTTATTGTTTCAATTGGAATGGTTTGGTTTAAAGGGGTTTTTGCTGTGTGCTGTTGTTCTGACGTTCCTTCACCATGTAGTCTCCACGTTATTCATATTACATTCCATCTTTTTGAACTCCAAGGTAACCGTGTCGCTTTCTGATAGGACAGTTGGTAGTTTTTCTCATAATGAATAAGAAAGACAGTCTTTATGCTTAATGACATGTGCATCTGTTTTGAAGTCAGAGGTAACCGTGTCAGCGCCAAAGCTCTTTCTGATCGGACAGTTGGAGTTTTCATTATAATGAATTCTAAGACAGATGGGCTGTGTGCTTTGTCATGTGCATCTCTTTATGTCATTGTGACATGAAGTGATGCATATATAAAGTGAGTATAGATGTGTGTTATTTACATTGTGGATTGAACGTGTTTGTTGCTGGACTTCATCTCAGAGAATCATCCAACTCAGGCTTCATCTTTCAGGAGGTGCAGGTAAAGTACAGTCAACGCCCTTCAACGTAAATAATCCGTTCCGAGAACCTTTATGTTATAGGGATTTTATGTTATACGAAGCGTAGAATACATGTAAATAGCCTAATCCGTTCCAAGATCTTCCCAAACTCACACCTTTGGCCCTTCAAAATATTCATTCCATTCCATTCCCTTTTCCTCCGCTGGTCCGGGTCGCAGGGGCAGCAGTCTCAGTAGGGAAGCCCAGACTTCCCGGTCCCCGACCACTTCCAGCTCCACCGGGAGGACACCAAGGCGTTCCCAGGCCAGCTGTGAGACACAATCCCTCCAGCGTGTCCTAGGTCTTCCCCGGGGCCTTCTCCCGGCTGGGCACGCCCGAAACACTTCACCAGGGAGGCATCCGGACTAGATGCCCGAGCCACCTCAGCTGGCTCCTCTCAATGTGAAGGAGCAGCGGCTCTACTCCCTCCCGGATAACCGAGCTCCTCACCCTGTCTCTTAGAGTGAGTCCCGCTACCCGACGAAGAAAACTCATTTCAGCCGCTTGTATCCGCGATCTCGTTCTTTCGGTCACGACCCAAAGCTCATGACCATAGGTGAGGGTGGGAACATAGATCGAACGGTAAATTGAGAGCTTTGCCTTCTGGCTCAGCTCTCTTCACCACGACGGTCCGGTACAGCGACCGCGTTACTGCAGACGCTGCGCCGATCCGCCTATCGACCTCACGCTCCAACCTTCCCTCACTCGTGAACAAGACCCCGAGATACTTGAACTCCTCCACCTGGGGCACCAGGTGGTGATCAGTTGACAGCTCAGCCGCTCTCTTTACCCGTGTGTCCAAAACATGCGGACGCAGGTCTGATGATACGACTACAAAGTCGATCATAGACCTGCGGCCTAGGGTGTCCTGGTGCCATGTGCACTTATGGACATCCTTATGTTGGAACATGGTGTTCGTGATGGACAAACTGTGGTTCGCACAGAAGTCCAACAACATCACACCGCACAGGTTCAGATCGGGGAGGCCGTTCCTCCCAATCACGCCCCTCCAGGTCACACTGTCATTGCCCACATGGGCGTTGAAGTCTCCCAGCAAAACGACAGAGTCACCAGTTGGGGTGCTCTCCAGCACCCCTCTGATGGACTCCAGGAAGGCTGGGTACTCTGAACTGCCGTTTGGCGCGTACACACAAACGACAGTCAGGACCCTTTCCCCAACCAGAAGGCGTAGGTGGTGGGTCTACGGGGGGGAGATCCCGTGTGGCTTCTTTGGGCTGAGCCCGGCCGGGTCTCATCATCATCATCATCAAAATATTCAAAATCCACCAAATATGGTGGGAAAATATAATAAAACGTTAGCATAAACATAGAGTAACATTCCAATATAAAATAAGGTAATAAATAAGATTACTGTAAATGAATAAAACTGAAAAACAAAAACAATCTTACCGTTCACGAGATGTCTTGATCAGGAGCGCAAGTGGAGGCAGGAAGGAGAAGGACTAACCTGAGTCGAAACGCGACTCAGAGTCTGAGAGTCAGCTGGTCTCACAGACAAACGCACACGAACTACACGATAATGCTGTGTGCAAAATTTTAATTTGTAACTTAATTTAATTGTTTAAGTTAGTTTCAGGGCGACTACGAAGAGGAAGGAGTTTGAAGGGAGAAGCCTGTCTCTCACACAAACTCACGTACATGCTGTATGACTCAGCCAATGAGATGAGAGCGTAGGCGGTGCCCCGATAATCAGCCAATGAGATGAGAGCGAAGGCGGTGCCCTGATAATCAGCCAATGAGATGAGAGCGGAGGCGGTGCCCCGAAAATCTGCCAATGAGAGCGTGATGCGTCAGAAGGCGTCAACAAGTGTTAGTCTGAACTTGCACCGACTTGAAGCATTAAAAAAAACCTAAAAACTTGAGGCATTAATAAAGTTGATTGTGATTGTGATATGGAATTTCTTCTGTAATACGATGCAAACACTTTACATAAATTCTTCATGTTCTGTGGAATTTATGTAAAAGGAGGTTTGTTATGCGAGGTACTACTGTACTTATTTTTAATGCTAAATGCTTTAAACAGCCTAGAGCGGGGGTGTCCACAGTATTTGTGTGTGTGTATTCTGAAAATGAAATAAATTCTTATAACTAGGGATGCTCCGATCAGGGTTTTATGCTGCCGATTCCGATACTGGTCATCAAAGACTGAAATCATCCGACGCCGACCACATGGATTGATTATACATTTTTCAGTGTCTTGATGAGTGCTATTGGCCAGGGGTGTCATATAAAAGGGAAAAGTCAGGACAATTCCAAGGTCTCTCGACTGCCAACTGGCTGCACCCGTACTACTCGTTATAAAGGAACCATAAAATCATTTTTCCGCTCTCACAAAATAGTAATGTTCCTGTTGGGATGTTCACGAACGAACCTGTTCTTTTGAATGTCTCGTTAACATGAACGATGGGAACCAAGTCGCAGCTGGGACACACAACATTTGTACAAAGAATAAATCAAAATAGTGGCATCAATGCAGAGTGATAGGGCGCCACCTTGTGGAATATTTACAACGAATCCAGTTCAAACTGTAATCCACACATGTCAAATAAGGTTGTAATGAATATTTCAGATACTTCAAACTGATATTGGTGGGATATCTAAATTCATTTCTCCCAGTGATTATTTCCAAGATAAAACGAGTTAAGGCCAGGCTGTTCTCTTAAAACTTAATATAAAAATGAGCCAAATGAGACATTTTTTTTAACGGCTCACCAAGATCCGGCTGCCCTCAAACAGTCATAAATCCCAACTCTAGCTGACAAAGATGTTAGGTAGGTTAAGACACTACACTGCACGAAAGGATCGCGATAGCCACAGGTAATCGGCTTTTGTGATTGGCATTGAAAGCAAGTATCGGCATGTGCCAATCCAGTGATTTTTCACGAAAATCGTCCGATACTTAGCGGTGGCGGATTGATCGGAGCACCCCTAATTACTACTGTACTAAGCCAAAATGTCCTTTTTTGAAAGCAACCTGTGAAATGTTTGTCACCAGGGAAAAACCTGCTCACGGGCGCTTTTTCAAAAGGAAATCTGTAATAAGAATGTTATAACCCAGTGAGTACTAGGACCGCGTGGAAAACGGATGCAATTTCCCGGCCTGTTTTCCTCACTGAACTCTATACCACTGGAAGGGGCGTGACGGCTGACCGCATGAAGCCATAGGTCGGCCACCTTGCTTCACCCCAAAAAGCACACACGCATACACATTCATGTATCTTCATTCACTACATTTATTATGTTTCGGTATAAAAATTAACACGAATTAACAAAAATTCCATTAAAACAGAGTAAATTTACTAGACCCAAATCTTAAAATTTCCCTCCAGTTTAAGGTTTTTCCTACCTCTATGGTGTGAAATTACAATGCATAACAACTCAGTTTCAGTGTTTACAAGGTATTTGTTATGATAAGGATCTCCGTAGTATCAAAGTTAAATGCAAGGCATACCTTTAGAAGATGATCAGGAAAGTCAAATATTGTTGTATCTGCATTTTGTCGTCATCTAACAGTCTGGCCGGTCCTGTCCAAGCTCTCCTCGGTGAAATGACTTGAACAGAGTTGCGATCTGGCTGCAGGAATCCACCTGTCTCTCCGAATATTTACTACCCATTGCTTTAGAAGTTGAGCATTGCAGTGTGGAAATCTAAAGGAGAATAAGGGGTAATTTACAACTACTTAGATGAATAGATGCTTACAGATTTAAAGTATCAATTTTTTTAAAACTATTTTTATTATTTATAAGCATTTACCTACCTGTGAAATGTAAGTCCCTTCTCGCGATTTTCACGAGTATCACGATTTGTGCCATTAATAGCAGCACAAGACGGCATCTCGAACTCCTCTTAGTTGTTAGGCTTTCTTGTTTTGGGTGAAACTTCTATACTTCCGGTGGCTTCAAGCCTCCAAAGCGCAGCAAGAGATCGGGGCCATTCCAGTAGTAGAGTTCAGTGGTTTTCCTTGAGACTGCCCACAGCTCATTGATTGGCCTTTTTTTTATGCTAACGTGTGATTGGCCGTAATTGCTGTCATTCCATGATCGTCTGCCACTAGTTGTTAGCATGTTTAAGTTTGTTCTGCCTGGGTCCAGTGTTGCAAACTTGGCGGTTTTGTCGCAAACGACATTTCAACCCCCCTTGACGACATATTTTCTCAAAAGCGACGAGTGACTTTGTCTGGCGTGGTTGGGGAGTTTTCTAGTACAGTAAAAGCACGTATTCTGCATTTTGTGTTCTCACTGAGCAGGGCGGGTGCTGTTGACAGGTCCGCCCCACCCAAAGGCAGTCTCAAGCCATGATGTGGAGCTCTACCACTGATCTGTATTATACATCTGGATAGCTCATTGGCGATGACTTGTGAAGGCACACGGCCGCCGTTTTGCCACTCGCAAGAAACACTTCTCGGACAATGACTTATGTGAGAACTTGTGAGTTGTTAAGTTTGTTGTTAGTTTGTTAGCCACTCACACTAAATGCGAGGTTAGTCTAACCTCGCACAACAGGTGTGCTTGAGCTTAGTCATAAGGACTCGGATATGATCATTTTTAAACATTCTGTCCATATCATACCATACCTGAGTCATAAGGGCTTTACAATGGGGGCTGTGGGGGATATGGAAACAAACAACCGCTCGTAGACCACTAAATAATTTGCGGTTGCTTGCAAATATAAAAAAATAAGTTTTCTTTTTGTCGTTTACACGAATTTCAAATGAACCCCCATATGGAGACAAAGTTTATATATTATTTCAGTGTGGTGCCAGGAAGAAGGAGTCGCATGCAGAGTGATTGGAACAACAACTGGGAACATTTATTTCCCTGCTCCTCTCGAGCTTACAATCTCAGAGCAAAACGCACATGTCTCTGAACCGGAAAACAAGGGTCCCTCAACAAAAGGGGCCCAGGTGAAACTCCAACCCACATAAAGTTCCCATGGGTGAATTATGTCCAACATGCGCCACAACATATTATATTACATATTATTCCTGTGTTTTTTGTTAAAACATATTTCTATATCAGAAAAGTTTCTATTTCATATGAAAAACAAAAAAATTAGATGAGAGCATAGTGAATTGTATGAAAGAATAAAAAGTAAAGGATCATGACCATGGATTTTAGTGGAAAAAAGGGATGGGATATGCAGTTAAAATTAAAATGTCTTTCTAGAGGAGTAAAACTATCATTGCTATAGGGGAGTGCTGAGCCAGGGTGCACAGTAGAATTTTGTCCCAAAGGCAATGAGAATTGGAAGGGGAAAAGTACATTTAATATAGCAAAAGATAGAGAATAACGTATCAAATGGTTTTTAAGGGACGAAGGTTGCGTTACTTGAAGGAATGGGAGAATCTCCCCGCTTTTTAATGTCAAATCTAGATGTTCTGTTAGCCAGAAGGGTGTGCTACTCACGAACCACACTGAGTCATGTTTATGTGATCCATAAATCTGTTATTCGCTGTCGAGTTGTGCCCATTAAAAAAAAAGTTCTCAGAAGTCAACGTGTGTGAAAGTGTTTTAATTCAATTTTGGTGTCTCTCCTACAAGGCTATGGGTTTACAAAAGCATATTTTACAACATCATATGCAAATGATATCCAAATTAGACGATGCCGTCATTTAGCGACTTCTACGACAGCCAATTGCCACTTTTTTTACTGAAAATTTGGCAACATTGCCTGGGTCAAGTCAGTTATTATTTTAATGTCAGGGTAACATTTGTGTGCATACGTGCGCGTGTATGAGTGTTTCTCGATACTGACCCCTGCTGGGCGTCAACCCTCATTTCATGCAACCTAGTTTGTTTTTTTGTTT
This sequence comes from Dunckerocampus dactyliophorus, assembly GCF_027744805.1. Taxonomy (NCBI): domain Eukaryota; kingdom Metazoa; phylum Chordata; class Actinopteri; order Syngnathiformes; family Syngnathidae; genus Dunckerocampus; species Dunckerocampus dactyliophorus. The sequence goes on from NC_072827.1 coordinate 3,433,980, forward strand.
CTGCTACTAAATTGACATTATTTTTCCTCATATTATTGTGATTTAGTCCCTTGAAATTGCTGCCTTATTTCTTGTTAGAAAACGTTTTTTTCCCATCATATTTTGACTTTATTCTTGTAAAAGGACTGCTTCCCGCCCTTTTTTTTGCTTCGCCCATTTTCCAACTTCTATATTTTTTTTTTATTTTGACTTTATATCCACAATATTTTGACTTTATTCTCGTAACATTGTAACTTTTTCCTCAATGTAATTTTTCAGAAATTGGAACTTTATTTGTTATATTTATTTGTCTTGTTTCTCGGGATATTATGACCTTTTAAAAATGACGTCTATTTCTTGAACATTTCAACTTAATGGCAGGATTGAACAGAGAGGCAGGCATATGTTTGGACACCCCCGTGTTGCTCATTGTACACACAAGTCATCATACTTGGACTTGTGAAGCTGGTGAAGAGATAAAAGACAATGTAACGTGTGTTTTATTTTACAGCAAGCTCCTGTCCAACACTCCAATCATGACGTCTCCGCTCTGCTCTTTTGTCCTGGTGCTGATCTTTTGTGCTCTCGAAACCAGCTCCACGAAGTCCTTTTACGCAGCCGAAGGATCAGACGTGACTCTTCCCTGCAACCACACATATGACCGTACATATGCCCGTGAGCAATTCTCCATTAAGTGGTTTGTGTTCAAGTCAAGCTATCAGTTAATAGCATATCACAATGATATGTACGATTCACTGATTGACAGGGTCCGCTACACGTCTACCGACCCCCGAAGCGGAGATGCTTCCATAACCATCAGCAACCTGCGTCTCTCAGACACGGGGACCTATTATTGCAATTTGATTGTTATTTCCGAAACATACGCACAGAAAATTGACTTGAAAGTCACAAAGAAACCAAGCAAGCCAGAGTGTAGCGTGGAATGGGAGTTTGCAGAGGTTTATGGTGCGAGGCTCAAATGCAGATCCTCACATGACACCCTCCCACTGACGTACAGCTGGACAAAGATGGACGGAAACAAGATGTTGCCTCCTCAGGCCAATGTGGATGCCACAATGGGCCACTTGTTTGTAGACAGGATCACAGAGGACGACTGTGGAACATATCTCTGTACGGTGGAAAGTCTGGTTGGTACCCAACACTGTGACGTCCTACTTGAGTGTCCACAACCACCACTACCACCACCACCCCCAATTACAAGCGAAAAAGTTCAACCCACGGCGCCACCATCAGCCACGAGCGATGGAGGTATAGTTCCAGTCGTGGCCGTGACGTCCGTCATGCTTGTGCTGGGTGTCGGTGCTCTCGCCGCCATCTGGTACTGGTGCAGAAGAAACAGTGTTGACCTAGTTTTTAATCAAACAGTGGAAGAGGTGCCTATGTCGTCAATGGAGAGGAGGGGAACGGTCTCGACTGGCAGAAGCGATGGAAAAAAATATGAAATAATGGCCAAAGTTGTTTTGGATTTATTTAGGGTTTGTGTGTTGCTGGAAAGAGAAGACAATCCATCCGTCATCTCCTGTTCAGAGAGAATCTTGTATTTTTAACCATAACAATATGATGAACTACTTTGTAACGTTTAGCTGCTGAGCCCATTTGTAAACACTTTGGTCAACGTTGCTATTTTAAAAATTGTCTTCATATAAAGATTTGATGTGTGTATATACTGTATATGAAGTTGTCTATAACTGATACTATTTTCTGTGTTGCCCTCCACGTTTGTATCCTGGACAGCAGACATCTTGGCGTGTAAAGATGACAACACGTGACACAAGTGTGGGGAATGAGTAGACGTGGTTTTGATATTGATCAGAACATCTATTGATTTTGTGATGGGAGTGGACGGAACATTTATTTGATGAATGTATTTACTGTAAACTCCACAAAATTTATGGACAAAAATGTCATGTTCTGTCTGCCATGTATTGCAGTACACCTCTGAGCCATCCGGAGGACCTAATTAAGCCCACCTGTGTCTCATTAACTGCCTTCTATTAGCTGCAGTCTGACAAGCTTCCAGTGCCAGATTGTTTCCTGAATGTCCAGAGTCCTCCAGCAACTCTAGCTACTTGGGTGTATTCTGCTTTCTGGTCATTTAAGTACTTAAATAAGTAAAACCCAATTCAATCTGCTAGTGTTGCATTTCTATTGGTTAATTATGTGAACTTAAATTTCAAGCTGGAAATCCATTGAATAATGATGCCATATTTGTTCATTTTTCTTTGATTAAAAATCAAAACACAGTCGGTCACTGAGGGGAATCGGGTAATGATTGGTGTTGAGTTTACTAAACTCTACTAAACTCAAGTTATTGGATGGATGACCTCTAGCGCGGGTGTCCAAAGTGTGGTCTGAGGGCCATTTGGCTTTCTTTTTTTTTAAGAGGAACAAGTTCATCCAATGAGGAAAAAAATCTATGAGCAGACCTCTGCCAATTGCCATGGTTCCTCTCATGTATGCAAATATCACTGATGCGTGCTGGCACCTGGCACTGGGGAAGGCAACCTGGTCCTAGTCAAACCACGATACACCAAAGGAAGTTATCCATGACCACATGCTTGTTCAGGAAGTGGTCCCCTGAGGCTGAGCAGGACCACTGACTGGGTTGCATTGCAGTGCATAGAAATGTCACTTGCACTACTGCATGGGTGATGTGCCAGTAAAGACTGTACGCTGCTTTACTAATAAGCCCTAAATAACATCAAAGACTTCTGAACCTGAAGACGTTAAAAGATGGTGGCACTTAAACAGGTACTCACACTCACCCCCCACTCACACGACCCACAGTAACAGCAGCTCAAGTAAGTGCGGAGCTAAGGAGGCTGCGCCCCAGCAAAGCAGGTCCGGATGGAGTATCTCCTCGACTTCTGAAAGCCTGCGTGTGGGAGCTGGGCCCTCGACAGCGCATGTTCAACCTGAGCTTGGGGTTGGGGAGGGCACAGCTGTGGAAAACGTCCTACAAGGATAAAAATGACTGACAACTGGCAGGAGCACTCTTTCATTTTCAGCCAGGAGATGGTACAGGTGAAATGAAACGGGGTCCAGGTACCTGAAGACTGTAAACTATCCTGTCTGACTTATTTTTCAATTATGTCTGATTTGTCTTGCAGTTATTCTGTCTGACTTATTCAATACATTTGGAAACAATCAAATTTGTTGTGAGAGTCTTTGATTCCTTCTCATAACTGGAGATTAAAAAACACGCAAGGGTGGCAGGTTGTGGAGAAATTTCATCTCCAACACTATCCATGAACATGGCTCATAATGCTAGCATGCTAACGTTAACATATGCTAAAGTTAGATAGCATGTACCCGGAAGGCTAAATGTCCTGAATGAGTTGAGAATTTTGACTTTAGAAGTGTCTGAATGGGTTGAGAAATGTGGAAGTAGCTGGAACTCTTTAGCTCAAAGGCATTTTGGGAATTCGTAGCACGAATGTCTGAAAATGTTCTGTTTTAACAACCCGATAAAGACTGGCAAAACATAACCTTGGCATTGCTCTTACTAGATGTGTTACTTTTAATTGGAGCGGTTTTCGTTAAAAGGTATTTTTTGTGCAGCCTTGTAGTCTCCGCATTATTCGTATTACATGTCATCTTTTTCACCTCAAAGGCAACCGTGGCAGCTCCAAAGCTATCGTGGCGCTTTCTGATAGGACAGTTGCAGTTTTCATCATCAAATACGAAAGCTAGTCTTTGTGCTTTATGACATAAGCATCTTTTATGTCTTGTGACATAAAGTGATGCATACATAAAGTGACTGTAGACGTGTTTCATCTCAGAGAATCATCCAGCTGAGGTGTCCTCATCTTCTAGGAGGTGCAGGTGAAGTACACTTTTTATGCTAAATGCTTAAAAACAGCCAGGGGGGTGACATGGAGGCGTATTTTTCATTGGCCCTCAGTAAAATGGATTAATATGCAATTAAAAGCATTATTGGAGGCCCACATTAAGTGTTTAAACACTGCAATGCTCCCTGTGTCAGCATCAGGGAGACGTGTGCTTTTTTCCATCATAGATGAAGAGCTGCTGCGTGTGTTTATATCCAAGCAGACGCTGTAATAATTCTCATCAGATCAAAACACGTAAATGGTTCTCTCTGAAGGCGTAACGTGGCGACCATAACTCGGCTGCGGCATGGTTGCTATATTTAGCAAGTAGGGGTGCATTCAAAGTAAAAGCGTTTCTTGCATCTGCCGCGCAGGATCTCCACCTGTGATTGTGAAGCAGACACACTGGCAGCACCTGCCTTCCTGGTGCATGGGTGTCCAATGTGTGGCCCAGGGGCCATCATTGCAGAAATATAATGGATAAAATACATGTCACAATCGCCACTTCTGGCACTTTACAGAGTGAAATTGTTAGTGGTGTCTTTCTAGTTGTACACACAAGTCACACTTGGACTTGAAGACATGAAAGACAATGTAACGTGTGTTTACTTTACAGCAAGCTCCCGTCCAACGCTCCAATCATGAGGCCTGCGTTCTGCTCTTTTGTCCTGGTGCTGACCTTTTGCACTCTCAAAGCCAACTCCCAGACGTCCTATTACGCAGCTGTAGGATCAAACATCACTCTTCCCTGCAAGCATACATATCCCACTGACAATGGACACTACCAGATTACCTGGTTTGTCAAGGTGAATTCACAAGACTTCCGTATTACATTTTGGCATTGTGGTGTTTTTTACGAACCACTGAAGGGCAGGGTCCACCACATGCCTCACAGCTTTCAGACCTCACACTGCAAAGGCGACGCTTCCATAACCATCAGCAACCTGCGTCTCTCAGACACGGGGACCTACACATGCCTCTTGAGAAATTATGAAATAGGTGAGGAAAGGAAGATGAACCTGACAGTCATGGAGAAACCAATCGAGCCGGTTTGTGGTGTGGAAGGGGAGCCTGCAAAGGGTCATGGCGTGACACTCAAATGCGGATCCTCACATGACACACTCCAACTGACGTACAGCTGGACAAAGATGAGCGGAAACAAGATGTTGCCACCAAACGCCAGTGTGAATGCCACATTGGGTGACTTGTTTGTAGACAGGATCACAGAGGACAACTGTGGAAGATATCTCTGTACGGTGGAAAGTCTGGTTGCTACCCAACACTGTGACGTCCTACTTGAGTGTCCACCACCATCAGCCATGAGCGATGGAGTTCCAGTTCCAGTCGTGGCCGTGACGACCGTCGTGCTTGTGCTGGGTCTTGTCGGTGCTCTCGCCATCTGGTACTGGCGCAGAAGTGAAACAGTGGAGGAGGTGCCCATGTTGTCGATGGAGGGGGGAGACTTGGAAACACTTCCCGATAGTGTCACGTGTGAGCATCCTCACACTTCTGGCGATACTGCTGAAAATATGAAATAATGGAGCCAAATTTGTTGTTTTTGATTCATTTAGGATTTCTGTGTTGTGTATGACTACTTTTCTTCAATAAAAAATAAATGATAAAAACACAAAGCTGTCCAAAAGAGTGAGTGGAGACTCCTTTTACGGACTCCAGCTCTGACGAGTCAATCACTCAAGGGAATCGGGTAGCGACTGACTCATTAAACAGGAACAATGTGCACATTCATCTTTACAAAATGCGAGTACATTACATGGAAATGTTTCACCGCTTTAGTTCATATTTGATTCATGACTCAGAGGTCAAATGTCACATTTTTAGGTTCAAGACTGCGTGTTTGGAAGATCAAAGAGACAGAAGTGACCTTGAGGTCACACCAACACACTTGCAATTCATAAAAATAAATCAAAAATAGATCTATTTGATGGATGACCTTCAGGTCTGGGGTGTCCAAAGTGCGGTCCAAAGGCCATTTGCATCCAGCGGCTGTGTTTTATTGGCCCATGGTCATTCTACAATTATAACAAAAGTAAAAACACACAAAAAATGGAAATCGCTGCAATTTTACAAGAATAAAGTCAAAATATAAAGTAAATGTTTCTGTATTCAAACAACAAAAAGAGGTGCAATTTTACAAGAATAAACCTCGCAGCGTGGTTGGCAGTTAGCCCCTCTTTGGCAGCCGACTAACCGGAGTAAACGGGGGTGTCCATTGTGCGGCTCGGTAGCAATTTGCAGCCCGCAAAATTATTATTTATCAAGAAAACTGTGGCAAAATCAGCAATTTTACAAGAATATCGTAATATGAGAGAAAATAACCTACCTCATTTTAGTAGCATTAAGGTGAAATCAGAAAGAAAAAACTTTTCCTTTAAGCTGTAATGTTGTGACAAAACAGTAGTTTTAATTTGTGGAAAATGAGTCTGAATTGACTAGAATTATACAATAGAAGCAATGTAGACTTAAACAATGGCTGCACTCATACTTGAATTTTGCACAGACTGGTTGCGGCAAGAGCAGTAATGTTGCTCGTCGTGTGTGTCCGCGTCTTGCGCTCTAAAATGCACGCGCACACAACAGCTGTCGCCATGGCAACAAACAGACATGGCTGCAGGTGTGTTAGCCTAGAAAAAACACCAAGGTTGCTCTTTGAGGAAGGATAAGTCCACAGACTGCAATGTTTTGACACGCCACGAGGGGGCAGCACGTTCTTCCGTTGTGCTTGAGTTTAGATGAAGACAAGAAAGTGTGACTTTATCAAGAAGGACAGGGAGCTACGTTCAATCACATGTTAACTTAAAGGAACACAAGAAAATGGGCACTACTACAAAAGTCTTTTTTGTGCGTTCATTTCAAAGATTTGAGAAGTTACTGTCACGAGTGAATGTGCTGCTCTGCTGCCACCTAATGTTTGTTTTCCGTCACAGCACACTCAGCCATCAGAGGTGGAGCAAGCACACCTGCGTCCAATTAATGCTGGACTATTTAGACCAGGCAGCAACCTCACCTAGTTGCCAGAATGTCTTCTCCTGCAAGCCTGATTCCCTTGATTACCTGTTTGTTCTGTACCCCTGTCTTGATTCTGGTCTTACCTCGTGCCTACCGTGAGTAGTGGTTATTTTGCATGTTTTTTCCTGCTGTTGCAGTGGTTATTTCATACAGAGATTTTTGCTTACCTACTGTCAGTATTTTTTCCTATCTCCTTTTGATGATTGTGATTTTTTGTTTTACCCCTTTTTCCTGCTATCCACGTTGCAGTGTTTTTTGTTAGTGTTAGTTTTTCCCTTTTTCCCGTGACTTGAGCCGGTGATTTTGTGTTGTGTTTTTTCATGAACCTTGACTTTTCTGTTAGTTATACTGTTAATCAATACTTTTTGTTTAATTGAACATTTGTGGTGCTGTCTGCATTGGGATCCATCGCCAATACTCGCCACCTCGTGACCGCACGTTCTGGCCATACAAAATGGATTCCGCAGACTTGGACCATTTCCGGTCAGCACTCACGCACCAGGGACAATTAGTCGGTGAACACGACAAATCCCTGAGGAAAATCATGGAGGCAATTAACACCTTGTCCTCTCATGTCACTGCCATGGGTCAGCATTTTGCACAAGTTTTTTCACCTGAACAATGTCAGGACGCCGGGGCGTCTCCTGGTTTAGATCCGACTAACCCGCCGAGCATGCAGTATCTCGCCCACTCTTTTTTGTTAGGAGCCGAATATTCCACACCCGCCTCGTTTCTCAGGGGAATCAGGTCGGTGTGAACGATTTTTGCACCAATGCTCCTTGGTATTCGACCAACAGCCTAACACCTATGCTACAGACTCAGCTAAGGTTGCATTTGTCATGAGTTTGCTCAATGATAGAGCTGCGGCATGGGCTATGACGGCGAGTAAAGCCAAACCCGCCATTCGCTCATCTTTTGACGGCGATACTTAATACTTTTGATCACCCTGTGCGGGGTAAAGAGGCGAGTAGTCAACTTTTGGACTTAAAACAAAGGAACTGTTCCGTAGCTGATTCTTCTGTCACCTTCCGGGTGCTAGCAGCAGAAAGGCGCTACGGTGACACTGCCCTCCGCGGCATTTTTCGAAAGGCTCTCCAGACTCGCATCAAGGATGAGTTGGCAGTCAAGGATGACACTGCTACTCTAGAGGAACTAATCAACCTTGCAGTACGCCTGGATAACCGGCTACGAAAACGCGACCGAGAACACGCGAAGGAGAAAGGAGCCAACGTGACCCCGACGCCGAACTACAACCCCATCTCCTTGGGCGGAGTGGAAGGAAAGTGCCGCAGCCGACAAACCCATGCAACTGGGGGGACGACACCTAACTGCGGCGGAAAGGGCGCGATGCTTCCGCCTACAGCTGTGCCTCTACTGTGGTGCCGTGGGACATCAGATCGCCGAATGTCCGGCAAGACCTCCTCGCCGCGCTCGATCCCCCCCATAACATCGTGAAGTTGAGTAGCAGCTGGGACAACTCCGGTCACGGTACTTCCAGAGACACAATCCCAGAACCTAAAGGTGAGCAAGGTAAACACCCAGGAGAACCACCATGCCACACATCAAAGACTTCAAGTAAACGGAACTATCATGGGGGGGTGTTGTTGCGTGTCCGTTTCAGCACTCATTGACTCAGGGGCTGATGATAGCTTCTTGGACTCAGTTTGTGGAGGAATGTCATTTTGCTAAGATTAAGCTGAGTTGCCCTAAGGAAGTCCTCTCCCTTGATGGGAAACTACTGTCAATTGTGTCTTTCATAACCGAACCGTTAAGCCTACGACTCTCGGGTAACCATTGAGTGGATTCAGTTTCATATAATTCCTTCGCAGGCAGCACCTGTGGTGCTCGGACTCACCTGGCTCAAATTACATAATCCTATCAATTGGAGAACTATGAGTATCAGTGACTGGGGAAACCATTGCTATACCAATTGTCTTTGATCAGCGGTACCCGAGAGTCAGTGAAAGAGTAGATCTTAAGTGCCCACAGCATATCACGACCTAGCCCAGGTGTTCAGTAAGGATAGAGCCCAGTGCTTACCGCCTCATCGCCCTTACAATTGTGAGATTGACCTTATGGCCAACGCCCCTTTACCTAGCGCCAGGCTATTTAACATCTCATTACCTGAGCAGCAAGCTTTAAAGGACGATATCACTACTTTGTTGGCAGCAGGGCTCATCCGTCCCTCTGTCACCCCTGGGGCGGGATTTTTTTTCGTAGAGACAAAGGACAAATCCCTTCGACCTTGTATCGACTATAGGGGTCTTAATTCCATTACTGTTAGAAACAGCTATTCGCTCCTGCTTATGGACTCCGCTTTTTCCTCTCTTCATACAGCCAAAGTATTTACTAAGTTGGATCTTCAAAACGCGTATCACCTGGTTCGTATCAGGGAGGGGGGGCGAGTGGAAAACGGCTTTCAATACACCCCTAGGCCATTTTGAGTATCTCGTAATGCCATTCGGCTTTAACCAATGCACCTGCAGTTTTCCAGAACCTCATAAATGAAGTCCTCAGGGATATGCTTAACCGCTTCTGTTTTGTATACTTGGATGACATTCTCATTTTTTCTGACTCCATTCAGGAACATACACGGCACGTGCGACAAGTGTTGCAGCGACTTCTGGAGAACCTATTGTTCATTAAAGCAGACAAATGTGACTTCCATGCTTCATCAGTGTCATTTTTAGGGTATATTGTGGAGAAGGGCCAACTGAGAGCCGACCCTGCCAAAATACAGGCGGTGGTCGATTGGCCATCTCCTACATCAAGGAAGCATCTACAGAGGTTCCTAGGGTTTGCAAACTTTTACAGGCGATTTATTCTCAATTATAGTAGCAAGGCGGAACCTAAGCCGAGGCGGCATTCACCAACCTAAAATCACTATTCACTTCCGCACCTGTTCTCATGCATCCCAACCCCTCTACAGTCAAGGTGGATGCCTCAGATACAGGAGTGGGAGCGGTTCTGTCCCAGCGATCCCCAGTTGACCAGAAGCTGCACCCATGTGCGTTCTTCTCGCGTCGCCTCACAACATCTGAGGGTAATTATGACGTGGGTAATAGAGAGCTGCTGGCCATCGTTCTCACGCTGCGGGAGTGGAGACATTGGCTGGAGGGTGCTGCCCTCCCTTTCATCGTTGTCTCTGATCACAAAAATATATCCAATCTGCTAAAAGACTCAACTCACGCCAAGCCCGCTGGTCACTCTTCCTCACCAGATTTAATTTCTCAATCACTTACAGACCCGGATCCAGAAATATCAAACCGGATGCTCTATCCAGACTCTTTGACCCGGCTGAGGAGGAACCATCCGGAACCATCGTACCTGTAGCTCGAGTCCTTGGGGGGGGGGGGGGGTCTTCGTTGGGAGATCGAAGAAAAGGTCACCAAGGCAACATCTGACGGGGCCTGAGGGGTCTCAGAGAACAAGCTGTTTGTGCCACCAGAACTTCGATCGGAGGTCCTGCAATGGAGTCAAACTGCCAAGGTAGCCTGTCATCCGGGAGTACACCGCACTCAATTTTTGGAGGCCCAGAGGTTCTGGTGGCCAACAATGACTGCAGGCATAAAGGAATTTGTCTCCGCCTGCCTGCAGGCCTATTACAACCACTGCCTGTCCCCTCCCGCCTCTGGTCTCACATTTCACTGGATTTCATCAGTGGTTTACCCCCATCTCAAGGAAAGACTGTTATTCTGAATATAGTGGACAGATTTTCCAAAATGGCTCACTTTGTGGCTCTCAAACTACCATTGTTGGACGGTGCAGCTACTAGTCAAGCACGTATTCCGCATTCATGGAATTCCGACGGACTTGGTCTCGGATCGTGGACCGCAATTCGCATCAAAGGTTTGTAAAGCACTGGGGGCCTCAGTCTCACGTCAGGCTACCACCTCCAGTCGAATGGCCAGACAGAGCGGGCGAATCAGGACTTGGAGGCCTCCCTACGTTGCGTCTGACATCGGTACCCATCCGCATGGGCCTCCCACCTTCCATGGGTGGAATATGCCCATAATTCACTCCCCAGCTCGGCTACAGGTTTGTCACCATTCAAGGCCGCTTACGGTTACCAACCTCCTATGTTCCCATCACAGGAAGCAGAAGTCTCCATACCGGCAGTTCTGGTTCATTTGCGGAGAGCTCATCTCGTCTGGAGGGAGACGAGTGCAGCCCTTACCAGAACAGCAGCACGCAATCAACGGATGGCTAACCGCCACAGGATTCCTGCACCTGCATACCAGCCGGGTCAAGAGGTATGGTTCTCATCACACGACCTTCCCTTTGGCTGGAAATTGGCACCAAGTTTTGTGGGACCATTCACTGTGGACTCATCAGTCTTCTGTCAAACTCCCATCATCCATGAAAGTACACCCGGTATTCCATGTATCACATCTCAAACCAGGTCTCCAGTCCGCTGTGCCCTCCGGCTGAGCTCCTCCCCCGCCGCGTATGATCGATGGCCTGCCGGCGTATACGGTGAGAGCTATTTCAGATGCCAGAAGAAGGGGTGGGGGGGTGCAGTATTTGGTTGTCTGGGAGGGGTATGGGCCAGAAGAGCGCTCTTGGGTAGCCCGCTCCTGTATCTTGGATCCATCACTTATAAGCGATTTCCACTTGCTCCACCCCGACAAGCCAGGTAAGCCGCCAGGGGTCGCCTTATAAGAGGGGGGATAATGTCGTGAGTGTGCTGCTCTGCTGCCACCTAATGTTTGTTTTCCGTCACAGCACACTCCACCATCAGAGGTGGAGCAAGCACACCTGCGTCCAAATAATGCTGGACTATTTAGACCAGGCAGCAACCTCACCTAGTTGCCCTAATGTCTTCTCCTGCAAGCCTGATTGCCTGTTTGTTCTGTACCGCTGTCTTGATTCTGGCCTTACCTCGTGACGACCGTGAGTAGTGGTTATTTTGCATGTTTTTTCCTGCCGTTGCGGTTACTTCATACAGAGATTTTTGGTTACCTACTGTCAGTATTTTTTCCTCTCCTTTGGTGAGTTTTTTTTTTGTGTTCTACCCCTTTTTCTTGCTATCCATGTTGCAGTGTTTTTTGTTAGTGTTAGTTTTTCCCGTGACTTGAGCAGGTGATTTTGTTTTTTTTCATGGACCTTGACTTTTCTGTTATACTGTTAATAAATACTTTTTGTTTAATTGAACATTTGTGGTGCTGTCTGCATTGGGATCCATCACCAATACTTGCCGCCTCGTGACAGTTAAACATGTATTTTTTTTTTTTCTTATCACAGTGGATAAATTCTAAGACCTCTTTTCTTGGTTCCATAAATTTTAAGTTCGTTTTCGCCACTGAAAAAATACAAAAAAAGCATTTGCTAGCAAGATATGTTTGGATGGATGGCATTTCTCCATTGAGGAAAAACAATAGCTGAATTCTATGAATTAATGCATCATTGCAGTCTGCTTATGGTTGTTTCCATTCAAATAGCACTGCATTTTGTGTTTAATCATATTTATTCATGTATGACGTTTCCGGGTAAGTTTTTACGTAAGCTCTTCCGCCCTTCGTAGTTCAGTCATTGGTTCTAGTTGGAACTTTTTCAGTGACAGATATCAGACAAGCAGCAGCAACGCGGCCAGTCACATGTGAGATGACGAAATGTAGTCAGATCTTTGCGAGTAAAACATTATTCGTGACCGTGTTCTAATAAATTATTCTCGAGGTCAAGGTTGCGGGCGCAGTAATGTTCAATTCGTCCAGCAGAGGTCGACAGAGCTACGGATTAACAATTACGTCTGTTCAGTCACATAACCTGCCTGTTGCTTGGGGGATGCAATGAGGGAAAATGTTCATGTTGGCTAGCTGTTTAGCTGAAGATCACATTGCCTGCAACAAAATTTAGTCAGGACGGCATAGTAAAAGGGTGCCGTGTTATTGTACATAACACGGCATTGCTTCAGTGTGACTTTGAATAAACTCATTGTATTTTAAACCATCTGCAATGTTTTAATGGAAGCTTAGGTTAGCTTCAGTGTATATAGAGATCGTTTCACTGTGTGTGAAAGACACACAGCAGTCAGATAGAGGAATTGCACTTTCAGCAACTGTACAGCAGAGGGCGCTAAAGTCAAAGCAACTGTCTGACCCACAGACGGCTCTTTTAAAATGTGCTTCTGGTCAATTTCTGTCTGGTCAAAGACTTGTCATCGTGTATAAACCGCGCACGGAATTTTGGCGTCGTACCGGTGGGAAAAAAAAGCGCGGTTTATACACCGTGTTTTACGGTACATGTGAAAGAAAGCTCCCGTGTCAAAGATGGTGGAAAAATCTCCCTGACAGTTTTCTGTACAACAGAGAATGATAACCTGTTTTCTCTCTCCATTGAGGATGCAACTTTCCTTCATCAAAGATCTCAACCTTGATGTATACGACTTACCTGTCCAATGCAGCCTTGGTGTCAGTTGGAACATTATGCAAGACACCTTCGCCTTTCAGGTCCCCGGCCATCAAAAGCCATTCGGAGGCGTCCTGTCAAACGTGAGAGCTTTTAACGCAAGACAGAGTGGGACATGTCTTCCTGAGGACAAATGTGAAGTTTGGAGAAAAGGGCATGGATCACTGTCAGCACTACAAGAGGTCAATATCTCACGCACATTTTCAACCTTCTCCATTTCCAAAGCACACAGAACTTTGTGTCTTTACGGATGTGTCAGTCAAAGCCATATCAGCAGTGGCATAACTGAAGATTATGAATGAGCACGGACACAGTGAAGTAGGATTCGTCTTTGGCAAGTCTCAACTCGCTCCACAGCCTGACCTGACAATTACTAGATTAGATTTGTGTGACGCTGTATTAGCTGTGGAAATAGCAGATCTTGAGATCAGAGAGCTTGACATTGATTTAACAACAGTCAACTTGTATACTTACAGCAGAATTGTGTTAGGATACATACACAATGAGACAAGATGATTTTATGTCTACGTGAGCACCCGTGTGCAGCGTGCCAGACAGTCTACAAGGCCAGAGCAGTGGAATTATGTTCCCTCAGACAAGAATCCAGCAGATCATGGATCCCGGTCTATTCCAGCGTCCCAACTTACAAGGTCTGATTGGACCAACCTCTGTAACCACTCTACCAACACAAATTACTGGAGATAAGTTGGGTTCAAGGAGATTTGAGCATTTCTCAAGTTGGACCTCTGGAACTGGATAATTATTTGACGAGGTCTTCCTGCTACTCTCGTCCCAAGGTGATGCACGATGTCCGCTACGATGTCCATTGACGAAGTCCAATGTGGCACGACCTTGGCTAAAATAGCGATAACTTCTTTGCGGGTATCTTCGTTGTTGTTTTCTTTCAGGCCCTGGGTTTTCAAATTCCAACTACCTGTGTTGCGTTCCATTTCCCAACACTCTTTCCTTCAGCTCCACGTTGTACTTGATAAGAATAGATACATGTTCTTTCAGACTAGACAGTTCAGCTCTACAATCCTTAATATCGACTGCGTTCACCTCAGCTAGCTTGGAGAGGTTAGCTAGCATCATCGCTTGGTCACCTAATTGCACACTGGGGTGACTTGGGGGTGGTGGGTAGTCTTCCTTTTGGTTAACGGCGTAGAAGCATCCATTGAGTAACCATAATCAGTCACTGTAGAACACTAGGAAACCTTTAGTAGCTTAGCTGAGGCTTCGGCCTTTCCCCTCACTGCTTTCGTCTTTTAAACAGCAATTCGAGCCTTTCAAGACGATAGATTCTTCCTTTCAAAGATGTGGGCAGAATTTTTAACCTGTTTGGAGTTAAAATCAGAGGTCTAAATTGAAATTTCAGCATTTATTGCTTGAGAGCTTAAAAGGAGTTGACTGCCATCTTGCCGGAACTGGGAAGTCCTCTTTTCTGCATACATGACAGAGTGAGCATCTCAGTGCAGCAATCTGCTCCATCCTTTGTTATAAGTCCACAAAACGGCTTCATCCGTAAGTTGTCTCTTCAGTTCACAGTTATAGTAACATGTTTATGTCACTATTTTGGGTGTGTGATTAGTTTTTGAGAAATTATAATAAATTATGTGTGAAGGTATTTAGTATTGCAGGTACTTATTGTTTGTATTCGTGTCTTTCTCAGTTTTAGAACCAAGGATATTTCTTGATTTGAATGCTGCCAAATACAGCAACCTGCCTGTTCCTTGGAGGATACAAGGGGAAGGAAAATGTTCATATTAGCTAGCTGTGTAGCTGAAGATCACGTTGCCTGCAACAAAATTAAGTGAGGACAGCATACTGTAAATGTTCTTGATTTCTTCATGTGAAGACCAGCTATAGTTTATTGTGCTAATGTGTTGATATGGTCAAAGCACTGAACATAATAGTCAGTAATGGATGTTTCACCATGTAATGTTTAGTTTTTGTTTGTATTTGCAGTGTTACAGAATAAAAAGGGAGGAAAACAAGTCAAGAAATAAGAGAGAACAGAAAATGATCCAAAAGAAGGAACATCAGTCCTCAACAAAGCTTCTGGAGCTTCCCTTCCTTCCTTCACGCTTTTAACGATCTGTCTCGCTACACAGAGCTAAGAACGTGTTGCAGGGGCAGAATAGAAGGTTACGCTTGGTAAAAGAAAGACAGAAAGACAGACATCCGCATGCTAGCCAGGTCTTTTAAAAAGAGTCAATTAGAAAATAACCCTCCAGTATAATTACATATATGAAGTATGGTTATTGACCATTTATGTTCACTCATTTAAAAAGATAACGACCACAGCACGTGAATTTGGAAAAGGATGAAGTGACTTGGTCTCGCACATGCACAGCCTCGATAGCGTACGGATTGCATTATGACAGTGACAGTTGCAAAGCCATAGTTTATTCTGATAGGCATTCAGCGAGACAGCTTTTCTCCAAACACGAACTCTTGTCATGTTTTAATCTCGCATGACACCCCGACTATTTGTACACTCATCTGGTGTTTAACCTTTAACTGCATATTTTCCAATACAGTAAGTCTGTTTTGGTTTAATATTGATAATCAATTCATTTTGTTGAGTGCCAATGTGAAAAAACCTCCAGCCCGCACTTTGGACACCCCCGCTCTGTTTTTAGCATTTAGCATAAAAAAGCTGTACTTGTTTACCCGCACCTCCTGAAAGATGAGGAAGCCTCAGTTGGATGATTCTCTGAGATGAAGTCCAGCAGCAGACACGTTCAATCCACAATGGAAATAACACATCTACACTCACTTTATGTATGCATCACTTCATGTCACAATGACATAAAGAGATGCACGTGACATAAAGCACACAGACCATCTGTCTTAGTGTTGCGTATCATGAAAACTACAACTGTCCTATCAGAGGTAGCTCTGGCTGTATCTGACACGGTAACCTCTGACTTCAAAAAGATGATATATGAGTAGAGGTCACTGTATCAACAAACGATGGAGTATGTTTAAATGATGAATCGTTTCATCTTTTCACTTAGATGTGTCCAAACGTCACAGAGACGTTGGTGTGGGACAATCTGATTCACTTTATCTCCATGTCACATTTTACAAAGACCATTTCCAAAGTGGTGCACAACATTATAAAACCAAGAAATAGTAAGACCTCCTTTTAAATCTACCAGTTCCAGTGAGAACAATAAAAAACAGGAAATCATAGCAATGCATTTAAAATCACAATAGAGAGAAAAATGTTTTTTCTTGACTAATCGTTACAAGATCTTGTGAGATTAAAACGTGACATAATGTTCTTGTTCAGAAAAAAACTGTCTTGTGGGCACCAGGCCTGGCTCGATAATAAGTTAATTAATCACCAGGGATGTCCCGATCCACATTTTTTGGCCTCCGATCAAATCTGATGTCTTTTTATAGTCTTGCCAATTCGTGTTGTGATGTTCACGAACAAACCGGTTCTTTTGAACGGCTCGCAGCTGGGAACTGTTCTCCTGCCCCAGTTCACCTGAGTGCGACAGTAAAAAAAAAACAAAAAAACACATAAATGCCGAAAAGTTGTTTTCTGTTTGGCACAGAAATTCACTGTAGCCTGCTTTGTTTTGAAGGAAGGCAGAAGTTAAGTGGCTTTTGGGCGCCATTACGGAATACTGTAAATGAATCTTGGGTTCACGGAGGACGAGGAGGAGGAGTAATAATAGCTGGCAGGAGCAATATGTTTTCACAAGGATACAAAAACACTACAGCCGAATGGCGCCAGGACACATAGGCACAGCCAGAGGAGTGAAATACATGTGAGTCACTTAATCATTTCTTGTGTCCAACCTAGTAGATTGATCATTAAAATTCAAACAAAATTTGAATTTTGAGAGTGTTTAAACAAGAGAGAAATGTGAGGGAATGTTAAAGGGATAGGTTGGAGTTTTTGACATGAAGTTGTATGACTTCCCTATCAGTAGTGTACTATATCAACAGAGACTTACCACTTGAACATTCAATACACAAGCAACACCTCTGGTTGACATTCCTGTTGTCAGCATGCCAATTGCACGCCCCCTCAAATCTTGCGACATCTGTGGCATTGTGCTGTGTGATAAAACGGCACATTTCAGAGTGGCCTTTTATTGTGGGCAGTCTAAGGCACCCGTGTGCACTCATCATGGTGTCTAATCACAATCTTGATATGGCACACCTGTGAGGTGGGATGGATTATTTTAGCAAAAGAAAAGCGCTAACTATCACCGATTTGGACAGGTTTGTCAACAATATTTGAGAGAAATGGTGATATTGTGTATGTGGAAAATGTTTTAGATTTTCATCTCATCTCTCAAAATGGGAGCAAAAGAAAAAGTGTTGCGTTTATATTTTTGTTGAGTGTATGACAACATATTTCTCCCAATTTTTTTTTCAAATAACGTAATTTATGAATATATATTTTTTACAAATACCTTTTCAACATAATTTTTAAAAATACATATTTTAATAATTAATTACGTGATTATAATTTCTATAATATATTTGTGCATATATATTACAACAAACAGTTTTTATCATAAAAAAACATGTCATAAAATATTTTATTACAGGCTCCATCACTAGTGTTACGTTCCAGAGATGATTTGGACCCCAGATGCAGAGGCGGAGAGCTTGGAGTTCAATTAGAGTCTTTTAATGGCACAGCGTGAAAAATCCAAGAACAAAAGGCGATGGTGTAAAGCACAAAGTAGAACTGAGAGAGACACCATGAAAAAACTTAACCTAACAAGGAAGAGCAGGAGAACAGGGAAAAGGCTGGGGTGAAACTAAGACAAAATAACA
Organism: Dunckerocampus dactyliophorus; assembly: GCF_027744805.1. NCBI lineage: Eukaryota > Metazoa > Chordata > Actinopteri > Syngnathiformes > Syngnathidae > Dunckerocampus > Dunckerocampus dactyliophorus. The sequence continues at coordinate 3,452,054 of NC_072827.1, forward strand.
CGAGTAGAAAAAGGTAGTCCACAGGTAAAGTACAAGTCCACATGCGCGTAGCGAGTAGGAGCTTGGACAAAGAACCAGCGTCCTCCAGCTGTAGGCAGTCAGCTTAAGTAGAGGAAGTAATTAGCCACAGGGGTGCCCAGCCTTCCCGTCTCCAGCCCGCTCCTGGGTGACTGCAAAACACAGAGAAAACAGGCCAGGAAAAGGCAGGGACAGCAAACAACCTGAGTAGGCCACAAAGGCCAGGTGCGAACGTGACAACTAGTTGCCTTTCTTTCGCTTGGAATGTTTGGCATGGCACTTTCTCCACTCTAAGGTACCCCTTTACAGATGCCATGAAGCCAAAGATGTCTACTGCGACTGTTAGCAGTATCAGATGTCTCGGTAAAAGTATTACAGCTGACTGTTATTTGAAGTTTGGTTGTAAAAGGTAGGTGGCAACTTTGTCTGTGGCGCAAGTATACTTGTTTTTCTTTGACGGGAGCCAAAAACCAGGAGAAGGACACGCCCCTTTTCATGGCCACCCACCACTTCCTCAAGGTAGGAGACACAGCAAGTTTCCTCGAAAAGTACACAGTCAAGTGAGTGTTTAGAGCCGGGGTCTCAAACTCACCTCACTCGGAGGCCGCTGGAGGTAGAGTCTGGGCGAGGCTGGGCCAACTGACACTTCCTGTCCGTCTTTAGCTGGTGTTCGACATGTTGGTGCTACGAAAACACACTCTTGTGTGTCTGCACCAGGTGAGCTAAAACACACCACAGAATGTTTCTTTTATTGCTTATTTTATCCAAAATCCGTCTGATGATTGGTTTGAAACGACCTCATGGTTTTGCGAAACAGGAGCCGATGCCTCAGAAAGAGGCAGCGATTAGTACAGGCGCCCTCAAGTGGCCACTTTTGTTACTGTCACTACTGAAACATACGCATCTCATTAATAGTCACATTATTAGAGAGAGATCTTAGTATAAATCTACATTTAAAAATTGGGCTGTCAAAGTTACGTGCGCACGCCTTGTTTGACGTCTTGACTAAAAAAAAGACTAAATGTATTTGTATCAACTGTCGCTCTGAGTTGAGTTGACGGAGTTTGTCGCTTGCCAAAGAGAAGTGAGAAAGTGCAGCACTGTCATTTATTCAGTCGTGCCCTTGGCATACGAGTGTCTCGGCCGTCTCTCTCGGCTGATTTTTTTTGCTTTGAACTGCGAGCTACAAAGTTGGGTTAAGAACTGCTCGTTACCGGCAGGCATAGCCGAGGACAGCTATTTGGGGCCTTGTTTCAATGTAAACATGGATGTAAATAGTCTTAGTGGACCGCTCGCTCGTCACCGCAAAGATTTTCAACACACCAGCAAAACATACGTACATGAAAGCAATCTAATTGATCTCATTTATTATGTATTGTGTAAAACTATGACAGGAACAACATCCAATAAAAAGCAAGACATGAATACAGATCCACCATCCTCCACTATGAGCCTGGAGTTGATATGATTTGATTTTAAACATTTATTTCATTCAAGAAAGAAAAAACAAACAAACAAACAAACAGTATTAAAACAATATGACATTAAAACAAACACTCTTCAAACCAGAATGAAAGGGAGCAGAAAGAAGACAAGTCTTATTATCTCTGCCCCTTTTTCAATCGCAAACAAGGTCGTACTTAAAAACAACAATATAAACAAAAAATATATATATAGCAGCCAGCCACGCAGATGGTTACAAATGTCCTCAATTACAACTCAACCAATGCCATTTCCCACAATAAAAATAACCATAGTATGACAGTCGATCATAACTAAGATATTTCATATTTCCTCAACAGACTCATTTTAACCATTTTTTAAAATATGATATCTGACATTCCATCATTTTAGTCCTGAATTTTGTTTTTTGAAAATCACTGTACCTTTTAACAAATACTTGCTTTCTCTTTTTTCAAATCTTTTCTGAATATTAATTGGCAAAGTTTTTTTTTTATAAGCTTTCAGCATAATTTGCACTACATTATAATCTACTAATTCATGGAATTTCAATAGTTTTAACTGAAGAAATAATGGATTTGTTGGGTCTCTATTGTTTTCTACTAATTATCCTTATTGCTCTTTTTTGCAAAATAAATTTTGACTGAGTATATGTTTTACAAGCATTTCCCCATACTCCAATGCAATAGGTCAGATATGGAACAATCATGGTATTGTACAACATATACATTGCTTTGTTATCCAGTGAATCCTTTACTTTATGTAACAATGCTATTATTTGGGATATATTTACCTTTGTATACTGTATATGTGATTCCCAACACAACTTCTCATCCAGAATTACACCCAAAAACTTGGTTTCCTTTACTCTATTAATTTCAATACCATCTATATTAACTGAAGCACCAGAGTCTATCCCTCTGTTACTGAATATCAGATTTTACCTCATCTATCTGCACAAATTTTCTAAATAACTTGAAACCCATTCAAGTGCAACTCCTCTGATACCATATTTGCTCAGTTTTTTAAGAAGTATGGTGTGATCAGTGGTATCAAAAGCCTTTTTGAGGTCAACAAAAATACTTACCAAAAACTGTTTCTTTTCTATTGCAGTAGATATTTCTTCCGTTAATTCCATAAGATGTGGAGTGGTTAGTTCTAAATCCATACTGACTATTACTTAAAATATTGCATCTATGTATAAATTTGTCTAACCTGGTTACAAAGAATTTCTCAAATATTTTGGAAAATTGTGGAAGCAAGGACAACAAAAAAGTCATGAAACTCTAACTATTTCAGATTTATCAAAAATGTCAATCTTTTTTTTTCACAAAATAATTTGGAAGAACCGATTCTCGTTTATCATTTTTTATGACACTATTTATTATTCTCCAGGTAGCCTTCGTGCTCTTTCTATTTTCATATAGTACATTACCATACCTCGACCCCGCAGCAACTCTGGAGTTGCTGCAGGGGAGAGGCGGCGAGCTGGTGTGGGCTTATTAATAGCCCCCCGGCACGGTGCCTCTGTGTTGGAGTTATCCCTGGTGAATGAGAGGGTAATTTCCCTACGCCTTCGGGTTGGGGAAAGGGTCCTGACTGCCGTTAGTGCGTACGTGCCGAACGGCAGTTCACAGTACCCAGCCTTCCTGGAGTCCATCAGAGGGGTGCTGGAGAGCACCCCAACTGGTGACGCCGTCGTTTTGCTGGGAGACTTCAACGCCCATGTGGGCAATGACAGTGTGACCTGGAGGGGCGTGATCGGGAGGAACGGCCTCCCCGATCTGAACCTGTGCGGTGTGATGTTGTTGGACTTCTGTGCAAACCACAGTTTGTCCATCACAAACACCAAGTTCGAACATAAGGATGTCCATAAGTGCACATGGCACCAGGACACCCTAGGCGGCAGGTCTATGATCGACTTTGTAGTCGTATCATCAGACCTGCGTCCGCATGTTCTGGACACGCGGGTAAAGAAAGGGGCTGAGCTGTCAACTGATCACCACCTGGTGATGAGTTGGATTAGATGGCGGGGGAGGATGCCGGACAGACCCGGGAGACCCAAACGTGTAGTGAGGGTGTGCTGGTAACGTTTGGCAGAGTCTCCTGTTCGTCGAATCTTCAGCTCTCACCTCCGGCAGAGCTTCGGCTGCATCCCGGGGGAGGACGAGGATATTGAGTCCGAATGGGCTCTATTCCGTGCCTCCATTGCTGAGGCAGCCGATCGGAGCTGCGGCCGCAAGGTGGTCTGTGCCAGTCGTGGCGGCAAGCCCCGAACCCGATGGTGGACACCAGAGGTCAGGGCTGCCGTCAAGCTGAAGAAGGAGTCCGATCGAGCATGGATGGGTTGAGGGACTCCTGAAGCAGCTGATAGGCACCGGCAGGCCAAGCGGCACGCGGCTTCGGCGGTGGTCGAGGCAAAAACTCGGGTGTGGGAGGAGTTCGGTGAGGCCATGGAACACGACTTTCGGCCGGCCTCGAAGAGGCTCTGGCAAACCGTCCGGCGCCTCAGAAAGGGGAAGCAGTGCCCAGTCCACACTGTTTACAGTGGGGACGGGGACCTGCTGACCTCGACTGAGGATATAGTTGGGCGGTGGAAGGAATACTTGGAGGCCCTTCTCAATCCCACTGACATACCTTCCATAGAGGAAGCAGAGGCTGAGGACACGAACGCGGACAGTTCCTTCACCGTGGCTGAAGTATCTTTGGTAGACAAAACGCTCCCCAGAGGCAAAGCTCCGGGGGTGGACGAGATTTGCCCTGAATTCCTCAAGGCTCTGGATGTCGAGGGACTGTCTTGGCTGAAACGTCTCTTCAACATTGCGTGGAAGTCCGGAACAGTACCTCTGGATTGGCAGACTGGGGTGGTGGTCCCCCTTTTCAAGAAGGGTGACCGGAGGGTGTGTTCCAACTATAGGGGGATCACACTCTTCAGCATCCCTGGGAAAGTCTATTCCCGGGTGCTGGAGAGAAGGGTACGACCGTTAATCGAACCTCGGCTACAGGAGGGGCAATGTGGTTTTCGTCCTGGTCGCGGAACACTGGACCAGCTCCACACCCTTGCAAGGTTACTGGAGGGTACTTGGGAGTTTGCCCAACCAGTCTACATGTGCTTTGTGGACCTGGAAAAGGCATTCGACCGTGTCCCTCGCGGTGTCCTGTGGGGGTGCTCTGGGAGTATGGGATTGGTGGTGCGCTACTATGTGCCATTCAGTCCTTGTACAACCGGAGCAGGAGCCTGGTTCCCATTGCCAGTAGTAAGTCAAGCCTGCTTCCGGTGAACGTTGGCCTCCGCCAAGGCTGCCCTTTGTCACCGATTCTGTTTATAATTTCCATGGACAGAATTTACGTTCTGCGCAGCCAAGGTGTCAAGGGAGTCCAGTTCGGGGGCGTTCGGATCTCGTCTCTGCTATTTGCAGACGATGTGGGGTCCTGATGGCCTCATCGTGCTGTGACCTGCAGCATTTTCTGGGACGGTTTGCATCAGAGTGTGAAGCTTCTGGGATGAGACTCAGCACCTCCAAATCTGAGGCCATGGTTCTCAGTCGGAAAAGGGTGGATTGCTCCCTCTGGGTTGGGAATGAGGTCCTGCCCCAGGTGGAGGAGTTCAAGTATCTCGGGGTCTTGTTCACGAGTGAGGGAAGGTTGGAGCGTGGCCACCGTTCAATCTATGTTCCCACCCTCATCTATGGTCATGAGCTTTGGGTCGTAACCGAAAGAACGAGATTGCGGATACAAGTCGGCACTCGCATTAAACATGCACAAAACTGGGGGATTTCTAACTGGATATTATTTTTGAAATAAAATAAAGGCCCAAAAAACTGACTTTTTCAACAAAATTGAGGGGAAAGAGGAACGGTGTACCAGGGTCCCTGGGCACTTGTGACGTTCGGAAGATTGTCTTCGGATGGAGTGAGATTTAGTAGCCCCAGAATTGCTGGCAGATGTTAGCATTATTGATTTAAAAGTACAGATTTAAAAAAATTAAATGCGTGTATTTTTCATGGTAGTACGACATCCACAGACAAAAAAGCAGCTATGTGCGTGTGTGCGTTGGGCATAGCATCCATGTTTGGAGCAGGGAGAAGGTAGCATATACGCTTACACATGGTTGCACCCTCTTGGCAGCCGCGTGTCCTGAGCAAACAGTCCCTTTAACGCAGGGGTGTCCAATGTGTGGCCTGGGAGCACATTCTAAAAATAGAATTTTATCAGGAAGAACAAAAAGAGCAAAATCAGCAGTAATCTTACAAGAATAAAATCAAAATATTAAGAGAAAAAAAGTTGTCATTGTACAAGAATAATGTAGTAATCGAGAAAATGTCATTTTAGTAGCATAAGGTTGAAATGGCAAAGAAAAATGACTTTTTATAAGCTGTAAAATGAAAAACAAAACGAATAAAGATGTCGTTTTTTGGAAAATGAGATTGCTTGAAATGCTGTAATGGTACGACAGTCAAGTCAAAATGTTCTGGGTGTTAAGTGTTAAGTCAAGGAATCCCAAAAATGCAGAGTCAAATATCCGTGTAACGAAAAGTATTTAATCCAAAAAAAATAACAAAAATACAAAAACATCACAGGAAGCAAAGTACAACAGAAATACCTCCGGACCTAGTCACGGGAATAGCAAAAACAGAAAACACTGCTAGCACTGACACTGAGCAGGAAAAAAATCACAGTAATAACAAAAAGAGTTGCTAACAAAAACTAGCAGAAGTTACAGCGTAAACGCGACCGCTGAAGGACGTCAAGCAGGTAGGACTGTACTTACAATACAGTGGTACCTCTACTTACGAATGTCTCTACACACGAATGTTTCAGGTTACGAAGTACCTGAACGGGAAAATATTGCCTCTAGTTACGAAGGCGTTTCAGGATACAAAGTCAAAAATACAGTACAGTACGCGCTGCTATTCGCCGCTCACAGAGTTTCCCGAACATAAACAAACTTGTAGCTGCTCTGCCATTGGCTATCGCCTAAAATCTGCATGGCAACCCGGTGCGTATGCGTGTATCCCAGCATGCTCTTCGTGTCCCCATCCCGCTCTGTAAACAGTCTATGGTACCGCTACGAAGAGCTGACAGTCACAATGGACCCCAAGAAAGACATGCAGAAAAGTGGACAAGGAGAAAAGAAGAGGAAGAGACTTTTTCTGGCCATAGAAAAAAAGCAAGAGATAATAGAAAGGTATGAAAAGGGGATGCGTTTGAGTGATCTCGCAAAAGAATATGGCCGTAATATATCTACGATGCTGTTGCCCCACGGGAAACTGAGGAATTCGAGGTGGAGCGTGAAGTTGACAAAATTATTTCGCTGGGAAAGGGCATGGGTCTTGAGGTGGATGACGAGGACATTAACGAGCTGATTCAGGAGCACAACGAGGAGCTTTCAACGAAGGAACTGCAGGAATTGGAGGCGATGCAACACACCACCGTGCAGGAAGAGTTCAGAGACGACGAGGAGGAGGACGCAGCCATCATTGCATGAGCCCAAATTAAAGACATTTTAGCAAAATTCCATGAAGTCTCGGAATTGTTGACAAGTCGGGCTATCGCTCATTTTGATGATGTCTGCCTCGCGCATTTCTGACGGATTGTCAAAAGCTGGCAAAAGCAGACATCATTGGATCAGTTTTTCAAGAAACGCGAGGCAAAAACACTGCTGAGGACCAGTAAACAAAGAGGCCAAAAAGTGACAGTTAAAAGGTAAATGAATATTTTTATTATTTCCTTTATTCTTTGTTTTTTTACATTATGTGCCTCTCGTTTTATGTTTATTGTGCGGTAATCTAATTTTAACATGTATTTGTTTCATGTTCTGATGCTCTTTTATGATTTATTAAAAATAATATCATACTTTTGCGGGGCTTGGAACGGATTAGCGCATTTACATTCAAAAGGCGTCTCTACTTACGAAGCTTTCAGGTTACGTAGCTACTCCCAGAACAAATTAAATTCGTAAGTAGAGGTAGCACTGGAATAGGAAAGCAAGGGTCAGAAAGCCAAAACACAATGCACAGGGATGCTGGAGTGAGCATGACAGGGTGTAGCAATGGGACAATCTGGCACTGAACATAGCTTTGCACACAGCTTAAATAGCACTCCTTAATCAGGCACAGGTGAGGATCATCAGCTCATCAGGAGTGTCAGAGATGTGCTGCAAGAGATGACAGTACCGCAGCACACAATCCTGACAGTATCCCCTCCCTTTTATAAGACGCCCCCTGGCGGCATACCTGGTTTATTGGGGTGGACGGAGTGGAAGTCGGAAATGAGAGAGGGATCCAGGATACAGGAGCGGGCGACCCAGGAGCGCTCTTCTGGTCCATATCCCTCCCAGTCAACCAAATAGTGTACCCCCCTCCGTCTTTTTCTCGAATCTAATATTGCTCTCACCGTGTAAGCTGGCTGGCCATCGATGATGCGGGGCGCAGGTGGAGACTCGACCGGGGGGCACAGCGGGCTGGTGGCCACCGGCTTGATGCAGGAGACATGGAACACCGGATAGACTTCAGCTTTCAGGGAGTTTCAACTTGACCGCAGACTTGTTGACGATGGCCTCGATCTTGTAAGGTCCCACCAATCTAGGAGCCAGTTTACGGGAGGTTCCTGCAAGGGGTAGATCCTTAGTGGACAGCCATACCTCCATCCCGGGGTGGTAGTTGGTTGTGTGGATGCAGTATTTATCTGCTATGCATCTGTTGTGTTCCGCCGTCCGTGTCAGTGCCGCCTGGGTCTCGCGCCAGATGTGACGGGCGCGTCGCAGGTGTACATGCACAGCGGGAACCGTAATCTCTGCCTCCTGGGAAGGAAAAAGCGGAGGCTGATATCCAAACACAGTCTTAAAAAGGTGACATACCTGTCGCCGAGCAGGGTAGTGAGTTGTAGGCGTGCTCGATCCAGGGGAGGTGGGTCGACCAGGAGGACGGGTGTCGATGACAGACGCACCTTAGTGCTGCTTCCAAGCAGTTCCCGATTGCCCACATCGTAATTTCTTTCTGCTGGGGTGAGGCGACGTGAGAAAAATGCACATGGGTGTTGCTTCTGGTGGACTGGTGAGCGCTGGGATAAGACCGCACCCACTCCGAGGCATTGACCTCAACGATAAACTGTAGGGTGGGATCAGGGTGGGTTAGCACAGGAGCAGACGTAAACAGTGTCTTGAAGTTACTGAAAGCTTTCTCCGCTTCGGGAGACCATGTAAAGGGAACCTTAACTGATGTAAGCCTTGTCAGAGGTTCTACCTTTATGCTAAAATTACAAATAAACTTCTGGTAGAAGTTAGCAAACCCCAAGAACCTCTGCAAGTGCTTCCTTGATTTAGGAGAAGGCCAATCGACCACCGCCTGGACCGTGGCGGGATCGACTCGAAGCTTGTCCTTCTCCACTATGAAGCATAGGAATGACACAGACGTGGTATGGAAGTCGCACTTCTCGGCCTTTACGAAAAGGTGGTTCTCCAGAAGACATTGGAGGACGCGGCGCAGGTGCTGGACGTGTTCCTGGATGGAGTTAGAGAAAATTTGAATATCGTCCAGGTCAACAAAACAACAGTTATTAATCATGTCTATGAGAACATCGTTGATGAGACATTGACAGACCGCAGGCCCATTGGTAAGGCCAAATGGCATGACCAGGTATTCGAAGTGGCCTAATGGTGTATTAAAAGCCGTCTTTCACTCGTCCCCCTCTTTGACACGAACCAGATGATATGCGTTATGTAAATCGAATTTCAAAAAAATCTTTGCTGAATGAAGGGATGAAAAGGCGGAGTCCAAAAGAGGAAGAGGATAACGTTTTTTGACTGTAATCTCGTTAAGACCGCGGAAATCGATACATGGACGTAAAGACTTGTCCTTCTCCACAAAAAAGAAACCCTCTCAGAGAGGAGAGGACGACGGCCGGATGCTAACGAGGACGCAATGTATTCCTTGAGTGCGGCCTGTTCGGGGCCCGATATACTATAAAGTCTAGCGTTAGGCAGGGCGGCTCTGGGCAGAAGGTTAATCGTGCAGTCGTATGGGCGATAAGGGGGCAACCTCTGCGCCTTGTCCTTACTGAATACCATACGGACGTCATGTTACACCTCCGCCACCCCTGTAAGATCGACTTCCTCCGTAATGGGTTGTCTACCCGTAATAGTAGGAACTGCTGAACGTAAACAATTCGAAAAACACTGACTACCCCAATTCGTAATCTGCCCCCGCGTCCAATCTACCGTCAGGTTGTGTCTGCTAAGACATGTGAGCCCCAAAAACACAGGTGCTGACTGCGACGGAACGATGAAAAAACGGATGGACTCGTGGTGATTGCCGGATAATTGAAGTGATAAGTGAAGTGAACAGTCTGGTGAGTAAGTACCGCCAAGAGGCGTCCATCTAGGGAGTGCACTTTCTTGTGGTCATTTGTCTCAAACCCCTGAATACCATACTTTTTAACAAAGTCAGAATCAATGAAGCAATCATCAGCCCCTGAATTGATTAAAGTAGTCACCCGGACACTAACCCCCTCCCCCGTAATGAGTCCCGTCACCTGAAGTCTCTTATTGGCTGCAGAGGTAGGATTAGATACAGGTGGCGTCTTGGCATACTCACAGGGAGAAAGAGTGGAGAAATTCCCCTTCTGTCCGGATACGGATGTTGATTCCGCTGCCACACTCTTGATCACATCAGGAGGTTATTGGCCGATAACAGTGACGGTGGGTCTTGGCCGCTCCTGGAAGTATTCCCATGTTGCGTACCCGCTCCCGGAGACGGTTATTCAACCGTATGGCGAGATCGATGAGCTCGTTAAGAGTGGCCGTAAAGTTCCGTACCGCTAGCTCGTCCTTTATCCGTTCATGTAGAGCTTTGCGGAATATTCCATGGAGTGCTTCCTCGTCGTATTTACTCTCCGCTGCCAGGACTCTAAAGTCTACTGTAAATGCAGCCACAGAGCGTTTGCCTTGTCTAAGGTCCAGGAATTGATTCCCTGCTTCTCTGCTCCGAATAGGGTGGTCAAAAACCTGCCTAATCTCCGCCAAAAAATGAGGATAGGAGGGGCGCACCTCCGGCTTAGCCTTGCTCACCGCCATAGCCCATGCCGCTGCCTTATCCGAGAGTAAACTCATGATAAAAGCTATCTTAGCCTGATCCGAGTGGTAAGTGCTAGGCTGCTGGACAAAAACCAGAGTGCACTGGTGCAAAAATTGTTCGCAATTACCCGAAAAAGCGTGGGGGGTGCGGGAGACTAGGCTCGCGGTTAGCAGCGCCGGCCGCGGCAGGTGCGGTTATGACAGTCTCGGAAGGGAGTCCGTCAACCTCCGGCTGTCCCGGGTTATCACCAAGCCCCAGGCGTCGCTCAATGTCACCAATGCTAGTGGAGAGTACGGCCAGGGTCTCCATAATTCCCCAGAGGGATTGTTCATGGCTGCCCACTAGCGCGCCTTGCTGTGACAGCGCCGAACTCTGAGGATTCCATATCGTTGGCCAGATTGGTCTGTTAAGTTTGGCCGTGGCCGTGGTCAAGGAATCCCAAAAATGCAGAGTCAAATATCTGTGTAACAAAAAGGATTTAATACAAAAAAAGATAATGTGGTGGACACTAGGGGGCATGTCTCTCATCCAGTAGGGAGTCGACTAGGGGGCGTGGTGAGAGTCCAGTTTTGGGCACGCAAGTGTTAGCGCTACAAAGGAGATGTTCCCTCTTTGTCAAGTTGAGTAGTGTGCAGTTGGAGAATAAAGCTCTGCATGAGACCAAACCTTGAGTCTTCCTTGCAACTGCCACATTGGTGACCCCGTTGAACATGTTTCAAGCAGTGGATGAGTGTGATTCCTCTTCGGTCTTGTCGCCCCAGCTCCCAGCTCCGGCTGTCGCCGCCGCTGTGAAGCTCCCGGAGTTCTGGCAAAGCGACCCGGCTTCGTGCAGCATATCGAGGCGCTGTTCCACTTGAGGGGGATCACGACAGACAACTCCAAGTACTACCTGGTCGTTGCTGCTCTAGACCAGATGACCACTCGCCGTGTCATGCAGCTGTTGCGTGCACCTCCCCATCTTTAAAATTCGATGCGCTCAAACAGTTTCTGCTCAGGAGGTACTGTTTGTCGCCCACGGAGAGGGCGGACAGACTGCTTTCCCTGCCGGGCTTGGGCGACGGCACGGCTGTGGATTTGATGGACAATATGCTCTCACTTTTGGGCTCGGATGACGGCGGTTTCCTTTTCCCGCACATTTTCCGGCGCCAACTCCCGCCTCCCCCTGTTTGGACGCCGGCGATTACCGGGGGTTGGCTGAGGAAGCTGATCGGGTTCTCCTTGCTACAAGGCGGTTCGCGGTGCACGGCGTGACGGCAGATCCACTGCAAACAGCGACGGAGGACGCGGACCCGGCGATGGTGGCTGGTGTGGTGTCGCAGAAGCGGCGCGGGAGGAGCCTGTGATTCTTTCACCAGCGGTTTGGCACGTGGGCTCGGCGATGTGTTTCCCCCTGCTCCTTCGAAGCTCCGGGAAATGCCAGCGCCGGCGTCCAGTAGCGGCTGTGGGCGTCGGCGAACGGAGTTAGCTGCTCTTCATTAGCGACTCGCAGTCGGGGAGGCGGTTCCTGGTGGACTCTGGCTAGCAAGTCAGCCTGCTTCCCCCGGCAAACACGGACAAGGTGGGCGAGGGCTGCGGGCCACCGTTAAGTGCAGCCTACGGCTCTTCCATCAACACTTTTGGCACGAAATTTTGGCACGGTGACTGTTTGTTTCCACGGGCGTAATTTCGTGTGGGACTTTGTCATTGCCTCAATAACTGTCCCTATTATCGGCGCAGATTTTTGGTGTGCAAATGGACTGCTTGTTAATGTTTCAATTGCCGTTTGATTGACGCTGTGTCTTTTGCCACATTTCCGTGTGAGACGGGGGGACTGGGGCCGTTGACCAAAGCTAATTTTCTGGCGTCGGGTGACGTTTTTCAGCGTTTGCTAGCGGATTTTCCAGCTTTGATCACACCAACTTTTTCTACTGGGAGTACCAAGCATGGTGTTGAACATTTCATTCCTATGGTAGGACCGTCGGTTTTCGCACGCACGCGTCGCCTGGACGGTCTAATAGCCCATGGGCCTCGCCCCTGCACATGGTGCCCAAGGCGGATGGGTCATGGCGGCCGTGTGGCGATTTCCCCCGCCTTAACAATATCACCACGCATGATCGCTACCTCATTCTGCACATCCAGGATTTTTCAGCTCGCCTGGCCGGTGCAACGTTTTTTTCCAGGGTCGACCTGGTCCGCGGTTATCACCAAGTTCCTGTGCGTGCTGACGATCGCGCGGCCCACCTCCTGCAACCTCTTTACACGGCCTTGCGGCAGATGAAGGCTAATGACCCTCTTGACTGGACTCCTGAGCGAGTCCGGGCTTTCAAGCAGGCTAAGTCCGCCCGCGCAGACGCTGCGCTTCTCGCTCACCCCATCGTGCCGGTGGCTTTGACGACAAACGCTTCGGACATTGCCGTCGGTGCAGTAGTTGAGCAGCGAGTGGCGGGGGTTTGGCAGCCACTTGCTTTTTTCAGCCGTAAACTGCGGGATAACGAGCGGAAGTATAGTGTTTTTGACCGGGAGTTACTGGCGCTTTATCTTGCGTGCGGCCATTTCCGTTTTTTGTTGGAAGGCCGCCGCTTCACGGCTTATGTTGATCATAAGCCGCTGACCTTCGCCATGTCCAAGGTGACTGAGCCATGGTCGGCCCGCCAGCAACACCGCTTGGCGGCCATTTCAGAATGTCAGGGTAACATTTGTGTGCATACGTGCGCGTGTATGAGCGTGTTTCTCAATACTGACCCCTGCTGGGCGTTACGTGAAGGAATGGGAGAATCTCCCCGCTTTTTAATTTAAAATATACCTGTAGATGTTCTGCGAGCCTCTTCATCTGCTTTGTAGTGGTAAGATGGCCTCTCTGTGGCTTCAGCGGCTTGCACCGGCGCGTGCGACGTATGGTGTATCCAGACTTATTAGTACAGATCAGTGAACCACACTGAGTCATGTTTATGTGATCCATAAATCTGTTATTCGCTGTCGAGTTGTGCCCATTAAAAAAAAGTTCTCAATAGTCAACGTGTGTGAAGGTGTTTTATTTTAATTTTTGTGTCTCTCCTACGAGGCTATGGTTTTACAAAAGCATATTTGACAACATCAGACGATATTCAAATTAGACAATGCCGTCATTTAGCGACTTCTACGACAGCCAATTGCCACTTTTTTTACGGAAAATTTGGCAACATTGCCTGGGTCAAGACTGATTTTAATGTCAAGGTAACATTTGTGTGCATACGTGCGCGTGTATGAATGTGCTTCTCAATACTGACCCCTGCTGGGCGTCAACCATCATTTCATGCAACCTAGTTTGTTTTTTGTTTCTGCTACTAAATTGACATTATTTTTCTTAATAATATTGTGATTTAGTCCCTTGAAATTGCTGCCCTATATCTTGTTAGAAAACGTTTTTTCCCTTAATATTTTGACTTTATTCTTGTAAAATGACTGCTCCCCTTTTTTTTGTTTTGACATTTTCCAACGTATACATTTTTTTTTAATTGTGACTTTGTTTCCACAATATTGTGACTTTATTTTCGTAACATTGTAACTTTTTCCTCAACGTAATTTTTCAGAAATTGGAACTTTATTTGTTGTCTTTTTTGTTTCTCGGGATATTATGACCTTTTAAAAATGATGTCTATTTCTTGAACATTTCAACTTAATGCGATTAAAATTGTTATCTTTTCTTATATTACGTTATTCTTGTAAAATTGCAACTCTTTTTTGCTTTATGACAAATGTCTTCTTCATATAGACTACCAGTCCAGGGTGTACCCCGCCTGTCGCCCGAAGTCAGCTGGGATAGGCTCCAGCATGCCCCCGCGACCCTAATGAGGAAGAAGCGGCATAGAAAATGGATGGATGGATGGATGTTTAGACTTTATTGTAAAATGACTGTGCGCCCAGGGCGTCATTCAAGCCAGTACCGCCACTGATTGCGGTTAATTGGTTCCAGACCCGACCGTGATGAGTGAATGTTTGCCAAGTAGGATTCCCTACTGGATTATTTTGCTGAATAGAGAATCAAATCAAGCAAGATGTCATGCCTAACTGAAGTAGTGCTTTTCTTCAACTGGTTCAAGGACTGGCAGGATTGAACAGAGAGGCAGGCAAATGTTTGGACACCCCCGTCTTGCTCGTTGTACACACAAGTCATCATACTTGGACTTGTGAAGCTGGTGAAGAGATAAAAGACAATGTAACGTGTGTTTTATTTGACAGCAAGCTCCCATCCAACGCTCTAATCATGACGTCTCCGCTCTGCTCTTTTGTCCTGGTGCTGATCTTTTGTGTTCTCGAAACCAGCTCCAGGACGTCCTTTTACGCAGCCGAAGGATCAGACTTGACTCTTCCCTGCAAGCACACATATGCCCATGAGCAACTAGAGATCAGGTGGTTTGTGTTCAATAGAACGTATAAGTTAATAATGTTAACAGATGGCCAAGTTGTGCATGGACCACTGAAGGGGAGGGTCCGCTACACGTCTCCCAACCCCTTAAGCGGAGATGCTTCCATAACCATCAGCAACCTGCGTCTCTCAGACACGGGGACCTATGATTGTGATTTGTACGTTAATGGCAAAACACACACACAGAAAATTGACTTGAAAGTCACAAAGAAACCAAGCAAGCCAGAGTGTAGCGTGGAATGGGAGTTTGCAGAGGTTTATGGTGCGAGGCTCAAATGCAGATCCTCACATGACACCCTCCCACTGACGTACAGCTGGACAAAGATGGACGGAAACAAGATGTTGCCTCCTCAGGCCAATGTGGATGCCACAATGGGCCACTTGTTTGTAGACAGGATCACAGAGGACGACTGTGGAACATATCTCTGTACGGTGGAAAGTCTGGTTGGTACCCAACACTGTGACGTCCTACTTGAGCGTCCACCACCACCACCACCAGTCACGATCAAAAACGTTTAACCCACAGCGCCACCATCAGCCACAAGCGATGGAGTTATAGTTCCAGTCGTGGCCGTGACGTCCGTCGTGCTCGTGCTGGGTGTCGGTGCTCTTGCCGCCATCTGGTACTGGTGCAGAAGAAACAGTGTTAACCTAGTTTTTAATCAAACAGCGGAAGAGGTGCCTATGTCGTCAATGGAGGGAGGGGAACGGTCTCGACTGGCAACACTACCCAATAGTGTCACGTGTTGGCATCCTCACACTTCTGGCGATAGGTCTGTAAAGAAGCGATGGAAGAAAATATGAAATAATGGCCAAAGTTGTTTTTGATTTATTTAGGGTTTGTGTGTTGCTGGAAAGAGAGGACAATCCATCCGTCATCTCCTGTTCAGAGAGAATCTTGTATTTTTAACCATAACAATATGATGAACTACTTTGTAACGTTTAGCTGCTGAGCCCATTTGTAAACACTTTGGTCAACGTTGCTATTTTAAAAATTGTCTTCAAATAAAGATTTGATGTGTGTATATACTGTATATGAAGTTGTCTATAACTGATACTATTTTCTGTGTTGCCCTCCACGTTTGTATCCTGGACAGCAGACATCTTGGCGGGTAAAGATGACAACACGTGACACAAGTGTGGGGAATGAGTAGACGTGGTTTTGATATTGATAAGAACATCTATAGATTTTGTGATGGGAGTGGAAGGAACATTTATTTGATGAATGTACAGTATGTTCTGTAAAACTCCACAAAATTTATGGACAAAAATGTCATGTTCTGTCTGCCATGTATTGCAGTACACCTCTGAGCCACCCAGAGGACCTAATTAAGCCCACCTGTGTCTCATAACTGGCTTCTATTAGCTGCAGTCTGACAAGCTTCCAGTGCCAGATTGTTTCCTGAATGTCCAGAGTCCTCCAGCAACTCTAGCTACTTGGGTGTATTCTGCTTTCTGGTCATTTAAGTACTTCAATAAGTAAAACCCAATTCAATCTGCTAGTGTTGCATTTCTATTGGTTAATTATGTGAACTTAAATTTCAAGCTGGAAATCCATTGAATAATGATGCCATATTTGTTCATTTTTCTTCGATTAAAAATCAAAACACAGTCGGTCACTGAGGGGAATCAGGTAATGATTGGTGTTGCGTTTACTAAACTCTACTAAACTCGAGTTATTGGATGGATGACCTCTAGGGCGGGTGTCCAAAGTGTGGTCTGAGGGCCATTTGGCTTTCTTTTTTTTAAGAGGAACAAGTTCATCCAATGAGGAAAAAAATCTATTAGCAGACCTCTGCCAATTGCCATGGTTCCTCTCATGTATGCAAATATCACTGATGCATGCTGGCACCTGGCACTGGGGAAGGCAACCTGGTCCTAGTCAAACCACGATACACCAAAAGAAGTTATTCATGACCACATGCTTGTTCAGGAAGTCGTCCCCTGAGGCTGAGCAGGACCACTGACTGGGTTGCATTGCGGTGCATAGAAATGTCACCTGCACTACTGCATGGGTGATGTGCCAGTAAAGACTGTACGCTGCTTTACTAATAAGCCCTAAATAACATCAAAGACTTCTGAACCTGAAGATGTTAAAAGATGGTGGCACTTAAGCAGGTACTCACACTCACCCCCCACTCACACGACCCACAGTAACAGCAGCTCAAGTAAGTGCGGAGCTAAGGAGGCTGCGCCCCAGCAAAGCAGGTCCGGATGGAGTATCTCCTCGACTTCTGAAAGCCTGCGTGTGGGAGCTGGGCCCTCGACAGCGCATGTTCAACCTGAGCTTGGAGTTGGGGAGGGCACAGCTGTGGAAAACGTCCTACAAGGATAAAAATGACTGACAACTGGCAGGAGCACTTGCAGCACTTGTACAGGTGAAATGAAACGGGGTCCAGGTACCTGTAGACTGTAAACTATCCTGCCTGACTTATTTTTCAATTATGTCTGATTTATCTTTCAATTATTATGTCTGACTTATTCAAATCTGATTTGTTGTGAGTCTTTTTTCCTTCTCATGAGATTAAAAAACACGCAAGGGGGAGGTGAAATTGGCAGGTTGAGAAATTTCATCTCCAACACTATCCATGAACATGGCTAATAATGCTAGCATGTTAACGTTAACATATGCTAAAGTTAGATAGCATGTACCCGGAAGGCTAAATGTCCTGAATGAGTTGAGAATTTTGACTTTAGAAGTGTCTGAATGGGTTGAGAAATGTGGAAGTAGCTGGAACTCTTTAATCAAAGGCATTTTGGGAATTTGTAGCATGAATGTCTGAACTTTTCTGTTTTAAAAACCCGATAAAGACTGGCAAAACATAACCTTGGCATTGCTCTTACTAGATGTGTTACTTTTAATTGCAGCGGTTTTCGTGAAAAGGTATTTTTTGTGCAGCCTTGTAGTCTCCGCATTATTCGTATTACATGTCATCTTTTTCACCTCAAAGGCAACCGTGGCAGCTCCAAAGCTATCGTGGCGCTTTCTGATAGGACAGTTGCAGTTTTCATCATCAAATACGAAAGCTAGTCTTTGTGCTTTATGACATAAGCATCTTTTATGTCTTGTGACATAAAGTGATGCATACATAAAGTGACTGTAGACGTGTTTCATCTCAGAGAATCATCCACCTGAGGTGTCCTCATCTTCCAGGAGGTGCAGGTGAAGTACATTTTTTATGCGAAATGCTAAAAACAGCCTGGGGGGTGTCATGGAGGCCTTTTTTCATTGGCCCTCAATAAAATGGATTAATGTGCAATTAAAAGCATTATTGGAGGCCCACATTAAGTGTTTAAACACTGCAATGCTCCCTGTGTCAGCATCAGGGAGACGTGTGCTTTTTTCCATCATAGATGAAGAGCTGCTGTGTGTGTTTATATCCAAGCAGACGCCGTCGTAATTCTCATCAGATTAAAACACGAAAATGGTTCTCTCTCTGAAGGCGTAACGTGGCGACCATAACTCGGCTGTGGCATGGTTGCTATATTTAGCAAGTAGGGGTGCATTCAAAGTAAAAGTGTTTCTTGGATCCGCCGCGCAGGATCTCCACCTGTGATTGTGAAGCAGACACACTGGCAGCACCTGCTTTCCTGTTGCATGGGTGTCCAACGTGTGGCCCAGGGGCCATCTGTGGCTCATTGTGTGATAGATTGTTTGTATTGAAAAGTGCTGGTTTAAAAAGTGAAGAATTAATTTATTAAATAATAGGTCAGCCTTGTTCTAATATTAATGTATGAAAGTTGCATAAACATTGTAAAAGGTTTATAACAATTTAAACTGTGTAAAATGTGTTAACATCGTTAAAAATGTACTTGTAATCAGTTCATCTGGGATCGATTAGTTACGTCTGCAAGGGCTGAAAGGGGGAGCTCTTGGCCGCGATGCTCCATTCTGGATGAGGCTTCCAGAGGGAGACATGGTGTCTGGCCATCCTCATTCATATCTTTCCCCTTTTCAGGTATGTCATGGTCAGTTAGATGTCTTAGATACAGTCCTGCAATATGTGAACATCTTGAGCATGTTGGTGCATTTAAGGAACTTTTAAAACGGGGTTTAGAACCACGTTTTGGGTGCTACATAAGCTAGCAGGCTGCCGTCTGTTGGAGCAGTAATGGCGCTCGAGAGGAGTTTATCACGAACTTGTGTAGTTTTCTTTTTGTTTGTTTGTTAATGTAGACATGTATATGCTCTTTAAGACCTGCCAGTCTGATTATTTGTTAACAATAACATGCAAGTACTTTGTATTGAAATTGTCTACTTCAAAAGAATGTTTTGTCATTTAAGTACATTCATGTAAAAAGGGACACTATTTGGTGTTTTATTAATTTGTTTGATTTGCTGTATAAGTTCACCTGTGACAACAAAATGATTACTGTGTGCCTGATGTACACATCTGTTTTTGTGAAATAATTAAAAATATTCTGAATGAGGCTGCCAGAGGGAGACATCGTGTCCGGCCATCCTCATTCATATCGTTTCCCTTTTCAGGGTTGTTTCAATTGCAGAAATATAATGGATAAAATAACATGTCACAATCGCCACTTCTGGTACTTTACAGAGTGAAATTGTTAGTGGTGTCTTTCTAGTTGTACACACAAGTCATACTTGGACTTGAAGACATGAAAGACAATGTAACGTGTGTTTACTTTACAGCAAGCTCCTGTCCAGCGCTCCAATCATGAGGCCTGCGTTCTGCTCTTTTGTCCTGGTGCTGACCTTCTGCACTCTCTAAGCCAGCTCCCAGACGTCCTATTACGCAGCCGAAGGATCAAACATCACTCTTCACTGCAAGCATACATATCCCACTGACGATTTAGACATTACCTGGTTTGTGTGGTTGCCTTCACAAGCCTTGGTTATTACAAGTTGGCATTGTGGTGTTTTTTACAAACCACTGAAGGGAGGGTCCACCACATGCCTCACAGCTTTCAGACCTCACACTGCAAAGTAGACGCTTCCATAACCATCAGCAACCTGCGTCTCTCAGACACGGGGACCTACACATGCCTCTTGAGAAATCCTGTAATAGCCGAGAAACGGGAAATGACAATGAACCTGACAGTCATGGAGAAACCAAGCGAGCCGGTATGTGGCCTGAAAGGGGAGCCTGGTGTGACGCTCAAATGCGGATCCTCACATGACACCCTCCAACTGACGTACAGCTGGACAAAGATGAGCGGAAACAAGATGTTGCCACCAAACGCCAGTGTGAATGCCACATTGGGTGACCTGTTTGTCGACAGGATCACAGAGGACAACTGTGGAAGATATCTCTGTACGGTGGAAAGTCTGGTTGCTACCCAACACTGTGACGTCCTACTTGAGTGTCCACCACCATCAGCCATGAACGCTGCAGTTCAGCCCACAGCGCCACCATCAGCCATGAGCGATGGAGTTCCAGTTCCAGTCGTGGCCGTAACGACCGTCATGCTTGTGCTGGGTCTTGTCGGTGCTCTCGCCATCTGGTACTGGCGCAGAAGTGAAACAGTGGAGGAGGTGCCCATGTTGTCGACGGAGGGGGGAGACTTGGAAACACTTCCGATAGTGTCACGTGTTAGCATCCTCACACTTCTGGCGATACTGCTGAAAATATGAAATAATGGAGCCAGATTGGTTGTTTTGGATTCATTTAGGATTTCTGTGTTGCTGGAAAGAGAAGACAATCCATCCGTCATCTCTGTTAAAAAACCCCAAATGAGTCTTCTACGAAACTCCCTACTTTATAATGGAATTTTGCATTTCTACTTATTGTTTGCTATTAAATTTCAAGTTATTGGATAATGATTCCGCATTTGTTGTGTATGACTACTTTTCTTCAATAAAAAATAAATGATAAAAACACAAAGCTGTCCAAAAGAGTGAGGGGAGACTCCTTTTACAGACTCCAGCTCTGACAAGTCTGTCACTGAAGGGAATCGGGTAGCGACTGGCTCATTAAACAGGAACAATGTGCACATTCATCTTTACAAAATGCGCGTACACGATTTAATTACATGGAAATGTTACACCGCTTTAGTTCTAATTTGATTCATGACTCAGAGGTCAAATGTCACATTTTAAGTTCAAGACTGCGTGTTTGGAAGATCAAAGACAGAAGTGACCTTGAGGTCAAAGAAACACACTTGCAATTCATAAAAATAAAGCCGCTATTTGATGGATGACCTTCAGGTCTGGGGTGTCCAAAGTGCGGTCCAAGGGCCATTTGCGTCCAGCGTCTGTTTTATTGGCCCATGGTCATTCTACAAATATAACAAGAAAAGGAAAAACACAAATGGAAATCGCTGCAATTTTACAAGAATAAAGTCCAAATATAAAGTAAATGTTTCTGTATTTAAACACGAAAAAGGTGCAATTTTACAAGAATAAACCTCGCAGCGTGGTTGGCAGTTAGCCCCTCTTTGGCAGCCGACTAACCGGAGTAAACGGGGGTGTCCATTGTGCGGCTCGGTAGCAATTTCCAGCCCGCAGTGCATTCTATAAGCTTAATTTTATCAAGAAAACTGAGGCAAAATCAGCAATTTTACAAGAATATCGTAATATGAGAGAAAATAACCTACCTCATTTTAGTAGTATTAAGTTTCAATCAGAAAGAAAATCGACTTTTCCTTTAAGCTGAACCATGTTGTAGTCACTATGCATTCTGTACACGACTCTTTACTTGCGTATCTTGCTTGCTTGCTGCTGTCACAAGTAAATTTCCCGGCTGTGGGATAAATAAAGTACATACATACATACAAGCTGTAATGTTGTGACAAAACAACAGTAGTTTTAATTTGTGGAAAATGAGTCTGAATTGACCAGAATTATACAATAGAAGCAATGAAGACTTAAACAATGGCTGCACTCATACTTGAATTTTGCACAGACTGGTTGCGGCAAGAGCAGTAATGTTGCTCGTGGCCATTGGCGTCACTGCCAAGAAACATTTCCACCAAGAACACAATATGCAGCCAACCCCTATGAGTACTTCCTTACCGACCTTTGAGCCTTTGTGTTAGTGTGTGTCCGCGTCTTGCGCTCTAAAATGCACGCGCACACATCCGCTGTCGCCATGGCAACAAACAGACATGGCTGCAGGTGTGTTAGCCTAGAAAAAACACCAAGGTTGCTCTTTGAGGAAGGATAAGTCCACAGACTGCAATGTTTGACACGCCACGAGGGGGCAGCACGCAGCACGTTCTTCCGTTCTTGTGCTTGAGTTTAGATGAAGACAAGAAAGTGTGACTTTATCAAGAAGGACAGGGAGCTACGTTCAATCACATGTTAACTTAAAGGAACACAAGAGAATGGGCACTACTACAACAGTCTTTTTTGTGCGTTCATTTCAAAGATTTGAGAAGTTAGAACATAATGTTTTTTTTCTTATATCACAGTGGATAAAGATAAGGACAGTGATAGTAATCTGCCACTGAAACTGCTCTTCTGTTGGGAGATGATGCTGTGCGTTGGATGATGCTGGTTGTCCATGATGGAAAGGAGCCTCCTCAGTGTCCTTTGGTCTGCCACAGATGTCAGGCTGCATAATATGACTCCGTGTATCTACGTTAGAATATTAGAAACAGCTCTTACCAGCCATCCGTTTTCTATGCCGCTCGTCCTCACGGGGGCATGCTGGAGCCTATCCCAGCTGCCTTTGGGTGAGAAGCGGGGTACACCCCGGATTCACACTCACATTGAACCTAAAATGCATGTTTTTGGAATGTGGGAGGAAACCGGAGTGCCTGGAGAAAACCCACACATGCACGGGGAGAACATGCGGAACGTGACAAGAGTTCTTGTTTGGAGAAAAGCTCTCTCGCTGGAAGCCAATCAGAATAAACTATGGCTTTGCAACTGTCACTGTCATAACGCAATCAATAAGTACCTGCAATACTAAATACCTTCACATATAATTTATTTTAATTTCTCAAAAACTAGTTATCACACACCCAAAATAGTGACATAAACATGTTCCTATAACTGTGAACTGAAGAGACAACTTACGGATGAAGCCGTTTTGTGGACTTATAACAAAGGATGGAGCAGATTGCTGCACTGAGATGCTCACTCTGTCATGTATGCAGAAAAGAGGACTTCCCAGTTCCGGCAAGATGGCGGTCCGAGCAGGTGACTGCTTTTTTTAGACCTTTATTTTAACTCCAAACAGGTTAAAAATTCTGCCCACATCTTTAAAAGGAAGAATCTATCGTCTTGAACGGATCAAACTGCTGTTTAAAAGAAAAGACGAAAGCAGTGGGGGGAAAGGGCAAAGCCTCAGCTCAGCTACTGATGGACTCCTCGTGTTCTACAGTGACTGATTATGGTTACTCAATGGATGCTTCTACGCCGTGAACCAAAAGGAAGACTTTATGTCAAGAAGGCTGGTCCAATCAGAGCTTATAAATTGGGACGCTGGAATAGACCGGGACCCATGATCTGCTGGATTCTTCTCTGAGGGAACGTAATTCCACTGCTCTGGCCTTGTAGACTGTCTGGCACGCCGCACACGGGTGCTCACGTAGACATAAATTCATCTTGTCTCATTGTGGATGTATCCTAACAATTCTGCTGTCGGTATATAATCTGAATGTTGTTAAATCAATGTCAAGCTCTCTGATGACAAGATCTGCTATTTCCACAGCCAATACAGTGGCACACAACTCTAATCTAGGAATTGTCAGGTCAGGCTGTGGAGCGAGTTTAGACTCGCCAAAGACAAATCCTACTTCACTGTGTCCGTGCTCATTCATAATCTTCAGGTATGCCACTGCTGATATGGCTTTGAATGACACATCCGAAAAGACACAAAGTTCTGTGTGCTTTGGAAATGGAGAAGGTTGAAAATGTGCGTGAGATATTGACCTCCTGTAGTGCTGACAGTGATCCATGCCCTTTTCTCCAAACTTCACATTCGTCCCCAGGAAGACAAGTGTCCCATTCTGTGTCTTGCGTTGAAAGCTCTCACGTTTGACAGGACGCCTCTGCGTGTGAATGGCTTTTGATGGTCGGGGACCTGAAAGGTGAAGGTATCTTGCATAATGTTCCAACTGACACCAAGGCTGCATTGGACAGGTAAGTTGTCTACATCAAGGTTGAGATCTTTGATGTCATTTGACCTTTCCTTTGGAGGAAATGTATTCTTGACTTCCATGCGATTGGACGCTATCTTATGCAGGGTGATGTTAGATGCAGCCAGCATTTTCTGTGTTCGTTGTAGAACATCTATAGCTTCTACTTCTTTTGCAAATGATGTCAGTCCATCATCAACATAGAAGTCTCTTTCCACAGAGTGTACAGCATCATCACCATGGACCTGTTCTTGCTGTGTTGGTGCCCTCCTCAAGCCAAATATTGCCACTGAAGGCGATGGGCTGTTGCCAAAAACATGAACTCACATGCAGTATTCCGCCACTTCTTTGCTGGGATCATTTTCCTGATACCACAAGAAACTCAGAAAGTCCCTGCAATCCTCACGCACCACAAAGCAGTAGAACATCTGTTTGATGTCCGCTGTGACGGCAACAGGTTCCCTTCTGAATCCGAGGAGCACTCCGATAAGGCTGTTATTCAGATCAGGGCCAGAAAGCAACACTTCATTCAGTGAAATTCCATCAAACTGTGGACTGGAATCAAACACTACTCAAATTTGGTTCGGTTTTTGGAGGTGATGAACTCCGAAGATAGGGAGATGCCAGCACCCTGTTCCTTCTTTGAGTGTTGGTTCAAGCTCTGCATGTCCATTGTCAAGCAGGTTTTGCATGAACTCGATGAAATGGGCTTCCATGTCAGGCTTTTTGTCTAGCATCCGTCGCAGTTACCTCAGGCGGTTGTAAGCATAGTCTCTGTTGTTTGGGAGACGCCTGCGTGGGTGGCAGAAGGGGAGAGGAGCAGTCCAGCTCTGTATCTCATTCTGGATAAACTCTTTTTCCATTATCTGAAGGAAAGTTGCATCCTCAATGGAGTGAGCAAGCAGGTTATCATTCTTTGTTGTACAGAAAACTGTGTCAGGGAGATTTTTCCACTGTCTTTGACACGGTAGCTTTCTTTAACATGTACAGTCAAACCTGTCTTAGCGGCCACCTTTATAGAACGGCCACCCGCCTATAGCAGCCACTGAAAAAAATCCCCCGCAGCAAATTTACATGTTATAGACCCTGTGTATTGCAGTCATCTGTCCAACGCGACCAGCGGCCACCCATTTTGTTTCCCTTGGTCAATATCTGATCGCATATAGCGACCAAATTACCGACTCAAGTAGAAGCTTCATGCACGAAAAAATTTAGTTTTTTAATCAATGAAGCCGTCGTGTGTAGACTTTAATTACTGAGTCCTAGCTCAGTCACAATCGTTCGCAAGATCCACAAACTGTCAGTTGTTCTACATAAAAAAGTCTTCTTTTGAGCTGGCTATTTCCTGGTCAAACATGTAACTTTAAGAGCATTTGCACCAAAACATTACCGCAAAGTAGGCTGGGAACAGGACGTGCTCCCAGCGACGATACAATAAAAAAAAAAAACATACGCTAGCATGCATGCGGCAGCGGGAGCAAAACTGAGTTCGGTTGTACTTAATTGAAGTATTTTAGAATGTACTCACGTTAGTTTTCATCAATCCTCATCCACAAATCCATCAAAGTCCTCATCTTCTGTATTCGACACAAAAAAAGCCGTCTTCTTTTCCGTTCGCTGCTAGTCTTAACTTGTCAGTGTTATTCAGCTCCGAAGCAAAGAAGGAAACTTCTCCTGTTGCTTCTGCCAACTTTATTTACTGAACGCGGCCACCAGACAGCAGCTCAGAACACACACACATCTCTCAGCATCGTCTCTCCTTCCTGCTTGCCCACAAGGCAAAGGTTAAACAAGCCCCACTACATAGCTGTCCCGGCAATGCATGTAAGAAATGACACCGTTTATTTCCTGGTGTGCACTGGTCAATACTGTAATGCCGCTTGTTGTGGGGAAGGAGAGACTCACGTCGCCGATGCACTTTAATGGCTTTATTAACAGCGGAGAACACTGCAGGACTTCACATCCACGCCAATGTGGCACTATGATATAGATGAATACATGGAAATAGTTGCCCCCCCCATTTCATTTTGATGTTTAAAGTCACTTTTTATAAGAGCCACTGTTGATGTCTTGCTGTTTATATGCTGTTAGTGTAATATAGGTTTCCGCCAGCAGAGGGTGCCATGTGCATCAGTAGCTGACGTCCTGGTGAACGACGAAGAAAAATTTTTTAGTACGTGATGAGACGTGTGCAGACACACATCTAAGGTGCCCACGAATAATCTATATTTCCTTGTTTTGCAGGTAAGACGACTTGTAAACCATATGTAAGTAATAGTCAGCAGTTGTAACAGTTAATTAGCGCTTTAGAGTGTAACAGGTGTCAAGCTAAAGAGTGAATATGCACGTTAATGAGCTCGTTCGAGTGACGTTCTTCGTTGTGTACCGAAAATGGCGGACTGGTCGTCCGTGGCAATGTGTGAATGACCAAATTCTACGTGTATATTGTTAAGGGACGCACATGAGTCAGGTGAATACATGTACAGCCAAAACGTTTGTCAAACAGAGTGAAGATGTATTGTCATATGATGCTTGTGTTCCTGTAAATACTAAGCTAAGTATAAGGCAAAGCTAGGGTAAAGAGCACATGTGCTGTGCTATTGCTAATTCATTCAGGAAGCTGTGATGGAGAAAGTATGTCCCACATGTGAATGTGAAGTTAA
Organism: Dunckerocampus dactyliophorus; assembly: GCF_027744805.1. NCBI lineage: Eukaryota > Metazoa > Chordata > Actinopteri > Syngnathiformes > Syngnathidae > Dunckerocampus > Dunckerocampus dactyliophorus. The sequence continues at coordinate 3,478,702 of NC_072827.1, forward strand.
AGCTACAGTATGTAATTTCTGTATGGTCATAGAAAGTGTAAAATACTTGGTGTTTGTTTCATTCAGAGTGATTACAATGAGAATACAGTAAAGGGGTATATTGTTGGACATAGATTTAGTTTAATAAATACAATTCATGAGAGTAATGGAAAAGAGGATAAAACAGTGATTGGAAACAATGGTTAAAACACTGTAACATTGTATTTTGAGTTGATTAAGGTATGTGCTCGTACCGTAACGTGTGTTGTTTTGTTTATTGTAATACTAGAAGAAAAACTTGTTAGTCAGTACGTGATGAGACGTGTGCAGACACATCGAAGGTGCCCACGAATAATCTATATTTCCTTGTTTTGCAGCTTTTGCAAAAATATGTTGCACGGGAGATGAGTTGGCCCATCGTTCTCTGCAGTGTTACATATTTTGGCGAGCCAGCCAGGAGGTGGCGCTAGTGAGTCAACATGATCACAAACCACCTCCCTTCACAAGAGACGAACTTTCAATGAACAAAATGGAAGCGACACAGCCCCTGTGTGATCAAGTGAGTACAGCCTTGTGGCAGTTGGAGAGGGAGCTTCTCATGGATGTCTGCAGGCGACTGAAATGTTCCGGCCTGGACAGTGGAGAGCCTCGCAGCAAGACTAAGAGGACACTCATCAGGATGGCAGAGGATGAGGATCAAGTGGAGCAGTGTTACAAGGACATCGCTACCTACATCCGCAGACTAAGCAAAGAAGATAGTCAATCAGAAGAGGAGCCCCCATCAAAAGAATTTGTGCCTAATATAGAGCCTGACGACAACCCTGCATGAATCTTCCCAAGAAGGATGAAAAATACTCCACCTAGAACTCGAAAAGAGCCAGCACAAACTCTACAAGAGGTAACGTTGAGAAGGGAGTTTAAAATATGTGGACAGATTGGAGAACATGGGCAGAAGGACAGGCTATCTTACCTCAGCCTAATCCGCCAGATTGAGAATGGGAGCGAAAAAGGACACGCAGAGGCCCGAAATAGTTGAAGCAGTAATTAGGGCCATCAGTCCAGGAATGCCCCTAAGAGACATGCTGGAAATAAAACGTGGGCTGACACTTAGTAAACTGCTCACCATATTAAAAGGGCACTACAAGGTTGACAGTCCCACTGAGCTTTACCATCAACTCCTCAATCTCTCCCAAGAGCCCAAAGAAACTGCCCTCAACTTTGGAGTTCCAAACAGAATGCCAGGCAGCCCAGACATCTGTTCAGACACCCCTCAAGCTTCCCGAGTCCTCCCCTTCAGTGGCCGTGAAAACAGTTAAAGGTAAAGAGACAAAGGCAGATACACAGCAGATGATAGAAGAACTTCGCAAAGAAATGCAGCAAATGTTTATGGCTGCAATGGAAAATAGTCCATGCACCATGACACCAAGACAGAGAGAAAAGGGCTGTAAAAAATGCAAAAAAGAGGGGAAAGGAGACAACTGCAGGCACTGTTTCAAATGTGGGCGAGAGGGGCACTACTCTTGTGGATGCCGATTCCCATCAGTGACAGACTCGTCAGAGCTGGAGTCCGTAAAAGGAGTCTCCCCTCACTCTTTTGGACAGCTTTGTGTTTTTATCATTTATTTTTAATTGAAGAAAAGTAGTCATACACAACAAATGCGGCATCATTATCCAATAACTTGAAATTAAATAGCAAACAATAAGTAGAAATGCAAAATTCCATTATAAAGTAGGGAGTTTCCTTGAAGATTCATTTGGGGTTTTTTAACAGGAGATGATGGATGGATTGTCTTCTTTCCAGCAACACAGAAACCCTAAATGAATCAAAAACAACAAATCTGGCTCCATTATTTCATATTTTTGGCAGTATCACCAGAAGTGTGAGGATGCTAACACGTGACACTATCGGGAAGTGTTTCCAAGTCTCCCCCCTCCGTCGACAACATGGGCACCTCCTGAACTGTTTCACTTCTGCGCCAGTACCAGATGGCGAGAGCACCGACAAAACCCAGCACAAGCACGACGGTCGTCACGGCCACGACTGGAACTGGAACTCCATCGCTCATGGCTGATGGTGGCGCTGTGGGTTGAACTCCATCGCTCATGGCTGATGGTGGCGCTGTGGGTTGAACTCCATCGTTCGTGGGTGGTGGCGCTGTGGGTTGAACTGCAGCGTTCATGGCTGATGGTGGTGGACACTCAAGTAGGACGTCACAGTGTTGGGTAGCAACCAGACTTTCCACCGTACAGAGATATCTTCCACAGTTGTCCTCTGTGATCCTGTCTACAAACAAGTCACCCAATGTGGCATTCACACTGCCGTTTGGTGGCATGTGAGGATCCGCATTTGAGTGTCACGCCATGACCCTTTGCAGGCTCCCCTTCCACACCACAAACCGGCTCGATTGGTTTCTCCATGACTGTCAGGTTCATGTCCCTTTGAACCTCTATTGCATAATTTGTCAAGAGGCATGTGTAGGTCCCCGTGTCTGAGAGACGCAGGTTGCTGATGGTTATGGGAGCGTCTCCTTTGCAGTGTGAGGTCTGAAAGCTGTGAGGCATGTGGTGGACCCTGCCCTTCAGTGGTTTGTAAAAAACACCACAATGCCAAAATGTAATACGGAAGTCTTGTGAATTCACCGTGACAGACCAGGTAATGTCTAAATCGTCAGTGGGATATGTATGCTTGCAGTGAAGAGTGATGTTTGATCCTACAGCTGCGTAATAGGACGTCTGGGAGCTGGCTTTGAGAGTGCAAAAGGTCAGCACCAGGACAAAAGAGAAGAACGCAGGCCTCATGATTGGAGCGTTGGACAGGAGCTTGCTGTAAAGTAAACACACGTTACATTGTCTTTCATGTCTTCACCAAGTCCACCGCTGCACCAAGTCCAAGTATGGTGACTTGTGTGTATAACGAGCAAGACAGGGGTGTCCAAACTTACTGGGGGCTACATTTGCCTCCCTCTCTGTTTGATCCTCCCAGTGCTTGAACCAGTTGAAGAAAAGCACTACTTCAGTTAGGCAGGACATCTTGCTTGATTTGATTCTTTATTCATGCATGTTTGAGTTCTCTTTTCAGCTACTATTGTTATTATATTTAGTGTATTACTCATTAAGCTGGCCTTGAGTGCGTAGCTGGACACTTCATTTGCACTAATTTTCATTGGATTGCATTTCTTTTGTCAACGGGGCTTGTTTTAAACGTTATACTGTCTACATAAAGAACATTTGAATTTGACAACTGTTAAAGGTGAAGTCCCTCTTTGGCTCCAAATGACACTTTTCTAAGGATGCAAACTGAAATAAAACAAGAAAAACATCCTTAACAGCTGGCAGGCAAACATATGAATCAAATTCAATGAATCTTGTCCTCCCATGCAGGCACAAATAAAGACAAAAAGCATATTTTAAAGATCGTAAACTGCTTTTCTATGCTCTAACTACCAAAATATTCCATTTCTAAGGAATCCTACTTGGCAAAAATTCACTCATCACGATCAGGTCTGGAACCAATTAACCAAGATCAGTGGCGGTACAGGCGTGAATGACACCCTGGGCGCACAGACACCATTTTACAATAAAGTCAAAATATTAAGACATTTGTCATCAAACAAGTACAGCGTGCTACATCCGACCTGAAGCACGATATTGTGGGACTTGTCCAGCTGGGAAGAGGAGGGTTTGTCCTTGCAGTGAATAAACCAACTTGGCACAAAGCTTCAACCTCACAAAGGAGGAAATTGGTGGTAGAGGAAGTACGCCGTCAGGAGGAGGCTGAAAGAAGAGCAAAGGCTGTCACTTTTGCCAAGCAGGGACAATGGATGAGGTGGGAAGGTGTGGAGAAGACAAAGCTCACCTGGAGGCAGCTCTGGGAAATGGAAGCAAGAAACATCAGCTTCATCATAAGAGTATTGTAAAATGATTCTTGTTCTGTGAAAGGCAGTTGAACTCAGGCCTATGTGACTGAGGGGGAGGTCATTGTGACCGAAGTTATACAAGATGTGTTCCAGATGTTATGTGATTTCAAAATGTCCTGCCAACAGGTCCAAGGAAGGACGAGGTTTTGGTAATCCGCGTCATTATTGTTCACTGGGTCTATTTAAGGGTGAACGGAATAAACGGGGTATCCCTTTTCCCTCAACTGCATATGAGTTGTGTTGTGCCTCTTATTACTCCACAACATTTGGCATCGCGAACAGGATTGGAAGGAAAGACGTTGATGCTCGTGGCCTTCTGACCTGCACCATATTGCAAACCAACGGCCGTAAAAACAGGTAAGATCCATTTGGTTTGACAGTGTGGTGCAGAAATGGGGGTAACTAATGAGCATTAATGTTAAATTTTCTCCAAATAAGAGAGCCTGTTGTTAGTGCATTACCTTGTAACAACAACTGCAGATTGGTGGTGGGGAACACACACAAAATGTGGCCCTCACTTTAGAGTGGGAAAAACTTTGTGTGTTTTACTAAAATGACTCTAGTCCAGCTGTGTTACGGCATGATTGGCGTACTTTAGAAGTGTTGAGTAAAGGAAAAGAGTACAGGCTCGTGCCGGCTTTGTGTGTGTGTGTGTGAGGTCGACAATTTATGCTGCAGCAACTCTTAGTCCGGGAGTTTATTCATGGAGGAAAAATTAAGGGCTAAATATAAGGCCGACTGCAATTGGTAGAGCGAGGTACCCTATACAACGCAGAGTTCGTTCACTGCGCGCTAAGTCTGTGTGGTTACGACCCTCCAAACGCGCAAAGGAGGTGACCAACTACAGAGCAAAGGCTGCGCCTATATAATATGCATGAAGCAAATCACGTCTAACAAGTAGAGAAGCATACTCAAATTACACATGCGGAATTACAATAAAGTAGTTCTTATTGTCTACTTTGTGATGTAACTCTAGAACAGTCTTGCAGTCCTAGTCAGCCGGACAAGGTCAGTCATGAGTATATTAATGCATACCTAAACTATAACAACTGGAGGAGATTAAGGCGTGAAGCAATCATTTGGATTGCTTAACTTGTGTGATTGGTTTGAAGTGCACTAAAATTTTGTTATTTGTTGTATGTAACTAAAATTCTAAAATCCAATTGGCACATACAGTACTTCAAGTGTGTGTGTGTGTGTGTGGCTGACTGTCTCACCTCTTCTGTAAAGCGTCCAGCTGTTTTTTTTGTGTGTGTTTTTTCACTGTCTTGAGGGAGTGAGTGTGTGTGAACGAAGGTCAGCTGAGGACAAACTGTGCTTTGTAACCCTAAGAAGAAAATAACTATAAGATTAATCATCTTAGTCGCAAGACAGTAACGTTAGCCAGTGTAAATAGCTGAAAATTGCCAAACACGCAAGTGAGAAGTGCGGTTAAAAACGTATTGTCAGAAATGTTCATAGATTCATCCTTTGTTTGAATGATCTCTTCTGGAACAACAAAAAGGTCAACCTTACACATAATTGAAGTGAAAGCAGTTTGTGTGTCATCTTTGTGTCTGTTGCTGGAGGTGCTGCATTTGGCTATTATTGAGTGTAGTGCATCCACCCAGGTGTGCATCTTGCCTAGTTGTGTTATTTGTGCCAATGTTAATTTGTTGTGGGTTGCACTGGAGAGGCTATCTTGGGTGTGGTCCCAGAGAAATTCAAAGTGCGCCATAATGTTGTTTGCTCTGTAGTGGGGGTTATGAACTAGTTGAAAGGACAGAATTGCAGTGGTTGAATTGAGAAGAAAATTGTGTGCAATTTGCTGTGTGATAAGTCTTTTGAGACTTTGTTTTGCATTACTTTGAACTTAGTGAATCTTGTCAAGCTGTGTGGTTCTGCCAGTGACCGGATGTGAAGTGAATAACTGAAGGAGGTGTTGAGAGGGGACACAAGGGGAGTGGCTACAGCCCTCCCTCTGAGTGTTTGAAGAACAAGTCAGCCAGTGGAAGAGTTTTTATTTTTGTGTTATGAGACTGGAGAGTTTCTGCAAGCTGTGGTTCTGAACTGTACAGCATTTATGGAAAGTGTCATGTTGGTGTTTAAGTTTAAAACATTTTAATGTGGTGTGCTAGTGTATAAAGACTTAATTTTGAAAGTGAATAAAGACAATACTCATCAAATAACATTGTGATAAAATTGCAGTCTGAGGTTAAGATACTTTTGCGAAAATAACTTATTTTTGTGACAGAACAAACAATAACATTTATTTAAATTTCTGTCTTGAAAGTTGAAATACTCAAAATGGCTATTCCTTCGACAACGATTTTAGGGTTAAAATACCCAAAAAGGAAGGATGACATCGAGAAGGTCTCTAAAAAGTGGACAAAACGCACTAAAAGCTTAAATCCAAGTTGGCCTGAAGGTGGAACATTTGATGTGAGTTTGTGTGATGACATGGAAGTCCAAATAAAGGACTATAAACCCAAAGACAAAAGTAACAAAAGACAACAGAAAAGAGAAAAGGAATTGGAAATTATACAGTTGTTCAAAAAGGAAGGTGAAATGTTCCGAAAAACAATGAAAAAGAATAGTGAACTGTTTAAAGCTAAAGGCGACGATGGATTTAAAATAAAAAACAGAAATATGGACAAAAACATGCAGGATAATAGTCAGTTCGCTGCAGTGGCTCCGTCTGGCCTTTATTCTTTTATTACAGGAACTGTCGAAGTTGCAGGAGATGTTGATTTTGATGACAACAAACAAGATCCTATTTCACCAGTTGGAAGGCTGAAAAATCCACCACAATACTGCAGCACAGACAGGAAGGGTGCAAAACCAAAAAAGTCACAAGTACTGGATTGTTATGCTGAAAAAGATCAAGCGCTTAAAGAGATGACAAGAAAGGATGGACACTCATATTGGCTGAACCTGGAGCACTCGGACTTAGAAAGACAAAAGGAAAGGACTATAATTCAAGAACTTGAGGATGAGATAGATGATGTTAATGAAAAATATGTACAAAATAAGGCTACAGAAGAAAACCAGGAAGAGAGGAAAAAAGGAGCAGTAGAAAGAGTAAGTAGTGCTCTAGCAGTAAAAAGAAGAGTAAGCTATCCAGAGGGAGTCCAAGAGGCAGAAGAAAGAGAAGTCTTAAGGGGAAGTCTTACCTTTGCTGCAAATGGCAAGGAAAACAGAAAGTATGATCTCAGATACAGGCCTGGCATACACCCTCCAGAGAGGTATACCGATCCGGCTAATCAATTGCCAATATTAATAAAAAAAACACAGGGACAGTATATTCCTTGGCAAACACTTGATCTTGAGGGGTTGATCGCCAGGCTGCCTGGTATCCATGAGGGGGCCAGCAAATGGATAAGGGCGTTTGAAGAAGAAACAGTGGGTAAAATACTGGTGCTTGGAGATATCAAGGCTGTGTGGGCACGAGTGTTGGGGATACAGCCATCGATGGATGCAAAATCCTGAAGCGGATGGTATTGAGTTCAATCCTTATCGCAGAGACTTGTGGGGGACACTGCGAAGGGAGTATCCGATCAAGATTGATCCCAAGGCCCTGAAGGGACAGCCACTTACGGAAACAGAGAACCCTGCCGAGAATATTAGCCGCCAGCTCAAACGGTGGAAGCAAGAGACTGAGGAAGAAGTTGGAAATAGCCCACTGATGACCACACTATTCAGAACAGCAGTGGTTGAAGCCATGCCAACTCCAGTAAAAAGTAGACTGGAGGATGTTGTGGGACTGACGTCAAAGTCACACAGGGAGTTCTGTGAGCATGTGATACATGCTATTGAAAAATACAGACGAGATGAACAACGGCTGAAAGAGCAAGACCAAGAAGTTCAAAGAAAGGTTGCCCAGTTGCAACTTGGGGAACTGTCAAGCAAGAACAAAAAGAAAGCTCAAGCCTCAGTCGGGGATGCAAAGCCAAGTGTGGAGGCACCCGTAATGCCATCTCCACCTCCAGCTCCAGTGCCAACAACAGTACCACCAGTTCAAGCGCCACCTGTCATCAATGTATATGCTCAACCAAGAACAAATCAAGTGTCGCAAAGGGGAAGGCAATATCAGATGGGCCGAAAACAAGCTACCCCTCCGCAAGTACTTCCCAAAGGCTGTTGGGGATGTGGACAGCCAGGACACAATCGACAGAACTGTCCAACCAATCCATGGCCGGTGCCTAATTGGGTCAAAGGAGGCTATGGAGATCAACAACCTCAACAACCATTGAGCCAAGGTCCAAATTCAGAACAGCTATATTCGGGTCCAGTCAACCCGTGGGGAGGTCCAAATTATGGTTATTAGGGGTGCCCAGAGAATCCTGCAGGGGAAGGTGAGCTGCCAATAGTAACATCTATAACTAAAAAAGAACCAGTAGTTCAAGTTCAAATCGAAGGAAAACAAATACCAATGTTGGTCGATACTGGAGCAACCTACACTTGTGTAGGTCCAAGTTATGCCTCACACCTCCCCATGTCTGACAAATTTGTCAAAACAGTAGGATTCTCGGGAAAGCTTCAAACAATACCTATGACGGCTCCCGTTCAGCTAACAATGGAGGGCGAAACAACGACATTGCCAGTTCTGGTATCTGAGCAGACACCAATAAATTTGCTAGGAAGAGATGCTCTATGCAAGCTGAATGTAAACATTTCTTGTACGCCTGAGGGAGTGAAAGTAGATAGAGTGAAGGAAAATTTCCAAATGAATGTTCAGACAGCACATGCAAAAGTATACTGGTTAGGAGATATATCAGAACCAGTGCTCCAGGCTTTCCAAAAGTGAGAAAAGTACATCTGTGCTCAAATTCCAAAAGCGTCAAAACCACGGTCTGAATACCATTCCAGATTTGATACCATACCAGAGTATATCATAATTGGGCAAGAGGGTGCAGCGTTTAACGTTGAGTCAAATCCTTTCCTTGCACAATGGTACAACGTGCCCAGTTCGGCACCACACATAACCTTGTTGGTTAACAAAAATTTTGTGTCAAAGGATTTGGGGCCAATGATGAAAAATGCGTCCAAAATAACTTGGAAAGCGACTGAAAATCCACTAATTTTTGTGTCGCCAGATGAGACAAAGATAAAAATTTTGTGTGGTACCCATATGGTTTCAAAACCAAAAGAAGTGATCATTACTTCATTTGACGTACCACAGATGCCGCAAATCCGTGAAGGTGAGAGTGACTTAAAACAAGAAATGCTCAAACACGTCCCAGAAAATCTATGGTCAAAACATGAAACAGATGTAGGGTTAGTGAAGTCAGCAAACCCTGTTAGAGTGGAGCTTAAACCAAACATGAAACTTCTAAGACGTGCACAGTACCCTCTGAAATTAGAGGCAGAGAAAGGTATAAGCCAAACTATTGAAGGGCTTCTGAAAGCGGGAGTATTAATTGAGACACACAGTTTTTGTAATACGCCAATACTACCTGTGAAGAAAGCAGACAAATCCAAGTACCGGCTGGTACATGATTTGCGAGCAGTGAATGAGATTGTCCAGGATAGTCCAGTGGAAGTACCAAATCCGCATACTCTCTTGACAAATGTTCCACCTGAAGCTAAGTTTTTCACAGTAATAGACTTGTGCTCAGCATATTTTAGTGTTCCGTTACACGAAGACCCTCAACATTTGTTTGCGTTCACATATCGAGGAAAACAATATTGCTATACTGGAATGCCACAGGGGTTCAAACATAGTCCACATGTGTTTAATCAGGTGTTAAGAGAGGACCTTGAAGGGTTGCAACTCAATAGCACCCTGTTACAGTACGTTGACGATCTGTTAATATGCGCACCGACACTCGAGGACTGCCACAGAGACTCAATTACCGTATTTTCACGACCATAAAGCGCACCGTATTAAAAGGCGCAGTCTCAGCTACAGGTGCTATTTTTGTATTTAACACATACACAAGGCGCACCGTGCTATTGGGCGCAGGTATGCTTGGTAACACATACCGACTAGCCTACTTGAAATCAGGATCGTCATCACTCAACACAACAGTCTAAGTCATGGTGCACAACTAAAAACATCACACAGCAACGCAAACACAGACAAGACATTACCTCTATTTTTGCAGAACAATAACTAACAACTATGTAGCTCAAACATGTAACTTTAAGAGCATTTGTACCAAAACACAACCGCAAAGCACGCTGGGGAACAGGAAGTGCTCCCCAGCGACGCAGCAAAACACTACCGCAAAGCACGCCGGGGAACGACGCGACAATACGCTAGAATGCTTGCTATTGTATGTTTTTAAAAAGCCAGCGAGAGTAAAACTGAGTTGGGTTGTACTTTATTGAAGTATTTAACAATGTACTCACGTTATTTTTGATAAATCCTAATCCACAAATCTTTTATACCCAAATGAAGAGCGGGGCAAGTTCTCCATCAAACACGCCAGGTCCCCTGTCGTCTTTGTCAGTCAGTCTCGTTGCCGTGCGGCGCCTCAGAAATGATGCTGTTTTTTGTGAAAGCTCGAACAGTGCATCAGACACGTTAGCCCAAGCATCCACAATCCATTAGTGAAGCTGTGTTCGCTAGCTTCCATCCATCGCTCCCACGCCGCTCGCGACGTAACTTTAAACACCGTGTTTACATCCATTCGCAAATTGTGGCGAAACTAGCACGGCGCTGCATTCCAGTGTTACTGAAGCATGTTCGCTAGCTGTCATCCATCGCTCCCACGCCGCTTGCAATGTAACTTTAAACGCCGTGTTTACATCCATTCAGAAATTGTGGCGAAACTAGCACGGCGCTGCATTCCTGTGTTCGCTAGCTGTCATCTATCGCTCCCACGGCGCTCGCAACGTAACTTTAAACGCCGTGTTTATACCGATGTCCAGCGGTTGGAGTTCCCTCGTCAAGCCTCCCGGAATGATGTTAAGCTCCAGGTTCATTTGTGGTGATGCGTGTGAAAAACATCCGGTTTCTTTCCGTACACGTCACTCAGCCATTTTCTCCTTCCAGCCGTCCGGCTGGAAACTTTTCTTTAGGCAGCATCAGCGTCTACCACAGGTAGCAGTTTCTGTCTATTACCATGGCAACCAAGCACAACAGTAAAAGCCGACTTCTCGTGTCGCGTTCTGTGTATCGCTACCGTGCTGGTCTTCTCTACAGTGTGGTTCACCAGGATGTGGAAAGTGAGCGGCACGTCGTCCATGTTGGTGATGTAGTTGGATGGATAGATGGCGCCATTTCATAATAAAAATAAACTTATATAACTACTGGGGCGTGCCTTTAGCGTCCTCAGTCACGTCCACCTTTCCTTTCCTCTATACAAACAGCGTGTCGGCAGGCTCCCAGTCAGTCGAGCGGAGCGCTCATAAAAGTCATGCAGCAACACTTACAGATTTTGGAACTCGGTACACACATACAGCGCTCCGCATTATAAGGCGCCCCGCCCATTTTGGACAAAATTTAAGACTTTTAAGTGCGCCTTGTGGTCGTGAAAATACGGTAAGTTACTTCAGAAGTTGGCTGAGGGGGGGCATAAGACCTCCCGGGCAAAGTCACAATATTGCCAGCCCCAGGTCGAGTATCTGGGAAGAGTTATATCACACGGAACAATCTCAGTGGCACTCTCTCAGTCGGAGGGAGTGAGCAAAGTGCCACTCCCTCTTACAGTGGGACAGATGATAACTTTTCTAGGCATGACTGGTTTCAGCTCAAACTGGATAGTGGACTATGCTGTCAAAACTGCACCATTGCGAGAAATAATGGAGGGTGAGACTCAGACATTGAGGTCACCGCTGAAATGGACCAATGAGTCCAGAATTGCGTTTGAAACAATCAAACAGGAAATGCAAACAGCTCCGGCGTTGGCAACACCAGACTATGGCAAACCGTTCTTTTTGTACGTGTCAAATAGACATAACATGTACGCATCTGCAGTGTTGATGCAAGAAACCTGTAGTGGTCGAAGGAAACAACCCCTTGCATACTACAGCACGAAGCTGGACAATGTGGTCCAGGGTTGGCCACCATGTTATCAAGGGTTGGCTGCCGTTCATGATGCATATGAGAAGGCATCAACAATCACAATGGGACATCCAGTGACAATATACACGCATCATAAAATTTCTGAGCTGTTCCACCAAAATAAGTTTGTGATCACGCAGGCTCGATGTTTGCAGTACTTGCCACTGCTGACGTATCCAGATGTCACCATTAAAAGGTGTGCAACGGTAAATCCTACAGACACTATGCCATTCAGTTTTGAAGGTGAGCCTCATGAGTGTGTGCCAGAGGCAATGAAGTACACGAAGTTAAGACCAGATTTGAAATCTACACCTTTGTTAAATGCAGAAGTGACATACTTTGTGGATGGATTGTGGTACAGAGATCACCTTGGCAGCCATGCAGGGTTTGCGGTTATCAAACAGGAAGGAAGTGATTTTGTGACAATAAAGGCTGAGAGTTGTGAACAACCATGCTCTGCACAATTAGCTGAGTTGAAGGCTTTGACTGAAGCGTGCAGAATGGCCAAAGGAAAGACAGCAAATGTGTATACGGATTCGGCGTATGCACATGGAGTGTGTCATTTGTTTGGGGCAGTGTGGAAGCAACGTGGTTATAAAAAAAGTGATGGTTCACCAATACACCACCAAAAACAGATAGTTGATCTTATTTCGGCGATGATGCAACCGACAAGGCTTGCTGTTATCAAGTGTCAGGCACACAGGAAAGGAAATGAAGATGTTGTGCATGGAAACAATGCAGCAGATGAAGCAGCAAAATTGGCTTCTAAAAGCCAGGTGACTGTTTTGGCTCCATTGGTGTCAATAGAACCTGCCGCTACGCCAGATGACATTGTGTTGATGCAACAAAATGCAGGGCTAAGTGAGCACAGTTTGTGGCAGCAGGGAGGAGCTTCAAAAGATGAAAAAGGTCTGTGGAGATCACATGAAGGACTGCTTGTTGCGCCAGTCTCATTACTTACAGTGCTAATATCAGATGTGCACAGTCCAGATCACTGTGCAAAGGGGGAAGTTGTAAGGAAGATAAAACAGCAAGGATATTGGTCACCATTGCAGTCAATGATAGATGAAGTCTTGGGACAATATGAAGTTTGTGCACAGAACAATGTCCGAAAAGGCATAACTACACCCATTGGACACATACCAGTTCCAGAAGGACCATTCAAACATCTTGTGCTAGACGATGTAGACATGATTAAATCGGTGCATGGAAAGAGGTACATGTTAGTAGTTATTGACCGATTTAGTCGTTGGGTTGAAGCGATGCCGTCTAAAGATCACAGTTTAGAAACTGTTGTTAAATTCCTGTTAAGAGAAGTAATTCCGCGGTCTGGAATACCATCAGAAATAAGTTCGGACAACGGTCCGGCGTTCGTGCAAAAAGTAGCCAAAGGAATCCTACAACAGTTACGAATAAGACAAAGGTTGGGGTGTGTCTATCATCCTCAGTCCCAGGGAATGGTGGCGAGAGTAAATGGGAAACTTAAAGCCAAACTCAATAAAATTTGTGCTAGCACAAAGTTAAATTGGGTGGATGCACTACCACTTGCACTAATGAGTTATCGCATGCAGACTAACAGAATGACACATCTAACACCGCATGAAATGCTTACGGGTCGACCCATGCCAGCACCACATTTGAGAGGGCCTTATAAAGGGCCCCCACTTGAGCCGTTGCAAAATGAACTGAAAGATTATATAAAACAGTTAACTGCCATACATAAAGCTATCTATGTGCAGGAGAAAAGCAGGGCTCCTGAGTCCACGGAGGTGTCAGACGGCCTGGTGGTGCCAGGCGATCAGGTGTACACCAAGGTGTACGGCGAAAGTGGCACGAGCCAAGACGAGAGGGACCCTATAAGGTGGTGCGAGCAACACCGACGGCTGTCCAAGTGGAAGGGAGCACGACGTGGTAGCATTTAAACCACTGCACCAAGCTATACCAACCAAGGGGACCCTCCAGCTGAGACGAGCCATCCATGAGGACCACGCCAGCCGAGACGAGTCATTCCTGAGGCTATAATCGAGGAAGGAGCCAGATCGTGCGGGAGGACATCCATCCAGGAGGCAGGCTATGAGGAAGGTGTGAGATGAGCGCCCTCCTCCAACATGTGACATGCCAAGTCACCACCTCGTTTCGGCAAAAGAAGCCCCTCATCACAAAGGGTCCCTCCAGATGACATCGTGCTGATCATCGGCGGGTGATCGAAGAAGGGACTGAAGATGGCCTACACCATTCTTACAGAGGCACAATAATTCTCTGGGCGGTGATGATGTGAGCAGAAACATTGCTCCCGACCTTGCCACACACCAAATCACTGCCCATAACACGTTCCCCATTTCCCCGTGCCCATTCTTCAGGACAAGCATGCATCAAAATCCGAACTTAATCTTTGAACTTCTTTCGGAAAATGAAGACGGTGAAATGACGGGTCTAAGACACATCTTGACCAGTTATAGACCAGCCTTAAACAAGGCCGATACACTGGAGGCACAATGAGGTCCTCAAGAGTCTGGCAGAGTCTTGAGAACAAGAGGAACACCATCAACTCCTTGCCCTTGAGAGCTGCCAATTCCATCTCTGTGCCAGCATTCGTTCGAGAGGGACAGAAGCAGCCTAACCACAAAGCAACCAAACCAGAAACTGGACAGCTAGCCATGGCCCGGGATTGGAAGATGCTAGTTGATATTGGCATGCAACTAATCTTTCCCCCGGAGATTGCAACCACCGCCCTCAGGCCAACCACTGCACCAAGCTGCACCAAGAAAGAAACTGCGCTACACAGATCTGGCAGGAGATGCACAACAACGAGGATGGAAGGCCAAGGTCTATCCAGCTAAAGTAGGATGCAGTGGCTTCTTCGACCATCAGGTTTATGAAAGACCTTGGCCTGGTGGAGGACGACATGGTCTTTAAGGAAGTACACAGAGGTTGGCTGCATATTGTATTCTTGGTGTAAGTGTTTCTTGGCAGTGATGGCAATGGCCACGAGGGGGCGCCATTACTGCTCTTTGCTTCCGTGCCGCTGAATCAGGGATGTCCAAAGTTTTTCCACTGTGAAAAATTAAAGGATGCAACTTTGCCACTTTAAAATTTTGTAAAGCAACACATGTAGATATGCTAAGAAGTTATCAAGATCACAAGATCTTTGTGAGCAGCCCTCTTCTGGGGCATGTGGTTTGGGGCATGCGGCTCAAACATCCCCCCATGTTTTCCTCATTATGAATTAATTCCCAGAACATTTTAAAATAGCAACAAGGAAAAACGGACCAGGTAAGGTAGGGCAGTAGGAAGCAGGGTAGGTGAAGGAATAACTGGCGCCGCTCTGTAGTCTGGCAGCAGCTGATAAAGGCGCCGATAATGGGACACAGGTGTTTCTCATGAGAGCAATTAGGAGGTAGAGTGTACTGCAACAGAAAGCAGACAGGCGGCAGCAAAGCGACAACACGGAACATGACAACCTTTATATATTGTTTTGTTTGTCATATTACAACTTAAAAAAACTTTCAACTTTATGCTACTAAAATGACATTTTCCCTCATATTGTGTTATTCTTGTACAATTACAACTTTTTTTCTCTTAATATTTTGACTTTATTCTGATAAAATTACTGCTGAGTTTGCCACTCTTTGTTCTTCCTGATAAAATTCTATTTTTAGAATGTGCTTCCAGGCTACACATTGGACGAGCGAGAGCAACTTGTCCCAGGGTGGACGAGCAGAGCCTGGAAGACTTGCTGTGATAAATGGAAGCATGAATTCTGCTGATGGAGAATGTCCGGCCATCTGTTGGTGACCTCAAGCTGAAACCAACTAGGGTTCTGCAGCAGGACAATGATCCAAAACACACCAGCAAGTCCACCTCTGAATGGATGAAGACTTTGGAGTGGCCTAGTCCAAGTCCTGACCTGAATACTATTGAGGGGCTGTGGCATGACCTTAAAAAGGCGCTTCATGCTGGAAAAGCGTCCAATGTGGCCAAATCACAACAATTCTGCAAAATTCCTCCACAGCGCTGTAAGAGACTCATTGCAAGTTATCACAAACGCTTGATTGCAGTTGTTGCTGCTAAGGGGGGCCCAACCACTTATTAGGTATAGGGGGCAATCATTTTGTTTTTACACAGGGCCATGTAGCTTTGGATTTTTTTTCTCCCTTCATAATAAAAAGTTTCATTTAAAAACTGCATACACCGTGAGGTCCGGGGATCTGGAAACCTCTGGCAACCCTCCATCTTCAATGCATAAATCTGTGTCCAATTATTTGAATGAGATCTGTATTTTTGCAAATTCTCCCAAATATTAATATTTAATTTTTTCTAATTTAGTTTCATTTTTAGATATATGTACACCCAAAAAGCCGCACGGTGGTTAGCATGTTGGCCGCACAGTCAGGAGATCGGGAAGATGGCGGTTGGAATCTCCGTAGGGCATCTCTGTGTGGAGTTTGCATGTTCTCCCCGTGCGTGTGTGGGTTTTCTCCGGGTACTCCGTTTCCTCCCACATTCCAAAAACATGCATGTTAGGTAAACTGGCGACTCTAAATTGTCCATAGGTATGAATGTGAGTGTGAATGGTTGTTTGTCTATATGTGCCCTACGATTGGCTGGCGACCAGTACAGGGTGTACCCCGCCTCTCGCCCGAAATCAGCTGGGATAGACTCCAGCATACCCGCGACCCTAGTGAGGATAAGCAGTATAGAAGATGGATGGATGTACACCCAAATATTTAACAGTGAATTTAATAGGGATACTGAATGCTGTAGAAGTAAAATAGTCTGTCAAAGGCAAAATCTCACATTTATTTAAATGAAGTCTTAGTCCAGAAGCCTTTGGGAAATTTTCAATTATTTGGAGGACTTTGGGGATTTCTTTTAAGATTCAAGAGAGTTTTATTGTCATGTGCATAGTAAAACAGCAGTTATACCATGCAATGAAAATCTTATTCTGTTCATTCTCCCAAGAAAAGAAAGAAAACACAAGAAAGAATAAGAACATAAGAAACATAAATACCAATAAATTAAGCAACAACAACAGAAGAGACATTAATACAGATAAATAATACAAATAAATAAATAAATAAAGTGCTATGAGTGTGTGCGTGTGTTGCGTGCGGCGTGTGCAAGTGCTTCGTTGAGGAGCCTGATGGCCTGTGGTTAAAAGCTGTTTGCCAGCCTTGTGGTCCTGGACTTCAAACTCCTGTAGCGTCTGCCTGACGGTAGGAGTGTGAATAATGAGTGTTGTGGATGTGTGCTGTCCTTGATGAGGTTGTGTGTTCTGCGTAGGACTCTAGATTTATAAATGTCTTGCAGTGAGGGGAGGGCTGCCCCAACAATGTTCTGTGAGGTCTTGATCACCCGCTGGAGTGCCTTCCTATCACGTGTTGTACAGTTACCGTACCAAACAGTGATGGAGGCGGTAAGGACACTTTCGATAGTGCATCTGTAGAAGCAACTCAGGATTGTGGTGGACATGCCAAATTTCCTCAGTCTTCTCAGGAAGTACAGTCCCCTTTGGGACTTCTTCATAATTTGTTGGGTGTTGTGAGACCAGGTGAGGTCCTCGCTGATGTGTGTGCCCTCTCCATCTCAGTCTCATCAATAAACAGGGGTCTATGCGGCTCCTTTTCCCTTGTTCTTGGGTCGATGATCATCTCTTTAGTCTTATCTGTATTGAGAAGGAGATTGTTATCATGACACCAAGCTATGAGGTCCGCCACCTCTCTTCTGTATGATGTTTCAACACCACCAGTGATCAGTCCGATGACTGTAGTGTCATCCGCAAATTTAATGATGCTGGTGTTGTTCTGGGAGGCCATGCAATCGTAGGTGAAGAGCGTGTAGAGGAGTGGACTCAGCACACACCCCTGTGGGGTCCCAGTGCTCACAATTCTTGAGCTGGATGTGCGATTGTGGACTCTGACTGACTGGGGTCTGCCTGTGAGAAAGTTAAACACCCAGTTACAGAGGGAGGGAGACAGGCCAAGTGTGAGGAGCTTATTTGTGAGTTTGTGGGGGCTGACTGTATTAAAAGCAGAGCTATAGTCTATAAATAGCATTCTGACGTATGTGTCCTGGCCCTGTAGGTGAGAAAGGGCTGTGTGGATGGCAGTGTTGACTGCATCATCCGTGGACCGGTTCTGGCGATATGCAAACTGTAGAGGGTCCACAGTTGCCGCCGGGATGCTCTTTTTGATGTGGGTCAGGACTATTCTTTCAAAGCACTTCATAACAATAGGAGTGAGTGCTATAGGGCAATAGTCATTCAAGCAGGTCACGTTGCTCTTCTTGGGTACGGGCACTATGGTGGTGGACTTAAAGCAGGTCGGTACAGATGCTTGTGCAAGCGACAGGTTAAATATGTCAGCAAGCACATCAGCTAGCTCTGATGAGCAAACCCGAAGTGCACGTCCTGAGATGTTGTCTGGCCCTGCTGCTTTTCGTGGGTTTGTTTTGTTTAGAACCCTGCGCACATCAGCTGATGTCACCATGAGAGGTGAGTCCTGTTTGCTCCCCAGGTTCAGCCACCCTCTCTGCTCATCAGGAGTTTGGGTGTCAAAGCGGGCATAGAACTTGTTCAGCTCATCTGGAAGTGTGGTTTGGCTGGACGTGGCTACGCTACTCTGCTGTCCATAGTCTGTGATGTGCTGGAGCCCCGCCCACATGCGCCGAGGGTCTGAGGTGGAATAGTAGCCCTCCAGCTTCTGTCTGTACTGTCTTTTGGCCTCCCGTATGGACCTCCTCAGGTCATATCTGGCCTTTTTGTAGTCATCAGCGGTGCCCATGACAAATGCAGTCGAACGAGCACGTAGCTTAGCCCTTACATCACAGTTCATCCACTGTTTTTGGTTAGGGTATTTTCTGTAATACTTGGTGGTGGTAACAGTCTTTTAGGCTATCTAAGAAAATGGTTGTGTCATCAGCTAACTGGCTGATAGATAACTCTTTGTCTAGAACAGATAGTTTACCAAAATCAGCATTTTGATAAGTATAGAAAGCATTTCTGTGGCTGCAATAAACAAAGGTGATATCGGATCTGTGTTTTATACCTTTGTTGATGCTGAATCTTGGTGAGGTGCCATGTGGGAGACACACTGAACTGTTTGTATTCCTGTATACCTGATTACATTGACAAAGTTATTTCCAAATCCAAGGAGATCTAAAGCTTGAAACAAAGTCATGCTCTATCATATCAAAGACTTTATAGAAGTCTAAAAATAAGACAAAGCCATTGTCTACAGTAAGGTTGTTATAGTCAAGTAGATCCAAAATAAGGTGAATATTATTATGAATAGAGCACCCTTTTCTAAAACCTGAGTGTCATAAACAATTTCAATTCAAGATTCAAGAGTTTTATTGTCATGTGCATGGTAAAACAGCAGTTATACCATGCAATGAAAATCTTATTCTGTTCATACTCCCAAGAAAAGAAAGGAAACACAAGAAAGAATAAGGATAATAACACAATTTGGGTTATACCTGATTTTAATCTGTTTGCAAATGGTGAGTTAGGGGCTTGTAATCAATATTTAATAATGTTATTGGTCTTAGAAGAAGAAGAGGATTGGTCTTAAATTATCAAGAAGAATTGGATCTTTCTCCTTTTTTCATAGTACGTGTGAGAGAACCAGTCGCTAAAATTTCTATAAGCATTCCAAAAATAAGAGTCCTGATATGATCGCAAAAGAATTTGTAATTTGTAAATGACTTGTTTGGCCATCCCAGCCCGGTGCCTTTACCTTTAGACACAGCCCCAACAGCCTGATCCAACTCTTCTACTTGTAAAGTGATTCCTGCTCCACATTTCCGTTTAAAATGATCATCGATTTTAGGGATCAAGTGTTGAATAGATTGGTAGAACGCTTCAGCCATTGGCTTGGAATATGAAGAGGTGTATACATTTCTGTAAAAGTTAAAAGATTTCCTTGGATATTACTTGAGGATCAGTACATATCTGGTTGTTAATAGCATTTCTTTCTTGTCTGATCTTTTCTAATCTACAGAAATAAGCAGTACTTTTCTCACCATCATCCATCCACTTTGCCCGGGACCTTAGATATGCTCCTTTTGTGAGGTTCGGTGTGAAGCCGGGACTCGGACCCCGAGATGCGTGAGCTCAAAAAGTGTTTATTACACAGACAGGAGAGAGTAATAAAATCCACTTTGTGTCAAAAAGGTATTTATGACATGTCTTGATTGATTTATGACCCCCTGTCATAAAAGTTTATGACATGCCCCTCCCCCCCACCCCTCACCCCCCAACATCAAAGCGTTTTCACACCTATGTGACGAAGATCAAAGCGTTTTCACACCTACGTGACATGTTTATGACAGGGCAATAAAACAATAAAAGTTTATGACGGGCCAATAAAACAATAAAACATCAAAGCGTTTTCACACCTATGTGTCAGGGATCAAAGCATCAGGAAGCAATAAAAGTTTATGGCATACCAATAAAACAATAAAAGTTTATGGCATACCAATAAAGCAATAAAACAATAAAACAATAAAACATCAAAGCATCAGGAAGCGGACATGCGGAAGTCATAAACGGACATCTGGAAGCCATAAAACATCAAAGCGTTTTCACACCTATGTGTCAGGGGTCAAAGCATCAGGAAGCGGACATGCGGAAGTCATAAAACAAACAAACAATCATAAAATCATTCCCACGTGACTGTGTTTTCTTCCGGCTGCGTGTGGGGGAAGCCCCCATTCCCATACCCCTCCTTTCCTAACGACCCCCCCTCCACCCCCACCACCCCCAAGACATCCTCCGGCCTTATCTGGGTGTGTCTCAGCATGTGTGACTGGGGCCCCCAATACCGCCCCCGCCGGCCTGTCTGTGTGTCAGGTTGTGTCTCAAACATGTAGTTTTCTCATTGAAACAATACAAGTAATACTGCTAAAACAGTCAAAACATTGCATCCTGAGCTCACACGTCCCCATTCAAACCATTTCAATCAGCCAATTGCAAAGACAGTCAAAACACTGAAAAGACTTTTTTTCCACATTCTCATTGAAACAATAGAAATAATACTGCTAAAACAGTCAAAACATTACAACCTTAGCTCACACGTCCCCATTCAAACCATTTAAATCCGCCATTTGCAAAGACAGTCAAAACACTGAAAACACTTTTTTTACCATAGTCTCATTGAAACAATACAAGTAATACTGCTAAAACAGTCAAAACATTACAACCTTAGCTCACACGTCCCCATTCAAACCATTTAAATCCGCCATTTGCAAAGACAGTCAAAACACTGATCAAAACAACAGTCAAAACACTGAAAACACTTTTTTTCCACATTCTCATTGAAACAATAGAAATAATACTGCTAAAACAGTCAAAACATTACAACCTTAGATGCCAGTCTTTGTACTACAGCTATTTTGTTAAAAATTATATTTTCTTAAAAAATATCATGATTACCTGTCAGCCGTCCATCCACCAGCCTTGTTTCTTCAATAGCAAAGTACAAATGACCCATCTAGGCCACTCCCTCCTACATCTAGAACACTCCCCCCAACCGGCCGATAAAGGTCATGGGCTGAGGAGGTGGGGGTAAAGGAAGGAGGCGTGACTTTGTTATTTACTTTAGAACGTGAGTAATATCTTAAAGGGCGTTGATGGGCGTGGCGAACGTGTTGGGGGTGTGGAAATGTGTGAGATGTCTTATATAACGAGGGGTGTTTGAGTCAAACTATGAGTGATTGTTCGAAAAAAAATGGCGGTGTTCAGGAAAAAGAGTCTGCATCTTGACGGGGGACGCCTGGTGGTTTGTGAGTTTAGAGGCATGGGAGTAGTCCCCTTTGTGGATCTATACAGTCATGAATATATGGAACCAGAGGTTACGCAGCTGAGAATCTATTCTACTGAATTTGAAAAACTGAAGAGCTCCATTCAAGATTTCATCGTTTACATGCAACATGTGCACGACCAAGGGGATGTAGGACTTACGAGAATGTTGCCAAGTGTAGCGGTGAGAACGGATTCGCTACTGCGTGAAGAGGGTGGATCTTTTCTCGTCGATTGTTCGAGATCACACATCTGGCTGCTGGTCAGATATGCCACCTCTGCTGCTAATACTGCCAGACCAAGGACAGTTCTGGAGAAAGAGCGGGATTTCCCAATTCACCTTGCGTTCAAGGCGGTAGACTTCCCAAAGCTGGCTGATCTCTTGAAAGAAATTAGTTTGTTTTTCACTCAAGACAGTGTGAAGCGGAGGCATGCCCTGCTGGGGAAGAGGTTAACCACTCGAGCTGAAGACAATGTTGGAAGACAGAAGATGACTAGTGATAAGAGGCGAATAAATCCGATCACCGTTTTTGACAGAGAACTGGAGGTTGATGGTTTGGTCGGAAGAGGGCCTGTTTGTGAATTAGAGACTGATTCCGTGTGATTCTATCACACATGCTGGGCTACACCTTCTACAAAGACCTACCAGAGCCCAGCCTACCAGTACCGCCTCCCACAACCATCGTCTCTTTGGGCGAGAGGCCTACAATATCCTGCAGACTGTGTACGGATTTTATCAAGCCTAGAATTAACATCCCTGCGTGCTTTTCTCTATGTAAATGTTGATCATTCAGTTTTATATCAAGGTTTAATGCTTATTAAGTAAATAAAATATACATTTGAATGTGGTGTTGTGTATTTTTTTTTTTTTGCCTCTCCCACCCCCCTGATCGTGTGTGCGTGCGTGCGTGCGTGCGTGCGTGTGTGTGTTAAAGTGTTACTTTTATTTATTTATTTCCAAACACAGTACCGGTATACTGCAAGTACCCAAATACAAGAATGTACTATATTCAATTTATTTATTTATTTCAAACTCAGTACCAGTATACTGCAAGTACCCAAATACAAGAATGTACTATATTCAATTTATTTATTTATTTCAAACGCAGTACCAGTATACTGCAAGTACCCAAATACAAGAATGTACTATATTCTATTTATTTATTTATTTCAAACGCAGTACCAGTATACTGCAAGTACCCAAATACAAGAATGTACTATATTTTATTTATTTATTTATTTCAAACGCAGTACCAGTATACTGCAAGTACCCAAATACAAGAATGTACTATATTTTATTTATTTATTTATTTCAAACGCAGTACCAGTATACTGCAAGTACCCAAATACAAGAATGTACTATATTTTATTTATTTATTTATTTCAAACGCAGTACCAGTATACTGCAAGTACCCAAATACAAGAATGTACTATATTCTATTGATTTATTTATTTCAAACGCAGTACCAGTATACAGCAAGTACCCAAATACAAGAATGTACTATATTCTATTTATTTATTTTGAAACGCATCAGTCTTTGCCCCCTTTACCTAGTCTTTGTGAAGCTTTGATCAACAGGGCTCCTCTTGGAACTTCTTCTCCTGGCTTGTTTGTCATGAATGAACATCCTGACTCGGGTCCATTTGGTGTGACTTCTCTCGGGAGTCCATCCTGGCCGCATCTCCATTTGGTCTGCTTTCTTATGTTAAAATGTTTTGCATCTCAGCATGATGTATTGGACTTGTAGAGCTTTCCTCACACAGCCATGCTATCCCTGCAGCGTCTTATCTTTTAATCAGCACTCTAGTGTTATGAAGGACTAAAGGAAGGTAGACTTGCAACCATTTGGGCTCTGTTAATAAAAATAAAAAGTCTAGAACATACTGTATAAAGGTGATCTAAAACAATAGATAGTGACTTTGTTAGGTATGTGTCCTTCTGAAAGCCTTTCCTACAAAGGAGTGTCTTGATTGAAAAGTGTGAATGTTGGTCATTAGCAAACCTGATTGTCCTGATGCATACATTTGACATTACAGGGCCAATTCCTCCCCCTAAAGTGGATGCAAATACTGTACATACTGTATGTTGGCTAACAGAAAGACACGCATATACTGTTTACATATGACCAATATTATATTTATTGTCACTATGTATCTATTGCGCTTAATGCACCCGGAAAGATTGGTTAGAGGTTGTTATTATTGTTATTCATTGTCTAGTTGTGCAGATATGATGTTTTGTATGAGTTCTATTAATTATTTTCATTGTGTCCTTTTTAATCACAGTTAATTAGTACATATGTGTACTATTCATTTTGACTTCTCTTTTACTTCTTTCTTCATTTTTTCTTTTTATTACAGTTACAACACGGCGTTCAAGGGGTTGGTAATGACACAATATATGCATGCTACCCGTGCATTCTGTATGAAATCCTACAGAAGTACTGATTTTTTTATTTATTTAATTTCCAAACACATCGCCGGTATACTGTAAGCATTCAAATACTAAAGCAGAGACATTATTTGATTTAAAAAAACAAACCAACAAACATGCCCTGACTTGTCTCCAGGACATGGGGGGCCTCAGGAGGCAGGCTATGCTTCCTCAATCTCCACCCCCTTTCGACAGATACCCGAAAAACCATCCGCTGTACCCACTACATTCTACTGTCATCTGGAACTTGATTGAGAGAAGGAGACTCTTTTTCCCCCAACCCTTATTTAATTCAACATGGCGCAGCAGAGGTCTTCAGGTAATATTCACCCTTTACTGATTACCACAAAGCCATCATCCATCATTGGAGAACATTCCTATCATTAGAAATTCCTATGTAAAACACTATTGTCTAAACATTGACTAATATTTGTTTTTAAAGGGTGTTCATTAGATATAGAATATCATGTGTAGATATATATGTACTGTATGATATAGATTTCCTTTTCATCTCTGACATTATCTTAAAATATGCTTGATACTACTGTGTTGCCGGGCAAATTCGTAAGACCACTGGTAAACAACAGATGCATCACCCATAGCAAAACATACTTTCTCATCAATACAGTTAATCTTGTTGTTTGTTTTATTTCTAATCTCATTATTTTCTTTATAATCATACAGGAATCATCAAGGATCCACACAATAAGACGGCTGAATGCACCAACCTCGACAATGTCCCTACAACTTGGGGTTATGCCGACAATGAATCGACCTACGTGCCCGTTTATCGGCACGACGACGTAACCCCGTCTGAAGACGTTGGAAGGGCGACAAGATTCACTGCAAACATCATCACCCTCTTCCAAACCTTACTGAAAAAATGTTTGAATCAGGTAGCGTGGGAAATAGCACGATCTGAATGCAACGGCTGCATCATAGAACATCCAAGCCAGTTGCAGCATTCCTGTCTAAACGAACGAGGAAGTGTCTTTTACATCAACCACTACAGCAGGGTAGTTGACAGCGTTTTCCGTCCTACCCTGACAACCGCACTTCAGCAGCTGTCATGTGTAGAACCAGGATACGTTGTTATAAGTACAGAGAGACTTCTTGGTGCTGCTGAAGCAATAATACACGACCTGATGGAGAAAGCATGCTTTGGTCGCACTCAGGACGACGATGAGGAGCAAGGAAACGAGCCCTCACCTAGAAAAATATCCATGGCTTTCTTGACATGGTTACACTAAAAACCATGTGTCTTCTTTTGTTTTTATTAACTTTTATATCTCTTTTATACAAAAATGTACATTTTTATATGTAGGATTACCTCACTTATGTACTTCAAATGACAAATTTATTCCTTTGTTTTATCCTGTCACGGTTAGGTACTGCAATGGGGGGCGCTACTGCTCCAACGACCTATTTCCCTTCCCCCACTTCCTGCTCAGCCAATTAGCAGCCATGGCTGCTAATTGTCCATTGTTTTTCCGAGACTGCGTACACGCGTGCGTTCCTGTGCTTTCCCCTTGTTTCTTTTTTCCTGGCTCAAACAACAATTGTTAAGAATATAGATTTTTTCTGCGTGTTTGCGTGTGTACAGTTTTCGCTGGTTGGTGTTCTTATATTTTTGGGTGAAAAAGCATCATTTACATCCAAGGATGGAGACCACCTTTAATCGTCAATAAAAGAGTTCTTTAAAAACTATGCCTCTATTTCCTCATTCGCTTTTCAATAAGCACAATCTTCCAACAACACGTCTTCATTGCATTATGAACACGAACATTTGTAGAGTGACGACGAGCGTCGGACAGTACAGTGACATAAAAGGCTTTGCAGAAGTATGAAAGAAAGTGTGAAAACTAACGTTTGCCTTCCTGACTGTGTTACCAATGCTAACCAGGCTACATAGAAAATCAATACAAATAAGTAATTACATTTCTCAATCAAAAACTATGACATACAACTGCAGAATGAACTTGATCGGTACGTGAAATCATTTGCTGCTCAAATCTGAACGTAAAGAATGAGAAGTGCTATGTGTCACCTTATCCACAGAGATGAATACATCAACTGTTGGCAACTTGGATTGCATAAAAAAAGAAAAGTTTAAAAACCTTGTCACTGTTTTCTGACCCATTATTAAAATGTAATGTGCACTTTTTTATTATGTACTGCTTTTTAGGATGTGTGAGTCCTGCTTTCAGTGCATCACAATTATTGAAATTCACTGACCTGCTACAACTCCTATCCAAACTACCCTCTACTACTACAATATTTTTTTCTCAACAGCGAAATAAGAGGGAACAATTGTACTTAAAATATTTGCATGCAAAAACAACACAAAACCTTGTGTGACACAATAATACCACTGATGTACCTTTATTTATCATATTTAAATGTTTATAATGTCTTTTCAATAGTTGTAAAGTAATTGCACCTTTTAAGTCTTCATCTAAATTATTCAATAGATCCGTACCTCTCCGTGTGACACATTGACTCTTAAGGGTTGTACGTGTACACTGTACTTTCAGACTTTGTGTTCACCTTAAGCTATATTTCTCATTTCTATTGGCAGACAATTGTTGGATGTTACTGTGGGGCTGGTTCTTTTTAGTTTTGTATATTACTAACAACGTTTTTAATTTCAAGTCCTCAGTTTTAAAGTGTTAAATTTTAAGAACAGTGCGTTGGTACGGTCAGTATAACTGACATTGTGCACAACTTGTCACGGGGTGGCATACAGCACTTCTCATTCTTTACGTTCAGATTTGAGCAGCAAATGATTTCACGTACCGATCAAGTTCATTCTGCAGTTGTATGTCATAGTTTTTGATTGAGAAATGTAATTACTTATTTGTATTGATTTTCTATGTAGCCTGGTTAGCATTGGTAACACAGTCAGGAAGGCAAACGTTAGTTTTCACACTTTCTTTCATACTTCTGCAAAGCCTTTTATGTCACTGTACTGTCCGACGCTCGTCGTCACTCTACAAATTTTCGTGTTCATAATGCAATGAAGACGTGTTGTTGGAAGATTGTGCTTATTGAAAAGCGAATGAGGAAATAGAGGCATAGTTTTTAAAGAACTCTTTTATTGACGATTAAAGGTGGTCTCCATCCTTGGATGTAAATGATGCTTTTTCACCCAAAAATATAAGAACACCAACCAGCGAAAACTGTACACACGCAAACACGCAGAAAAAATCTATATTCTTAACAATTGTTGTTTGAGCCAGGAAAAAAGAAACAAGGGGAAAGCACAGGAACGCACGCGTGTACGCAGTCTCGGAAAAACAATGGACAATTAGCAGCCATGGCTGCTAATTGGCTGAGCAGGAAGTGGGGGAAGGGAAATAGGTCGTTGGAGCAGTAGCGCCCCCCATTGCAGTACCTAACCGTGACAGGATAAAACAAAGGAATAAATTTGTCATTTGAAGTACATAAGTGAGGTAATCCTACATATAAAAATGTACATTTTTGTATAAAAGAGATATAAAAGTTAATAAAAACAAAAGAAGACACATGGTTTTTAGTGTAACCATGTCAAGAAAGCCATGGATATTTTTCTAGGTGAGGGCTCGTTTCCTTGCTCCTCATCGTCGTCCTGAGTGCGACCAAAGCATGCTTTCTCCATCAGGTCGTGTATTATTGCTTCGGCAGCACCAAGAAGTCTCTCTGTACTTATAACAACGTATCCTGGTTCTACACATGACAGCTGCTGAAGTGCGGTTGTCAGGGTAGGACGGAAAACGCTGTCAACTACCCTGCTGTAGTGGTTGATGTAAATGACTCTTCCTCGTTCATTGAGACAGGAATGCTGCAACTGGCTTGGATGTTCTATGATGCAGCCGTTGCATTCAGATCGTGCTATTTCCCACGCTACCTGATTCAAACATTTTTTCAGTAAGGTTTGGAAGAGGGTGATGATGTTTGCAGTGAATCTTGTCGCCCTTCCAACGTCTTCAGACGGGGTTACGTCGTCGTGCCGATAAACGGGCACGTAGGTCGATTCATTGTCGGCATAACCCCAAGTTGTAGGGACATTGTCGAGGTTGGTGCATTCAGCCGTCTTATTGTGTGGATCCTTGATGATTCCTGTATGATTATAAAGAAAATAATGAGATTAGAAATAAAACAACAAGATTAACTGTATTGATGAGAAAGTATGTTTTGCTATGGGTGATGCATCTGTTGTTTACCAGTGGTCTAACGAATTTGCCCGGCAACACAGTAGTATCAAGCATATTTTACGATAATGTCAGAGATGAAAAGGAAATCTATATCATACAGTACATATATATCTACACATGATATTCTATATCTAATGAACACCCTTTAAAAACAAATATTAGTCAATGTTTAGACAATAGTGTTTTACATAGGAATTTCTAATGATAGGAATGTTCTCCAATGATGGATGATGGGTTTGTGGTAATCAGTAAAGGGTGAATATTACCTGAAGACCTCTGCTGCGCCATGTTGAATTAAATAAGGGTTGGGGGAAAAAGAGTCTCCTTCTCTCAATCAAGTTCCAGATGACAGTAGAATGTAGTGGGTACAGCGGATGGTTTTTCGGGTATCTGTCGAAAGGGGGTGGAGATTGAGGAAGCATAGCCTGCCTCCTGAGGCCCCCCATGTCCTGGAGACAAGTCAGGGCATGTTTGTTGGTTTGTTTTTTTAATCAAATAATGTCTCTGCTTTAGTATTTGAATGCTTACAGTATACCGGCGATGTGTTTGGAAATTAAATAAATAAAAAAATCAGTACTTCTGTAGGATTTCATACAGAATGCACGGGTAGCATGCATATATTGTGTCATTACCAACCCCTTGAACGCCGTGTTGTAACTGTAATAAAAAGAAAAAATGAAGAAAGAAGTAAAAGAGAAGTCAAAATGAATAGTACACATATGTACTAATTAACTGTGATTAAAAAGGACACAATGAAAATAATTAATAGAACTCATACAAAACATCATATCTGCACAACTAGACAATGAATAACAATAATAACAACCTCTAACCAATCTTTCCGGGTGCATTAAGCGCAATAGATACATAGTGACAATAAATATAATATTGGTCATATGTAAACAGTATATGCGTGTCTTTCTGTTAGCCAACATACAGTATGTACAGTATTTGCATCCACTTTAGGGGGAGGAATTGGCCCTGTAATGTCAAATGTATGCATCAGGACAATCAGGTTTGCTAATGACCAACATTCACACTTTTCAATCAAGACACTCCTTTGTAGGAAAGGCTTTCAGAAGGACACATACCTAACAAAGTCACTATCTATTGTTTTAGATCACCTTTATACAGTATGTTCTAGACTTTTTATTTTTATTAACAGAGCCCAAATGGTTGCAAGTCTACCTTCCTTTAGTCCTTCATAACACTAGAGTGCTGATTAAAAGATAAGACGCTGCAGGGATAGCATGGCTGTGTGAGGAAAGCTCTACAAGTCCAATACATCATGCTGAGATGCAAAACATTTTAACATAAGAAAGCAGACCAAATGGAGATGCGGCCAGGATGGACTCCCGAGAGAAGTCACACCAAATGGACCCGAGTCAGGATGTTCATTCATGACAAACAAGCCAGGAGAAGAAGTTCCAAGAGGAGCCCTGTTGATCAAAGCTTCACAAAGACTAGGTAAAGGGGGCAAAGACTGATGCGTTTCAAAATAAATAAATAGAATATAGTACATTCTTGTATTTGGGTACTTGCTGTATACTGGTACTGCGTTTGAAATAAATAAATCAATAGAATATAGTACATTCTTGTATTTGGGTACTTGCAGTATACTGGTACTGCGTTTGAAATAAATAAATAAATAAAATATAGTACATTCTTGTATTTGGGTACTTGCAGTATACTGGTACTGC
Source organism: Dunckerocampus dactyliophorus (assembly GCF_027744805.1). NCBI lineage: Eukaryota > Metazoa > Chordata > Actinopteri > Syngnathiformes > Syngnathidae > Dunckerocampus > Dunckerocampus dactyliophorus. The sequence goes on from NC_072827.1 coordinate 3,508,714, forward strand.
GTTTGAAATAAATAAATAAATAAAATATAGTACATTCTTGTATTTGGGTACTTGCAGTATACTGGTACTGCGTTTGAAATAAATAAATAAATAAAATATAGTACATTCTTGTATTTGGGTACTTGCAGTATACTGGTACTGCGTTTGAAATAAATAAATAAATAGAATATAGTACATTCTTGTATTTGGGTACTTGCAGTATACTGGTACTGCGTTTGAAATAAATAAATAAATTGAATATAGTACATTCTTGTATTTGGGTACTTGCAGTATACTGGTACTGAGTTTGAAATAAATAAATAAATTGAATATAGTACATTCTTGTATTTGGGTACTTGCAGTATACCGGTACTGTGTTTGGAAATAAATAAATAAAAGTAACACTTTAACACACACACGCACGCACGCACGCACACACGATCAGGGGGGTGGGAGAGGCAAAAAAAAAAAATACACAACACCACATTCAAATGTATATTTTATTTACTTAATAAGCATTAAACCTTGATATAAAACTGAATGATCAACATTTACATAGAGAAAAGCACGCAGGGATGTTAATTCTAGGCTTGATAAAATCCGTACACAGTCTGCAGGATATTGTAGGCCTCTCGCCCAAAGAGACGATGGTTGTGGGAGGCGGTACTGGTAGGCTGGGCTCTGGTAGGTCTTTGTAGAAGGTGGAGCCCAGCATGTGTGATAGAATCACACGGAATCAGTCTCTAATTCACAAACAGGCCCTCTTCCGACCAAACCATCAACCTCCAGTTCTCTGTCAAAAACGGTGATCGGATTTATTCGCCTCTTATCACTAGTCATCTTCTGTCTTCCAACATTGTCTTCAGCTCGAGTGGTTAACCTCTTCCCCAGCAGGGCATGCCTCCGCTTCACACTGTCTTGAGTGAAAAACAAACTAATTTCTTTCAAGAGATCAGCCAGCTTTGGGAAGTCTACCGCCTTGAACGCAAGGTGAATTGGGAAATCCCGCTCTTTCTCCAGAACTGTCCTTGGTCTGGCAGTATTAGCAGCAGAGGTGGCATATCTGACCAGCAGCCAGATGTGTGATCTCGAACAATCGACGAGAAAAGATCCACCCTCTTCACGCAGTAGCGAATCCGTTCTCACCGCTACACTTGGCAACATTCTCGTAAGTCCTACATCCCCTTGGTCGTGCACATGTTGCATGTAAACGATGAAATCTTGAATGGAGCTCTTCAGTTTTTCAAATTCAGTAGAATAGATTCTCAGCTGCGTAACCTCTGGTTCCATATATTCATGACTGTATAGATCCACAAAGGGGACTACTCCCATGCCTCTAAACTCACAAACCACCAGGCGTCCCCCGTCAAGATGCAGACTCTTTTTCCTGAACACCGCCATTTTTTTTCGAACAATCACTCATAGTTTGACTCAAACACCCCTCGTTATATAAGACATCTCACACATTTCCACACCCCCAACACGTTCGCCACGCCCATCAACGCCCTTTAAGATATTACTCACGTTCTAAAGTAAATAACAAAGTCACGCCTCCTTCCTTTACCCCCACCTCCTCAGCCCATGACCTTTATCGGCCGGTTGGGGGGAGTGTTCTAGATGTAGGAGGGAGTGGCCTAGATGGGTCATTTGTACTTTGCTATTGAAGAAACAAGGCTGGTGGATGGACGGCTGACAGGTAATCATGATATTTTTTAAGAAAATATAATTTTTAACAAAATAGCTGTAGTACAAAGACTGGCATCTAAGGTTGTAATGTTTTGACTGTTTTAGCAGTATTATTTCTATTGTTTCAATGAGAATGTGGAAAAAAAGTGTTTTCAGTGTTTTGACTGTTGTTTTGATCAGTGTTTTGACTGTCTTTGCAAATGGCGGATTTAAATGGTTTGAATGGGGACGTGTGAGCTAAGGTTGTAATGTTTTGACTGTTTTAGCAGTATTACTTGTATTGTTTCAATGAGACTATGGTAAAAAAAAGTGTTTTCAGTGTTTTGACTGTCTTTGCAAATGGCGGATTTAAATGGTTTGAATGGGGACGTGTGAGCTAAGGTTGTAATGTTTTGACTGTTTTAGCAGTATTATTTCTATTGTTTCAATGAGAATGTGGAAAAAAAGTCTTTTCAGTGTTTTGACTGTCTTTGCAATTGGCTGATTGAAATGGTTTGAATGGGGACGTGTGAGCTCAGGATGCAATGTTTTGACTGTTTTAGCAGTATTACTTGTATTGTTTCAATGAGAAAACTACATGTTTGAGACACAACCTGACACACAGACAGGCCGGCGGGGGCGGTATTGGGGGCCCCAGTCACACATGCTGAGACACACCCAGATAAGGCCGGAGGATGTCTTGGGGGTGGTGGGGGTGGAGGGGGGGTCGTTAGGAAAGGAGGGGTATGGGAATGGGGGCTTCCCCCACACGCAGCCGGAAGAAAACACAGTCACGTGGGAATGATTTTATGATTGTTTGTTTGTTTTATGACTTCCGCATGTCCGCTTCCTGATGCTTTGACCCCTGACACATAGGTGTGAAAACGCTTTGATGTTTTATGGCTTCCAGATGTCCGTTTATGACTTCCGCATGTCCGCTTCCTGATGCTTTGATGTTTTATTGTTTTATTGTTTTATTGCTTTATTGGTATGCCATAAACTTTTATTGTTTTATTGGTATGCCATAAACTTTTATTGCTTCCTGATGCTTTGATCCCTGACACATAGGTGTGAAAACGCTTTGATGTTTTATTGTTTTATTGGCCCGTCATAAACTTTTATTGTTTTATTGCCCTGTCATAAACATGTCACGTAGGTGTGAAAACGCTTTGATCTTCGTCACATAGGTGTGAAAACGCTTTGATGTTGGGGGGTGAGGGGTGGGGGGGAGGGGCATGTCATAAACTTTTATGACAGGGGGTCATAAATCAATCAAGACATGTCATAAATACCTTTTTGACACAAAGTGGATTTTATTACTCTCTGACAGGTAATAAATAACAAAAATACAAAGTACAAACAAAGGGTATAGTCCAACAACACAAAATCGCCCGGAATGTACACAGGGAAAAGGAAACAAAAACTGAGGGAGTTGCTGAAAATCAGGCAGGGAGCAGAAGTCAAGAGTCTATAACTGAAAAGCACTGCTGAGAATCGAGCAGGCACTCATGCTGAATAGCAAAATACTCACACGGCCGAAGGAATGTCAGGCAGGAGATATGGCAGGATTGCACAATACAAGTGAGGCTGGCACTAAGAGCACTGAAGTTGCAACAGCGAAGAACATGAGCTGGCACGGTAAGCAACAATCTAGCGACATGAGGATGACTGCTTGCTGCTTATGAAGCTGTTACCAGGCTGTTACTGTGTTGGCCAACATGCTAACCACTCGACCACCGTGCGACACTATTGTAACTATAAACATTACAGAGAATCAAGAAGCTATGATCTATTTCAAATACACAGATTAGCCAGTGACCCAGATTGTCTTTCCTATAAATTTCTATCTTGTCACAAAAGTTTTTAAACAATAAAGCTACCCCAGTCGATTTGTTAGTGCCAAGACAAAAAAGTATTTTTTCATCCCATTGATTAGACCAAAATGTTCCATCTGCCTCAACAGAGTGCGTTTCCTGAAGCAAATGCAATTAGCCTTTAGATTTTTACAGGACAAAAAGATGGGCTTTCTTTTGACATTATCTCTCAAGTCCCTAGTATTTAAAGACACACAGCTAAGATTGGAAAGAAAAAAGGTCATAACTAAAACAAGAAAAAAACTTAAGTACTCAGATAAAGTTAGTAATACAAAAGGATTGAAAACACAAAATCCCTTGACACAATGGTACCAATCAGGTTAGAAATGTAAACCCATAAAGTGTAACCTACCCATTTAAGCTTAAGGCATTTGGGGTTTAGAAAATGAATTGTAACCTATGTAATATTACAGCAATAGAAGTTTTAGAAATGGGGGTTGCAGTTTACATAATACTATTTGAAGATGTAGATTATTTTTATTATGCATAATTCAAATATATTTACATTATTTAGTTGACTTACATTGTTATGCATCATAATTAACAAAAATTTAATTAAAAACTACATTTACTAGACCCAAATCTCAAAATTACCCTCCAGTTTAAGGTTTTTCCTACCTCTATGGTGTGAAATTACAACGCATCACAACTCAATTTCAGTGTTCACAAGGTATTTGTTATAAGGATCTACGTAGTATCAAAATTAAATGCTAGCATACCTTTAGAAGATGATCAGGAAAGTCAAATATTGTTGGAACTGTGACGCGGAGTGCGCAGGAAAACAGTTTATAATGGATCCCCAGATGCAGAAGACAAAAGAAGTTGTAGGACAGGCTTTAATAGTCTCTGTTACCAGTAAGAACAAAAAACAACGGTGCGATAAGAAAAATCAAAAGGGCACCGCGACAAAAAGGGAATAACTGTACCAGGCTTGAAGGAGCTACGGGACATGTAGCAGGACTGCTCGGGAGATGACCTTGGAAGCGTGGTGTAGCATAGTGATCCGGAGGAATAGCTGAGTGCCGAAAACAGCAACAGGTGAGTATAAGTAGGTTAGTTAATTGATGAGCAGCTGCAGCACATCCCGCAGCTCCGCCCCAGGCAGGCGGGACCAGCATGAGTAAATGCACCATAAACAGAGTAACAGTCAACAATGACCCAAACATACCAGTAGTGTCACAGCAAGGTGTGACAGTATTCCCCCTGGCGGACTACCGGGCTTGTTAGGGAACCTGAGGTAAAAGTCAGAAATAAGTGTTTCGTCAAGAATGAGCGACCGGGAAATCCATGACCGATCCTCTGGACCGTAACCCTCCCAGTCGATCAGAAACTGCACACCCCTGCCTCATCTCCTGGCATCCAGGATGGTTCTCACTGAGTAAGCAGGATGGCCCTTTATCTGTCGAGCGGGAGGAGGGGGTGCAGGTGGGGGATTCAAGGCGGAGGACGCCACCGGCTTAAGGCGGGAGACGTGAAACACTGGGTGGCACTTGAGGGATGCTGGCAGTTTAAGGCGTGCTGTGACTGGGTTGATCATCCGCTCCACTTCGTAGGGCCCAATGAATCTTGGGGCCAGTTTCTTTGACTCCCCCCCCAGGGAGATCTCCTGGGCAGATAACCAAACCCTCTGACCGGACTTGTAGTTTGGGGCTGGTTTACGATGGAGGTTAGCCAGTCTTTGGTTGCGTCTGGCGGTGCGTAGTAGTGCGTCCCTAGTGTTGCGCCAGACGCGGTTGGCGCGGCAGAGGAACGCTGCCCCTGAGGGGGTTGTACAGCCTGCCTCTTGGGATGGAAAAAGCGGGGGTTGATAGCCGTGGACAACATGGAAAGGGGAAAGGCCTGTAGAGGAACAGACGAGTGTATTATGGGCATACTCGACCCACGGAAGGTAGCTGGACCAGGAAGATGGGCGCTGGTGACACACGCACCTCAGTGCCGCCCCCAAATCTTGGTTGGCTCGTTCCGACTGTCCATTCGACCTCGGGTGATGGCCGGACGATCAACTGGTTGTGGCGCCCAGCGACTTGCAGAAGGCTTTCCATGCAGCTGACGAGAATTGTGGGCCTCTATCGGAAACCACGTCCTGTCGAATCCCGTGAAGGCGAACCACGTGTTGGATCAACAGCTTGGCGGTCTCCAATGAGGAGGGAAGCTTACCATGTCCATAATTTGTCGGGAGAGAATGGGGAGGGGTTGGAGCAATCCCGCAGGAGCCTGATGACAGGGCTTGCTCCTGGCACAACTGGTACAGGCCGCAACGAAGCTTCGTGTGTCCGCTTGGAAGGTCGGCCACCAGAAACGCTGGGCCAGAAGGAAGGCCGTCCGCTTAGCTCCCGGATGACAGGCAATCTTGGAGGCGTGGGCCCACATCAGCACCTTGGAACGAAGCGCCGCCGGAACAAACAGTCGGTTGGGAGGGCAACCTGCTGGGGGAGGGAAACCCTTGCCAGCCTCAGCGACGCGTTTTTCTACCTCCCATCGGAGGGCCCCCAGGATCCGGGACTGGGGAAGGATGGTCTCCGGAGAGGAATCCTCTACCGCGGGTGCAAACATCCTTGATAGTGCATCGGGCTTCCCGTTGCGTGAACCTGGGCGAAAGGTGATGCAGAAGTTGAATCTGGTTAAGAATAGTGCCCACCGTGCCTGTCGGGGGTTCAAGTGGTGGGCAGCGCGGATGTAGGCCAGGTTCTGGTGGTCCGTGTAGATGGTAAATGGCTGCGTAGCGCCCTCCAGCCAATGTCTCCATTCCTGAAGGGCCAGTATCACCGCCAGGAGCTCCCGGTTGCCGATGTCATAGTTCCTCTCTGCTGGGGACAGGCGTCGGGAGAAGAAGGCGCAGGGGTGCAGTTTCTGATCAATGGTGGAGTGCTGGGAGAGCACGGCCCCTACCTCTGAGTCGGACGCATCTACCTCAACAAAAAAAGGGGTAGAAGGATTAGAGTGTATTAACACAGGTACAGAAGTAAACGCTGCCTTAAGACGTTTGAAGGCCCGGTCGGCCTCCAGCGACCACACAAAGGGTAGCTTGGAGGATGTAAGCTTATTCAGAGGTTCCGCTACCTTACTAAAGTTCCGTATAAAACGGCGGTAAAAGTTAGCGAGCCCCAGGAACCTCTGCAACAGCTTCCTCGATATAGGAGTGGGCCACTCGACCACTGCCTGGATCTTGGCAGGATCAGGTTTAAGTTGACCCTTCTCCACAATAAATCCCAGAAAAGATACGGAGGGTGCATGGAACGTACACTTCTGGGGCTTAACAAATAACTGGTTCTCTAGGAGTCTTTGAAGGACCATCCGCACCTGCTGAATGTGTAAGGAAATGGAAGGGGAAAAAATTAAGATGCCGTCCAAGTAAACGAATACAAAACGGCCAATAAAGTCCCGCAAAATGTCGTTAATAAGGCACTGGAAGACGGCCGGGGCATTGGTAAGCCCAAAAGGCATCACCAAATACTCAAAGTGCCCGAGTGGTGTATTAAAGGCCGTCTTCCACTCATCCCCCTCTCTCACGCGCACCAAATGATAGGCGTTGCGCAGATCTAATTTTGTGAAAATGACAGCGTCATGCAGTGAAGTAAAAGCAGAATTGAGAAGGGGAAGGGGGTACTTATTCCTAACTGTGATCTTATTGAGGGCGCGGAAGTCGATGCATGGCCGCAACGAACCGTCTTTCTTTTTAACGAAAAAGAACCCGGCCGCGAGAGGGGAGGAAGAAGGGCGGATATGGCCAGCGGCCAGGGCGGTGGAAATGTACTCCTCCAGGGCTCGGTGTTCGGGTTGAGAGATATTGTACAACCGGGACGAAGGTAATGGTGAACCAGGTAATAAGTCTATGGTACAGTCATATGGGCGGTGAGGGGGAAGTGTCATGGCTCGGTCAATAGAAAAGACATCGCTAATGGAGTGGTACTCTGGAGGGGTAACAGGTAGAGACTTAACCGGAGGAGCAGGAGAAGATGCGGTGCGAAGGCAATGACTGTGGCAGAATGTACTCCAATTCGAAATCCTTAATGTTTTCCAATCTATGCCGGCACCATGCTGGCGAAGCCATGGTAGCCCGAGTACAAGCGGTGCCGAGCGCGAGGGCATGAGAAAAAAATTGATAACCTCACGATGGTTACCCGAAAGAAGCAAAGATATAGTGCGGGTTTGATGGGTGATATTAGCCAGGAGACGTCCATCGAGCGAACGGACATTCTTGTGATTAATTAGCTCTACAGTGGGAATATTCCAAGTCTTTACAAATTCACAGTCAATAAAATTCTAGTCTGCTTCTGAGTCAATAAATGCACTAACCGGGCATGCTCCCCCTGACCAAGATAGCATACCTTCCACCTGAAGTCGGCCCACCACAGCCGAAGAAGCAGCAGAAGCTGGTGACACAGATGGCAACTGTTGAGGAATGTCCCCGGTGGAAGAGGAGCGCTGTCTGGCTGTCCGAACCGGGCAGCGGGAGATGAGGTGTGCTGCGCTCCTGCAATACAGGCACAGCCGCAGACGTAGCCGTCGACTCCTCTCAGCTGAAGAAAGGCGACTGCCTCCCAGCTGCATGTGGAAGAGGGAGCTGACGTGTCGGTTCAGGAGGCTCCGCCCTCCGCTGAGCGCTGCGCTCCCGCAACCGGTTGTCCAGGCGAATGGACAGCATGATGAGCTCCTCCAGTGTCTGGGTCTCTCCGGGAGGCCAGCTCATCTTGTAGGCGCGAGCTGAGGCTTGCCCGGTACGCACTTCTTAGTGCCTTGTCATTCCAGCCGCTTTCTGCCGCCAAAATGCGGAAGGAGATGGAGTGATCCGCCACTGACGAGGAGCCTTGACGTATCACGAGAAGGCGGCTTCCTGCCTCTCGTTCTCTCAACGGGTGATCGAAGACACTCTGAAGTTCGGTGACAAAGAGAGGCATGCTGGAACACAATTCCGGCTTGGCGTCGCACACCGCCATCGCCCAGCTGGCAGCACGGCCGGAGAGTAAGCTGAGCATGTACGCCACACTGGCTGCATCTGTTGTGTAGGTGTGCGGCTGCTGTGAAAAGACCAGGGAGCACTGATGAATGAAGAGCTGGCACTGTCCAAAATCCCCTTCATAGCGCATTGGATGGGGAATGCTGGGCTCCCGTGATGAATAAGTGGAAGGTAAGGCGATGTCCGTGCCTCCGGCGGCAAGCGGCGTGTGGTCGGCAGAGACGGCGGGAGGTGCACCTGCCAGCTGAGCGTGCAGCTCCCGGACGAGTGTGGTTAGCTCGTTAAGGGTTTGCTCGTGGTGGCTGATACGCTGGCCATGAGCTCGGAGCGCCATTCTAACACTTTCATTCTCCGCGGGATCCATAGTACTTGACTCAGCTATTCTGTGACGCGGAGTGCGCAGGAAAACAGTTTATAATGGATCCCCAGATGCAGAAGACAAAAGAAGTTGTAGGACAGGTAATAGTCTCTGTTACCAGTAAGAACAAAAAACAACGGTGCGATAAGAAACATCAAAAGGGCACCGTGACAAAAAGGGAATAACTGTACCAGGCTTGAAGGAGCTACAGGACATGTAGCAGGACTGCTCGGGAGATGACCTTGGAAGCGTGGTGTAGCATAGTGATCTGGAGGAATAGCTGAGTGCCGAAAACAGCAACAGGTGAGTATAAGTAGGTTAGTTAATTGATGAGCAAGCTGCAGCACATCCCGCAGCTCCGTCCCAGGCAGGCGGGACCAGGGTCTGAGTGCAAGACATCAGCATGAGTAAATGCACCATAAACAGAGTAACAGTCAACAATGACCCAAACATACCAGTAGTGTCACAGCAAGGTGTGACAGGAACTGCATTATTTGGTCGTAATCTACCAGTCTGGCCTGTCCTGTCCAAGTTGTCCTCGGTGAAATGACTTGAACAGAGTTGCGATCTGGCTGCAGGAATCCACCTGTAGGAATCCACCTGTCTTTTCCACTTCCGGTGGCGTCAGGCCTCCAACCCGCAGCAAGCGATCGGGGCCATTCCAAGGTCAACACTGACCAACAGTAGTACAGGCGTCACGTAGTACCTCATGGTGAACTGGATAATTATTTGACAAGGTCTTCCTGCTACTCTTGTCCCAAGGCGATGAACAATGTCCAATACGATGTCCATCGACGAGACCCAGTGTGGGGCGACTATGGCTAAAATAGCGATAACTTCTTTACGGGTATCTTCGTTGTTGTTTTCTTTCAGGCCCTGGATTTTCAAATTCCAACTACCTTTGTAGCGTTCCATTTCCCAACACTCTTTCCTTCAGCTCCACGTTTTCCATGATAAGAATAGATACATGTTCTTTCAGACTAGACAGTTCAGCTCTACAATCCTTAATATCGACTGCGTTCACCTCAGCTAGCTTGGAAAGGTTAGCTAGCATCATCGCTTGGTCACCTAATTGCACACTGATGTTATCCATTTTACTCGCTAGCTTGTTGATAGCTTCAAAGATGGAGTTGATGTTTTCTTCACTGTGAGACACAATCACCTTGTTAGGTGGTGTCGGGGGCGTGGGGGTGGGGAGTAGTCTTCCTTTTGGTTAACGGCGTAGAAGCATCCATTGAGTAACCATAATCAGTCACTGTAGAACACTAGGAGTCCATCAGTAGCTTAGCTGAGGCTTCGGCCTTTCCCCTCATTGCTTTCGTCTTTTAAACAGCAGTTCGAGCCGTTCAAGACGATAGATTCTTCCTTTTAAAGATGTGGGCAGAATTTTTAACCTGTTTGGAGTTAAAATCAGAGGTCATTTCAGCATTTACTGCTTGAGAGCTGAAAAGGAGTTGCCTGCTTGGACCACCTTCTTGCCAGAACTGGGAAGTCCTCTTTTCTGCATACATGACAGAGTGAGCATCTCAGTGCAGCAATCTGCTCCATCCTTTGTGATAAGTCCACAAAACGGCTTCATCCGTAAGTTGTCTCTTCAGTTCACAGTTATAGTAACATGTTTATGTCACTATTTTGGGTGTGTGCTAACTAGTTTTTGAGAAATTAAAATAAATTATATGTGAAGGTATTTAGTATTGCAGGTACTTATTGATTGCATTATGACAGTGACAGTTGCAAAGCCATAGTTTTTTCTGATTGGCTTCCAGCGAGAGAGCTTTTCTCCAAACAAGAACTCTTGTCATGTTTTAATCTCGTGTGACACCCCGACTATTTGTACACTCATCTGGTGTTTAACATTTAATTGCATATTTTCCAATACAAGAAGTCTATTTTGGTTTAATATTGATAATCAATTCATTTTATTGAGTGCCAATGCGAAAAAGCCTCCGGGCCACATTTTGGACACCCCCGCTCTAAGCTGTTTTTAGCATTTAGCATAAAAAAGTATACTTTTTTACCCGCACCTCCTGAAAGATGAGGAAGCCTCAGTTGGATGATTCTCTGAGATGAAGTCCAGCAGCAGACACGTTCAATCCACAATGGAAATAACACATCTACACTCACTTTATGTATGCATCACTTCATGTCACAATGACAAAGAGATGCACATGACATAAGGCACACAGACCATCTGTCTTAGTGTTGCGTATAATGAAAACTACAACTGTCCTATCAGAGGTAGCTCTGGCTGTATCTGTATCATATATCATCTTCAAAAAGATGACATATGAGTAGAGGTCACTGTATCAACAAATGATGGAGTATGTTTAAATGATGAATCGTTTCATCTTTTCACTTAGATCTGTCTAAACGTCACAGAGACGTTAGTGTCCGACAATCTGATTCACTTTATCTCCATGTCACATTTTACAAAGACCGTTTCCAAAGTGGTGCACAACATTATAAAACCAAGAAATAGTAAGAACTCCTTTTAAATCTACCAGTTCCACAGAAAGCAAAAAAACCCAACAGCAAATCATAGAAATGCATTTAAAATCGCAATAGAGAGAAAAATGTTTTTTTCTTGACGAATCGTTACAAGATCTTGTGAGTGTAACACGCCCGTGGGGTGTTTACAGGGTAAGGGATAAGGGGACAAGGGAATATGATGGACCAGTACAGGTTCGGCTACTGGAGTAATATTTTGGCTTAGCAGACATAAAAAACCACAGACCAAGAATAAGTTGAACTGCCGGCTTATTATTGAAAAAGTACAAATATGGACAAAAAACATTTACACATACAAACATATAACACACACTTCCAGTTGAGTTAAACCTTTCTACCTTTTTTGTTTAAACTTTATTTTAGTTTAAAGAATGAAGTTTAGCACCATATTACCACTAGATTTGGTATTATGGCTAATGTTTAGTTCCGTTGTTGGTTTAGTTCTCGGTTGCAACCTTTTGTTTAGTCCGTGTTAGTTCTTGATCAAATTCTAATGAACTACTTGGTTGAAAGTAAACCAAGTTTAGTTCTATTCTGGTTCCCTTCAAGTTAGTTTATGGAATTTTACATTTGTTAGTTTGTTTACAAACATACAAATCACTTATTGCAAAAATAACCCTTTTACAATAATTAAGGAAAATACCAAAAGAATAGAACAATGTACCAAATTCAAAATAATTCGGCAAAAGACTGAATAACCAAATTAAGTCTTTTTCTTTCTTTTCTATTTGTTGGTCCTTTGATTGTCTTGGACAATCCTGCGGTTATCCTTGGTCCACTGCAGTTTTGCAGAAAGAATGGATAATCCTACCAGTTGTAGTACCATGCACCGGTCAGCAGAGGGCTTGTTGCTCCTGAACTGGTCCTGGCGCATGCAGTTCACAGGTTCCGTGGGTGGCTCGCCATCTTTATCTCAAGCACATGTCCGCCTGCACATGTTCTCTTATGTCGATCTATCTCGATAGTTCTTCAACCCAATCTAATTGGCCTATCATAAACAACATGAAATATGCATAAAAACATCAAATAAACCAGTGGGTAGTGTTACAATAAAGAACACGTCACTTTCGTCTCTTAATTAGTGCTCGTTAACAAGTGCCGTCGCCGAAATGACGGAAGGAAGAATACACTTGCAACAGTATAGTATGTTAACTATTGAAAATACACCATAACTTCACCACAAAACATAACCACTATATTATCTCACATCACTCTCAAACAAAATAAAATACATTTCTTTCACTCACTAAGTCCCGTTCCAGAAAAGAAAACATCTCCAAAACAGGAACACGGTGGAAAATCAAAAATACCTTCTTTGCACTTTCTTCAGACAACAAAAATAGTATTTAGACACGTTTTCATATTTTTCTGGAAAGTTTCCTGCTCTTCTCCGTCTGCTGCGCACTATGTGCTGACTGCTTAAGGTTCTCCCTCCTCTGCACAGGAAATGGAGCTAGTCACTTGGGTTACGTAGCAACGTACCCTTTCAAAATAAAAGTCACATTTCCGTAATTCAAACGTAAATTACAATAACCAATGAATTTACATTCTTTTCATATTTTAACAGGTTTTAAACAACATGGATTATTATACACATATTTACAGATTATATGACCATATTGCCTCATATTGTTTCTTTCTACAAAGTATTTATTGATGTTTTTATTACCAGGCTTTTACTTTTGAGCATCCAGTTAACCTGGGGTGCATGAGATGTGCGTGTGTGTGCGCGCTTGAGTGCGTAGGATTGTGTATGTGCGTGTGCGTTGTAGCGTAGGGGTCTGTATGTGCGTGCGTGTGGGTGCGTAGGAGTGTGTATGTGCGTGCGTGTGTACTTTTATTTATTTATTTTAGTTATTTATTTTTGGGGGGGGGGCATACAGGGGTTTGCTCCGTGGGGTCGGGTGCTGGGTGATACATCTCTGCTGCCCGTGCCTCCGCCGGGTGGGTGGAGGGTGTGCCTCCTGCATCCCTGGACGGGGCGGCCCTGTGTCGGGGGTCGGGTGGGGGTTGGCCCGGGGCAGGCCGGGCTCCGCTCCCTGGGGATGGGGTTGGTGGTGGGCGGGGATTGGCGCTTCCGGCGTGGGCGGGCTTCTTTCCGGTTGTGGGGGCGTCTCTGGGCCTGCCGGTTTGTGGCCCCCGGTACTCGTCTGCCTTTGTGGGGTGTGATCTCTCGCTGGTCTCAGGGGTTGGCAGTTCTCCGTCCTGCCGGCGCCCTGTCCTTGGCTGGGATTACCTCTCTTCGGCCCCTTGCTGGTCTTCCCGGGGGGGAGGGCTCTCTGGGCTGGCTCTTGGGGCACTGATCTTTGTGCTGCCTGTCCCTGTAGGCCTGGTGGCCTTCTGGCAGCGGGGGCTCGGCCTGGCTATTTGGGGCGGGGCTCTCTGGGAGGTGGAGGGCAGCTCCTTTCCTTTCATGCATTCTCAGTGACAATTACACGCCCACACATTCTTGCACCTTTATATATATGAAGTCTTCCCCACATACAGAGATACCTGTACATATGCACACTCACAGTACATACGTACTTCCCCACATTACTCACTGAGTTAACCAGGGTGTTATTATGTTGTTGGTTTTATTACAGCGATGGTGATTTCACCAGTATGACTATAGTTTTTTTTACAATGATGTGCATTACAGTAATTATCATTCTGTTCACTATCATAGTTCATCATTTCATTACTACTATAATGTGTGACTGTTTCAATGCAGTATTGTCATTGTGATCACTATCATAGTTCATCATTTCATGACTGCTATTATGTGTGATTGTCATTGACAGTGTTGTCATTGTGGTTGTTGATATTGTTTTTTCCTTTGTCCTTATGTCCTTGTTCGTCTTTATAGTTGTCACAGACATTTATTTGCTGATGTAGTTCTGTATGTTTCTGTTGTTCTGTTCTTGTTGTCACAATTGTTGTTGTTGCTGCTGTTGTCCTTGTCTCTTGTCTCTCTTTTTTTTTGTCCCCTTCTCATCCCCCCCCCCCCCCCCCCCCCCCACGGGCACCGGCCTGGCTCAATAATAAGTTAATTAATCACCAGGAATGTCCCGATCCACATTTTTTGGTGTCCGATCCAATCTGATTTCTTTTTATAGTCTTGCCGATTAGTGTTGTGATGTTCACGAACAAACCAGGTCTTTTGAACGGCTCGCAGCTGGGAACTGTTCTCCCGCCCCCGTTCACCTGAGTTCTTTTCTTGCTTTTTTTTATCTCATCAATAGTCACATTATTAGAGAGAGATCTTAGTATAAATCTACATTTAAAAATTTGGGCTGTCAAAGTTACGTGTGCACGTCTTGTTTGACACGCGGCCAGGAACAACACAGGAACAACATCCAACTAAAAGCAAGACATGAATACAGATCCATCATCCTCCAGTATGAGCCTGGAGTTAGTTTCACCACACAAATATAAATATACAAATTAGTGCTCGATAAGGTAGTCAAATCTTACCTTTATTCATTCCCAGGGAGCAAATATGAGGTGAAAGAAAAGCGTGGGAGATAGTTAGATGGTGCGTTCAAGGACCCTGGGACAAGTCGACACTCGCATTAAACATGGACAAAACAGGGGGATTTCTACAAACTGGATATTATTTTTGAAATATAATGGCCCATATTTCCAAAAAATTGACTTTTTTCAACAAATTTGAGGGGGAATAGGAACGGTGTACCAGGGTCCCTGGGCACTTGTGGCGTTTGGAAGATTGTCTTTGGATGGAGTGAGATTTAGTAGGCCCAGAATTGCTGGCAGATGTTAGCATTATTGATTTAAAAGTACAGATTTAAAAAATTAAATGTGTATAATTTTCATGGTAGGAGGACATCCACAGACAAAAAAGCAGCTTCGTGTGTAGGTTGGGCATAGCTTACGTCTTTGGAGCAGGGAGGGGGTAGGATATAACGCTTACACACGGTTGACAGCTTGGTTGGCAGCCGCGTGTCCTGAGCAAACAATCCCTTTCACGCAGGGATGTCCAATGTGTGGCCTGGGAGCACATTCAAAAAATAGAATTTTATCAGGAAGAACAAAAAGAGCAATATCAGCAGTAATTTTACAAGAATAAAATCAAAATATTAAGAGAAAAAAAGTTGTCATTGTACAAGAATAATGTAGTATGAGAGAAAATGTCATTTTAGTAGCATAAGGTTGAAATGGCAAAGAAAAATGACTTTTTTATAAGCTGTCATATGAAAAACAAAACAACGTATAAAGATGTCGTTTTTGGAAAATGAGGTTGCGTGAAATGTTGTAATGGGGCCGCACAGTGGTCTAGTGGTTATAGCACTTTGGCCAACACAGTAACAGCTTGGAGATCGGGAAGACCTGGGTTCGATTTTCCCCTGGGCATTTCTGTGTGGAGTTTGCGCGTTCTCCCCGTGCGTGTGTGGGTTTTCTCCGGGTACTCCGGCTTCCTCCCACATTCCAAAAACATGCAGGTGAGGTTAATTGGGGACTCTAAATTGTCCATAGGTATGACTGTGAGTGTGAATGGTTGTTTGTCTATATGTGCCCTGCGATTGGCTGGCGACCAGTCCAGGGTGTACCCCGCCTGTCGCCCGAAGTCAGCTGGGATAGGCTCCAGCATGCTCCCGCGACCCTAATGAGGATGAAAATGGATGGATGAGCCAAATAAGACGGCTCTTTTGAACAGCTCTTTGAAACGAATGGCTCATCAAGAGCCGGCTGCCCTCAAACAGTCATAAATCCCAACTCTAGCTGACAAAGATGTTAGGTAGGTTAAGACACTACACTGCACGACAGGATCGCAATAGCCACAGGTGACCGGCATTGAAAGCCGATCACAAAAGATATTGGTACATGCCGATACTTAAGTTGGGGGAAAATCTATAACGTGGAAAAATGTCAAAATATTAAGAGAAGAAAATATACAATAAGAAAGTTGAACTATTTAGAAAATAAAAATTAAAAAAAATCAAAAGCTTCAATCAACTTTACTGAGTAAAGTCAAAATATTAAGCAAAAAAAAATGTTTTCTAATGAGAAAAAAGTTGCAATTTTATGAGAATAAACTTGTAACATAAGGGAAAATATCATTCTAGAAAAATACATTGTTTTAAAAGATAAAAAATATGATGGGAATAAAGTTATAATTACAAGAAGAAAATTTACAAGAGGAAAGCCGAAATTAAATAGTTGGAAAGTGAAATAAAACACCCGAAATGGAAAAAACAGATGTAATTTTACAGGAATAAAAAAAATTGGTAACTCTATATCTAATTGTCCATATTGTTCCATATGTGCCCTGTGATTGGTGACCAGTCTTGGGTGTACCCCGCTTCTCATGTGTGACCCTGAATTCAATTCAAGATTCAAGAGTTTTATTGTCATATGCACAGTAAAACAGGCAGTTATACTACGCAATGAAATTCTTATGAAGAAACTGATCAAGTACTTCAGTACTTCAAGTACTGCTTTGGCTGCACAAACTGGGATGTGTTTAAAACTGCAGCGGGGAGGGAAGATTGTACTGTTGATTTGGATGAATATGCTTCTGCTGTTACTGGCTACATTAGCACATGTATAGAGACTGTTACAACCACCAAGTATTACAGAAAATACCCTAACCAAAAACAGTGGATGAACTGTGATGTAAGGGCTAAGCTACGTGCTCGTTCGACTGCATTTGTCATGGGCACCGCTGATGACTACAAAAAGGCCAGATATGACCTGAGAAGGTCCATACGGGAGGCCAAAAGACAGTACAGACAGAAGCTGGAGGGCTACTATTCCACCTCAGACCCTCGGCGCATGTGGGCGGGGCTCCAGCACATCACAGACTATCGACAGCGGAGTAGCGTAGCCACGTCCAGCCAAACCACACTTCCAGATGAGTTGAATGAGTTCTATGCCCGCTTTGACACCCAAACTCCTGATGAGCAGAGAGGGTGGCTGAACCTGGGGAGCACACAGGACTCACCTCTCATGGTGACATCAGCTGATGTGCGCAGGGTTCTGAACAAAACAAACCCACGAAAAGCAGCAGGCCCAGACAACATCTCAGGCCGTGCACTTCGGGTTTGCTCGTCAGAGCTAGCTGATGTGCTTGCTGACATATTTAACCTGTTGCTTGCACAAGCATCTGTACCGACCTGCTTTAAGTCCACCACCATAGTGCCCGTACCCAAGAAGAGCAACGTGACTTGCTTGAATGACTATCGCCCTATAGCACTCACTCCTATTGTTATGAAGTGCTTTGAAAGAATAGTCATGACCCACATCAAAAAGAGCATCCCGGCAACTGTGGACCCTCTACAGTTTGCATATCGCCAGAACCGGTCCACGGATGATGCAGTCAACACTGCCATCCACACAGCCCTTTCTCACCTACAGGGCCAGGACACATGTCAGAATGCTATTTATAGACTATAGCTCTGCTTTTAATACAGTCAGCCCCCACAAACTCACAAATAAGCTCCTCACACTTGGCCTGTCTCCCTCCCTCTGTAACTGGGTGTTTAACTTTCTCACAGGCAGACCCCAGTCAGTCAGAGTCCACAATCGCACATCCAGCTCAAGAATTGTGAGCACTGGGACCCCACAGGGGTGTGTGCTGAGTCCGCTCCTCTACACGCTCTTCACCTACGATTGCGTGGCCTCCCAGAACAACACCAGCATCATTAAATTTGCGGATGACACTACAGTCATCGGCCTGATCACTGGTGGTGTTGAAACATCATACAGAAGAGAGGTGGCGGACCTCATAGCTTGGTGTCGTGATAACAATCTCCTTCTCAATACAGATAAGACTAAAGAGATGATCATCGACCCAAGAACAAGGGAAAAGGAGCCGCATAGACCCCTGTTTATTGATGAGACTGAGGTGGAGAGGGTGAAAACCTTCAAGTTCCTTGGCACACACATCAGCGAGGACCTCACCTGGTCTCACAACACCCAACAAATTCTGAAAAAGTCCCAAAGGAGACTGTACTTCCTGAGAAGAATGAGGAAATTTGGCATGTCCACCACAATCCTGAGTTGCTTCTACAGATGCACTATGGAAAGTGTCCTTACCGCCTCCATCACTGTTTGGTACGGTAACTGTACAACACGTGATAGGAAAGCACTCCAGCGGGTGATCAAGACCTCACAGAACATTGTTGGGGCAGCCCTCCCCTCACTGCAAGACATTTATAAAACTAGAGTCCTACGAAGAACACACAACCTCATCAAGGACAGCACACATCCACAACACTCATTATTCACACTCCTACCGTCAGGCAGACGCTACAGGAGTTTGAAGTCCAGGACCACAAGGCTGGCAAACAGCTTTTACCCACAGGCCATCAGGCTTCTCAACGAAACACTGACACACACCACACGCACACACTCACAGCACTTTTATTTATTTATTTATTTATTTATTTGTATTATTTATTTGTATTAATGTCTCTTCTTTTGTTGTTGCTTAATTTATTGGTATTTATGTTTCTTATGTTCTTATTCTTTCTTGTGTTTTCTTTCTTTTCTTGGGAGAATGAACAGAATAAGAATTTCATTGCATAGTACTGCCTATTGTTGGGATTGGGGCCTCTTGTGACTTCAGGCCAACAATTCCCGTGGGTGTCGAATTGGAGGAAAGGAGACTAGATTACTACCATATAATCAAATGTAAATATTTATTCTTGACAAACAAACCTAATACAATCGGAGCTCCGGGCCTAGCGTCTTTCCCTATAGGCCTACACAGAGGTTGGTCTTAATACAGGGTCAGACAGGAAGAGCACAGCTAACTATCCCTGCCCGGTCCTTATACATTTCTAGATGCAAATATAGGTTGATCCTCAGCCAATGGGAGAAGACAGCGCCCGTCACTGTAGATGTTGGAGAGCCAATCAGATGCCGCTGAAGGTGTGGTGTTGTAGTCCCCGAGGACCAATTAGATGTCTCTGGAGGTGTGGTGTTGTAGTCCCTGAGGACCAATCAGCAAAGTGGGGTGGCACCCGCCGATGTGAGAAGCGGGCCTTTGTTCGTTGTGAAGGTCAACCGTTGTGAAGGTCAACCAGCTGCTGTAAGCAGGATGTTGCTGTTTTTTGAGTACTCCCTCCTTGAGCTGCTTATCAGTTGTGAGGTATGTGTGGATGAGATAATGAGTGTAGGCCATGCTAGCACTATGTGTTTTGTGTGACTGCCTGTATAAAATGGATGCGAGCGGCTTAGCAGATTAATATGCATATAATAAGAACACAAATGAGATATAAAACCCTTCACTATGCATATGACAATAAAACTCTTGAATCTTGAATCTTATTTGATTTTTCTTAGTAGCTCTTGTGTGCCCTGTCCAGAACAGAATGCAGTAGTGTCATCTGCAAATAATATTAGCTTGAGGTCTTTAGCAGCTTTACAGATATTGTTTATGTATAAGATGACATGGTTTTGGCCCCAGTACTGAACGCCACATGATATATTTAAGCTTGCAGATGTATATTCTCCTAGCTTCACATATTGTTTCCGGTTTGCTGTGCAGCTTTTGAAATCCATGAATCCTGCAGCTGTACACTCTCTGTTGTCAATAGCATTGGTAATTTCCTCAGTTATTTCAATGACGGCCATGGAAGTTGAAATGTTAGCTGTGTATCCCGTATTGGATGTCCGTGATTAATTCATACTTATTTATACATAGCCTTATTTTATATAGCCTGTTGCTGAATAGCGTTTTGATGATTTTAGAAAATTATCGCAATAAAGAAACTGGTTGGTCATTACTGAATTGATGATTGATTACTGATTGATTTTATACATTTGCATGTATAAAATATTGAGGGTAATCTGCTTTCTTGGTTCCATTCCTAATAATAGTGTTTAAGATGCCCCATGTTGCTCTAATGTTGTTTTCATTGTTGTCTAATATGTGACTATATTCTCTCTTACGTTGTCTTAAAATATATGAGAACTTGTTTTTGTACGTCTAATACTTATTTTCTGCTTCTTTAGTTTTTACTATTATAAATTACTTTGGAGACACTTTGTCATCCACAGTTGAATTATCATCTTTTGTTTGTTGGACAATTCTCTCAAAGGTCAGTGCACATCATAGAGCTTCATATAAATATTTACAAAGGGCCCGTATGATTCATGTACATCTTTTTTTTTTTACAATGCATTCCCAACGTTGTTCTTCCAGATCTTTATTAAAAAACATGAATACTTTCCTCTGTTCTTGTCTTCGAATTGTCTTTTTTGTTTTCCACCGTTCTCCTCCTGTATGTTTCATTGTAAATTAAAAACACTGGAAGATGATGTCAGTTATTAGCAGGGCACTAGTTGTGTTATCAAAATCATTAGTGAATATGTTATCAATGACCAATGATCTGTTATTCTGCTCGGTCTGGTTATTTCAGGATATATACTCAAACTGTACATTGTATCTAAGTTAATAAGTTAACTGTACTTGTTTAAAAACGGCAGCACTATTACACCCTGTCTGTACAAAATAACACCTTAAAGAGGCGTATGGCATTCAAGTTGTTTTAACGACAACAAAACATGCTGGGAAATGCATCATCTGTCCATTCCACAGCTGCAAATCCTTACGGGTTACACACCTGACGGATTGTGATGATTTTGTGTTGATATAAAATACTGTAGCTTTTGCCTGGCTATTGAGAGAATGCCGAAGAGGTGCTCGATCAACAATCGCTTATTGAAACCAACAACTAGGTCAAAACACCCATAGTTGTATATCCGCGGACCCTCAGAAAGTAGACATTTACAGCAGAAATGAATGGACACGAAAAAATGTCCATCCACACAAGTGAAGTTTAAAAAAGATGCATGTCCACATGAAAACACATTCATCAGCTGTCATGCGCATTTTATCCCAACCTGAAAACGCAACCACAGGGGTGCATTATATTGGTATGTTCCAATCCTGGCACTGCGTGTGCTGGAAACCGAGATAAAAGATGTGCAGGCTGCTTACTTATCAAGTCGTCACTGCTAATGAGACGTTTTCTCAAAATCTGACCAAACTACTATATTTTCAGTGTAATAAGAAATCAAAAAAATAAAAACATCATGACAGAACAATCAATGTAATGATGAAGACTCTTCTGCCTTGTATTTAGCAAACATCAACTGCTTGTATTGTTTTTGAATTTGCTCATCTCTGTACATTGTTTGAGTTCCTTACTCAATCCGTTCTATAATTTCATTCCACACACGGAAATGCTGTGGGTTTTCAGCGTTGTTCTCGCATATAAGTGTTTTAAGTTTAATTTTCCCCTGAGATCATATTTCTCCTCTCTGATAGAGAAATACTGCATGACGTTTTTGGCTAACAAATTCTTATGAACTTTATGCATTGTTTTAGCAGTTTGCATTGCAGAGATGCAGACCAAAGTGAGAGCTTTCCAGGTCATAATGGTTGTACATAATGATATCCAATATTGATGTAACATTACTTTAAACAAGACTACTGCAACTGGTAACAGCTCTAGTGACAGATGCACGTTCTGGCGAGTAACGTATGCTGTATCTGCAGATGATGTGAACTAATAAATAGATTAAGTGAAGCTAAGAGTATCATGGAAGATTCCCCCATCTTTTGGACTTCATTATCAACGCCACACCAACAACACAACCATTTTCTAGACTGCTTCTTCTGCTTAGGGTCGCGGGGGCACGCTGGAGACTATCCCAACTGACTTCGGGCGACAGGCGGGGTACACCCTGGACTGGTGGCCAGCCAATGGCAGGGCACATATAGACAAACAACCATTCACACTCACATTCATACCTATGGACAATTTAGAGTCGCCAATTTTTGGAATGTGGGAGGAAACCGGAGTACCCGGAGAAAAACCACACGCACACAGGGACAACATGCAAACTCCACAAGGGAGAATCGAACCCACCTCTTCCCGATCTCCAGGCTGTTACTGTGTTGGCCAACACGCTAACCACTAGACCACCGTGCGGCCCAACAACACAACTTAAAACTCAAAACTCACAAATTTTTCAGGGTATGGATAATTTAGGGCTAAACTGGGGATGAAATTGGCTTAAAAATTAGCTATTGTTTCATACTGGCATAGTTTTTTTCTGCCAAAAATGACATGGCCGACATAGCAGCAAGGCTGCTAGCTTAGTGTGGCTACGATGTGGAATTATATACAAGTTTCCCCTTTGAATTTTATGCAATTTGCAATGAAAGCGCTGGTGAGTGAAGAGATTAACTTTACACTTGTATCTTTCACACTTACTCATGACTACTCATGATTTTCCTTCATGGTGCATTCATACCATTTGCATAGATTGTATTCGCCCAGGGTTTCATACTTTGCACTTTGTACTTACATGGATGTTTGCACCACACACAAATTTGCAGCTTTCCAAACAGCGTTTCCAAATTTGGAACTTGTCATACTTGGTAACATGTTATTTTAGTTGACTATTGGTCATAATTTTTTTAAAGTTACTTTTGTTGAAAGAAAACGTTTAAAATAAATCACAGTAAAAGAAGCATAGTGTGTTCCTTCATTACATGAGATGCGATTAGTTTGTCAAGGCACGTCAAACTGTATTTCTACAGCACATTTAAAACAACCTGGATGAACCAAAGTGCTGCACAAACCACACAGACAATAACAATAAAAGCATGCGACATGGCGGTGGTGCTGAGCGGGCTCCATGGTTAGCTATCAGGGAGAAGTAGCAGGGGAAGGGAAAAAAAACCAACTTATGACAGCTTGCTAACGATCGCGAAACTGTGCATTCGCGGAAAGAACAACTAAAAGTAGAGTCAGATTACATGTACACAAACAATGCGATACAATTTATCTTATAAAGTTTACGTATTCCCTCCAATATAATCGACTCTCATGCATTTTATTGGCATTGATGCGCAAAAAATACATTACATCCTGCTGAGATCTCTGAAACTTGAAGAGAGTTGAAAGACAATTGAGGTTTTGTGCATCTGAAACACTGCAGAAATGAACCCTAGTTTCAGTTCTCACTTTGCTGTCAAGAGAAATGGATTCAACATTTGTGATATATAATGTTTTGAATTTTCCTTTTCCTCAGGCTATATACACACACACAAAAAAATATATATATACATACATACTTGTATATATTATACAGGGCTGGCTGCTAATAGAAAATATATTTGGAATCCTAATAAAACATGTATGAGATGATATGTGTGAGATACACTTTTGTAGTGTAACACAGACTACAAAACATGTAACGTGTAAAACATACAATCACATTATGACCGTTTTTCACCTATTATTTTTACTGATTAAATTTAGATTAAGATTGCATTTTGACTAGAAGTGGGTCCCCCTTTCTCTCAGAATGTAACGTGTGTTTTATTTTACAGCAAGCTCCTGTCCAACACTCCAATCATGACGTCTCCGCTCTGCTCTTTTGTCCTGGTGCTGATCTTTTGTGCTCTCGAAACCAGCTCCAGGACGTCCTTTTACGCAGCCGAAGGATCAGACTTGACTCTTCCCTGCAAGCACACATATGCCCATGAGCAACTAGAGATCAGGTGGTTTGTGTTCAATAGAACGTATAAGTTAATAATGTTAACAGATGGCCAAGTTGTGCATGGACCACTGAAGGGGAGGGTCCGCTACACGTCTCCCAACCCCTTAAGCGGAGATGCTTCCATAACCATCAGCAACCTGCGTCTCTCAGACACGGGGACCTATGATTGTGATTTGTACGTTAATGGCAAAACACACACACAGAAAATTGACTTGAAAGTCACAAAGAAACCAAGCAAGCCAGAGTGTAGCGTGGAATGGGAGTTTGCAGAGGTTTATGGTGCGAGGCTCAAATGCAGATCCTCACATGACACCCTCCCACTGACGTACAGCTGGACAAAGATGGACGGAAACAAGATGTTGCCTCCTCAGGCCAATGTGGATGCCACAATGGGCCACTTGTTTGTAGACAGGATCACAGAGGACGACTGTGGAACATATCTCTGTACGGTGGAAAGTCTGGTTGCTACCCAACACTGTGACGTCCTACTTGAGTGTCCACCACCATCAGCCACGAGCGAAAAAGTTCAACCCACAGCGCCACAATCAGCCACGAGTGATGGAGTTATAGTTCCAGTCGTGGCCGTGACGTCCGTCGTGCTCGTGCTGGGTGTCGGTGCTCTTGCCGCCATCTGGTACTGGTGCAGAAGAAACAGTGTTGACCTAGTTTTTAATTAAACAGCGGAAGAGGTGCCTATGTCATTAATGGAGGCTAAATGGCGGGTAAAGATGACAACACGTGACACAAGTGTGGGGAATGAGTAGACGTGGTTTTGATATTGATAAGAACATCTATTGATTTTGTGATGGGAGTGGAAGGAACATTTATTTGATGAATGTATTTACTGTAAACTCCACAAAGTTTATGGACAAAAATGTCATGTTCTGTCTGCCATGTATTGCAGTACACCTCTGAGCCACCCGGAGGACCTAATTAAGCACACCTGTGTCTCATAACTGGTTTCTATTAGCAGTCTGACAAGCTTCCAGTGCCAGATTGTTACAGCTTCTCGGGTGTATTCTGCTTTCTGGTCATTTCCTCGTCTGTATATATAAGTACTTATATAAGTAAAACCCAATTCAATCTGTTAGTGTTGCATTTCTATTGGTTAATTATGTGAACTTAAATTTCAAGCTGGAAATCCATTGAATAATGATGCCATATTTGTTCATTTTTTTCTATTAAAAATCAAAACACAAAGCTGTCCAACGTGGTGATTAGTCGGTCACTGAGGGGAATCGGGTACTGACTCGTGTTGAGTTTACTAAACAAGAAAAATGTACAAACTCCTCTAGGGCAGGTGAGTGATCTGAGGGCCATTTTTTTTAAGAGGAAAAAGTTCATCTAATGAGGAAAAAGATGCAGACCTCTGCCAATTGCCATGGTTCCCCTAATGTATGCAAATATCACTGATCCATACAGTACTGGCCCGCTACTTGCACTGGGGAAGGCAAGACCAACCTGGTCCTACCACATGCTCATTCAGGAAGTGGTCCCCTGAGGCTGAGCAGGCATGATAGTTTCGGGACCTCTGAATGGGTTGCATTGCAGTGCCAATATAATAGAAATGTCACCTGCACCACAGACTACATAAACTTTACTGCATGGATGATGATGTGCCAGTAAGGACTGTACGCTGCTTTGCTAACAATAAGCCCTAAGCGACATCAAAGACTTTCTGAACCTGAAGACGTTCAAAGATGGTGGCATTTAAGCAGGTACATAGGAACTAAGAGTCCAGCGAGGGCATCAAAGGAGTGGTACAGAATGCAAGGATGCAGAACAAAGACATGAAGGAGGTGTGCAGCTCAGAGAGGTGCCCACATTGAGGGGGATGTGAGGAAGGCAACCAGTTTGTTTTTAACAGGTTTGACCAGCCCCAACACACAGCTGCCCCCACACAAGTCACCAGCACAGAAAGGGACACCTCACTCCTCACCTCACCCCCCCACCCCCCCGACGACCCACAGTAACAGCAGCTCAAGTAAGTGCGGAGCTAAGGAGGCTGCGCCCCAGCAAAGCAGGTCCGGATAGAGTATCAATTTCTGAAAGCCTGCACGTGGGAGCTGGGCCCTCGACAGCGCATCTTCACCCTGAGCTTGGGGTTGGGGAGGGTTCCACAGCTGTGGAAGACTACAAGTAAAAATGACTGTGGGACAACTGGCAGGAGCGCTCTTTCATTTTCAGCCAGGAGATGGTACAGGTGAAATGAAATGGGGTCCAGGTACCTGTAGACCGGAAACTATCCTGTCTGACTTTCAATTATGTCTGATTTATCTGTCAATTATTAGTCTGACTTATTCAATAAATTTGGAAACAATTTGTTGGGAGAGCCTTCCTTCCTTCTCATAACTGGAGATTAAAAAACACGCAAGGGGAGGTGAAACTCGCAGGTTGTGGAGAAATTTCATCTCCAACACTATCCATGAACATGGCTAATAATACTAGCATGCCAACGTTAACGTATGCTAACATTAGAAGCATAATGTACCCGGAAAGCTAAATGTCCTGAATGAGTTGAGAATTTTGACTTTAGAAGCGTCTGAATGGGTTGAGAAATGTGGAAGCAGCTGGAACTCTTTAGATCAAAGGCATTTGGGGAATTTGTGTGATGTGGCTAATAGCATGAATGTCCTGACTTTGTTGAATGAGTTGATGTTCGA
Source organism: Dunckerocampus dactyliophorus (assembly GCF_027744805.1). Taxonomy (NCBI): domain Eukaryota; kingdom Metazoa; phylum Chordata; class Actinopteri; order Syngnathiformes; family Syngnathidae; genus Dunckerocampus; species Dunckerocampus dactyliophorus. The sequence continues at coordinate 3,535,243 of NC_072827.1, forward strand.
ATGGCTTGAATCGGTTGGGGAATGTGGCAGTTTTGCATTTTCGATCACCCCCAAAATTGAAAACATAACCTTGGCATTGCTCTTACTAGATGTGTTACTTTTAATTGGAGCAGTTTTGGTTCAAAGGCGTTTTTTGTGCAGCCTTGTAGTCTCCGCATTATTCGTATTACATGTCATCTTTTTCACCTCAAAGGTAACCGTGGCAGCTCCAAAGCTATCGTGGCGCTTTCTGATAGGACAGTTGCAGTTTTCATCATCAAATACGAAAGCTAGTCTTTGTGCTTTATGACATAAGCATCTTTTATGTCTTGTGACATGAAGTGATGCATACATAAAGTGACTGTAGACGTGTTTCATCTCAGAGAATCATCCAGCTGAGATGTCCTCATCTTCCAGGAGGTGCAGGTGAAGTACACTTTTTATGCTAAATGCTAAGAAACAGCCTGGGGGGTGTCATGGAGGCGTATTTTTCATTGGCCCTCAGTAAAATGGCTTTCAGACCTCACACTGCAAAGGAGACGCTTCCATAACCATCAGCAACCTGCGTCTCTCAGACACGGGGACCTACACATGCCTCTTGAGAAATTATGAAATAGATGAGGAAAGGGAGATGAACATGAACCTGACAGTCATGGAGAAACCAAGCGAGCCGATATGTGGTGTGAAAGGGGAGCCTGGCGTGACGCTCAAATGCAGATCCTCACATGAAACCCTCCAACTGACGTACAGCTGGACAAAGATGAGCGAAAACAAGATGTTGCCACCAAACGCCAGTGTGAATGCCACAGTGGGTGACTTGTTTGTAGACAGGATCACAGAGGACAACTGTGGAAGATATCTCTGTACGGTGGAAAGTCTGGTTGCTACCCAACACTGTGACGTCCTACTTGAGTGTCCACCACCATCAGCCATGAGCGATGGAGTTCAACCCACAGCGCCACCACCCACGAACGATGGAGTTCAACCCACAGCGCCACCATCAGCCATGAGCGATGGAGTTCCAGTTCCAGTCGTGGCCGTGACGACCGTCGTGCTTGTGCTGGGTCTTGTCGGTGCTCTCGCCATCTGGTACTGGCGCAGAAGTGAAACAGTGGAGGAGGTGCCCATGTTGTCGATGGAGGGGGGAGACTTGGAAACACTTCCCGATAGTGTCACGTGTTAGCATCCTCACACTTCTGGCGATACTGCTGAAAATATGAAATAATGGAGCCAAATTTTTTGTTTTTGATTCATTTAGGATTTCTGTGTTGTGTATGACTACTTTTCTTCAATAAAAAATAAATGATAAAAACACAAAGCTGTCCAAAAGAGTTGGGGGAGACTCCTTTTACGGACTCCAGCTCTGACGAGTCAGTCACTCAAGGGAATCGGGTAGCGACTGACTCATTAAACAGGAACAATGTGCACATTCATCTTTACAAAATGCGAGTACATTACATGGAAATGTTACACCGCTTTAGTTCATATTTGATTCATGACTCAGAGGTCAAATGTCACATTTTTAGGTTCAAGACTGCGTGTTTGGAAGATCAAAGAGACAGAAGTGACCTTGAGGTCACACCAACACACTTGCAATTCATAAAAATAAATCAAAAATAGATCTGCTATTTGATGGATGACCTTCAGGTCTGGGGTGTCCAAAGTGCGGTCCAAAGGCCATTTGCATCCAGCGGCTGTGTTTTATTGGCCCATGGTCATTCTACAATTATAGCAAAAGTAAAAACACACAAAAAATGGAAATCGCTGCAATTTTACAAGAATAAAGTCAAAATATAAAGTCAATGTTTCTGTATTCAAACAACAAAAAGGTGCAATTTTACAAGAATAACCCTCGCAGCGTGGTTGGCAGTTAGCCCCTCTTTGGCAGCCGACTAACCGGAGGAAACGGGCGTGTCCATTGTGCGGCTCGGTAGCAATTTGCAGCCTGCAGCGCATTCTATAAGCTTAATTTTATCAAGAAAACTGTGGCAAAATCAGCAATTTTACAAGAATATCGTAATATGAGAGAAAATAACCTACCTCATTTTAGTAGCATTACGTTGAAATCAGAAAGAAAAAACTTTTCCTTTAAGCTGTAATGTTGTGACAAAACAACAGTAGTTTTAATTTGTGGAAAATTAGTCTGAATTGACTAGAATTATACAATAGAAGCAATGTAGACTTAAACAATGGCTGCACTCATACTTGAATTTTGCACAGACTGGTTGCGGCAAGAGCAGTAATGTTGCTCGTCGTGTGTGTCCGCGTCTTGCGCTCTAAAATGCACGCGCACACATCAGCTGTCGCCATGGCAACAAACAGACATGGCTGCAGGTGTGTTAGCCTACAAAAAACACCAAGGTCGCTCTTTGAGGAATGAGAAGTCCACAGACTGCAATGTTTTGACACGCCACGAGGGGGAAGCACGTTCTTCCGTTGTCCTTGAGTTTAGATGAAGACAAGAAAGTGTGACTTTATCAAGAAGGACAGGGAGCTACGTTCAATCACATGTTAACTTAAAGGAACACAAGAGAATGGGCACTACTACAACAGTCTTTTTTGTGCGTTCATTTCAAAGATTTGAGAAGTTACTGTCATGAGTGAGTGTGCAGCTCTGCTGCCACCTAATGTTTGTTTTCCGTCACAGCACACTCAGCCATCAGAGGTGGAGCCAGCACACCTGCGTCCAATTAATGCTGGACTATTTAGACCAGGCAGTAACCTCACCTCGTTGCCAGAATGTCTTCTCCTGCAAGCCTGATTCCCTTGATTACCTGTTTGTTCTGTACCCCTGTCTTGATTCTGGTCTTACCTCGTGCCTACCGTGAGTAGTGGTTATTTTGCATGTTTTTTCCTGCTGTTGCAGTGGTTATTTCATACAGAGATTTTTGGTGACCTACTGTCAGTATTTTTTCTTATCTCCTTTTGATGATTGTGATTTTTTGTTCTACTCCTTTTTCCTACTATCCACGTTGCAGTGTTTTTTGTTCGTGTTAGTTTTTCCCTTTTTCCCGTGACTTGAGCCGGTGATTTTGTGTTGTGTTTTTTCATGGACCTTGACTTTTCTGTTAGTTATACTGTTAATCAATACTTTTTGTTGAATTGAACATTTGTGGTGCTGTCTGCATTGGGATCCATCGCCAATACTCGCCACCTCGTGACAGCACGTTCTGGCCATACAAAATGGATTCCGCAGACTTGGACCATTTCCCATCAGCACTCACGCACCAGGGACAATTAGTCGGTGAACACGACAAATCCCTGAGGAAAATCATGGAGGCAATTAACACCTTGTCCTCTCATGTCACTGCCATGGGTCAGCGTTTTGCACAACTTTTTTTTCACCTGAACAATGTTTTTTAGATCCAACTAACCCGCCCAGCATGCAGTATCTCGCCCACTCTTTTTGTTAGAAGCCGAATATTCCACACCCGCCTCGTTTCTCAGGGGAATCAGGTAAGTGAACGATTTTTGCACCAATGCTCCTTGGTATTCGACCAACAGCCTAACACCTATGCTGCAGACTCAGCTAAGGTTGTATTTGTCATGAGTTTGCTCAATGATAGAGCTGCGGCATGGGCTATGACGGCTAGTAAAGCCAAACCCGCCATTCGCTCATCTTTTGCCTTATTTTTGACGGTGATACTGAATACTTTTGATTACCCCGTGCGGGGTAAAGAGGCGAGTAGTCAACTTTTGGACTTAAAACAAAGGAACTGTTCCATAGCTGATTTTTCTGTCACCTTCCGGGTGCTAGCGGGGGGGGGGGGGGTTGTTGCGTGTCCGTTTCAGCTCCGTTGATAGCTTCTTGGACTCAGTTTGTGGAGGAATGTCATTTTGCTAAGATTAAGCTGAGTAGCCCTAAGAAAGTCCTCTCCCTTGATGGGAAACTACTGTCAATTGTGTCTTTCATAACCGAACCGTTAAGCATACGACTCTCGGGTAACCATTGCGTCGATTCAGTTTCATATAATTCCTTCGCAGGCAGCAGGTGGTGCTAGGACTCACCTGGCTCAAATTACATAATCCTATCAATTGGAGAACTGAGTATCAGTGACTGGGGAAACCATTGCTATACCAATTGTCTTTGATCAGCGGTACCCGAGAGTCAGTGAAAGAGTAGCTCTTTCTAAAGTGCCCACAGCATATCACGACCTAGCCCAGGTGTTCAGTAAGGATAGAGCCCAGTGCTTACCGCCTCATCGCCCTTACGATTGAGATTGACCTTATGGCCAACGCCCCTTTACCTAGCGCCAGGCTATTTAACATCTCATTACCTGAGCAGCAAGCTTTAAAGGATTATCACTACTTTGTTGGCAGCAGGGCTCATCCGTCCCTCTGTCACTCCTGGGGCGGGATTTTTTTTTCCGTAGAGAAAGGACAAATCCCTTCGACCTTGTATCAACTATAGGGGTCTTAATTCCATTACTGTTAGAAACAGCTATTCGCTCCTGCTTATGGACTCCGCTTTTTCCTCTCTTCATACAGCCAAAGTATTTACTAAGTTGGATCCGATTGTTCGTGAAAGCAGAAATGTGACTTCCATGCTTCAGTGTCATTTTAGGGTATATTGTGGAGAAGGGGCCAACTGAGAGCCGACCCTGCCAAAATACAGGCCGTGGTCGATTGGCCATCTCCTACATCAAGGAAGCCTCTACAGAGGTTCCTAGGGTTTGCAAACTTTTACAGGCGATTTATTCTCAATTATAGTAGCAAGGCGGAACCTGAGCCGAGGCGGCATTCACCGACCTAAAGTCACTATTCACTGCCGCACCTGTTCTCATCCAACCTCTCGTTTTTCGTCGAGGTGGATGCCTCAGATACAGGAGTGGGAGTGGTTCTGTCCCAGCGATCCCCAGTTGACCAGAAGCTGCACCATGTGCATTCTTCTCGCGTCGCTCTCAACATCTGAGGGTAATTATGAGGTGGGTAATGGAGAGCTGCTGGCCATCGTTCTCGAGCTGCGGGAGTGGAGACATTGGCTGGAGGGTGCTGCCCTCCCTTTCATCATTGTCGCTGATCACAAAAACCTTTAATTTCTTAATCACTTACAGACCCGGATCCAGAAATATCAAACCGGATGCTCTATCCAGACTCTTTGACCCGGCTGAGGAGGAACCATCCGGAACCATTGTACCTGTAGCTCGAGGCCTTGGGGGGGGGGGGGTTGGGGTTGGGTGTCGGTTGGTGTCTTCGTTGGGAGATCGAAGAAAAGGTCACCAAGGCAACATCTAACGGGGAGCGGCCTGAGGGTTGCCCAGAGAACAAGCTGTTTGTGCCACCGGAACTTCGATCAGAGGTCCTGCAATGGAGTCATACTGCCAAGGTAGCCTGTCATCCGGGAGTTCACCGCACTCAATTTTTGGCGGCTCAGAGGTTCTGGTGGCCAACAATGACGGCAGACGTAAAGGAATTTGTCACCGCCTGCCTGCAGGCCTATTACAACCACTGCCCGTCCCCTCCCGCCTCGGGTCTCACATTTCACTGGTTTACCCCCGTCTCAAGGAAAGACTGTTATTCTGAATATAGTGGACAGATTTTCCAAAATGGCTCACTTTGTGGCTCTCAAAGTACCATCATTGTTGGGGATGGCGCAGCTACTAGTCAAGCACCTATTCCACATTCATGGAATTCCGACGAACTTGGTCTCAGATCGTGGACTGCAATTCGCATCAAAGGTTTGGAAAGCTTTTTGTAAAGCACTGGGGGCCTCAGTCTCACGTCAGGCTACCACCTCCAGTCGAATGGCCAGACAGAGTGGGCGAATCACGACTTGGAGGCCGCCCTACGATGCGTCTGACATCGGTACCCATCTGCATGGGCCTCCTACCTTCCATGGGTGGAATATGCCTATAATTCACTCCCCAGCTCGGCTACAGGTTTGTCACCATTCAAGGCCGCTTACGGTTACCAACCTCCTATGTTCCCATCACAGGAAGCAGAAGTCTCCATACCAGCAGTTCAGGTTCATTTGCGGAGAGCTCGAGTCTGGAGGGAGACGAGTGCAGCCCTTACCAGAACAGCAGTACGCAATCAACGGATGGCTAACCGCCACAGGATTCCTGCACCTGCATACCGGCCGGGTCAAGAGGTATGGTTCTCATCACACGACCTTCCCTTGGCAGGAAATTGGCACCAAGGTTTGTGGGACCATTCACTGGACTCATCAGTCTTCTGTCAAACTCCCATCCATGAAAGTACACCCGGTATTCCATGTATCACGTCTCAAACCAGTTGTCTCCAGTCCGCTGTGCCCTCAGGCTGAGACTCCTCCCCCGCCGCGTATGATCGATGGCCTGCCGGCGTATACGGTGAGAGCTATTTCAGATGCCAGAAGGGGGGGGGGGGGTGCGCAGTATTTGGTTGTCTGGGAGGGGTATGGGCCAGAAGAGTGCTCTTGGGTAGCCCGCTCCTGTATCTTGGATCCATCACTTATAAGCGATTTCCACTCGCTCCACCCCGACAAGCCAGGTAAGCCGCCAGGGATCGCCTTATGGGGGGGGGGGGGGGGTAGTAATGTCGTGAGTGTGCTGCTCTGCTGCCGCCTAATGTTTGTTTTCCGTCACAGCACACTCAGCCATCAGAGGTGGAGCAAGCACACCAGCTCAATTAATGCTGGACTATTGAGACCAGGCAGCAACCTCACCTAGTTGCCCTAATGTCTTCTCCTGCAAGCCTGATTCCCTTGATTGCTTGTTCTGTACCCCTGTCTTGATTCTGGCCTTACCTCATGCTGTTGCAGTGGTTATTTCATACAGGTTTTTGGTTACCTATTGTCAGTATTTTTGGTGAGGTTTTTTTTTTTTTGTTCTACCCCTTTTTCTTGCTATCCATGTTGCAGTGTTTTTTGTTAGTTTTTCCCGTGACTTGAGCCGGTGATTTTGTGTTTTTTCATGGACCTTGACTTTTCTGTTATACTGTTAATAAATACTTTTTGTTTAATTGAACATTTGTGGTGCTGTCTGCATTGGGATCCATCACCAATACTCGCCGCCTCGTGACAGTTACAACATAATATTTTTTTTATTTTTCTTATATCACAGTGGATAAATTCTAAGACCTCTTTTCTTGGTTCCATAAATTATTTTAAGTTCGTTTTTGCCACGGAAAAAATACAAAAAAGCAGTTGCTAGCAAGATATGTTTGGATGGATGGTATTTCTCCATTGAGGGGAAAAAAATAGCTGAATTCTATGAATTAATGCATCATTGCAGTCTGCTTATGGTTGTTTCCATTCAAATAGCACTGCATTTTATGTGTTTAATCGTATTTATTCATGTATGACGTTTCCGGGTAAGATTTTACGTAAGCTCTTCCACCCTTTGTAATTCAGTCATTGGTTCTAGTTGGATCTTTTTCAGTGACATATCAGACAAGCAGCAGCAACGCGGCCAGTCACATGTGAGAGATTCATGACGAAATGTAGTCAGATCTTTGCGAGTAAAACCATTATTCGTGACCGTGTTCTAATAAATTATTCTCGAGGTCAAGGTTGCGGGCGCAGTGTAATGTTCAATTCGTCCAGCAGAGGTCGACAGAGCTACGGATTAACAACAATTACGTCTGTTCAGTCACATAACAACCTGCCTGTTGCTTGGGGGATGCAATGAGGGAAAATGTTCATGTTAGCTAGCTGTTTAGCTGAAGATCACATTGCCGGCAACAAAATTTAGTCAGGACGGCATAGTAAAAGGATGCCGTGTTATTGTACATAACATGGCATTGCTTCAGTGTGACTTTGAATAAACTCCAACGTTGTATTGTATTTTAAACCATCTGCAATGTTTTAATGGAAGCTTAGGTTAGCTTCAGTGTATATAGAGATCGTTTCACTGTGTGTGAAAGACACACAGCAGTCAGATAGAGGAATTGCACTTTCAGCAACTGTACAGCAGAGGGCGCTAAAGTCAAAGCAACTGTCTGACCCACAGACGGCTCTTTTAAAATGTGCTTCTGGTCAATTTCTGTCTGGTCAAAGACTTGTCATCGTGTATAAACCGCACCCCGAATTTTGGCGTCTTACCGGTGGAAAAATAGCGCGGTTTATACACCGTGATTTACGGTACATGTGAAAGAAAGCTACCGTGTCAAAGATGGTGGAAAAATCTCCCTGACACAGTATTCTGTACAACAGAGAATGATAACCTGTTTTCTCTCTCCATTGAGGATGCAACTTTCCTTCATCAAAGATCTCAACCTTGATGTATACGACTTACCTGTCCAATGCAGCCTTGGTGTCAGTTGGAACATTATGCAAGATACCTTCGCCTTTCAGGTCCCCGGCCATCAAAAGCCATTCGGAGGCGTCCTGTCAAACGTGAGAGCTTTTAACGCAAGACACAGAGTGGGACACATGTCTTCCTGAGGACAAATGTGAAGTTTGGAGAAAAGGGCATGGATCACTGTCAGCACTACAAGAGGTCAATATCTCACGCACATTTGCAACCTTCTCCATTTCCGAAGCACACAGAACTTTGTGTCTTTACGGATGTGTCAGTCAAAGCCATATCAGCAGTGGCATAACTGAAGATTATGAATGAGCACGGACACAGTGAAGTAGGATTCGTCTTTGGCAAGTCTCAACTCGCTCCACAGCCTGACCTGACAATTACTAGATTAGATTTGTGTGATGCTGTATTAGCTGTGGAAATAGCAGATCTTGACATCAGAGAGCTTGACATTGATTTAACAACAGTCAACTTATATACTTACAGCAGAATTGTGTTAGGATACATACACAATGAGACAAGATGATTTTATGTCTACGTGAGCACCCGTGTGCAGCGTGCCAGACAGTCTACAAGGCCAGAGCAGTGGAATTATGTTCCCTCAGACAAGAATCCAGCAGATCATGGATCCCGGTCTATTCCAGCATCCCAACTTACAAGGTCTGATTGGACCAGCCTCTGTAACCACTCTACCAACACAAATTACTGGAGATAAGTTGGGTTCAAGGAGATTTGAGCATTTCTCAAGTTGGACCTCTGGAACTGGATAATTATTTGACGAGGTCTTCCTGCTACTCTCGTCCCAAGGCGATGCACGATGTCCGCTACGATGTCCATTGACGAAGTCCAATGTGGCACGACCTTGGCTAAAATAGCGATAACTTCTTTGCGGGTATCTTCGTTGTTGTTTTCTTTCAGGCCCTGGGTTTTCAAATTCCAACTACCTGTGTTGCGTTCCATTTCCCAACACTCTTTCCTTCAGCTCCACGTTGTACTTGATAAGAATAGATACATGTTCTTTCAGACTAGACAGTTCAGCTCTACAATCCTTAATATCGACTGCGTTCACCTCAGCTAGCTTGGAGAGGTTAGCTAGCATCATCGCTTGGTCACCTAATTGCACACTGGGATGACTTGGGGGTGGTGGGTAGTCTTCCTTTTGGTTAACGGCGTAGAAGCATCCATTGAGTAACCATAATCAGTCACTGTAGAACACTAGGAGCCCTTTAGTAGCTTAGCTGAGGCTTCGGCCTTTCCCCTCACTGCTTTCGTCTTTTAAACAGCAATTCGAGCCTTTCAAGACGATAGATTCTTCCTTTCAAAGATGTGGGCAGAATTTTTAACCTGTTTGGAGTTCAAATCAGAGGTCTAAATTGAAATTTCAGCATTTATTGCTTGAGAGCTTAAAAGGAGTTGACTGCCATCTTGCCGGAACTCTCTCTCCCTGTCCTTCTTGATAAAGTCACACTTTCTTGTCTTCATCTAAACTCAAAGTCCTCTTTTCTGCATACATGACAGAGTGAGCATCTCAGTGCAGCAATCTGCTCCATCCTTTGTTATAAGTCCACAAAACGGCTTCATCCGTAAGTTGTCTCTTCAGTTCACAGTTATAGTAACCTGTTTATGTCACTATTTTGGGTGTGTGATGATTAGTTTTTGAGAAATTATAATAAATTATGTGTGAAGGTATTTAGTATTGCAGGTACTTACTGTTTGTATTCGTGTCTTTCTCAGTTTTAGAACCAAGGATATTTCTTGATTTAAATGCTGCCAAATACAGCAACCTGCCTGTTCCTTGGAGGATACAAGGGGAAGGAAAATGTTCATATTAGCTAGCTGTGTAGCTGAAGATCACGTTGCCTGCAACAAAATTAAGTGAGGACAGCATACTGTAAATGTTCTTGATTTCTTCATGTGAAGACCAGCTATAGTTTATTGTGCTAATGTGTTGATATGGTCAAAGCACTGAACATAATAGTCAAGAATGGATGTTACACCATGTAATGTTTAGTTTTGTTTGTATTTGCAGTGTTACAGAATAAAAAGGGAGGAAAACAAGTCAAGAAATAAAAGAGAGGACAGAAAAGGATCCAAAAGAAGGAACATCAGTCCTCAACAAAGCTTCTGGAGCTTCCCTTCCTTCCTTCACGCTTTTAACGATCTGTCTCGCTACACAGAGCTGAGAACATGTTGCGGGGGCAGAATAGAAGGTTACGCTTGGTAAAAGAAAGACAGAAAGACAGACATCCGCATGCTAGCCAGGTCTTTTAAAAAGAGTCAGTCAGAAAATAACCCTCCAGTATAATTACATATATGAAGTATGGTTATTGACCATTTATGTTCACTCATTTAAAAAGATAATGACCACAGCACGTGAATTTGGAAAAGGATGAAGTGACTTGGTCTCGCACATGCCCAGCCTCGATAGCGTACGGATTGCGTTATGACAGTGACAGTTGCGATGCCGTAGTTTATTTTGATAGGCTTTCAGCGAGACTGCTTTTCTCCAAACTCTTGTCATGTTTTAATCTCGCGTGACACCCCGACTATTTGTACGCTCATCTGGTGTTTTAACTTTTAATTGCATATTTTCCAATACAGTAAGTCTGTTTTGGTTTAATATTGATAATCAATTCATTTTGATGCCAATGTGAAAAAACTTCCAGGCCGCACTTTGGACACCCCCACTCTGTTTTTAGCATTTAGCATAAAAAAGCTGTACTTGTTTACCCGCACCTCCTGAAAGATGAGGAAGCCTCAGTTGGATGATTCTCTGAGATGAAGTGCAGCAGCAGACATGTTCAATCCACAATGGAAATAACACACATCTACACTCACTTTATGTATGCATCACTTCATGTCACAATGACATAAAGAGATGCACATGACACAAAGCACACAGACCATTTGTCTTAGTATTGCATATCATGAAACTACAACTGTCCTATCAGAAGTCGCTCTGGCAGTATCTGACACGGTTACCTCTAACTTCAAAAAGATGATATATGAATAGAGGTCACTGTATCAACAAACGTTGGAGTATGTTTAAATGATGAATCGTTTCATCTTTTCACTTAGATGTGTCTAAACGTCACAGAGACGTTAGTGTGCAACAATCTGATCCTCTTTATCCCCATGTCACATTTTACAAAAAACGTTTCCAAAGTGGTGCACAACATTATAAAACCAAGAAATAGTAAGAACTCCTTTTAAATCTACCAGTTCCAGTGAAAACAATAAAAAACAGGAAATCATAGCAATGCATTTAAAATCACAATGGAGAGAAAAATGTTTTTTCTTGACTAATCGTCACAAAATCTTGTGAGATTAAAACGTGACATAATGTTCTCATTCAGAAAAAAACTGTCTTGTGGGCTCCTGCCCTGGCATAAGTTAATTAATCACCAGTGATGTCCCGATCCACATTTTTTGGCCTCCGATCCAATCTGATTTCTTTTTATAGTCTTGCCGATTAGTGTTGTGATGTTCACGAACAAACCGGTTCTTTTGAACGGCTTGCAGCTGGGAACTGTTCTCCTGCCCCTGTTCACCTGAGTGCGACAGTAAAAAAAACCCCAAAAAACACAGAAACACATAAATGCCTAAAAGCTGTTTTCTGTTTTGCACAGAAATTCATTGTAGCCTGCTTTGTTTTGAAGGAAGGCAGAAGTTACGTGGCTTTTGGGTGCCATTAAGGAATACTGTAAATGAATCTTGGGTTCACGGAGGACGAGGAGGAGGAGTAATAATAGCTGGCAGGAGCAATATGTTTTCACAAGGATACAAAAACACTACAGCCGAATGGCGCCAGGACACATTGGCACATCCAGAGGAGTAAAATACATATGAGTCACTTAATCATTTCTTGTGTCCAACCTAGTAGATTGATCATTAAAATTCAAACGAAATTTGAACTTTGAGAATGTTTAAACAAGAGAGAAATGTGAGGAAATGTTAAAGGGATAGGTTGGAGTTATTGACATGAAGTTGTATGACTTCCCTATCAGTAGTGTACTATATCAACAGAGACTTACCACTTGAACATTCAATACACAAGCAACACCTCTGGTTGACATTCCTGTTGTCAGCATGCCAATTGCACGCTCCCTCAAATCTTGCGACATCTGTGGCATTGTGCTGTGTGATAAAACTGCACATTTCAGATTGGCCTTTTATTGCGGGCAGTCTAAGGCACCCGTGTGCACTCATCATGGTGTCTAATCAGCACCTTGATATGGCACACCTGTGAGGTGGGATGGATTATTTTAGCAGTGTGAGTGTTTGAGTGTATGACAACATATTTATCACAATTTTTTTTCAAATAACGTAATTTATAAATATATATTTTTTCAAATACCTTTTAAACATATTTTTTTTAAATACATATTTTAATAATTAATTACGTGATTATAATTTCTATAATATATTTGTGCATATATATTACAACATAAAATATATATATATATATATATATATATATATATATATATATATATCATAAAAAAACATGATGTCATAATATATTTTATTACAGGCTCCATCACTCGTGTTACGTTCCAGAGATGATTTGGACCCCAGATGCAGAGGCGGAGAGCTTGGAGTTCAATTAGAGTCTTTTAATGGCACAGCGTGAAAAATCCAACAACAAAAGGCGATGGTGTAAAGCACAAAGTAGAACTGAGAGAGACACCATGAAAAAACTTAACCTAGCAAGGAAGAGCAGGAGAACAGGGAAAAGGCTGGGCTGAAACTAAGACAAAATAACACGAGTAGAAAAAGGTAGTCCACAGGTAAAGTACAAGTCCACATGCGCGAAGCGAGTAGGAGCTTGGACAAAGAACCAGCGTCCTCCAGCTGTAGGCAGTCAGCTTAAGTAGAGGAAGTAATTAGCCACAGGGGTGCCCAGGCTTCCCGTCTCCAGCCCGCTCCTGGGTGACTGCAAAACACAGAGAAAACAGGCCAGGAGAAGACAGGGACAGCAAACAACCTGAGTAGGCCACGAAGGCCAGGTGCGAACGTGACAGTACCCCCCCTTTAATGGGCGCCACCCGGCGGCTTACCTGGCTTCTCCGGAAACCGTTTGTCAAAGTCTGAAAGAAGGTTGGGGTCGAGAATGAGCAACCGGGAAACCCATGAGCGGTCCTTAGGGCCGTACCCCTCCCAATCCACCAAATACTGGAAACCCCTGCCCCTTCTTCTCACGTCCAAAATGGCCTTGACTGAAAATGCTGGGTGGCCGTCAACTAGCCTGGGGGGAGGAGGAGGCACCTCCGGACGGCTGAGGTTGCAGGAGGTGATGGGCTTGAGGAGGGAAACTTGGAAAACTGGGTGTATCCGGAGGGATTCTGGCAGCTGGAGCTGAACCGCGGAGGGGTTCAGAACACGTTCCACGGAATAAGGGCCAATGAACCTGGGTTGGAGTTTCTTGGAATCAAAATGAAGAGGTAAGTCGCGGGATGATAGCCACACCCTTTGTCCCGGTTTGTACTGAGGGGCGGCCGTGCGGTGGCTGTTGGCGAGACGCTGATTGCGCTTCGAGGTCCGGGCGAGAGCCGCCCGTGTGTTGTGCCACGCCTGGCGGGCACTGCGAAGGTGGGCAGCCACCGAGGGGACTGCTACCTCCGACTCAAGAGAAGGAAAGGCCGGGGGTTGGTACCCATAGGCGACGTGGAACGGGGAGAGGCCAGAGGCGAAGCTGACGAGGGTGTTACGTGCATACTCGATCCAAGGTAGATTAAAGGACCAGGAGGCGGGCTGTTGATGGCAAACGCAGCGGATGGCTGCCTCCAGGTCCTGGTTGGCTCGCTCGGTCTGGCCGTTGATGTCCTCTACTTTAAAATAGAGGACAGGCTGGGTGAGGCTCCAAGGCATTTGCAGAAGGCCTTCCAAACAGCTGAGGTGAATTGTGGGCCCCTGTCCGAAACCAAGTCCAGGAGGATCCCGTGGAGCTGGAAGGCATGGGAGGCAAGTAGATCAGCAGTCTCAAGAGCCGAGGGGAGCTTGGGAAGTGCGATAAAATGAGCCATCTTCGAGAACCGGTCGACTATAGTGAGAATAGTTGTGTTGCCATTCGATGGTGGTAGTCCTGTAACAAAGTCCAGTGCTATGTGGGACCATGGGCGGGAGGGAATGGGGAGTGGGCGCAGGAGACCTGCTGGAGCCTTGTGAGTGGGTTTGTTGCGTGCACAGATCGGGCAGGGGGCCACGAACCTCTGGACGTCCGCTCGGAAAGAAGGCCACCAGAAGCGCTGTGATAGGAGGAAGGCGGTGTGGGAAACTCCGGGATGACACGCCACTCTGGATTCATGCGCCCACCAAAGGACCTCAGAGCAGAGTTCCGGAACCACGAACAGCCGATTCGCCAGACATCCCTCCGGGACGGAGACCTCCTTTACCGCGTCGGCCACCCACCTCTCGATATCCCATTGAAGAGCGCCCAGGATCCGGGACTGGGGCAAGATGAATTCCTTGTGGGTGAGTGTAGCCGGGATAGGGCGTCCGGCTTGCCGTTTTGGGACCCCGGGCGGTAGGTCAGGGAAAAGTTGAACTGGGTGAGGAACAGGGCCCAACGTGCCTGTCGGGGGTTGAGGCGTTGGGCAGAGCGGAGGTAGGACAGGTTCTTATGATCAGTGTGAATGATGAATGGCAGTTCCGAGCCCTCAAGCCAGTGGCTCCACTCTTGCAGCGCTAGGATGACGGCCAATAACTCTCTGTTGCCAATGTCATAGTTCCGTTCGGCGGAAGTCAGGCGACGAGAGAAGAAGGCACAGGGGTGTTACTTCTGGTCGTTGTTAGATCGTTGGGAGAGGACAGCCCCTACGCCTGTGTTGGAAGCGTCAACCTCAACGACAAATTGAAAAGATGGGTTAGGATGAGTGAGGACTGGGGCAGTAGTAAATACAGACTTGAGTTTATTAAAAGCTGAGTCAGCCTCTGGGGTCCATACGAAGGGAACCTTAAAAGATGTAAGCTTCGTCAAGGGCTCCGCAACCTGACTAAAGTTCCTAATGAACCAACGATAGAAGTTGGCGAAGCCCAGGAACCTTTGAAGAAACTTCCTTGATGTAGGAGCGGGCCAGTCGACCACAGCCTGTATCTTGGCTGGGTCGGGACTAAGCTGACCCTGCTCCACGATGAACCCCAAAAAGGAAACAGAGGAGGAGTGGAATGAGCACTTCTCGGCCTTAACAAACAGCCTGTTTTCAAGTAGCTGTTGCAAGACTAATCTGACGTGTTGGATGTGTTCTTTGACAGAGGAGGAAAAATTCAAAATGTCATCCAAGTAAACGAAAATAAAACGGCCGAGCATGTCCCGCAGGACGTCATTTATGAGACTCTGGAAAACTGCCGGGGCGCTGGTGAAAGGCATGACAAGATACTCGAAGTGTCCGAGAGGGGTATTGAATGCGGTTTTCCACTCATCACCCTCTCGGACAAGAAACCAGATGATAGGCGGAGCGGAGCTTAGTAAAGATCTTAGCAGCGTGAAGGGAGTTGAAGGCGGAGTCCATGAGCGGTAAGGGATATTTATTTTTTACTGTGATATCGTTGAGAGCATGGTAATCGACACAAGGACGGAGGGATTAAAAAATACGGCTGCTAACGGAGTCGTGGAGGGGCAAATGAGGCCGGCAGCGAGGGAAGTGGATATGTATTGTTCAAGCGCCTCCCTCTCAGGTTTGGAAACATTGTATAACCGTGAAGACGGAAACGGAGCACCGAGAAGAAGGTCGATAGTGCAATCATATGGACGGTGAGGTGGGAGTGACTGGACTTTCTCAGTACTGAACACCTCCCGGAGGTCGTGGTAGACAGAAGGAACGGAGGAGAGGTCAATTCTTTCCGGGGGAACTATGTGAGTAGACGGAGTGCGTGGAGAAGCGGATTTAAGGCAGTGGGTATGACAAAAAACACTCCAGTTAACAAGAGTGGATCTAGTCCAATCAATGTGAGGATTGTGTTTTAGCAGCCAGGTAAGCCTAAGCACAATGGGTGCAGCACGGGAAGGAATGACCAGGAAATGTATCGACTCACAGTGGTTACCAGACAAACGGAGCAAAAGCGGAATAGTTTGGTGTGTGACGGTTGCTAGGTGACGCCCATCAAGAGAACACACAGCCTTAGACTCAGGAAGCTTTACCACAGGAATGTGAAATTGTTTGACAAAAACTGCATCAACAAAACTATTGTCTGCCCCGGAGTCGATTAAAGTCTTAATATCTACGTGTTTGGAAGACCAGGAGAGTGTACCTGGAGTTGTAGTCTTCCCGCCGGGTCAAACGATGACGTCATTCCGGAGGGCGTGCCCGTGGGAGCGCGCGGAGGACTGGAGTGTGAGGCTTGGGAGCGTGGGGCTGTCGGGGCGGACGGGACAGCGGGAGATGGGATGACCTGCCTGGCCGCAGTAGATGCACAGATGCAGTTGCTTGCGTCGATTCCTCTCTGCAGGAGTGAGTCGACTCCCTCCCAGCTGCATTGGTTCGTCTAGTTTCGGCGTCGGGGAAAACTCTGTGTATGCTGGCGGCCGAGGCGGAGTGGGTGGAGACCTGAGATTGTCATAGCTGCCGCTGGGAATGGTGCACTCCTTGTCCACTTTGCGGTCCTTGAGGCGCCTCTCAATGCGAATGGCTAAGGCTATGAGGTCGTCGAGGTGAGTGGGCGACTCCAGCGGAACCATTTGGTCCTTGATGGGGTCGGAGAGCCCCATGAAGAAGGTGTCCAGCAGGGCCGAGGCGTTCCAGTCGCTCTGTGCCGCCGGCCCGCGGAACTCAATGGCGTAGTCAGCAGCGCAGCGGCGTCCCTGACACAGCCGCAGAAGGGAGTGCGGCGCGTCACGACCCGGAGGAGAACGCTGGAACACTTGCTCCATGGCCTTGGCGAAAGCGGAATAGGAGGAACAGAGAGGTGATTGGCGGCTCCATTCCGCCGTGGCCCACGCTCCGGCTCTTCCAGTCAAGTGGGACATGACAAAAGCAACTCCTGCCCGCTCGGAGCGGAAGGCTGCTGCCTGGAGTTCAAAATGAAGCTCACATTGGGTGAGGAAAGGTCGTA